>NC_083243.1:157596287-158199858 GCF_032191835.1 Heteronotia binoei | reverse complement strand
TCCTGCCATCTGATACAATTTTGTTAATAAATTTACTCTCCCTTTTTTTTTTCATTTGCCAAGCCAGGTATTTTCCAGGTTTATTTGCTCCTTCAAAAGATTTCTGTTGCAATCTTTTAAGATTCCATTCTACTTCTTTATTTAGCAGATGTCTTAGCTGGTTCTGTAATATTGTAATCTCCCTTATAATTTTCTTTTTCCCCGGTCGCTTTCTAAGTTCCTTCTCCTTGTTAGCAATCTCTTTTTGGATATCCAACATTTGTTTCTCTTTTGCTCTTTTGTCTTTATTATTCAATGTAATTAAAATGCCTCTTATTACAGCTTTATACGCATCCCACATTGTTTGAAATTGTATGTCCTCTTTTTCATTTATTTGAAAGAAAGCTTTAGTTTCTTTTTCTAAAGACGCCACTATGTCTACTTTCTGTAGTAAATCTTCATTTATCCTCCACCTCCTAGTCTTTTTGGCATACTTTGCCGACCACATTATTGGGTTATGATCTGCCCTCACTTTAGGAAGAATCTCTATTTTTTTCGTCATAAGTCCAAGATCTTTTGTAGCCCATAACATATCAATCCTTGAGAAAGAATTATGTCTTGCTGAAAAAAAGGTATAATCACGCACTTTAGGATTAAATTTCCTCCAAATGTCTTCCAAACTTTCTTGATTCACTAAGTCAAAAAAAGACTTTGGTAATTTTCCTTCTTTGTTTCTTTTTCCAGATCTGTCTAAAATATTTTTAACTGTTCCATTAAAATCTCCCATCACCATTATTTGTTCACTTGGTCCAATTGCTGTACAATTTCTTTAAAGAAAGAGTCCTTTGCCCCATTTGGGGCATCCAATCCCACTAACAATGTCTTTTTGTCATTAATTAAACTTCCACTGCTACATATCTTCCATCATCAACTTTAAAAAACAGTTTTGGGTTAAGTTCCTGTTTTATGTAAAAAATCACTCCCTTTTTTTCTCTTTAGCCAATGAAAAAAATTCTGTACCCAATTGCTGGTTCCATAAAAATTTGTAATCCATTTGTTTAATATGCACTTCTTGTAAACAAATTATATTACATTTTTGCTTTTTAATCCAATGAAATGTAGCCTTTCTATTTGTGGTGAATTTAGTCCATTTACATTCCAAGATAATAATTTGTAATCCATAATGATTCTTCAATGCAAAGAGGATGGGTCCTCAGTCTGCCCCAGGAACACAGCCACTCCTAATCAGTCAGCAACAATCACCTTCAGCCCACTCAAACCAAACAAACAGCAGTTCCCCAGCAACCACAAACTCAGAATTTTCAGCAATCACACAGTCACACAAACTCAGAAATTCTCAGCTACTCCCCCAGCTGTTTAGAAAGCCAATCCTCACCCTTATAGCACTTCTTATCTGCTCTCTCTCAGAGCTCTCTGAAATGTGCTCAGCCTCAGGCAAGGCGCAGATTAATTCTGTAATCCATCTTGAGTCTCAGTTAGAAAGGTTGGGCATAGATTAAATGAACACATAAATAAATTCTGTTTCAATGAGTACCATATGTTTTTTACCTCAAGAATACATATTTTAAAGGCAAAACTGAGGTAAAGGGGTTCCTTGAGTTACAATTAATTTTATTGTTTGTTGGGCTATGAAGTCACTCTCTTTTTGCCTCACAGATATTAGGATAAAAGGGATTACCCCATACATACCACACTAGCTCCATGAGATCCAGGTTGCCTTCCACCCATAAAAGCATCACAAGTGATTTTAAAACACCTTCTGAGTGTTGCAAAACTTGCAGTATGACTGAGCACAGATACAGTTCAGTTGAGTGATTTTAGCTTCTAGCGAGAGTTCAAGTTTGATTTGGTCTAGAATTCACTTATCTTTTTGGTGGTCCATGGTGGTCCACAAAACTCTCCTCCAACACCACAATTCAAATGAATACATTTTCCTCCTCTCAGTTTCCCTCATTGTCCATCTTTCACATCCATATATATAGTAAAGGGAATATCATAGTACAAATTATCTTGTTCTTGGTCTCCAGCAATATTTCTTTACACTTAGGGATCTTTTCCAGTTCCTTCATAACTCAGTGTCCTTTAGGTTTCTTGGTTGCAGTCTCTTTTGCTTGATGATTGAACCAAGAAATAGAAAATATTTAATAATTTTTTTCAGTATCATCCTTTAAATTGTGTAATTATTCAATAGACATTATTTTGTGGGAGCAGGTTTTTTCCCTCTGCTACAGCTGAGGGCTGTTATTTTGTTGTCCATTGTACTATATAATTCAAACCATAGGCTTCTATTCCTTGGGAAGAAGCTATGACTCAATAGTGAAACCCATTCACTGTATATCAAAGGCAACAGGTTCAATCCATGGGATCTCCAGTAGAAAGGCATTCCAGTTAGCAAATCTTAGGAAATACTTTTCTGTGCTGGAGATCCTGGTGAACCACAGATAGAACAGACAATACTGTGCTAACTCATTTGCCTTAGTATAAAACAGCTATATATATATTTTCATATATTTTCATTGCCCATCCCTTCTATAGCATACCTTCTGCTAGAGAGAGAATCCTGGAACTATGTCTATGACTACAAATGTCCTATCATTATGAAGGAGTTGCATGATTTTTTGGGTATGAACAAAAAGATGCATTGTGCATGTGCACACATAGAGGATATTTTAATGCAATCATTTAAGCCCTGGAAATTTTAAAGGATTTTTTGCCTCACAATCAGGACTGGTTCACAAATATGTATATGTCATTTGCAGTGCCAACCTACACAGATTTACTCCAGCTAAGCTTAGAATGGAATACCTCTGAACAGGCTTGCACTGGTTATTATTCAGCACTTGATTATTCTTGTTGTAAACTGATGGGAGGGAGGGGAGGGACGGTGGCTCAGTGGTAGAGCATCTGCTTGGTAAGCAGAAGGTCCCAGGTTCAATCCCTGGCATTTCCAAAAAAAGTGTCCAGGCAAATAGGAGTGAAAAACCTCAGCTTGAGACCCTGGAGAGCCACTGCAAGTCTGAGTAGACAATACTGACTTTGATGGACCCAGGTCTGATTCAGTAGAAGGCAGCTTCATACGTCCATATGTCTATATGATGGTGCAGAGTCAGACCATCAAATAACAAACAAGTTGTAAACCAAAACATATTTCGAGGCAAGAGTGAATTTTCTCTGGTAAGGATGACAAGGAGTCCTGGAAATGTGTTGGTTGCCTTGGTAGAGTATAGCTTTTTCAAGATTGTTTCATTAATCTGTTTTTAATCTTCTGGATTTGCTATACAATACATGTACTTTCTGGCTATCATGCACTGCGTTCTGGATTGTGTGAGTGGATCAGAGCAAAACTGCTACATAGATGACTCTTTTTGGAGATGCAGGTTGGGACTAGACAGTCTGTTTACCCTCTAATTGTGTGATTACATGTCAGAAAACAAAAGTACAATGTAAGTGTAAACACTCCTCTACTTATCACACAAAGCCCTACATACAGCTGTTTCTGATGTATTTTTAATGGCAGCTGGCTACCTACATCACTGCCCTGTAGCTACGCTGTACAAATATCAAATTCATAATATAGAATGTATTTATTTAAAACATTTCACTGCCTTCAGGAGTCATGTCACTGAGGCACCAGTTGCCTGTTTCATAGGCATAGTTGTTTGCATTCCTTTTCCAGTACTAGCACAAAAGAAAATGTTCTACTGGCAGGAAGTCCAGGCTTTTTTCTTTTCTTCATTCTATTTTCCAGATCTTATGAACCGTGAAGATGTAAACTTGGGTTATGTAAACAGCTAACTACTGATTCAGAAGATGTAGCTTCACCAAACATCCTGGACTGCTCAATAGGGATCATATAACATTGTATAATAAGAAGGCGACTGTGTTGACCTTCTGATTAACCCTGTTGGATTCAACCATCAGTATTAGCACAAAATGGAAACTCCCAAAATGACCTCAATTATCTGTGAGGATACAGGCAGTCACAGATGGTCCTGTAACAAATGTAAACCTTCAGACACAGCATACAGATTATCAAATGTAAAATAAGTCATAACTCACTACAATTACACTAAAAATCATTACCATCAAAATGAACTCAATTTTCAACCAGTCTGGTGATGGAAAATGTCATCAAGTCACAGCCAACTTATGAAGACCCCCATTCAAGGCAAGACACTTACAGAGGTGGTTTGCTATTGCCTGCCTCTATGTAGCAATTCTGGACTTCCTTGGTGGTTTCCAATCCATGTACTGACCAGGGCCAACCCTGCTCAGTTTCCAAGATCTGATGGGACCATGCTGGCCTGGGCATCCAAGTCAGGGCTAACAAATCAAAAAAGCAAAAAACTCCCTTAAAGAAAGACATTAACACCCTTCATTCCTTTGGCTGCCCATAAGTTATTGGGTTCCATTCAAGTTACTGGCCATTTCATAGAAAGCCCTTCATTGCCTAGTACTCTCATATCTTCAGGACCACCTCTCCTATTCACTCCACCACATCATCATACATCAAAGCAGGCCCTTCTGAAGGTACCACCCTGTAAGTGGGCAAGATCAATAACTGCTGATACACATGCATTCTTTGTAATGGCCCCTCACCTTGTGGAATAACCTGCCAGGAAGCCTCTCTGATTTTTGGCATTTTGCAAATTCTATAAGACAGAATTGTTCAGGAAAGCATTTTTCTAAAGGCAGTAGAACTATATTATGATGCAAAGGCTCAAAAAGGTGATGACAACCCTAGTCTTCTCTCTATTTAATTTATAATGCATTTCAGTATTTTAGCTAGATCCCTTAGCTGGGGAGTCTTGCTAACCTTGGTTTCTGTCAGCAAAAGGCAGAAGGAGGGGACAAGGCTCTTTTCAGGGCTGTTTTGGCTTTTGAGAGAGGATTCGTTGGGGCCAGGTGTGGCAACAACCACCTGACATCATGACTCATCCAGGCCTGGCTCCTTGCTACTGTTCAACATAAGCCCCCCCCCCCAAAAGACAGAGTTGTATAGTGGTTAGAATTTCAGACTATGACCTTGAGGAAACTCACCTGGTGACCTTGGGCTAGTTACAGAGTCTCAGCCTAATTTACCTCACAGGCAGGAGCAGATTGGCCATAAAGAGTGCCAGGACACCTTCTAGCAGGCCAATAGCCTCCCCCCAACCTCAGCCAGGCCAAATGACAGGCTCATCAAAGTCCTATACAAGGTGGAGGAGGTTGAAGAGATGGAGACTGGACCATCTGAACCCTGCACAAGGTGAGACAGGGGAGGCAGCAGCACCTGACTCACTCTTTATGAGGTGAGGCAAGCGATGGTGCTTAGATCAAGGCCCATGGAAGACAAGGTAGAACAATGGCACCCAGCTCTGCCCCATTTGTTGCAATTCAACAAATAGTTGAATAGTAGCCCAGCTGAACCCTGCATGAGGCAAGGCAGACCTGGCCTGGCCCTGAGTGAGGTGAAGCAGATGGCTGAGGTCTGAGGTAAGACAGGTAGCAGTGTTTGGCCTAGGCTTGGCTGAGCCCTGTGCAAAGAAAAGTACAAGGTGGCACTCAGCCTGGCTGAGCCCCACATAAGGAGAGAGAGACAAATATCATAAATGAGTATAAAAATTCTAAAAGATAGGAGAAAGCCTCTCTCTGTTTTAAAGATAAAATAAATGGACAACAGTTTTTAAAATATAATAATCCACACAGAATCTGAGGACTCAAAATGGACTGAGGGTTTACCCATCAACTGGAATCAGACTCCAAAATAAATTTGAAGTCAGTTAGGGAAAGGAAAGGTCCTCTGTGCAAGCACCAGTAGTTTCCGACTCTGGGGTGACGATCCTTTCACAATGTTTTCACGGCAGACTTTTTAAGGGGTGGTTTGCCATTGCCTTCCCCAGTCATCTACACTTTCCCCCCAGCAAGCTGGGTACTCATTTTACCGACCTCAGAAGGATGGAAGGCTGAGTCAACTTCGAGCTGGCTACCTGAAAACCCAGCTTCCGCCGGGGATCGACTCAGGTCTTGAGCAGAGCTTAGGACTGCAGGACTGCAGCTTTAACACTCTGCGCCACAGGGCTCTTTTGAAGTCAATTAGGAAATGGTTATTTTTGTTTTGGATTTATTTTTAAGGCACTGATAAACCAGCACAGAAATTTCCCCTGGAAACTGTCAGTTACAGGGTTACATGTAATGTTGAAAAAGAAAGGTAGTAATAGTATTTAATGAAGTGTAAAACAGAGACAAGATGCAGTGTAATAGCTTATGTCAGAAGGGGTGTTGTACAGCAGAAAACATAATGATTTGAGGGGAAGTGTCTCACTTTATCATTAGAGGCTAAGGTTTTGCAAAGAATTTATCTGAAAGCCAGTGGTATAATGGCACCACTCTTGAAAGATTCACTCACTTCTGTGAGACTTCAGGTTAATATATGTATTATAGGGATGGGTTCTGCTGCTTTCAGCATCTGAGAAGAGCCAGACGGTTTATGAGAAGGGACATGTATGGGGTTCTACCTGCACATCAACCTTCCCACTGCAGTCCCTCACATGCAAACCCCTGAAAAGTCACAGAAGCCATAAATGAAGTGGAGTAGAGGAGTGCTGGGGTTTGGAGGGGAGGGAATCAGCAACCCCCACCCCATATATGTGTGAAAGTGCTTTTGCCTTACACATTGGTAGGTGGCAGATAATTCACTACACCATTTAGAGTTGTAGGCCTTCCTTAACCTTCCAAAAGCAGCAATTCTGGAAATGGTTTACTAATGCAGTCAAAGCATCTGAACCAATCAGAATCATATGGAATCCAAACTGTAAATATATTATTCCTCTATTGCAGGGGCCTCCAACAGATAGCTTGTGAGCTGTCGGTAGTTCTCTGTCTGCTAGGTAGGGATGCCAGACCCCATGGTGGGGTGGGGTTTCCTGTTGCCAGGCCCCACTTCTCCACTGATCAGCTGGCTGGTGTGGGGGGATTATCCTAAAATGGGGGTGGCAAAACTTGCTTAATGTAAGAACCACACAGAATAAATGTCAGATGTTTGAGAGCAGGAAGGAAGGAAGATAGAGAGAGAGGGGGGGAGGGAGGGAGAGGTAGAAAAAAGGCAACTTGAACTTTAAATGCATTCTGCAAGCCACTGGCTGACTTGGCTTGGAGAAGCGATTTAAAGAGAGAATTGCTTTATCCAAATCAACTCACAAGGTGGTGGTGGGAGCTTCAAGAGCCACATGATGTGTGTGAAAGAGCCACATGTGGCTCCCAAGCCACAGTGTGACCACCCCTGTCCTAAAACCAAGGGAGGAGCACCTGACATTTCAGCAATGTGCCTACTTGACTTCAATGTGACCCAGAAATTAAGGCATGCTGGGGATGTTGGAGCAACACTGGTTTTTGGGCAAAAACTCTATGGCAGAATTAGCTTACCATTACCAAGGAAGAGAAGGAGGAGATTGGTTTTATATTCTGCCCTTCACTCAGAGCAGCTTGCAATCTCCTTTCCCTTTCCTTCCCCAGAACAGACACCCTGTGAGGTAGGTGGGACTGAGAGCTCTGAGAGAACTTCTCTTGAGAGAACAGCTCTTTCAAGAACTGTGACTCTCACCTCTACACCAAATTGGCATCACTCTGGCATCTCCAATGTGTCTTTGTCACTTCTGGGTGATGTTGGAAGTCATGTGGGCACAATGCTGAAATGTGTGATGAAACTCCCAGCTTCTGGTAAGCTCATCTTTTATCCCCCACGGCTGCCCGGAGGGACCTGGTTACTGCTGGGTAGTTTATGCATTCCCCTAGTGGACCAAGGATAAGATCACAATCTGTTCTAGGCATTTATATTTTTTAACTTTATAGGGATTTTCTCTGTGCTATGTACTTCAATTTTCAGTTTTCTTCCTGATCCATATTCTGTTTCTTGGAGAGAACAAAAATTTGCAATATGTTGAGGTTGGGATTTTTTTTATTACTCAGAAATAGCTCTCATTAAAGAAAAGATTGGTGACACCTGCTCTATTGTTAGGCCATTTATGTTAACAGGATCATCCTTGCTTTCTTTAAAGTTAGTCTGTTTTCCTTAAAGTTTGTCCTAAAGCACAATCTGGGACTGAAACAGCCTTGATCACTCTAATGAATGACCTGCACTGGGAGATGGGCAGGGAGAGTGTAACCATGTTGATTCTCTTGAACTTCTCAATGGCTTTCAATACCATTCAGGGGTGTTGAACTCATTCTTTACAAGGGCCAGATCTGACACAAATGGGACTTTGAGGGGCCAAGCCATGAGTGTCATAAAATACAATGCCAGGGAGTGGAGATATGAACTTTATGAAAGATAGAGATAAACACTATTAAAGATATTACTTTAACTTAAAATACAAATATGCTTAAAACATGTGATATTTTGTGCAAAATGAAAAGGCAAGGTAATAGAGGGATTTGGCAATGCAATTTTAAAAATTAAACATGAAGAAAAAGCACAAGGATCACAGCAGAAACTAAAAATGGCTGGGAATTACAAGCTTCTTCCCCACCCCTTCTATTCAGATTGACAGTGGCTCTCCGGTGTAATATCCCCCTTTGGTTGTGGGTCCCAGGTTAGAGTACTCACTAGGCACTAGTCCTCAGGTCCATTCAGTAAAGCTGGCTCAAAGCATCAAACCTTTATTTGCAAGGAGCTTCAACTGGCCACAAACGCTGCAAAAAGTTAAACTGCACTTAGCAAAAAGTGAAACTGCCTCTGGGTGTAGAGACCTTAATGGAAAATCCATTCCATGTTTTCCTTGCACCTTTGCAAACTCAAAAGACATCAAAGACAAGACACAAGGAGCTGGGAATGTGTTTGGCAGCTTCAGAGCTTCAAAGGGTGAGGAGAGCATTATTGTGGGCCTGACTGAAGCCCTGGGTGGGCCTGGTGGCCTGTGGGCTGGGAGTTTGATAGCCCTGCCATAGATCTTCTGGATTGCTTTCTGAGTTTAGGATTAGGAGGCACCATCTTGTAGTGGTTTCATTCCTAACTTGAAGGTAGAGTTCAGTGACTTGGTGCTAGGAGATAGCCACCTGTCCCCTTAGCTTCATAGAATCATAGAGTTGGAAGGGACCTCCAGGGTCATCTAGTCCAACCCCCTGCACAATGCAGGAAACCCACAAATACCTACCCCAAATTTACAGGATCTTCATCGCTGTCAGATGGCCATCTAGCCTCTGTTTAAAAACATCCAAGGAAGGAGAGCACCACCTCCCAAGGAAGCCTGTTCCACTGAGGAATTGCTCTAACAGTCAGGAAGTTCTTCCTAATGTTGAGCCGGAAACTCTTTTGATTTAATTTCAACCCATTGGTTCTGGTCTTACCTTCTGGGGCCACAGAAAACAATTCAACACCATCCTCTATGTGACAGCCCTTCAAGTATTTGAAGATGGTGATCATATCACCTCTCAGCCATCTCCTCTACAAGCTAAACATCCCCAGCTCCTTCAACCTTTCCTCATAAGACTTTGTCTCCAGACCCCTCACCATTTCCGTTGCCCTCCTCTGGACCCGTTCCAACTTGCTGTATCCTTCTTAAAATGTCTGCCCCATGCATATGATATAGTACATTATATGAACGTTCTATAGATATACTATGTATAATCATCATTAATTATTTACCCAATGCATATTATAAAGTACAGTAAAATTAATGAATTAAGATTAGAAACTATAAGAATTACATACTATTTACTCCCTTTTAGAGCCTAAGTACCAGGGGACCTGAAACCTGGAAAGTCTCATAAAGGCACCAGCTATGAAGGCCCAGGAAAGAAGTAGGATTATAAACTGAGAACCCCAGCTCAGGGTTCTCAGTAATGATAAGACTTTACTTCATTCTCAACACTGAAATATCCAGAGGTGTCTGCTCAGCCCAAGGAAGCTGCTATTACATTAGTCAATGCCCAGTTCCTATTTTTCCTTTTTTTATTCATTCAAGAAGGGCACTCAAGACGTTCATGTACACTCCATCCTGTTTCAGGAGCTATCCTGACATTCCCTCACTGACTCTCACTAACCTTCCTTCCAGTTCATACATCTATATAGTCATGTGTTCCGTTTAATTCTGTCTCTCTCTCTCTCTGTTTAAACTTGCTTTAATGTTTTTGATTGTTCAACATCTTGAAGACTCTAAGTTGAGTGGAATGGTGGCTTTAAAATGTTTTAAATAAATAAAATACTTACATGTGTACTTTTATCTCATATCCCAAGGTCAGTAGCATTAAAAAATGTAAGCAAAACACCCAAACAACTCTTTCCTCTGCTGCATTCCCATGTTGCCAGCCAAGTGATTCTGAATATCCACCAGTAGTAGAAATAGCTATTTCTTCTGGCTAATACTTTGTGACTTTCCACCAGTAGTAGAAATAGCTATTTCTTCTGGCTAATACTTTGTGACTGTTTGTATGCATGCAAGTGTTCAGTTGTGTGCAGGGCTTTTTATGCAGAAAAAGCCCAGCAGGAACTCATTTGCATATTAGGCCACATTCCCCTGATGTCACCATTGTTTTAAACAGGTTTTTTTTGTTTAAAAAAAAGCCCAGCAGGAGCTCATTTGCATATTAGGCAACACCCCCTGACACCAAGCCAGCCGGAACTGTGTTCCTGTGCATTCCTGCTCAAAAAAAGCCCTGGTTGTGTGTAATGGGCAATCTTGTACAATGAAAGGGCAGGAGCACCTTCTCTACTAGGAAAGATGAAAGGCAGAGTCTTTCTTTTGGAAAAAATTCATTAAATGTTTATGAATTATAATGTGATCAGAGTAGGAAAAAAGAAAAATTCTCCTGTTCTCTCATACTAGAAAACAGGATTGCAAAGCCTATGAAAATGATTTTGATCATATGTTTAACGCAGACAAAAGAAAGTACATCATACAAACCACAGTTAAGAACATAAGAGAAGCCATGTTGGATCACGCCAATTGCTCATCCAGTCCAACACTCTGTGTCACACAGTGACCAATATGTGTGTTTGTGTGTGTGTGTGTGTGTGTATACATACATATATATATATATATACACACACACACACACACACACACACACACACACACATATATATATATACCGTGGCTAACAGCCACTAATGGACCTCTGCTCCATATTTTTATCCAATCCCCTCTATGCTTGTAGCCGCCACCACCACCTCCTGTGGCAGTGAATTCCACATGTTAATCACACTTTGGGTGAAGAAGTACTTCCTTTTATCCGTTTTAACCTGACTGCTCAGCAATTTCATTGAATGCCCACGAGTTCTTGTATTGTGAGAAAGGGAGAAAAGTACTTCTTTCTCTACTTTCTCCATCCCATGCATAATCTTGTAAACCTCTATCATGTCGTCCCGCAGTTGACGTTTCTCCAAGCTAAAGAGCTCCAAGCGTTTTAACCTTTCTTCATAGGGAAAGTGTTCCAGCCCTTTAATCATTCTAGTTTCCCTTTTCTGCACTTTTTCCAATGCTATAATATACTTTTTGAGGTGCGGTGACCAGAATTGTACACAGTATTCCAAATGAGACAGCACCATCGATTTATACAGGGGCATTATGATACTGGCTGATTTGTTTTCAGTTCCCTTCCTAATAATTCCCAGCATGGCATTGGCCTTTTTTATTGCAATCGCACACTGTCTTGACATTTTCAGTGAGTTATCTACCATGACCCCAAGTTAATTTATGGAATTCATTACCACACAATATGGTACTGGTTACTAACTAAAATAGCTTTGAAATGGGACTTATTTATTTCAGTGACAGATCACCAATGCCTATTAGCCACAACTAAATGTTCAGAGGTATTATAAATCTAAATACCACATCTTCTTGGCCATGTTTGTGAGCATTCTGAGGCATCCAGCCAACTACCATTGGCAACTAGATGTACCTTCGCTGGAACTTACAGGACACATTATGATAGTTTATACCAGGGGTGGCTAAACTTGCTTAACACAAGAGCCACACAGAATAAACGTCAAATGTTTGAAAGCCGCAAAGGAGGAAGGAAGGAAAACAGATTGGAGAAGAAAGAGGTGGAAAGAAAGCAACTTTAAATGTGTTCTCCAAGCTGTCGACTGGCTTGGCTTGGTGAGTCTGCTGAGTCAGTCTGCTTGTTCATCTAGACCTTGGAGACAGCAAGCCAAACAAGGTGAATCTCACTGAAATATAGAAGTTCCTACAGTAGCTCACCTATGAGGACAGAGGATTTAAACACAGAGATCAGAGTGTGACCTTCACTAGGGATGCTGAGAACTCCAAAAAATGTGACTGACATTCAAATTCCCTGTGATTGAACTGATTGTTTATACATAAGTACAACCCTTCAACAGATCATCTTGGTGATCTGCTCAAAGTTTAAATCAAAAACTATGCTGAGCAATTCCCAGATAGCTCCCTCCACAGGCTTTCCTACCTAAATTGCTTTGTTCAAGCAGGCGATCTATGAGACTCACAGGAGGGAGATCTCTTCCTCCCCCTATCACTCACTTGCTAGTCAGTCCACCTGCCTGGTTCACATGGTGATGGTGAGAGCTCCCACTCCCCCCACCTTGCTTGCCTGCAGCACTGGCTCCTCAGCCTGAGTGGTTTATGTGGCAGGGGTGGCAGCAATGAGTGACTCTTCCTGCATACTAGCTTACTTGCAGCTCCACTATCCCCATCTGTCCAGCTCATGCCAATGGCAGGCAGCAAGGCCCACTCCTCCCTCACAGGGCCAGTGCTATCCCACCACCTAACTCATGTAGCAATTGGCAGGCTGCTCCTCCCTTTTGCTTCCTGAAAATGGTATTCAGAATCTCATAACCTCATAAGCATCATAAAATCTGGGTCTTCTTTTTACCAAAATTCTCATATCGCTGGCCTTTGCACTTGCTCAGTATACATCAGGTCAATTAGATTTCACATGCAGCCTGTATGTTCATTCAATGTGCACACAGTTTAGATTTTCAAATACCAGTCATAAGGACAAACTTGGAATGTATGCTATTCAGCCATTCACATAAACAACTGTATCTAAACACACACATCAAATGTAACATGGGACAGGCTCTACTGCCCCTATTTTAAGCAACTCCTCTTTTAATGTTCTGCAAGAAGTATATTTTCCTATCCAAATTGACTTTTTACTTCCTCAGAATTACCTCTACTATTTTAAAAATACCATGTTGCTGAATATCCATGAACAATCCTTGATACAGCAGCTCAGCCACTGGTGAGTAGGATTGCACCAACAGTCAAGAAAAAAAAATTGCATGCTGGGTAGACAGTGCCCTAAGGGCAGATACCATAACAGCAAGAGAATGAGTTACACTCCCAGAACTGCCAAAACCTTCAGCTCCTCATTCCACCACTGGACCCAGTCCACCCCAGATCAGATGGCTCAACAGCTATAGCCCAGGTCCCAGTGTGTGTGTTAAATGTCTTTATTATAGAAAAATGATATATACATCAAAAAAGAGCAAAATGCAATTTGCAAAATTAGATCAAATCATTACAAAGTTTAAATTACTCAGAAGATAAAAGTACCAAATACTACTTTGGGAGAAAGGAAGCATATCTATATATGTCTACTATGCGTAATTCTCAGATATGAGTTTTTCAGGTCATATAGAGGTTTAAAAAGTAACCAAGAATGTGTCATGAGCCCTGAGGAGGAGGAGCTGTAAGGGTTAACATATCAGGAAGGACCAACAGCTGGCCCATCAATCACTTTCCCCACATTCCAGGAACCTGTGCTGGCTGTTGACAATCAGTCTCCTCCAAGCTCTCCCCCTCCCATCTCAAGAATGTGCAGCCGTCTTCAGAAAACACTGGCAGAACGCAGGCATGCAACACGCCAATGCTTCTGATCTCTTAGCTCTGAGTACTAGGAGAATTACGGCCACTCAGGGAGCAGGCTGATTGAGGCTCCCATATAACTCACGCCCGGGACTTGGCAACCTCGTGGAAGCAACAAATCGATTCTCTGGCTTGCATCCACACTCCTTCCTGATTCCAGTTCCTGACTGGTTTGAATTCCTTGGCACCCTGACCCTTTGCTTTGGGCACTGAGTTCTGCTTCTGGTTTGCGATTTTGCTGTGGTGACTCGGCTCCCGATTGACTTCCTGAACTTTAACTTCAGGCCGGCTTTAGACTCCCTCCTGCCTGTGCCCTGAGAACGTGACAGAATGATAGGAACAATTAGAAGGGAGGATGTTATGTTCTGATATGAAATTCAGTACAGGGCCCCAGATATAAATAAATTTATCGTAAATCCTCTCTGAATTGATGAAGTTACAGTTCACAAATGTTGAAATGCATAATAAATTTTATCATACAAGACTTGTTTGGAGTGAGGTGATGAAGATTTCCATGCAGATGCTATGGCGAGATGTGCTGGAGCTATAAGTATGATGATCAATTCTTTATGCAAGGGGTTTTTGAGAGTGTCATCCCAGAGATTCAAGAGCATTAATTCAGGTGTTATCAGAAGCAATTGTGAGGTGATTGTGCAGATTTGTTGGATAAAGATCCCAGAATCAGTACCAGTATTTTT
Organism: Heteronotia binoei; assembly: GCF_032191835.1. Lineage (NCBI taxonomy): Eukaryota > Metazoa > Chordata > Lepidosauria > Squamata > Gekkonidae > Heteronotia > Heteronotia binoei. The sequence goes on along the minus strand of NC_083243.1, from coordinate 158,185,331 downwards.
AATTTTATCAGCTAGCAACTTTATAGCTAATGAAAGGTCATTGGCAACAGACAGGCTATCTTTTATAATGTATCGAAATGCATAAGTCACATAAATGTTCCTGTTATGTTGTTTCTTGGTACCATTCTGACACACACCAGTGAGCTTCTTACTATCTAGCCTCTCTTTGCAGAAGATCTGTTCAGGATCACAACAATAGTTCTCAAATCATAATGGTTTCCCATAAATGAAAAGCTTTCACTCCTTCTGTGTGCTAACAAGGAAAGACACGTTTTAGACAGATTAAATGGGCAACACTTAACAGTAACCGGAATCCTAAACCAGTGGCCTGTCTGTCTTTCAAAAAAAAACCCCACATACTGACTCAAAAGATCCTTGGCTCTTTTTTTGTTCCAGGATCTTCAATTGCCTTTGATGGGGAAGAAATCTTACCTTTTTGCTATTCATTTCTAGTTTCCTTTATTAGATGGAACCTTGACAAAAAATAATACACCTCCCAAAAGGCAAACATGCTTGGTCAGTCACCAAGGAACTGGAAGAGCATCCTCTGTTTACCTCTGCATCTACTAAGATCCTCAGAGCCCCACCTTGTTAGACCCTGTCAAACAAAGAGGGACTGTTCCCAAAACTGGCTGCTATATAAGGCTTGGAGAATACAGGTGAGATAGTCCTGACCAGAGGCTGACAGCATTCCTTTGTGCCAAACTCCAGTCAAGATGGGGTTTGGTAGGGGGCTCCCATTATGGGCCCTAATATCCATGATCTGCTGTATCCAACAAGAAGGTAAAAACTCTTTTGATTTTTATTTCATATTTAAAATATAACTGTGATTAGATAGCACTATTAACAATCATCTATGTTGTAAACCATACAGAAAGTTTGAATTTAAATTGGGATTTTTCCTTTTAATATTGCTCTAATTAAATATTTAATGTTTGTGTGTTAGTTGGGCATTTAATTCCATACTGCCTAAAGCTAAAACATTTCATGACATCTTGATGAAATTTGCTGTGGGGATTAAATTTTAAAGGTATAATTGCCCCTTTCCTTCAAAAGTTGCTATTTTACCAACAATATAAATGTCTTAAAACATGTTTATTCTGTTTTATTTCACAGTATGAAAAAAAAATGTATTTCCTATTTAGGAGTCTGTAGGAATTCTAATTGACTAGATTATGTTTTCTCTGTTTATTTGGATATAAAACCCCATCCTGAAAGTTAGGGTTGCCAGTCCCCAGTTGGGGGTGGGGGAACCCCTGGTTCAGAACCCCTCCCCTACTTCAGGGCTATCAGAAAGTAAGGGGAAGAAATGGCTGGGTGCTCCATTATAACCTATGAAGACTAGTTCCCATATGGATCAGTTCTCCTCATGGAGAACCAATATGTGGGTATCTGGGGCTTTTGGAGGGGGGCTTTTTTGTTTTTTAGATAAAGGCACCAAAATTCCAGCATAGCTGCTGACACTTCTCCTAAAAAAACTCCTCAAGTTTCAAAAAGTTTGGACCAGGAGATCCAATTCTATGAGCCCCAAAAGAAGGTTCCCACATCCTGCATTATTTCCAAAAGAGAGAAGGAATTTGAAAGGAACACAGCCCCTTTAAATGTGACTGCCAGCCCACCCAAAACTCGCTTGGGAGTTCTTCTCTCCCCTCTTCCAGAGCCAGGGTCATAGCCAGAATTTTTTTAGGTCAGGAGACTTTTTAAAAATTCAGGGGGCACCTGAATTTTTAAAAAGCACCCCCACCTAAAAAACATCCCAACGATGCCCCCCACCCAACCTTCCCTCCTCATCCGTGCTTTGACTTGAAGGCTGCCCTTGCCTCGCCCCATTCAAATCGTGCAGGAGGGGTGACAGAAGCAGCCGCCAGCTCCCTGCACCATTTAAAGAGCCTACCAACCAGCTGATCAGTGGGGTCTTTAAATTGCTTGGAAAGGCCAACGGCTACTCCTGCCACCCCTCCTGCATGATTTGAATTGTGGGGGGGGGGGGGGGAGCCCACAGCCTCTACCATGACTTGGTGGCCTCTTCCCTCCCCCACAATTCAAATCGCATGGGAATGGTGGCAGGAGTAGGTGTGGACCTTCTGAAGTGATTTAAAGACCCCACTGGATGGTGAAGCCTTTAAATCACACATGGAGGCTAGGGGCTGCTTCTGCTGCTCCTCCCATGCAATTTGAATTGCAGGGATGGCCCTCAAGTCACAGCAAAGGTGGGGAGGGAAGGCCTCAGGCCTCCCCCTGATTCAAATTGCATGGAACTGGTGGCAGGAGCAGCCCCGGCCTCCTTGTGTGATTTAAAGGCCCCACTGACCAGCTGGTTCTTTAAATGGTGTGGGGAGACTGGCAGCTGAACCTCCCACCCCCCCTGACATGATTTGAATCACGAGAGAAGGGGAGGAGGCCATGGTAATGAATAGCACCTTGAATTATCCAAGGCATGACATGACCTTTGTAGATAGCTCCACATAATAAAATAGTTGCAGCACTTTGTACCTATTTTAACTTCCAAACCTATTTTGTGGGCAGCCCTACATAAAGTGCAGTCTCTGCATGAAGTTAATTATTACATCCTAAATTAAGTCCCCACTGAATTCAGTGAGAACAAGGCACAACTATCTTCAGATTATAGTCTGCATTTTTTACCTGATTGTATAGAAGGAAGCAGTAGCCCCATGGCGCAGAGTGGTAAAGCTGCAGTACTGCAGTCTGAATTCTCTGCTCACAACCTGAGTTTAATCCCAGCGGAAGCTAGTTTCAGGTAGCCGGCTCAGGTTGACTCAGCCTTCCATCCTTCCAAGATCGGTAAAATGAGTACCCAGCTTGCTGGAGGGAAAGTGTAGATGACTGGGGAAGGCAATGGCAAACCACCCCGTAAAAAGTCTGCCGTGAAAACCTTGTGAAAGCAACATCATCCCAGAGTCGGAAACACAGGGGAGTACCTTTACCTTTTATAGAAGGAAGCATATTGCTCCCTTCAAGAGAGAGACACCCTTTCAAGGAAAGCTCTGCGAGAGCTATGGCTGACCCAAGGCCACTCCAGCAGCTGTAAGTGGAGGAGTGGGAAATCAAACCCAGTTCTTCCAGAGAAGAAACCAGCGCACCAAAATAAAATGCACAATTGTCTCATCCCGAAGCCATCACCACCCCTCCCCCCTGGTCTATGGATAAATTGTCTTCCACAAAACTGGTGCCTGGTGCCAAAAAGGTTGGGGACCACTGACTTACAACACTAAGATCATTTAAGAGAGAGATCACTAAGCAACAGTTTACACTAATTATGAAACAGAAGGACCAGATTAGAGTAAAAAAAAAATGAGGAGACTGGAACGGGTCTTTTGAACTTTAGTTTGAAATTAAAAGGAGAGCCCCAATAGACACCTGCATGCTGACATGCTCACCAGGCTTTGAGGCTCATTTCCTTCCAGCCTCCTACACTCTGAAAAGTGGATGACATGCTTCTGTGGGGACTTCAAGGAGCACCAGTTTGGTGTAGTGGTTAAGTGTGCAGACTCTTATCTGGGAGAATTGGGTTTGATTCCCCACTCCTCCACTTGCACCTGCTAGCATGGCCTTGGGTCAGCCGTAGCTCTGGCAGAGGTTGTCCTTAAAAGGGCAGCTGCTGTGAGAGCCCTCTCAGCCCCACCCACCTCACAGGGTGACTGTTGTGGGGGAGGAAGGTAAAGGAGATTGTGAGCTGCTCTGAGACTCTTTGGAGTGTAGGGCGGGATATAAATCCAATATCATCTTCTTCTTCTACCAGCAGCCTTGGACTACTACTTCTTTAAAAAACATTCCAGGCGTGGGGACATGCACATACTTGCTTCCCAGTACCTGGGAGACTGGACTCCCACCCCACAGTAAAAATTCTGGTCGATTTATCTTCAAATTTTAAAAAATATAATCTACCCTGTCTTTCATTTTTGGCAGCGTCTGGAACAGAAAATCCTGAAACAGTTACCATCATCCCACCACTGGCAGGCAAACCAGTTATGACTTGTAAGTCAGTATATGAAGTCTCTCAATATGTTATATAGCAAATATGTTTTTAAAAGGGCAGAATTTATAAGGAAACAGATTAAGAGATAGGCTGGTGATTCAACACATTAGTAATAGCACAATTCCCTTGGTAAACTTGGAATGTGATGATTTGTTGTAGAGGGATAGAGGACATTATGGGAAGATTGGTAGACATATAATAAATGAAAGGGAAACCAGTTATTATATTTGGAGGTAGAAATTAAATAAACAGGCAACTGTACATTGAAGTGTTTATGAAGCTGGGTCATACTGAATACCAGAATATGAAGACAAAATGATACTGCCTCCAGTGACATGGAGAGAGGTAACAGCAGAAAGCCGGTCCACAGAGTTGCTGCTAGTGAGAGAAGAGCTACAGAGCAGTGAAGGGAGATGAAATTCTGTTCCCCACCAATTTCGTGTTCATGAATACCCTGGAGTAAAGATTGCTAACTTCCAGGTGAAGCCTGGAGTTTTCCTAAAATTACAAGTGATCTCCAGACTAAAGAGATCAGTTCGTCTGGAAGACATTACAACTTTGGGGGAGGAAGGACTTTATGACATTACATCCCTGCTGAACTTCCTCCCCAATTATCACTCCCAAACCTCCAAGAATTTCCCAAGCTAGAGCTATTAACTCTGTTATGGAGTTGCTGCAGTGCTTGACTAGAGAGGTTAGGGATGGGGGAGGACTTCTCTCATTTTTCTGAACGTTTGGTGTTCAGCCAGCCTTTCGCCCAACTCTTTCGTATTCTCAGTGTAGGGATAGGCTATATTGGCAGTAACATCAGCCTATCTCCATTTGTACTGAATAGAGGAAGGGAACATTGTACACCATCGTGTAGTACCTTACCCATCCTCTTACCTTATGACCCATACTCAGTATGGAAAGGAGATTGACGGACATACCTGCCAGACCTAATCTGATTTAGGCTGTGCAAGGGAGAAGTTGCCCTTACCATTCTGCATAATAATTTGATGATCCATAGGCCTGATTCCTTGACACACTCAGTTTAGACTAGACATGGATAAGTGGCAATGTCAGTGTGATTTTGCTCCTAGCTGAGCACAGAAGCCCATGTTTGGCCAAAGCAAAACCAGGCAAGAAAAACAAAGCCCGTTTTAGTATGTTAAATGTTACATCCATATAACCATATGAAATGGCCTTAAGAAATCAAAACATGGATAAAAATGTAGATAACAAACTTCATTGACACAGGAAATATACAATATTTCTTCCCAACTTCTTGTGAATTCACAGCCTTCAATCCAGCTCACAATGGACGTGTATGCAGCACATGGGGGAACTTCTACTACAAGACATTTGATGGTGACATCTATCATTTCCCTGGAGTCTGCAACTACATCTTTGCCTCACACTGCAATGCTCCCTTTGAGGACTTCAATATCCAGATCAGGCATGCTAGTGAGGGAAATGCTGCCCACGAGATCAAAACAGTCACCTTGCAAGTTGTTGGAGTGAACATTGAAATGGAAATGGATGGCGTTTCAGTCAATAACGAAAGGTAGAAACCTGTGCATCAAACAAAGTTGTTTCCTCAAATAGATTCATTAATATAGTTGGACCCCAGCACCTTTAACTAAGGGTTAATCCGCATGACCTAGACTCATGATAACAACTTGCAAAGTTCCTATGGGCCAGCTTCCTGCTTAAAGTTAATATAAGGTAGAAGTATAACTCTGGCAGACACTTTCTCATATTTTCCCATATTCCTGCATGTGTCATAATCCTATCTGGAACCAGTTCCAAATGTGCACAATCACCACATCTAAAACCTGAATAGGGGTATGTAATAACATGTAAAGCAATCTTGTGTTTCTTAGGAGATTATCTTCTTTGCCCTTTTTTGTACCAATAGTGTCATGGCGTAAGGCCCACAATGAAGCAAATAATATAAGTCATACCCTGATCTGTAAATGCAAACTGAAGACCCATGAGGAATCATAAAGGTGGTTGTGGTAAGGCTGGAAATGCCCTCAAAATCTTCTCCACCAAGATTCTTAGAATGCTCAGTAGCTTGAATAGGGTAGTTGTTCTTTCCCTCTCCATTCCCCTTTGACTGACACTCTGCTGCTCTCAATATTCCATCATTTTTGAAGCATTTAGAGTTGGGAAATGCCTCTAGGTTGGGAAATGCCTGGAGATTTGGGGGCTGGAGTCTGGAGAGGGTGGGGTTTAGGGAGAGGAAGGAACTCAGGATAAGACAATGACATAGAGTTCACACTCCAGAGCAGCCATTTTCTCCAGGGGAGCTGATCTCTGTCAGCTGGAGATCAGTTGTAAAAGCAGGAGATCTCCAGGCTCCACCTGGAGGCTTACAGTATACAGAATGTACGAACCATAAAAACAAATTACTGTAATAGCATCAAAATAATTAAAGAATAATGAAATCAAAATCTCACTGTAATAAATTACAGAAAAAAGTCAAAGTACTTATACAAAATTCATGCACAAAATCACAATTCATCCAGGCTCAATTCAGCAAAATTCTCAAAACATCAAAATAAACTTACATAGATCATACAGGTTTCATCATAAAGCATCATAGAATAAAAGTCACAAAATACCGAAGTTCCTTGTTCAAGTTCACAGTACATAAAGTTCAAGTTCAAAAAGTTCACATGAGAAATCCCAGGTACAAGGTCTCATTCCAGTCACTTTCATCAATGAACCCACTCGGACATAGTAGTAATTAATGACGTGGTATTAAGCAGAGTTCTGTCTAACAAAACCACAGGAAATATTACTTCTTTTCAAGCACCATCATGGTTATTTAGAGCATGACCGAAGCACAATTTCGCACTGTGGTGTAGCCACACTGAAGCACTATTCCTTTACTTTACTTTACTTTATTTGATTTATATCCTGCCCTCCCAGCCGAAGCAGGTTCATACCACAGTGCAAAATTTTGTGACTTTTACCCTTTGATGCTTTATGATGGGACCTCTATGATCTATGTAAATGCATTTTGATGTTTTGAGAACTTTGTTGAATTGAGCCTGGTTGAATTGTGATTTTGTGCATGAATTTGGATAAGTACTCTGACTTGTTTCTATAGTTAATTACAGTGAGATTTTGATTTCATTATTTTAAAATTATTTTTGGCACTCTTACAGTAATTTTTTAAGCGCTTTGTCCACCTGGAGGCTGGCAACCTTATTAAGGGCCATAAGAACATAAGAGAAGTCATGTTGGATCAGGCCAATGGCCCACCCAGTCCAACACTCTGTCAAACAGTGGCCAAAAAAAACAGGTGCCATCAAGAGGACCATCAGTGGGGCCTGGATGCTAGAAGCCCTCCCACTGTTGCCCCCTCCCCAAGCACCAAGAATACAGAGCATCACTGCCCCAGACAGAGAGTTCCAACAATATGCTGTGGCTAATAGCCACTCATGAACCTCTGCTCCATATGCTTATCCAATCCCCTCTTGAAGCTGGCTATGCTTGTAGCCACCACCACCTCCTGTGGCAGTGAATTCCATGTATTAATCACCCTTTGGGTGAAGGACTACTTCCTTTTATCCATTCTAACCCAACTGCTAGGCAATTTCATTGAGTGTCCACAAGTTCTCATATTGTGAGAAAGGGAGAAAAGTACTTCTTTCTCTACCTTCTCTATCCCATGCATAATCTTGTAAACCTCCATCATGTCATCCCTCGGTCGATGTTTCTCCAAGCTAAAGAGCCCCAAGAGTTTTAACTTTATTCACAGGGAAAGTGTCCCAACCCTTTAATCATTCTAGTTGCCCTTTTCTGGACTTTTTCCAATGCTATAATATCTTTTTTAAGGTGTGGTGATCAGAATTGTACACAGTACTCCAAATGAGGCCACACCAATTTATACAGGGGCATTATGATACTGGCTGATTTGTTTTCAATTCCCTTCCTAATAATTCCCAGCGTAGCGTAGGCCTTTTTTAATTGCAGTCGCACGCTGTCTTGACATTTTCAGTGAGTTATCTACCATGACTCCAAGATCTCTCTCCTGGTCAGTCTCTGCTATTCCATCAACTTGTATTTCTAGTTAGGATTTTTGGCCTCGATGTGTATTACTTTGCACTTGGCCACGTTGAACCTCATTTGCCACATTGATGCCCACTCGCCCAGCCTCAATAGATCCCTTTGGAGTGCCCGACAATCCTCTCTGGTTCTTACCACCCTGAACAATTTAGTGTCATCCGCAAACTTAGCCACTTCACTGCTTACTCCCAACTCCAAATCATTAATAAACATTTAAAAATATGTTTTCTTTTGGCTAGAATACATAGTCCTATGTTTCTGAGTATTGGGATGTCCTCTGAGTAGGGGGAGACCCCCTACCTTAGCTATATAGGTGGCCCAGCTTTGCTATGTCCATCACTGACAGATGGACTATTAGATATTATTATATCTATTATTATATTATACTGGATTATATATATAATATTATATCCCTATTAGATGTAGTGACAAGAGTTCACAGGAAGAGGGAGCAATTTAGAAATCCCTCCCCCCCCCCCAAAAAAAAAATCTCTTCTTGCAGATTCCTAAAAGCTTTCAGAGGATTGAGCAGACTGATTTCCCCCTCACCCATTTAACATTTTGTGTCTGAAATTGTAATACATTTACAAGAACAGAGGGTCCTGAAAGGATCAGGACCTCCTATATAAAGAAATTGACATTTTGCATTTTTATCGTAAAGACAATTCAGTATCAGTCTGTTAATGAAATCCCTCTCCCCGTTTTAACCAACATTCTCAACATCCCATTCCTTTGCAGCATTTTTAGTCCTCAACATGCAGGTTTTTAAAGTCCCCCCCCTTAAATAATCATTTTGGTTATTTTATTAAGTCTTTGCATTAATCCTCTTTGACTACTGTACATATTAATCTGAATACCCTATGCCCTGCTGCGCTGCTTTCATCATCTGCATAGGAGCCGGTCATTTTACTAATTAACCTGGTGACTGGAATAGTCTGAAAGAATCATGCAAAGAGAGGCATTGACAAAGCACCCGACAACCCTGGACTCAGAAGCAGATATTTTGCATTCCTTGCATTTCCCTTTTGTATGCGGATGTACCTCAATATTCCCTGTGCTTTCTTCATCAGGGTTCAGCTGCCCTACAGTGAATCTGGATTCAGTATTGAGACAACTGAAAACTATGTGATAGTGAATGTAAAGCTGTGTCTAAGCCTCATGTGGAATAAAGAAGACAGCCTAATGGTACGTACAAATGATAGAGGTAGGATTGATATCACTCAGACAAAATGGTATATCAAGCTTTGAAATAAAGTATTCTACCATTCTAAGACCTGCCAGAGTCCAACATTTGCAACTTATTCTTTATAGACTCACATTGTATACATATTCACCCAGTACATGCACAGTACAGAAACTACCTAAATAATGTTGTCTCATTTAAAGGGCTTCAATTGGGCATAAAGCTAAATGAAATGAAGGACTCTGGGTCAAGAGCACAGACCTTAACTTAGACCAGTTTGCAGATTTTCAAGATCAGGTTAACATGTTCTTTGGTATCCTTCTGGGTGTGTGTGCATTCCCATTCTGTTGCTATATTTCCAATCAGTTTTCATTTTTCCTAGAAATCTTTGTAGTCACTGCATTCTTAAAGACAGCTGCCAAAGTGGGTTCCCACTTGACCTCCATTTTTAAAGTAAAAAACACACAATTTGATTCCCAAATTTAACATGCAATCCCCTTTGTTGGTTATAACTGTTACCTCAATTGTCTTTTCTTAATAAAATTTTACTTTGATAGGCTTAGGCAATAACTTGACCTGTAGATTTTTTTGGTGGTGGGGGCTCCAAATAAAGAGACTGTGTAATGGGAAGAAAGAACTTTTTCTTACAGATACTGCAATGAAAGCTACATTTTAATGAATAGTACAGAGCTTCTGAATCACAAATGAAACCTCAGTTTCCTGTCCACTAAAGCTGAATTAGCTTGTAGAAACATTTATACAACATTGATGGAGTCTATTTTGGTGCATCCAGTGCAGCTGCTTTCATTCGTTTTCAATTTATGTCTTGTGCAGAGTCTATCTATTAACTTTTATCAGTGTTCCCTAATATAATTTCAGGTGGAACTGGATGAAAAATATGCCAATCAGACCTGTGGACTTTGTGGGGATTTTAATGGCATCCAAACTTACAATGAATTCCTTTCAAACAGTAAGTATCAAAAATATCTGTTTATTAGGTTTGGGTTTACATACAACCATTCAGTGTGCTGTGGAACTACAGTCTCTCCCAACATTTTTGCTTTTCATCCATTTTGAAATAAAAGTACATTTTAAGCATTGTAGGTTAAAAAACTGAGCTAGCTCACACTAATTCAGCTTAGAGGGAACACTGCTGAGGACTTTGGGGGTCGAACCAGGATCAAGGTTCTGATAAGCACGATTGAACTCCAAAGGGAGTTCTGGCCATCACATTTAAAGGGACTGCACTCCTTTTAAATGCCTTCCCTCCATTAGAAATAATGGAGGATGGGGGCATTTTTTTTGAGGCTCATAGAATTGGCTGCCCTGGCCCAATCTTTTTGAAATATGATGGCTTTTTTTGGGGGGGGGGAGAGGCACCACATACTAAACTGAAAATTTTGGGCCCTTACCTCAAAAAACAGCTCCCCAGAGCCCCATATACTCATGGATTAATTCTCCATCATACCTTATGGGGACTGGTCTCCATAAAGTATAATAGAGTGCCCAACAGACATTCAAAACTGCCCCCTTTTTTGGTAACCCTGAAGTGTGAGGAAGTGGGGGTTAGCAGCCCTATCAGACATTCCAAGAGCACCAGCTCCCTTCTAAGAGAATGCCTGAAAGGGAATATCTATAAGAGGTATTTCTCTATTATTCATTTGTGTCATATGGCTTTATTTGTGACAGATGCCAAGATAACCCCATTGCAGTTTGGGAACATGCAAAAGCTGAATGGGCCAACAGAAGATTGTGAGGATCCTACATCATCATCTCTGATAAGCTGTGCTAATGTTTCTGTAAGTATTTTTAAACTAATTGTGTTCATCTCATTTCCAAGAGTATACTTAGTACTTTTTTGGAAGGAAGGACGTAAGGGAGGAGGGAGGGAAGGAGGACCAATTTCCACCAATTCCCCCCCCCCACCTCATACTTGGAAGAACCTTGAGAAAAGGAGCCAGTACTGAGTGCTGGTGAGTACCATCACACGAAAAAGCCCTGAGTATAGTAGAATCTTAAGAAAGAGTTGCAAGATGTAAAAGTAAAGAAAAACCTTTTATGTGACAGCCACAGATAGTTTTGCCTGCTCAGGGTTGGGAAATACCTGAAGATTTTAGGGGTGTAGCCTAGGGAAGGGTGGTTGGGGAAGAGAGGGACTTCAGTGGGGTATAATGCCAGTGGGGTATAACCCACTTTCCATAGTTGCTATTTTCTCCAGGCGAACTGATCTCTGTTGCCTGCAGATCAGTTGTAATAGTGGGAGATCTCCAGCCGCCACTGGGCAACCCTATCCACAGAGGGCTGTTAGATTGTTAGGACCTTTGGGCAAGAACACGACTTGCTATGCTCCTTTGCTGAGGAAATTACCATCCAAAACACATATCAGCATTAAAATATGCTTTCTTAAAATTTCAGAATATGCTAGTTTAATAAAGTCTTTGTTTTCCTGTCCATCTAGAATGTTTGCCAAGAAATACTGATGGGCCCTGCATTCTCTGACTGTAATAATGTGGTGGATGTGGATGAATACATTAAAACTTGTGAGCAGGACTTGTGTTTCTGTAACCAAAATACAACATTTTCCTGTCTCTGCAACACTTTTACTGAATACTCCCGACAATGTGCTCATGCTGGTGGACACCCTCAGAACTGGAGAACCCCTGATTTATGCTGTAAGTATTTATCTAGTGTAATCCATACATGGTAACAGAGAAAAGGGTACTTAGTGGTGTTTAATCTTTGTTTACTTCAAGGGGACATCTGATATAGTTCTACATGGTATTTAATAATTGACCTGGAAGCATATGAATCAGAAGGTACCTGGAAAAGGAGAGTACACACAATGGGGTTTACTACTAGATCAATGTTAAACTGGAAGGAAGATACATTGGGTGAGATCACACTCAGAATTTGCCCCAGCGGTCTCTCAGCTTTGAAAAAGCCACTCCAGGAAGAGATGTGCTGGGCCATACTGCACCCAGAACAGCTCCCTGTCCACCACCCCTGACCCCCCCTCACCCACCCCGCTGCTGCTGCCAACCCCCGCCTGTGCTCCATTGCCCCCCTCTCAAAGTGTGGCACACCGCGGCTGGGCACTACCGGCTTAGATGTGGAGGGCACGATCTAAACCTTTGAAGGGCATGTGGAAGAAGGCTTCTCCCCCCTCCTTCCTGGAACCAGAAGTGAGAGGGAGCAAAGCCTTCTCCCGTGTGTGCTTCAAAGGTTTAGATCATGCGTCGCCCGCATCAAAGTTGGTAGGGCCCAACTGGGGGGGGGGAGTGAAGGGAAGGGAGGGAAGGGGTGAGCAGCAGCGGGGGAGGCAGGCAAACTAGGTGGTTGTGGTGGGCACCGGGAGGCAGGCGCCCAATTCGGTGCCCCCTCCTTCCATTGCCTTAGGCAACCACACTTAGAGGAGCATTCACAGTGCTCCTGTACCTCGGGGTGCATGCATGATGTGCTTTAACCATTCAGGTGGCCAGAAAATGCACCATGCGTGAACTTCAGCAGTTTACTACCGGGAAGCACCAGAAAAATGATGCCAGTACAGAGAGTTTATTTTGTTCTTGCTCCTGAGGGCCTGCCCTTCCCACAGTTGCCAGGTCATAGGCTTTGGTCTTCCAATTTTAGAGCATGTTTTCAGGGCCTCACAGTTAGCAAGCTGTAATTTCAGGGCCATCAGCTAATCTGGCATATTTGTACACTTGGCAGTTTCTTCTAAGAATTCTATGCATGCCTACTTGTAATGTCTACTGCATATTTAAATTGGAGATGGAAAGCAATAATCTGGTATTAACCAACCACATTTTGTTTAGTACATTATCAGTTCCCATTTCTTCTGCAATTTGTGTGTGTTGTTAGGGTTTCCATTCTCCAGGTGGTGACTGGAAAGTTCCTGCTATTACAAGTTATCTCCAGGAGACAGAGATCAGTTCACCTGGAGAAAATGGTTGCGTTGGACAGTGGACTTCATAGTGTTATATCGCATTAATGTCCCTCCCCTCCCAAAATCTTGCCTTCCTCAGGCTTCACCTCCAAAACCTCCAAGTATTTCCCAACCCTGAGCTGGCAACTTTATGAGTAATTTGCCCCTTCAAAGTAGAGTTATCAGGTCTCTCCAAGCAGCCTGTGGGGGAAGGGGGATGCACTTACCAGGAGCAGGGAATGGCCAGCATTTGCCTACATGACCCAGAAGTGATAAAGACATGTCAAGGGGGCGATGCTCTGGTTTTTGGGCAAAATTCTAAGACAGAATTAGTGTCTACCATAGAGTTTTTGCCAAAAAACCAGAGCATTGCCCCCAACATCCTCGATGTGCCTACATCACTTCCAGGTCATGTAGGCATGTTGAGGAAATGCCAAGGGTCCTCTCTTTGGAGGGAGTAATTCTCTCCACCAGTCAGCTGACTGGCAGCAGAGAGGTGGGGCCTGGCAGTGGGAGACCCTCACCTCCACCCAGAGGTCTGGCAACCCTATTTCAAAAGTACACAATTCTGAGTATACATATTCACAGATACTATATAGTACAATTCTTCGAGACTGGTGTAAGTAGTCCCATTAGAACTACCAATCAATATGATTACTAGCCTCAGCTCCATGACATCACAACACCCTCAGATTTTTGATGGTGAGAACCTGGCAACCCTAGTTCACATTCCCACTAACACCAAAGGGGAGAGAGAGGGGGACTAAACTGAAGTGCTCAAATCTAAATATAAAGGATTATAGACTAAAAAGAAAATATGGGATGGGCCCTTTGCAATCTTTGAACCTCTTCTGACTTACTACACAAGAGGTGGCCAACCAGCTATGACTGCCAGCTTGTTATTTCTGCTGCTTGCCAAAAACTGAAAAAAACAGGACACTTGGAGTTTTAAGCATATGCCAGGCCACATTAAGCATGTGGTGAGTCACAAGTTGTTAAGGCCTCCTTTACCAAAATGAGAAAGTTCCAAGAATTATTTTAAAATCTCTACTAAAGTAATAATCATTAGAAACTAGGCAGTGGGAGTCTAAAGGGCTAGGGGCATGTCAGTGTCACAACAGCATTGTGTCATTTTAGGGAGGAACCCTGTTGTTACACCCTGGCTTTCTAGGAAATTGCTGGGAATGACATCACTTCTGAGTTTTTCCCAAAAGTGGTGTGACACCATTGCACTCACAGCAACTTTTTTCCTTCATTTTTCTCCTACCAGACTAGCGGCAGGCAGCAAAGGTTGCTGGTTGCTGATATAGCGGAAGACCTGACAACCCTACTAGTGGCATATGGTTATACAACAAGACAGAGACCATTTGAGAGCCGCATTTACTGGACTATTCTGTCCAATAGGTGGAAGATTAACAGTACCATTCTACTAATGTATGATCAGCTTTATTTCTTTAGAAGACTAGGTAGCATATACCAAAGAACTAAATTTGTATCTATATCCACCCTTCTAGCAAAAACATGTCATTTCAACATGCAGTATAATGAATGCGGATCCCGTTGTGCTGACACTTGCACCAACTCTGAAAGATCTCAGCTGTGTGAAGACCACTGTTTGGATGGCTGCTTCTGTCCTGCAGGTAAGCGTTCATCTTTACTCTATACCCAAAAGACCAATCTGGTTCTTTAAAAGATTGCAGTGGCTGAAACATCCCACGTGCTCACTCTTGTTAAGTGTCATTGATCTTAATGGGACAAAATCCCTTTAAGGCAGGGGTGTCAAACTCATTTGTTATGAGGGCTGGATCCAACATAAATGTGACCTTGTCAGGCAGGGCAATGTGTGTGATAAAATGTAATGCCAGGTAGGCAGGCCCGGTGCTAGGGGAGCCTCTGCCCCTAGGCCGGACTGCGATTCTCCCCCCTGCCCATTATTTTAGCATGCGCAATGCACGCGCCAGTGACATCACAATGACATCACTGTCACCCCCCGACTTTGCCAAGGACTCCCGAGCATCGGGAGACCCTGGCAAAGTCTGGAAAGGCAGCAGGCTCCGCCCCCCCCCAGTAGGGAAGAGCCCCCAGTGCTGTTTGTAGTGCTGTTTGCAAATGCCCCCAGTGCCATTTGCAAATGCCCCCCTCCCTCAACCTTCTTGCACCTCTTTCCTCCAACCGAGTCTCGGGCGGGGAAAGAGCCAGTGCAGGACATCCTCTTTTCTCATGGGCTGCCTTTCCTGCAGGGGAGCCAGCCCAAGAGCAAAGCCGAGCCACCTCTTTCCTCCGCCTGAATCTCGGGCAGGGGAAAGAGCCGGCATGGGACCTCCTCTTCACTCTCAGGGTGCCTCTCCCGCAGGGGAGGCAGCCAGAGAGTGAAGCCAAGCCTCTTTCCTCCACCCAAGTCTCGGGCAGGGGAAAGAGCTGGCACAGGGCTCATCATCGCTCTTGGGCTGTCTTCCCTGCAGGAGAGGCAGCCCAGAAGCAAGGCCAAACTTCCTCTTTCTTCCACCCGAGTTTAGGGTGGGGGAAAGAGGCAGAGCTGTGCCAGTTGGTGTGTTGGAAGGGGGCCACCTACATGGCCTACTTCCATGAGCCGGGCCTGCAGGTAGGGGAGATATAAACTTTATAAAGGACACAGACAAACACACACACTCAGCCTAATCCACCTCACTGGCTTGTTGAGCCTCAGCCAACAGAAGGAAGAGAGGCTTGGCTCAGTAGCTCTGCTGTGCAATTGAGAAAGCCTGGCAAAGCTAGCTCTCCTTCCCTCACTTCCTCCTCAAGGGAGGAGCTTTGCTCTGTCACTCCTGTGTGATTGAGCAAGCCTGGCAAAGCAAGTTGTGATGCAGAAGGAAGCAGACAACAGTGAGTTGCTCTTGGGCCTGATAGGAGTCCTGCAGGGGTCTGATTTGGCCCCCAGGGCACATGTTTGACAGCTCTGCTTTATGGTTTCCACCATGCAGGCAGGAAGATCTCCTTCAGTTCAAATATTGAGCTTTAAAGATTAATTAAAGTATTAGGGCAAACTGCTTGTCTCTTGGGAAAGCAGAGCATATTTTACATCTGCTGCAAATCTTGCTGTGGGACTGACTCATGTAACCTACTATCATTTGCCATTTCTTCAGCTGTGTTAAATATTCATTATACTTGATATATTATTTATTCATTTAGGAACAGTATATGATGACATCAACAACTCTGGATGCATCCCGATTCAGGAGTGTTTCTGCATTTATAATGGCAAAGCCTACGCTCCAGGGACAACTTATTCAGACCACTGTCGGTCCTGGTAATCTACATCCTTTGATTGAATGAACTTGTATTTAGTACAACCTAAAATCTAGCCTTTATTCATCATTTCAACATTAAAATGTTGTGGTATTATTGCTAGAATTCTTCCTAAATTGCGGTGTTGACCCTATTCTTATGCTTAAAAAATATTTATTTTTGCATAAGATAACAGAAGATAGAATAAAAGAAGAACAATAGAAGCTAATGCCAGTGGGATTACCTTTCCTAAAAGCAGATGTGTCTTCACTTGTACTCCCTTTCTTCCCTCTCCTCCCAGTTCTTGCAGTGGAGGCCAGTGGAGCTGCACGGAGATGCCATGCCCAGGTATTTGCTCTGTAGAAGGTGGATCACACATCTCCACTTACGACGAAAAGCGTTATGACGTGCACGGAGACTGTACTTACGTTCTCTCTAAGGCAAGAAACCAAGATTTAATCTTAATAGATATTAGTAAAATATTTGTTTTCTCTACACTAAGTTCGTCTTACTGGGATTATAAAACCACAGCGATTGTTCCTGAAACAAATCCTTTGCTTTGGATATCACATCACCTAATTTTGTTCAGTTCCTGATACTAAGTTTTAAATATCTCTGATCCTCACTGCTTTGGCATCACTGTACCAGTTACCATGATGCATCAGTGTTCTTATAAATTTGTACAGAAGGAAGCTCACAAGAAACAGGGGAAAGTTCTTGTATCCAGGATTATTATCAATTTTACTCTAAATTAAATAGTCCACAGATATGTTGTGACAGAAGCACAGTCTTTGATATTTCTAACCATCAAAGAGAACTGTTTATTTACAAAAACAGTCTAGACAAGGCTTTTTTGTAGAAAAAGCCCAACAGGAACATTTGCATATAAGGCGACACCTCCTGACATCTCCATTGTTTCACAGGAGCTCCTTTGCATATTGGGCCACACCCCAAAGCTAGTCGAAACTGTGTTCCTGTGTATTCCTGCTCAAAAAAAGCCCTGAGTATAAAAGACTGGGGAAAAACAAACTAGTACAAATAGACATCTATTATTTCTCAGCTTTGATTTGGGACCTACCTTGTTCACAATGGAATCCTTTAGATCAGGGGCATCAAACATGCGGCCCAAGGGCCAAATCAGGCCCCCAGAGACTACTATCAGCCCCCCCCCCCCGAGCAACTAGCTCTTCTCTGCTTCCTTCTCCCTCTCTCTTGCTTCCTTCTGCATCTCAACTTGCTTTGCAAGGCTTGCTCAATCACGCAGGAGCTGCAGAGCAAAACCTTGATTTTCTCATTTGTTGAAGTTCCTCCCCCTCCTAGTCCCCTGGGGAAGGAGGGAAAGAGCCAGAGCTTCCTTTGCCCAGTTCCCTGGATACCACAGGAGAAATACAAAGAAAGCACCTTTCAAACCAACATGCTAATGTTTTAAGTATGTTTTATTTTATTTTAAGGTGTTTTTTGAAAAAAAATATTTAGTCATGTTTGTCTGCGTCCTTTAAAAGGTTTATATCTCTGTTACCTATTTTTAAATAGGTACACACATGGTCCGGCCCGATGTGGCCTGGTCCGACCCAAGAAGGTCTAATTTAGGTCAGATCCGGCCCTCATAACAAATGAGTTGGACACCCCTGCTTTAGATAATATATCAATAGCACTAGCAATTCCTGCAACAGCATAATTTGCTTAGTGATAATGCTGCAAAATTGCTGAAAAGTGCTGTAAGACACAGCACAGTATTTTCAAAAAGAATCACAGGGTCTTGCATGTAACACATTTACAATGGCACTGCTCTGTTAACCAAGTTATAAAAGAGAAAAACTATCAAGAAAATAAAAGCTTGTAGAAACTATTTAAAGAAATCAGAAGGATTCCCTGGTTTATTTTGTAAGATTCTTATTGCATTCAGCATTTAGGTATTTCAGTGTACAAAATTGTTTTAGAAAGTAAATGATGGAGATTAAAAGAAGAAATGACACAAGAACTCAAAATGGAACTTTCTATATAGTGATTAAAGGATTTCCATTTGAAAAAAAATCTATTTCAACAAATAAACTATAATCCCTACACAATAAACCAAGTCTTAGGTCTAAATTGCCTCCATACATTTTTTTTAAAAAGAGTTAGATTGTACCTCAGCAATAGTTTCTGAGCACAGTGTTTAATTCTAGGCTCTCGTAACAGGTTAAACACATGCTAATTAGGTTTCTTATCTCCCCAGGTCTGTGATGAAGAAACTTTTACTATTCTGGGTGAACTTCGAAAGTGTGGCCTAACAGACACTGAAACATGTTTAAAGATGGTAGCCCTCAGCATCAATGGAGGTCAAACTGTAAGTATTCAGTTGTTAACCAAACAACTGTAAGTATGCTGGGTAGAATTGTTTTATGCTTTGATTTATTCCAGGTTACATTTGGTTCGGTGGTATTCAATATATTCTGACATTTAGGTTTTGTAAATGTTCACTTTCATTATAAACTTTCACTGTCAGTGTTATTTTTTTTTAAAAAAATGTTGGGCCCAATGCTGTTGTTAACCTCTAGGTGGGCAATTGACTTCTCCAATAATTACAACTTATCTCCAGACTACGGAGACCAGTTCCTCTGGAGAAAAAAGGCAATTTTGGAAGGCAAAGTATGGTATACTGTAGATTATAGTTGAATTTTCCCCTACATGGGCACAGCTCCAAATCTCCAGGAGTTTCCCAGGCTAAAGGGACAGCCCAATCCTAACATACACGGTACCTGGCTGTGATGTAAGTTCGGTGCCGCTCGTTGAGTCCCTAAGGAGATTGCCACGCTCAGGCGTAGGGTGGGGGGAGAGAAGAGGCATAAGGTGGCTGCAGGTTGGGTAGCCACCATGGCAACCCCGTTGGAGCGTGTGGGCGAGGCGGACACGGGAGGAGGAGAGGGCCCACTCAGGCACCCCGGATTGGCGAGGCGCAGTGGCAGATGACAGTCAGGGGTGGGAAGAGGCAGTCCCGGAGAAGCTGCTCGCTTTCCCCATCCTGATAGTGACCTGAGCCAATCATGGCCAAATGGTCACAGTCAATGGAGAGAAGTCCCACCTATGTGGTGAGGGGAAAGGAGTACGGCTGGAGAGACAGAGAAGCCTGGTGTGCTGCCATGGTGGGGGCGGGGAAAGGGAAGAGGAAGTGTGGAGCTGCAGGATTGGCCAGTCCCATGGCCCCACCCACCATCAGAGACTTGTGCCAATGGCAAGCAGGCTAGAGAAGTCATGAGCCCCCCCCCCCCCAACACACACACACACCAGCCAAACACGGACAGGGAAAACATAGGGCAGGAGTCTGGAATTAGGGAAACCAGGCAAAATGTGTGTCCAGGAAAGAGGCTTGTCCAAGTCCCACAGTACAGTGCTGCCCAGCACAGACACAGAGTCTTACCGCCCCCGTTGGCAGCAGGACACAAAGTGCAAGGCACCAGCCAGGTGCCCAGCACATGCCCTCCCCTGCACTCCCCTCTGTTCCATGCCATGGTATGGGGGGGGGGGGAGAAGAACCTCTGGGCTCCCCTGTCCACTCTTTCACAGAGGTGACTCATAGATTCGGCTCCTCCCCTATGAAGCATAGGACCTTGCCCTCCCAGACATTCCCTTGGGAAACCCACTGGCAGAGGGAACACTTCACACAGCACATTTGGGAGGGGGTGGGGCAGAGGGAATGTGCAGCAGACACCACACACTTGAGACAAAGAGTGGCACATCTCAAACTTTATTGGTCAGGAACTGGGTGCAACACCTGGGACAGTCTTGCCGGGCATGAAGGGCATGAGGCTTCACTCTGAGAGGAGAGTGGAATCAGCTGATGGAGGAGAGGGGGGGAGGAAGCACCCCACACAGAAGACTCTCTGATGCATTCCCACCTGCAAAACAAAAACAGAGATCAAGAGCACCCAAAGGGGAGGCAGCTGCAGTGTGCACACGTGTTGTGCTGAGGGAATCTCTTAAAGGGACAATCCCTGACCCACCTCCCCACAGGCATCGAAGGAGCTTTCAGATTCCCCCTCCCTTGCCAGGGGTGGGAACGAGGCAGAGGACAGACTGAGGAGGGCCTCCATCAACATGCGGGGGCCGCGGCAAGTGTCCCCGCCTGGACTTGCAGCCTGGGTCCAGTGCCAAAGACGCTGTCACTGTGAACGAGGGGGGAGGCGAGTTTAGAGCACGCTCTCTTAGTGACTCTAAAATCACTAGCACATTAAAGGGACTAATTTTGTCTAGTTCCTCCTTCTCACCACAATCTCCATGTACATTTGTCCACAAAGGTCCCCCAACTCTCAGCATTAGTTTTCAGTGGTCACAGAGGAATGCTGGGGGAAGGCAGGGAAGATTTACCTCTACAAACTACCTCACAGTCAGAATTCAAAGGATTCAACTCATCAAGAAATTATCCTAGAAGTATTTCTTAATCTGCTTAATGGGTTAAGGAGACAATGGCATAATCAATTCATTCATAACATTCAATGTAAAACATGAGGGCAATTTCTACGAAAGATAATACAGAGGTGTCAAACATGTAGCCCAGGGGTCAAATCAGGCCCCTGGAGAGCTCCTATCAGGCCCAAGAGCAACTCACTGTCATCTGCTTCCTTCTGCATCACAACTTGCTTTACCAGGCTTGCTCAATCACACAGGAGCAACAGAGCAAAGCTCCTCCCTTGAGGAAGAAGTGAGGGAAGGAGAGCTAGCTTTGCTAGACCTTGGCCGTTTTCCCACTTACCTTACCCCGGAGCAACGTCCCTCTTCACCGCGCTGCGTCTGCGCGGATTTCACATAAACTGCTGCGCAGCACCAGGAAGAGCCGTGTAGTCCTGGGGCTTTTGCTTCGCAAATGTAAACCTGCTTTTTGGCGGTTTACATTTGCGACGCAAAAGCCCCGGGACTACGCGGCTCTTCCTGGTGCTGCGCAGCAGTTTGTGCGAAATCCGCGCAGACGCAGCGCGGTGAAGAGGGACGTCGCTCCGGGGTAAGGTAAGTGGGAAAACGGCCCTTCTCAACTATACAGCAGAGCTACTGAGCCAAGCCTCTCTTCTTTCTGTTGGCTGAGGCTTAACAAGCCAGTGAGGTGGATTAGACTGAGTGTGTGTGTTTGTCTGTGTCCTTTATGAAGTTTATATCTCCCCTACCTTGCAATACAATTTATCACACACATCATCTGGCCCGACAAGGTCACATTTTTGTCAGATCCAGCTCTCATAACAAATGAGTTCAACATCTCTGAGATAAGAGAATGAATGTAAAATAGGTCTTAAATGGTTGAGATAATGAGTTAACCAAACAATTCTTCATAAGGAGAAGTACGGACAAAAAGGCTAAGATTTTAAATCATAAAAGCAAACATTTCCCAATGGATTTTTCAGAATTGAAGTTAGGATATCAACTTTCTACTTTGACCAGTGGATGGCTTGATTACGTGATTTATTGTCATACTAATTATCACACCTTTGCTCTTTTTCACTAGACCATTGTGGTGAAACCTGATGGTGCTGTCTTTGTCAATTGGATCTACACTCAGCTGCCTATCTCAGTAGGTATGTTGCACATAAGAAACCTCTGGCTTGCAGTGCAGCCTTAAACATTTCAAAGAAGAATTGAGCATAATGGTTGTTTTCCTACAAGTAGTAAGATTATATTTTATAGTTACTGTTTATTTTCCCCAACAACACTGTCTCTTCTGGGGAAGAAAAAAGAGTCTGGTACAGAATTATTCATAATATGTTACAGTTTTGATGTTCATTTCAGTGCAAATTCACATGAGCAAAATGCCATATTATGAATATGAAGTGAGCATTATCTTTGCAATATTTGGTGTGCTTATATCACTGCAGGTCATTGTTACTGGGGATATGTTAATATAGCAAAATTGCACAATCATAACATTGTGGTTCTGCTTGCAGTAAATAAACTCCAAAGTATATTGCTAAAAGGTAGAACTTACATTCATTGAGGTAGATTCAATTCACATCCTTATTGCAGTCAAAAGGAGAGAGAGCATTGCCTGATCTAAAGAATACTGTTCCCTTTTACAAGTGGCCAGCTGCATCAGATGTGTGCAAGTAAGACTGCATTGCTTCAACAGGAGAGACCTGTAGATTCATCTTTCTCCTTGCAAAGCCAGAAGGAGAAAGGGAGGGAGAGGAGAAAAAGGCAGGCAGACACAGGACACTGGAAGAGAAGAAAGAGATTTCCTCAGTTTAAGATAAAGAGAAGCCCTCTTATTCATTGAGAGGATAACACCTTTACTAAAACAATTGGAAGTGGGTCAGGGATTGGGCACATGTTAGAAGTAATTAAACAACTATTCCAGCATGTCTCAGACTTTGGACATATCCACTCATCTTACACACATCCACTCAACCAATATTCTTAACATGCCAGTTTTGTTAATTGGTGTTTTCAGAGATTTTACTCCTCCTATTCTGAAGAATTAATGATGGATATAGCCTTGTATCTCATGGGAATGGTTCCACTGTATTCTTTATTCACAGCTAATGTAACCATCTTCAAACCTTCATCTTTCTTCATCATTGTTGAAGCAAACATTGGCCTTCAGCTGGAGATCCAGCTCATACCCATCATGCAACTCTTTGTTCATTTGGATCCCTCTTTTAAAGGGAAGACTTGTGGTAAGAAGTATTTTAAAAATAGAAACGGTGACATGTTTAACTATGGAGTGCCGTTAGCAATTTCCTGAACAATTCAAACTCTTTGGTGGGTTCCCCTCCCCCCCAGGTCTCTGTGGAAACTTTGACAGCCGTCAGACAGATGACTTCAAAGCCATAAGTGGTGTGGTGGAAGGAACAGCACCTGCATTTGCTAACACCTGGAAAACTCAAGCTATATGTCCCAACATCAAGCAGAATTTTGAGGATCCTTGCTCACTTAGCATTGAGAATGGTAGGAGCAGTTTAAGAATTACAAACAAGACACACAAATAAATAAATAAATAAATATTTCTACACTGTAATCCTAGATTCTGCTTTTCTAGCTCATGAAAACATTTGATAATTTTCTTTTTAAAAAGAACTGTTAACTGAAAACAATAGTAATAAATGCTTCAAATAAATATCCTGTAGCTATAAATCCAAACAACCATACTTAAATTGATCAGAATAAAAGCCATTATGCATCACTAATTCTCTGTTGGATTGTGGGTAGTAAGTTTAGCAGTTGATTTAGAAATTGTCAACATTGTATGGAACTGCATGACCCTGTAATATATTAGTATATATTAGTATATATACTAATATATTAGTATATGTGTAGCATGTATATCTCCAAGATCTTGGATAATTCGCTTCTTGATACATGGCTTGGGCAGCTTTAGCAAATATTGCACTGTCAAACAAGCATTATTGTAATAACAACAAGGTGATAGCCATATGAATGGAAGGAGATCTTTCCCTCTTTCACCTTCCCTCCAATGGCCTCATTTGTGCCCCAAAAAACCTGTCCAGAGAATCAAAGGAACCCTTGTAAACAGAATGCACCATGGCTCTGAAGGCTGAAGAAGAAGGGGTACCTGGGTGAAATTGGCCTCCTTGCTTTTCGTATAGGCTTGACTCAAGGCAAAAAGGAGATAATTTCACTCAATTCTGCTTCCTCACTCCTGCCTTCTATGCTACAGTGCACTTTTCTTTCTATGGCCCCTGAGCCACCAACAGAAGATTTGATGAACACATGATCATGAGTGGGGTGGGGGGGCTGCTAGGGGAAGGTAAGAAAGATCCACATATTCTTCTATTCACATAAATCTGAATACAACCCATAATTTCAGAGATGTGACAGGAGATACAAGTTGTGCTAAATGCAGCCCCGTGCACCTAAAGCAATGGTCAAAGTGATATGCATCCGTTTCTTCTCTTTTTAGAAAAATATGCCCATCACTGGTGTGGATTACTGACTGACTCTGAAGGCCCTTTTGCCAAATGCCATCCTTCAGTAAATCCAGCTGCTTCTTACAAGGTACTTTGGTAACAAATATGAACCAGCAACAGTTATGTCTCCGACATGGGCTGAAGCCAAACACACTGTCCTGGCCCTTTAAGCTACTTGGATGGTGTGCTGCTTGAAATCCATGTGTAAGCTCTCTGATTGGTGAATAATGTAGTCTGAAAATGAAATCCCATTACATGGGGCTGCCTCTGTGTTGAACCCGGAAGCTGCAGCTGGTGCAGAACGTGGCGGCTAGGCTGCTACTAGGACTCCCGAAGTGGGAGCACATACAACCAGGGCTGCGCGAACTGCACTGGCTGCCAGTTACATACCGGGTTCACTATGAAGTGCTGGTTATTACCTTTAAAGCCCTATATGGTCGAGGACCTGCCTACCTGAGGGACTGTCTTTCCCCATACAAGCCCCAGAGAGCACTGAGGTCAGCAGGGAAGAACAAGCTGACTATCCCCGGGCCAAAGGAGGCGAAATTGCAGAACACCCGCACACGGGCCTTCTCCATTGCAGCTCCACGCCTATGGAACCAGCTCCCAGAAGAGGTGCAGGCCCTGCGGAGTCTTGACCAATTCCTCAGGGCCTGCAAGACCATCCTTTTTAGGTTGGCCTTTGCGGACTGCTGAGTAAGGATCGCTGAACTGATGGATCCGCCTAAGTGACTTCTGCCTCAGTGATCTTCGCCATTATGCTGACAGAATAGCACCAGGAATACCACTGTCACTGTTAAATTATGTTAAATTACGTTAAATGTGACTTAGAATGGTTTTAAGATAATGTTGGTTTTAAAGTTTTTGTATAACTATTGTATGAATATGTTGTTAGCTGCCCTGAGCCTGCCTAGGCGGGGAGGGCGGGATATAAATAAAATTTTATTATTATTATTATTATTAGTGAAGAAACTGAGACAAGCTAGAAAAAGCTTAAAAGGAAATGGTTTTGAATACATAGCTGGATAAATTTTAATAATTGTTCTTTGCCGTTTCCTAGAACTGCATGTTTGACACCTGCAACTGTGAGAGAAGCGAGGACTGCATGTGTGCTGCCCTCTCTGCCTATGTCAGAGCCTGTGCAGCCAAAGGAGTTGAACTTCCTGGATGGAGGACTGATGTTTGTTGTAAGTGATCTGAGCAACCATTCCAGAAATGAAATGAAATAACTTTCTTGCCAATGAACTCTACCAGTTTCTAATCCCCCGTGTCATAAAAAAAAATGAGAAAATTAAATGTTGTACTATATTTTGCTTAATTGTTTTCATGTTTATATCCCCTGTGGGCTGGATCCAAAGATTTTATTCTTTTGACTGGAGCCTTGAGCTGGTGGAAGGAACTTTCCAGCAGCATATGAGGCATTTGGACAGCAGAAGGCTACCTGCATCCAGGAAAGCTCCCCTGCTATCAGAATGGAAATTTTGAGCCAACCCATGATGGGGTTTTTACCTAATTAACAAACCGCTGATGCCATTTTCTTTTGTTTTCCTCCTTCAAGCTAAATACATGACTTCATGCCCCAAATCCCTGAGTTACAGCTATTCCATCAATTCCTGCCAACCTACCTGTAGATCCCTAAGTGAACCAGATGTTACCTGTAACATCAGATTTGTCCCACTTGATGGATGTAAATGTACAAATGGAACCTACATGGATGACAGTGGAAAATGTGTGCCTGCCAATAGTTGTCCCTGCTATTACCGAGGAACAGCTATACTACCTAATGAAGTTCTCCATGAAGGCGGTGTTGTCTGGTAAGAAGATTCAGATTTTTAGCCTAAATTTTATTATTATCTCAATAGGTACCTTTTGACTGTCACTGTCTTTCACATTTCCATTTAATTCACATATATCTAGGTGACTGTATTTACCATTTTCCTTAACTGTAGAAACTAAAGTGCCTAAATAAGTAAAGTAACATGATTTTGAAATGACTTAAATGTCAATGGCAAGCACAGTTGAATTTTCACACTAATTATTCCTAACTTTTTGCCTGAGTTACATAAAATACCCCTGGTTACTGGGCTCTTTGTTCTGATTTTCAAGATGATATTATGGAGATGCAATTTAAAGGCCCAGTGTTCTGACGCACAGGAAGTCAATCTAGTCAATTTTTAAGTGATATAAATTCCATATGTTTGTCTTTATGTATATAGCACTTGTGCTCAAGGAAAGCTGAACTGCATTGGAGATGAGAACCTAGGTAAGTAATGGGGGGAGACCCTGCATTTACTATCCAGGTGTTGTTTTGCTTTGAGCAAGTTCAGTCATGGCTACAACAAAATGAACTTGAAGGATACAAGAATGTCAGTAGAACCTGTGGGGTGGTTAATACTAATGCTTTAAACTTGTGCTTAGTTATCTGTAAGCCATTGAACAAAGCGGAACTTAGTTTGAGTAAAGAAGCATATGATTTGGCTACAAATTGTTATTTCTTCAAATATGCATTTGCAGGCAGGGTAGACAACTCTCCCCCACACAAGTAGCAAAATTATTGTATTGACACTAGAAGGCCATATACAGCTATAATTTGTAGAAAAGGCCCAGCAGGAACTCATTTGCATATTAGGCCACACCCCCTGATGCCAAGCCAGCCGAAACTGCGTTCCTGTGCATTCCTGCTCCCCCCAAAAAAACAAGCCCTGGCCATATATAAGAAAAGATGCAAATTGGCATCGACTTCATAGCACCCTGTTAAGAATGGTTCAAGAAACCACATCACAGCTCAAACTCCTTCTCCTCATTCTCACGCTCTCTGGCATCCCTGCCTGTACTTACATCTATTCCACTCTCTCTCTGTTTCTATGCTAGTGTGTACTGCTCCCATGGTCTACTTTGACTGCAAAAATGCCACCACAGGGAGCACTGGAGCTGAATGTCAGAAGAGCTGTCAGACACTAGATATGCAGTGTGTAAGTATGCAGCAGCTAGTGCAACGTAATTGCTAGGCTGTGAATCATTGCTGCCATTAACTAATTTAAAAACCTACTCTTTTCTTAACCTCAGCTATTTCTCATCTGCATGTAATATAATACTGCTGCTCTATCTTACAGGATTTGTGTAAGGATTCTAAGATTTTTGTGAGAAATGAGCACTATAAAACTGTAAATGCTACATAATGACAATATTTAATTTGAGTTCATAAAGATATAGGCTTAGATCCCCCAAAGGATTTCCACGGTCAGAGTGCACCTTTCTTGCCTTCTTATACCTGCAGCTGCTTGAAATGCCGCCCCCTCCCCCAAATCCTGTTCCTAGGGAATCTCAGGAACAAGATGGGGGATGGGGGGTAGGCTGCGTCAAGAAAGGGAGAAAATTACTAAGTAACTACTCTTTATGAGAGACCCAGTGGCGCCAGCTTAGAACTATGCACATAAACCAATAGCGCCACCTGTTTTTAAAACGTGTGGTTTTAAACTGTTTTAATTATTTATTAAGAAGCCCCTTGGTGCAGAGTGGTAAGCTGCAGTACTGCAGTCCAAGCTCTGCTCACAAACTGAGTTCAATCTCAGCAGAAGCTAGGTTCAGGTAGCCGGCTCAAGGTTGACTCAGCCTTCCATCCTTCCGAGGTTGGTAAAATGAGTACCCAGCTTGCTGGGGGTAAAACGTTAGATGACTGTAAAAAGTCTGCAGTGAAAACGTTGTGATGCGACATCACCCCAGAGTCAGAAATGACTGGTGCTTGCACAGGGGACTACCTTTACCTTTTAAAATTGTTTAATAATGTTGTACAGATGTGTTTTAATATATAAATTGATATAATATAATAATAAATTGACATAAGTACAAATCTTTCCACCTGTGGAAAATCTTTGAGGGATCTAAGCTATAGGATGAAAGGATTTTGATTCACACAGGTAGTATGTTTAACCAAAGGGAAATGCAAGCCCTACTAATCTTTTTTAAATAACACATTGATTCCAGGCTGGAGAAGTCAGTTCTTTTTCTGTATGCAACAATTTCTCAGAACACACTACAGAGCACAACTGTTCATTGCCTGTTTTGCAACTAGCATTTAATTGTATCTCTCTCCTTTTTAAAATGGAAAATATGTTCCCTTTAGTGCCCACTAACAAAGCAGAAGTAAAGGAAATGTCCAGCATTAGAATGGACTGACCATGTAAACTCACTTATGTAGTGACTGAAAAACATCATATGTTGTTCTGTTGGCTGTGGAATGCCAGTTATATGTACATAGGTTTTTTCAAACAGTCACCGCCCCCTCCTTTGCCCCCCCCCCCCCCGCCACCTAGGAAACTACTTTTGAAATTGAGGGTAGGTGGAATTTCAGAAGCAGAATTTAACAGGAGAGCTATTCAAAGACCAAGCCAAAAATCCTTCTGGGCATACCTAAACTCTTTGATATGTCTAAACTAGCCCTTTGGAGCTTGCCTATCAATTTGCCTAACAATAGTTTGAGGACATAAACAGCTGGTTAAGAAAGCTGTCCTACTAAGGTCTGTTTGAAGGTATTCTTTCATGAAAGTGTTCTTAAGATCGCCATATATGAATCAGGATGTTTGCTGATACCTAATACAGAGGATAAGTACATCAAAATATACATTTTTGTTATTTTGAGGTCTGGAAGCTGGTGCCATATGGATTGCTTTCTAATTATTGATTAGCATTGCAATCGTGTGCACACCTGACAGTAATCCCACACAACATTGGATTAACTTCAGAGCAAATGTGCACTGGATAGTACTGAAAAATTGCAATCCTAGGAACATGGTTCTGAAATTAAGCCCTGTTGAATAAAACAGGACTTATGTTTGAGTTGACCTGCTTACAATTGATCCTTAAGTGTGCTACATGAATAAGCAGTCAATCTGTTGAGCTAGCACTGGTTTATACTGAGTTGTTCCATTCACTTCAATATTAAGGAACACTTGCACATACTTGCACTGCAGTCACTGGTCCAGTCTTTCTTTGTTCAGAACGCTGTGCATGCACTGGATTCCTGTAAATGAACTGGAGTTCCTGAATATGCACTGAAGTGCTGCATCAAGTGATAATTCACTCAGAAGCAAAGTTTTCATTCTGCTGAATTCTCCCAATGCACAGCCGTGTTTTAACTAGAGAAAGAAGCAGATTCTAGGACTATTGGTGTCATTCTCTTCTGTGTTCTTCTTGTCTTTTATAGTACAGCACACAGTGTATGTCTGGCTGCATGTGCCCTGCTGGCCTAGTGTCAGATGGCAAAGGTAACTGCATTGCTATGGAAGAGTGTCCATGTATTCACAATGATGCCACTTATAATCCAGGAGAAAAGATCAAAGTTGACTGTAACACATGGTAAGTATTTGATAAAGACTAAGTGTGCCTCTTGTTGCTTTCACCTTACCCATTGCAAAGATGGCCAGCATTATGAAGAAAGATTATCTAGTTGAACTATGGGATGGCATGGAGACTGTTTAACATATTACATTGTAAGTGTACAGTTAATCTTTTTCAGTAGACACTTACACATATAATGTGGATACAAGCGTGTATATATCATACAGGTATCTGCCATGAAAACATTGTGAAAGCAACATCACCCCAGAGTCGAAAACGACTGGTGCTTGCACAGGGGGACTACCTTTACCTTTTATCCTCATCAGACAGTCATGATTGGCAACTGTTCTCTGCTGAGAGTACATATATATAATCGTTAATTCCAATTTCTGCCATACAATATGTAAAATGGCCTTATCATTTCAGGGTACGTCAGAAAAGTATTTTTCAGAGATATTTGGCTTTTAGCTCTTTTACGGTATATGGGCCCTGAATCTGCAATATGCTGTAGTGGCCAAAAATGTATATTTAAGAAACCATATGATTTAATTATATATCTCTGGTTTTGTGACTTTTCATAAATGTCTCATTTGTGGTTTCCCTGGCTGTTCCCTAGGGTGTCTTTCAGACTTCCCAAACAAAACAAAGGTTTGTTTGTGATGGGCACAAACCTGGCTTGTTACCACACTTGCGTACTCTGTACTCCCCTTACACAGAGTACAATCAAAGGCTTTCAATTTCAGTTTCAAAATCCTTTAATCACATTCTTATTCACCATGACATTCAAATGTGGGAACCTGTGCACATTAATGTTTGTTTTCTTCACACAAACCACTCTTCCCCTTACCCTTTCTCCCACAAGCAAAAGAGTCACTTCACAATGTTGGAATAATTAAGGCCAAAGGTCTGGCTCATTCAGAAAAGTCCCAAATGCATATATATATATTACACATATTATTGATATATGTTAGAACTTTTGCTTTGTACTGCTAACAGGGAGTTTGGCTCTGGTAGGGGGAGATGTGCTTCTTCTTAAACCATTGCCTGGGCAACTGCAAAGGTGAAAAGTTTATGCAAGGGAGAGTTTGCTAGGGTGGGAAGCGTTATCTATCTAGCTGGGCAGAAGAGGCCCTAGCCAATTAAGCAAAATGAGGTAATGTGCTCAGTACCTGTCTGTGCTGTCATGTAAGGAAGGGGGGGGGGGGAATGCTGTTGCGTTGCGCTCGGGAGTAGCTCTAGATTGTGAATCCTGCTGGCCGGTTTGGTCACAGGAGCAGGAAAAGGGGAAGGGGGAAATGCTTTTAAAAACAGCAGCTTATGCTGAGAAGACAGAGAGAGAGAGAGCCTGATATCTCTTTCTCTCCCATTTGCAAATGTACAAATAAACCTTGGATTTTTGAGCAAAGAAGTCTCTGCCTAGTAAAATTGTTGAGGTTCAAGGGCTGCTAGCCCCAAAACCGGTTAACAACAATGCTATTTTTCCTGCATATTTTTAGCATATGTCAGAACAGGATGTGGAAATGCACCAAGAACAAGTGCCTAGGTACCTGTGCCGTTTATGGAGATGGGCATTACATCACGTTTGATGACAAGCGATACAATTTCAATGGACAATGTGAATACACTCTGGTTCAGGTATCAAATAATTGTCTTGGAATTATTAATGTAGAAATAACCTGTGTCTTCAATGCAGAGAAATAATTTATTTCATCCTTTTATCCACCTGCTTAGGATCACTGTGGACAGAACAGCTCAACCCCAGGGACATTCCGAGTCATCACCGAAAACATTCCTTGTGGCTCAACTGGAACCACTTGCTCAAAATCTATTAAAGTCTTCTTAGAAGTGAGTCTCATTGCTGGTGCTTTTATGAAACAGTAGCAGCAGTAAGGGTTGCAAGGGAAAGTTATAGATAGGTGTATTTTGGCACTTGTAGACGTTATTACCATTAGTTGCTAAGTGATTTTCATATAAAGCATGACAGGAATACTTTGTTTCTCCTTAAATAAATATGCATCAAAATTTTTGTCAACTCATGCTAGCTAAACAAAATATATATGGTTAAAATCTCAAGATTTCTTTATGAAAAATTGTAATTATTTCCCATTCTTTTTGTTGCTCCCCCAGAACTATGAACTAATACTCAGTGAGGAGCAGTCTAAAGTAGTAACCAGAGGTGGTGGTGGTGGTGAACTGCCATACAGAATCCGCTCCATGGGCATCTACTTGGTTATTGAGACCATCAATGGGATGATCCTCTTATGGGACAAGAAAACAAGCATATTTATCAAAATTAGCCCTGATTTCAAGGTGAAAAGCCTTTTACAAATTAGGCATATGCTACCTATTGTCACAAGTACAAGTATGTCTCTTTTACATTTTCATTTTAAAAGTACATTACTTGGAAGTAAAGCTCACTGACTTTAGTGGCTCTGATTTTACTTGTATGTAAATGTGCTTAGCCTGAAATATATTTTCAGTACAAGTTTATTAGTATGCTAAATCAATTTCTGTCCACTGTTTATCAACACAATACTAGATGGAAAAGAAATAGGGTGTATAAAGAGGTAGCAATGACCTATTAAGTTACTGATTATTCTAAACTTCTCAGATTTGAAATGCAATACAAAAATTCCACTTTTTGCTGTCATTCAAAATTTAAAGCAATCTTCACTGGAGTAAAACAAAAATCAATCTCTAGGCACACAAGGCTAGTGTTCTCTCTGCTGAAGAGAAGAAAAAAATGAACTCGTGTCCTGTGGTAAAAGATCTTTAGAGTTAGCAGTCTGCTGATTAACAGTATGGGAGAAGTCAGTCATAAAACAAGGAAGCTCATCCAATTATCCATCACTTAGTATTGTTTTGTCTGATCCTCTCTGCAGGGTCAAGTCTGTGGCTTATGTGGGAACTACGATGGCAATGGAATTAATGACTTTACAACCCGGAGTCAATCTGTAGTAGGTGATGTTTTGGAGTTTGGAAACAGTTGGAAGGTGTCTCCCACATGTCCTGATGCCAAATGCACAAAGGATCCTTGCTCTAAGAACCCCTACAGAAAATCCTGGTCACAGAAACAGTGCAGTATCATCACCAGTAAAGTCTTTGCTGCCTGCCACTCTCAGGTATATCAAATTATCAATGCAGAATTTTCCTGAAGACTTGAATGCTTTCAAAGATCCTTGCTGCCCTTGGAAAGTGAGGCACCACACCTAATACACATATAGATTAATTACAGTTCTGTACAGCTACGAATGAAGAGGTTTCTCTGATTTCAGCAAAATATTATGTATGCAAGTATCACCCCATGGGATGGCATCCATCATGATGGTTGTTCATAGAATACTTATGAACAGCCTTTTGCACTGTCCATCTCAGGTTACATTCTAGATTAATGTTTATATTTGAATTTAGATTTCACCAGTAGATCCTGTTTCTGATATATTACATGAGATCCAGCAATGGAATGCACTGGGAGATGTGGATTTTTGCTGCATTCCCCTTCTCCCAACAGCCCTTCTAAAACCCAGACAGTTGTAGGGCTTGCTTGGGCTAAAAACCATGCATATCAGGGGGATGCACTGAGGAGAGGGAAGGTGGGAAAATTGTTCCCTCCTTTCTTTTCTGCAAGTGCAGCCTTCCTTCCTCTTTCTCAGTGCAGTCCCCCAAACTGTATAGGTAGTAATCCGCATGAGCCGCATGAGTCCTGCAACCTCATTGATCAATTTTCTCAGTCAGAAGGGACACCTAGGAGAAGAGGAATGCAGCAAAAATCCATTCTCCTTGAACAAACTGATTGCTGGACCCAATCCATGCATTGGATTCTGGGAACCATTCAGAAATGCAATAGAAAAACAGAATGTATGTCAAATTCAGGAAGACTTTTGTTCATGTTACGTACATTCCTCACTGAAAAAAAGAAATGCCTTGTTGCCTCTTCTGAAAGAAATCCCAAATATGCATAACTCTACAATTCATTGCTATTCAGTTCTGGATGAAATATTCAACAATTTGTCAGTTCACTGTTTGCTTTGCTTATAGATCTGAGTTGTTTTTTGAACCTGTACAAAAGGGTATTGAATGCAGCTCCCTTAAAAAGAGTCAGACAATTGTCTACTCAGATTGGTAGCAGCCACCCAGAGTGTCAGTTAAAGATCTTTAGGGGAAGGGCCATGGCTTGGTGGTAGATCAACTTGGCATGCAGAAGGTCCCATTTCAATCCTTGGCATCTCCAGTTAATAAGATTAGTGAGCAGATGATGTGAAAGACCTCCACCTGAGACCTTGCAACCACATCACCTGATAGCTGACTCTTTTAACTGGAAATGCTGGGAACTTAACCTGGAACTTTCTGTACGCAAAGCAGCCTCAGCAGCATCCCAATTGTGAGGGGGTGGGAGTGGATCCTGGACCCAGGTTCATGCTTGTGTTTTTCCTGCACATCTCTGAACAGATCATCAGCTCATGTCAGTTCTGATCAGCCATCTAGGGAAAGAGTAGGAACTGGACACTGAATTCAGTTAAGGAAATGTCTGATTGAACAGGCCTGATCATTCAGCAAAAATGTACTTGTGGAAACCAGCAGATGCAGAGTCTTCTTCTGTGCTCAAACATATTTAAGTTGGGTCTATATATATTCATTGAGTTAGGATCTTTTATTTGACTTCAGGAAGTTTAACGCCTCCTTAAGCAGTTGCAAATACAGTAAAATAACATTTGAAATGTTATTTTTGTATAACATCCATTGTCATTGGTCAGATAGAATTAGGAAATTCCAAGTTTTATGGCTGCTGTTCTAAATTTCTTAATAGGTTGAACCAACTAAATACTATGAAGCCTGTGTGATTGATGCCTGTGCCTGTGACACTGGGGGAGATTGCGAATGTTTCTGCACGGCTGTGGCTGCATATGCTCAAGCATGTAGTGAATTTGGTGTGTGCATATCCTGGAGAACACCATCAATTTGCCGTGAGTATTAACCTACACTATAACTGAAAATGAAAATGACATTGGCAGTACTATGAATCCATACTGGAATATTTGGTTCTAAACACTTGATTCCCCTGGTTCCTCTTAGCTATGTTCTGTGACTATTACAATGCTGAAAGAGAATGTGATTGGCACTACAAACCCTGCGGAGCTCCATGCATGAAGACATGTAGAAACCCCAGTGGCAGATGCCTTCATCAGTTACCAGGCATGGAAGGTAAAAGATCTTTTATTGCCTTGGTGTTCTTAATTTTCCCTGATGAGAAATAATTGGTTCCCATAAGCTCATTTTCTTTGGGTTCCAACAGGGAAGGCCCCTTAGCTCAATGGCAGAGCGCTTGCA
Organism: Heteronotia binoei; assembly: GCF_032191835.1. Taxonomy (NCBI): domain Eukaryota; kingdom Metazoa; phylum Chordata; class Lepidosauria; order Squamata; family Gekkonidae; genus Heteronotia; species Heteronotia binoei. Next base: position 158,150,349 of record NC_083243.1, on the reverse strand, counting down.
TTACATGCCAGTAGGAGGTATTGGGAAACGACTTATATGTTCCAATACCTGTTTCTAAGCTAAAATGTGAAACATTGGACGATTAGTTGTTGAAGGAATGTAGAATCTTAGTCATGAACCTGATAATGTGGCAACTCACTCAGGCGTTAAAGGCAAGCTCTCAGTTTTTTGAATGTGTTGGTTACGGTTGTTGTTTGTTAAATTATGGGCCAATAAAATCATGATAACATTGCCCTTTTTCTTTGCATAGAAATATCCCACTTGGAAGCATTCGGAAAAAGAAAAAACTGATCATTTACACAAAAAATTAATGAGCATAACTTTTTTTTACATATGGAGGAAATGAAAGGAACAGCTGTTGGGGCACTAATCTATTTTACAACTTTGCTTGTGTGTCTTTTTCAATTTGCAGGCTGCTACCCATTCTGCCCAGCAAATAAGCCCTATTTCAATGAAGAGGAGATGGAATGTGTTGACCAATGTGGCTGCTATGATTCTGAGGATAACTATTATCCACTAGGAACACACTTTGACTTAAGAGACAAATGTCAGTCATGGTATGTGTATACAGTAAATGGATAAACTAATAGAGCAAGAGTTTGTGGTTTCCAGTTTCCATTCTGTTCATTCCAGATTGACCTGCTGTTATCAGATTGACAAAAACAATGGCACTAGGCCAGACGTTAATTGGTGAAAGCAATATTTTAAAGTTGATTTTACATAGGCAATAAAACCTGAAGACCAACATTAATGTAAAATTAATCTCCCTTACATTTTTGTATCTGAGTTGTAGCCACATTTCTTTTATAACTTGTTGCTCAAGCATTCAGTGCTGACAGATAATGTCTGCATCACCTTTAATGAGTTCTTCTGTTAAACAGAGGAATCTGTGCATTCAGAAAATAACAATGAATTAGATATATTGCCTTCATTTAAATTACCATGTGCAAGGGATTACAGAGCAATTGGTCGAATGGTTCAAGATCAGAGAAACATATGGTCAAATGATTCCAGATCAGGAGACCACCACATATTCTCTTACATTGTCAAGACTACAGAATATAATAGGAAGACTGTTTTACAGAAATTGAGAGTTGAATCCAGCCTGCTTTTTCACTCAGTCTTACCCTGATCCCCTCCTTACCACAGTCCTGGTTCCTCATGGCTTTTTTTGCATGCAGGGCCTGGGCTTGTGACCCCACCCCCCAAAATATCCTGCTTCAGTAGCCTTTTTTTCCCAGCAGAAAATCTGGTTGATCCAATCCAAAATAACCATTTGCTGGAAATTCAGTGAACATCATTATTTATGCTTCAACTATATTTATTTACAAAGAACAGTCATTTTCCTAGTACCTATCCTTAGTAAATCGCTATTTCTGTTTTGCTTTCCAGAGAGGTTTTGGGGCTGAGTTTTAAAAATATGGTTATTGGGTACACATATTCATTAGCTTCCTTTCTACTTAACTGCTTATCCAGATAATGAAGTGTCATTGAAAATTTTAGAAGGAACAAAATAAAGATCAACTTAAGTATAACCAAAACATAAGCACAAGAGGAACAGTTAGAGCAGTTAACAAACACACTTGCTTCAGAAACTGATGCAAGACAGGTTATTGTATGCATTATATTGGAAGGTAGCGTAAGTATGGGAGTGTTCCAAATATAGAAAATCATCACTATTTTAATCTATACAGGTATTAGCAATTTTAAAAGTGCATTTCAGCTGAAATCTACTTCAACAGAATTATATTTAGTAGATTTCATTCCACCAATCAGGAGCAAAAACTGCTTCCCATCTTCCCAGCAGCCTCCCAAGATCTCCAGAACGTTGGAGCTCAGAATCACAGGAACTCTGTAAACAACTGTCACAGCTGCAGGAGTGAACAGAGAAAATCAGAGGACGTTGCCCTTTCTTGTTCTGCCTTTGGCAGAGTTTCCATGATGCAAGAGGCCACATTGGCTCAAGAGTGAAGTGGGCACAATGTCAACCAATTCTCCTTTACAATAGCCACTCTGTGCCTCATGGCATTTGATCCAGAGGGCTCTGATGATTCTGAACATCAGCTTGCAGAGATCTCAAGGGGCTATGGGGGAGGGGAGAGAAAAGCAACTTCTGTAGAATCCATCCCAGTGAAATTAAGCTGTAAAAGGAACTAAACAGAATATAAGCGATGATACACTTTATTTTTTTAAGACCAACCAAGTTTTATTTAGAACGTAAGCTTTCATGGGCTGTCTAAGTACTTTTTTTTTCATTTTTAAATTTCAGTTTTATTGTAACAAAAAAAATAAAAAATATGTTACAAACAAGAACTTAAATAAAGCTTATACAAAAGTTATGCCAAAGTTTGGTTTTACAAAAAAAGAACAAGCACAGATCAATCAATTACAGAACAATAAAGTTCAACAATTCTGGAGGCAATATTTCTTCTGCAGAGGCAATTGAGTTCACATATTCAAGATAAGGAAACCATTTTTCAATAAAGTTATTCTTATACTTTTTAATGGATCTTCACTCTCATATGTCTGCTTTTTTTTTCTTACAGTACATGCACCACTGAAGGCATAGTGTGCAACTTCAATGGTGAAGGTAAGGGGTAGAGATTTGTGATTGGCAGCTTGAGGAATTGTATTATAGGATGATGCCAGCCGGACTAAAGCCATTCTTCCTCATCTAAATTTCAGCATGCTACTGCCATTATGAAGGAAGAGAATATATCTACAAGGAAGTCATTTATAACACCACAGACGGTCTGGGTTGGTGCATGACAGCAACTTGTGATGTTAATGGAACAATCCATAGAGATGCCTACAAATGCATAGGACTTACCACCACACTTCCACCATTTACATTTACTACCATGCCATCTACAAGTGGAGCAGGTATTTGTATGAATAAACATTGTACATGTTACAGAATACTGACCATGCTACATTCACGTCCGCATTGAGATAAATGAAAAAAGATCACTCTGAAAGTTGCTCTGTGTCGTTGGAGTTCTGTGCCTGGAACTCCCAGTGTATTATATTGTCCTGAAAACAGTGAGTAGAGATTAACTGTTCTCCTTCTTGCCCTTTCCTTGCCCAAAAATGTGAGGGGTAGGGAGAGAGAGAGTGCACTACTATAAAGCTTGATAGAAGACTGGGGCTAAAAGTAGCCATCGAGGGGAATTTCAGTTTTCCTGTGGAGAAACAATGTGGGGAAGAAAGAACTAAACCCCCTTTTCCCCTGTTCTTCAGCCCTGCCCTAGACTGGGTCCCCTGTTGACTTCTCTTAAGGGCCAAATAACATTCTAATCATGAAATTCCAATGGGACCTGTAATTTATCCTCAGGTATAAGTTAACACATGCTGTTGCTGTCATGTTTTCTTATTAAACTAATTAGCACAAACTAAATTGGTAGGAAACAGCTTCCTCTTAAGTGTGTAACATTGGATGCTACAAGGCCTTATGAGCAGCTCTCGGCATAATAACCAAGGGTGAAGTTTCTAACCAAAGGTCCATGGAGGGGGGGGAGGGGACTAAACAGCACTCACTCCTCAGAACTGGTCCAGAGAGTTCTAGCAGAAAGGAAATGTTATGCACATCCTTTCATCTATTTATAAGACAACAAAATATAAAGATCTTAAAATATATGAGATGTTATCCTTTAGGCTTTGAGAAAATGAGACCCTATAAAACACTACCAGGATGTCATATTATATTATTATAGTTGCCCAGTAAGTACAAGGGAATTATGATTTTAGGTGACCATGCCATTTGATAGGTAATCTTTGACAGGTAGTATAAAGCCATTGTTTTTATCAGTTGGCAGTATGGGTGGACTGGTCATTAGAGAATTTCCCCATGAGCCAATGGTCTGCTTCCTTCTCTCCCCGCCCCCCCCCCCCCCACAAACACTTGGCCTGGTCCAGATCAGGCTAGAAGGGCTATGTGTGGCCTGGAAAAGGTAGTGTCCAGCCCGAGCAAACTGTGCATAGCCAGCACACGGCCCATGGAAGACATCGCAAGGCTCAAGAAAGCTATGCACAGCCCAGGGAACACACACTGTCCTGCTGCAGGCCAGCTGTGCACTGTCTGGGGAAGGCAGCACCCTGGCCTGAGTGAGCCATGTGTGGTTTGGGGAAGGTGACTCCTGGATCAGATGAGATGTGTGTGGATGCAGCCACTCAAGCAGACATGACAGGGCATACAGACAAATGCACCTGGGCCCAGCAGAGCCATAAGGGGTGCCAGCTGCTGCTTTCTCCCTACCTCCCTCTTTCCTTCCCTTCCTCCATTGTGAGGGTAAGGCTAGGTCAGGCCAGAGAACAGAACATTGTCCAGAGCCATTTTTCTACCAAGCTGCCAATGAGTGCCTATTATACAGCATTTCCCCAAATTAAAAGGGGATTGTAATAAACCAAGCAACCAGCTGTTTGAAAAAAATTCCCAAGTTTCACCAGTCATTTAATCTGTATAGTACTAGTCAAATTTAAAGGAAACATTTAAAGAACCATGCAATTACTACCATAAAACATCTACGATACATGTTGCCAGTGGTCATTTTGTAGAAAAATAGTTGGTGGAGCTCATCCAGGGATTGTTATGCAGCTGCAATACTATTCAATGGACAAGGAGGTGAAACTCTCAGAAAGGTTCAAAAGCTGTGCTCCTGTGAGCTCCCACTGAATCTGAGGCCTGCATGTTGCAGCAGAAACAGCAGAACTAACAAACCTCTGTAGAACATATTACATATATATAAGGCGGGTGGTCTAGAGTCACCTAGGTAGTCAAGCAGGAATGAGCAATGCCAAGTAAATCTCAATCTATGCATCCCCAGCAACATGCTCAGAGTCATCAGTTGTGTACTGCCAGATGAGACACTATCGAGCCTTTTTTAACCTGATAACTATGTTAGGAGCAACAATATTCACATCAGGCCGTTTGTATTAGTGGCCTTATAGCCAGAGTAGCAATGCACAGGATAGCAGGATATCTCTGCAGTAAACTGCTATAGTACAAATAGTTGGTTTCTCCATTTTGCCAAATTGGTTTTAAAACCAACCACTCCTTGAGATTTTGATTTAGTTGCAACGTACAAACCATGGTCCATTAGTTCGGATAAAATGACAAGTCGTGGTTGAACTTTATGTAATATGTCTGTGTCCTACTTGCTGGAACTGCTAACACCAAATAATAACATAAAAATAAACATACAGCATTAAAAAATATGAAACTTAATATGAGTCAATCGTCTGAGTTAAGCGGCCCCATGGGGCAGAGTGGGAAAGCAGCAGTACTGCAGTACTGTGGTCTGAACTCTCTGCTCACGACCTGAGTTCAGTTCCGGTGGAAGCTGGATTCAGGTAGCCGGCCCAAGGTTGACTCAGCCTTCCATCCTTCCAAGGTCGGTACAATGAGTATCCGGCTTGCTGGGGGGAAGTGTAAAAGACTGGGGAAGGCAATGGCAAACCACCCCGTAAAAAGTCTGCCATGAAAACATTGTGAAAGCAACGTCACCCCAGAGTCAGAAACGACTGGTGCTTGCACAGGGGACCTTTCCTTTCCTTCTGAGTTAACTGCATAGTTTGATTTTGAAATTTCTCTTAATGTAATGCATTAAATTGCATATAATTCAGAAATATCATAACTCTCTCACAGCAGAAAGGCCAGTTCCGGTTAAGACTTAAATTAGATAAGATGCTAGAAGAATGATTTTGGGATCATAGATGAACAGTAGCCACTCTGTGGGAAGTTGTAATTCAGACTACCAATGCACAACAGAACTGAAAAGTTGGAAGGAAAGGAAAGGTTCCTTGTGCAAGTAACAGTCGTTTCCAACTCTGGGGTGACGTTGCTTTCACAGTGTTTTCACAGCAGACTTTTTACGGGGTGGTTTGCCATTGCCTTCCCCAGTCATCTACACTGTCCCCCCAGCAAGCTGGGTACTCATTTTACCGGCCTTGGAAGGATGGAAGGCTGAGTCAACCTCAAGCTGGCTACCTGAAAACCCAGCTTCCACCAGAGATCGAACACAGGTCGTGAGCAGAGCTTAGGACTGCAGTACTGCAGTTTTAACACTCTGTGCCATGGGACCCTGCATCAATTTCTTTAAGATTCTCCTCAGAGATGCTGCTTCACTATTGTCTGAATTAATTGGATTATGAATATGTTGTCTTTAAGTTGTACCAAACTACCAGTTTCAGGGGAACCTATGAGATGAGGAAAATGAAGTGCATGAAAAGAGATAAGACTCCTCTCAACATACGAAACACATCAAAAGGGTAGAGATGGTATCAGTTTGATCCTCATAGCAAAAACAACATATAATAGGCCAGGATTAGACGTGAAGAAAATCCTGACATGGGCATGGATGCATGTTGAATTTTATGTGGGCATCCAAACATCAGCATCTGGGAATGGTGGGTGACTTGTCGGGGCCCCACATTGCCTCAACTTGGACCCGGAGTTTTTTCATAGTGCTTTAAATTCAGACCAAGAGCACTCCTGACGACTTGAGAGTGGCCTTTGCATGTTTGAACACTACTCTGTAACTGGGTCATTGTAAATGCAGAGCCAGTTCCTGCCCAAACCCCAACCAGAAGTAATATCAATACATGAGCAGAAGTGAGATCGAAAACTCTGTCAACTGCCTGGTAAAATGAGCACCTGAGTGGTCTTTTAATCCAGTCCCAAAACTGAGAATACTTGTGTGTAATTTGGCTGGTTATTTCTGCACATGTTGCGATCATGCAGGAAAAGTAGTTCTGTGGTAGAGAAAAGTAGAGTCATGGAGGATGTACTAAAACAAATTACAAGATTGCCTATAGGAAACATTGGGAGAGGCTGGATTGCCCATTGGATATAATGGGAGACAAAATTGCCAATAGACTTGCATGGGCTCCATTGAAATGCATTGAAGCACGAAAACGGCTGCAATAAAAATCTGGAATGGATTTTCCAGGAAAGTCAAAACAACCTACAAGTATCCAGGAATGGGATTGCTGGGGGAAGGGCAGATTGCCAGCCCCTAGGACTGGCACAAGTGTTCTGGGTTTGAATTACCAGGGGGGAGGGTGGGTTTCCACCCTCTGGGACGGGATTGCAAGAAGACAGGGCAGAATGTCAGCCTCTGGGACTGGATTGCAGGGTGGCTGAGTGGATTACTACCCTCTGAGACTGGATTGACAGGGAAAAGTTTAGATTGCCAGGCCCTGGAACTGGATTGCCAGGAGAAAAGTTAGATTGCCAGCCTCTTGCGCTGACTTTCCGGGAAAATCCATTCCAGATTTTTATTGCAGCCATTTTTGTGCTTCAATGTGTTTCAGTGGAGCCCACGCAAGTCAATTGGCAATCTAATCTCCCATTATATCCAATGGGAAATCCAGCCTCTTCCATTGTTACCTATCTTGCCATTCGTTATAGTACACTTCATGGGGGATGTGCCTGTGTAAGTCCAGAGTGCTACTGTTGGAAAACAAGGTCCAGCAGCGACGCCTATCAATCAATCATGGGGAAAATGTGGGATATAATGGAAGGCTGTCGAGATGTCTGATCCAAGAAATGCGTTGATAATACACCCGGACTATAATAGTGACACGTTTGTGATGGCTTTACTAGTGAGTGTGAATGGGGCCTTAATGTACCTAATGGAAGCTAGAGTACTTTTTCTTATAAAGATAACAAAAACTGTCATTTGTACCTAAAAAATACATAACATGGAATAAATACACAAAGCTGAATAAAAAGCACATTATAAAAATATGTAAATTTAACAAAAAAATTAAACAAAACTTGTTCTTTAATACAGAACCAACAGCCCCAGGAACAACAGCATGTGTCCATAAATTATGTGAATGGTCAGAATGGTATGATGTCAGCTACCCAACACCTGGAGAAAACAATGGCGATTATGAAACACTGGATAATATTAGACAAAAAGGACACAATTTATGTAAATATCCAGATGAAGCAGAATGCAGAGCTGAACGATTCCCAGATATAAAAGTAGAACACCTTAACCAAAATATACAGTGTAACAAAAATACTGGATTGATATGCAATAACCAAGATCAAAAACCACCAATCTGCTACAATTACCAGATCAAATTCTTATGCTGCATATACACACCATGTGGCCTGTCATCACCTATGCCCAGTACAACAACTCCTGGAGGAACAACTGCTCCATATCCCACAACTTCCATAGGAACTGAAACAACAATCTGCCAGCCTGAATGCTCTTGGACCATCTGGTACGACACCACCCAGCCATCCTCCAGCCCAGAAAGCGGCGACAAGGAGACCATCAAGGACATCCAAAAGCAGGGGGGAGAGGTCTGCGATGAGCCTAAAGACATCCAGTGTCGAGCAGAAGACTACCCTGATGTTGAGCTTGATGTGATTGGGCAGATAATGCAGTGCAACAAAACATTTGGCCTGAAGTGCGAGAACGCAAAGCAGACCGGGAAGATGAAGACGTGTTTGAACTACCAGGTCAGATTCCTCTGCTGCGACTATACACACTGCCTTCCGGGTACAACCCCAGGGGCCTCGACGACTGCCACCACCACCAGAAAGCCACCAAGCACCACTCCAGGTATAACAAGCGCTCCACCGTCAACCTCCACGGGTTCCACGCCTCTTCCCACCTTGTGGACCAGCACTCAGGGAACTACCGTTGTGGCCACCAGCCCAGGAAAGGAAACGACTGCAACCCGTTCAACTCCTCCTCCCATCGTGCAAGTCACCACACCAGCCTCAGCCAGTACAGCTTCAGTCACCTCAGCAACCGTCTCCACCGCGACAGCCACGTCCCTGCAGTCGACACCCGTTTCCAAACCGACGGCTTCGATTCCGACAGCGGGGACCACGTCTCAAGCGCCCACCACCTCCGTCGTCACAACCAGTACTGTCCCGCCGTCAGGTTCCACCTCGCCTGCGATCACCGAAGGCACCACCACCATTTGCCAGCCTGAATGCTCATGGACCATGTGGTACGACACCACCCAGCCATCCTCCAGCCCGGAAAGCGGCGACAAGGAGACCATCAAGGACATCCAAAAGCAGGGGGGAGAGGTCTGCGATGAGCCTAAAGACATCCAGTGTCGAGCAGAAGACTACCCTGATGTTGAGCTTGATGTGATTGGGCAGATAATGCAGTGCAACAAAACATTTGGCCTGAAGTGCGAGAACGCAAAGCAGACCGGGAAGATGAAGACGTGTTTGAACTACCAGGTCAGATTCCTCTGCTGCGACTATACACACTGCCTTCCGGGTACAACCCCAGGGGCCTCGACGACTGCCACCACCACCAGAAAGCCACCAAGCACCACTCCAGGTATAACAAGCGCTCCACCGTCAACCTCCACGGGTTCCACGCCTCTTCCCACCTTGTGGACCAGCACTCAGGGCACTACCATTGTGGCCACCAGCCCAGGAAAGGAAACGACTGCAACCCGTTCAACTCCTCCTCCCATCGTGCAAGTCACCACACCAGCCTCAGCCAGTACAGCTTCAGTCACCTCGGCAACCGTCTCCACCGCGACAGCCACGTCCCTGCAGTCGACACCCGTTTACAAACCGACGGCTTCGATTCCGACAGCGGGGACCACATCTCAAGCGCCCGCCACCTCCGTCGTCACAACCAGTACTGTCCCGCCGTCAGGTTCCACCTCGCCTGCGATCACCGAAGGCACCACCACCATTTGCCAGCCTGAATGCTCATGGACCATGTGGTACGACACCACCCAGCCATCCTCCAGCCCGGAAAGCGGCGACAAGGAGACCATCAAGGACATCCAAAAGCAGGGGGGAGAGGTCTGCGATGAGCCTAAAGACATTCAGTGTCGAGCAGAAGACTACCCTGATGTTGAGCTTGATGTGATTGGGCAGATAATGCAGTGCAACAAAACATTTGGCCTGAAGTGCGAGAACGTACAGCAGACCGGGAAGATGAAGACGTGTTTGAACTACCAGGTCAGATTCCTCTGCTGCGACTATACACACTGCCTTCCGGGTACAACCCCAGGGGCCTCGACGACTGCCACCACCACCAGAAAGCCACCAAGCACCACTCCAGGTATAACAAGCGCTCCACCGTCAACCTCCACGGGTTCCACGCCTCTTCCCACCTTGTGGACCAGCACTCAGGGCACTACCGTTGTGGCCACCAGCCCAGGAAAGGAAACGACTGCAACCCGTTCAACTCCTCCTCCCACCGTGCAAGGCACCACACCAGCCTCAGCCAGTACAGCTTCAGTCACCTCGGCAACCGCCTCCACCGCGACAGCCACGTCCCTGCAGTCGACACCCGTTTCCAAACCGACGGCTTCGATTCCGACAGCGGGGATGACGTCTCAAGCGCCCACCACCTCCGTCGTCACAACCAGTACTGTCCCGCCGTCAGGTTCCACCTCGCCTGCGATCACCGAAGGCACCACTACCATTTGCCAGCCTGAATGCTCATGGACCCTGTGGTACGACACCACCCAGCCATCCTCCAGCCCGGAAAGCGGCGACAAGGAGACCATCAAGGACATCCAAAAGCAGGGGGGAGAGGTCTGCGATGAGCCTAAAGACATCCAGTGTCGAGCAGAAGACTACCCTGATGTTGAGCTTGATGTGATTGGGCAGATAATGCAGTGCAACAAAACATTTGGCCTGAAGTGCGAGAACGCAAAGCAGACCGGGAAGATGAAGACGTGTTTGAACTACCAGGTCAGATTCCTCTGCTGCGACTATACACACTGCCTTCCGGGTACAACCCCAGGGGCCTCGACGACTGCCACCACCACCAGAAAGCCACCAAGCACCACTCCAGGTATAACAAGCGCTCCACCGTCAACCTCCACGGGTTCCACGCCTCTTCCCACCTTGTGGACCAGCACTCAGGGAACTACCGTTGTGGCCACCAGCCCAGGAAAGGAAACGACTGCAACCCGTTCAACTCCTCCTCCCATCGTGCAAGGCACCACACCAGCCTCAGCCAGTACAGCTTCAGTCACCTCAGCAACCGTCTCCACCGCGACAGCCACGTCCCTGCAGTCGACACCCGTTTCCAAACCGACGGCTTCGATTCCGACAGCGGGGACCACGTCTCAAGCGCCCACCACCTCCGTCGTCACAACCAGTACTGTCCCGCCGTCAGGTTCCACCTCGCCTGCGATCACCGAAGGCACCACCAGCATTTGCCAGCCTGAATGCTCATGGACCATGTGGTACGACACCACCCAGCCATCCTCCAGCCCGGAAAGCGGCGACAAGGAGACCATCAAGGACATCCAAAAGCAGGGGGGAGAGGTCTGCGATGAGCCTAAAGACATCCAGTGTCGAGCAGAAGACTACCCTGATGTTGAGCTTGATGTGATTGGGCAGATAATGCAGTGCAACAAAACATTTGGCCTGAAGTGCGAGAACGCAAAGCAGACCGGGAAGATGAAGACGTGTTTGAACTACCAGGTCAGATTCCTCTGCTGCGACTATACACACTGCCTTCCGGGTACAACCCCAGGGGCCTCGACGACTGCCACCACCACCAGAAAGCCACCAAGCACCACTCCAGGTATAACAAGCGCTCCACCGTCAACCTCCACGGGTTCCACGCCTCTTCCCACCTTGTGGACCAGCACTCAGGGCACTACCGTTGTGGCCACCAGCCCAGGAAAGGAAACGACTGCAACCCGTTCAACTCCTCCTCCCATCGTGCAAGTCACCACACCAGCCTCAGCCAGTACAGCTTCAGTCACCTCGGCAACCGTCTCCACCGCGACAGCCACGTCCCTGCAGTCGACACCCGTTTCCAAACCGACGGCTTCGATTCCGACAGCGGGGACCACATCTCAAGCGCCCGCCACCTCCGTCGTCACAACCAGTACTGTCCCGCCGTCAGGTTCCACCTCGCCTGCGATCACCGAAGGCACCACCACCATTTGCCAGCCTGAATGCTCATGGACCATGTGGTACGACACCACCCAGCCATCCTCCAGCCCGGAAAGCGGCGACAAGGAGACCATCAAGGACATCCAAAAGCAGGGGGGAGAGGTCTGCGATGAGCCTAAAGACATTCAGTGTCGAGCAGAAGACTACCCTGATGTTGAGCTTGATGTGATTGGGCAGATAATGCAGTGCAACAAAACATTTGGCCTGAAGTGCGAGAACGCAAAGCAGACCGGGAAGATGAAGACGTGTTTGAACTACCAGGTCAGATTCCTCTGCTGCGACTATACACACTGCCTTCCGGGTACAACCCCAGGGGCCTCGACGACTGCCACCACCACCAGAAAGCCACCAAGCACCACTCCAGGTATAACAAGCGCTCCACCGTCAACCTCCACGGGTTCCACGCCTCTTCCCACCTTGTGGACCAGCACTCAGGGCACTACCGTTGTGGCCACCAGCCCAGGAAAGGAAACGACTGCAACCCGTTCAACTCCTCCTCCCACCGTGCAAGGCACCACACCAGCCTCAGCCAGTACAGCTTCAGTCACCTCGGCAACCGCCTCCACCGCGACAGCCACGTCCCTGCAGTCGACACCCGTTTCCAAACCGACGGCTTCGATTCCGACAGCGGGGATGACGTCTCAAGCGCCCACCACCTCCGTCGTCACAACCAGTACTGTCCCGCCGTCAGGTTCCACCTCGCCTGCGATCACCGAAGGCACCACTACCATTTGCCAGCCTGAATGCTCATGGACCCTGTGGTACGACACCACCCAGCCATCCTCCAGCCCGGAAAGCGGCGACAAGGAGACCATCAAGGACATCCAAAAGCAGGGGGGAGAGGTCTGCGATGAGCCTAAAGACATCCAGTGTCGAGCAGAAGACTACCCTGATGTTGAGCTTGATGTGATTGGGCAGATAATGCAGTGCAACAAAACATTTGGCCTGAAGTGCGAGAACGCAAAGCAGACCGGGAAGATGAAGACGTGTTTGAACTACCAGGTCAGATTCCTCTGCTGCGACTATACACACTGCCTTCCGGGTACAACCCCAGGGGCCTCGACGACTGCCACCACCACCAGAAAGCCACCAAGCACCACTCCAGGTATAACAAGCGCTCCACCGTCAACCTCCACGGGTTCCACGCCTCTTCCCACCTTGTGGACCAGCACTCAGGGAACTACCGTTGTGGCCACCAGCCCAGGAAAGGAAACGACTGCAACCCGTTCAACTCCTCCTCCCATCGTGCAAGTCACCACACCAGCCTCAGCCAGTACAGCTTCAGTCACCTTAGCAACCGTCTCCACCGCGACAGCCACGTCCCTGCAGTCGACACCCGTTTCCAAACCGACGGCTTCGATTCCGACAGCGGGGACCACGTCTCAAGCGCCCACCACCTCCGTCGTCACAACCAGTACTGTCCCGCCGTCAGGTTCCACCTCGCCTGCGATCACCGAAGGCACCACCACCATTTGCCAGCCTGAATGCTCATGGACCATGTGGTACGACACCACCCAGCCATCCTCCAGCCCGGAAAGCGGCGACAAGGAGACCATCAAGGACATCCAAAAGCAGGGGGGAGAGGTCTGCGATGAGCCTAAAGACATCCAGTGTCGAGCAGAAGACTACCCTGATGTTGAGCTTGATGTGATTGGGCAGATAATGCAGTGCAACAAAACATTTGGCCTGAAGTGCGAGAACGCAAAGCAGACCGGGAAGATGAAGACGTGTTTGAACTACCAGGTCAGATTCCTCTGCTGCGACTATACACACTGCCTTCCGGGTACAACCCCAGGGGCCTCGACGACTGCCACCACCACCAGAAAGCCACCAAGCACCACTCCAGGTATAACAAGCGCTCCACCGTCAACCTCCACGGGTTCCACGCCTCTTCCCACCTTGTGGACCAGCACTCAGGGAACTACCGTTGTGGCCACCAGCCCAGGAAAGGAAACGACTGCAACCCGTTCAACTCCTCCTCCCATCGTGCAAGTCACCACACCAGCCTCAGCCAGTACAGCTTCAGTCACCTCAGCAACCGTCTCCACCGCGACAGCCACGTCCCTGCAGTCGACACCCGTTTCCAAACCGACGGCTTCGATTCCGACAGCGGGGACCACGTCTCAAGCGCCCACCACCTCCGTCGTCACAACCAGTACTGTCCCGCCGTCAGGTTCCACCTCGCCTGCGATCACCGAAGGCACCACCACCATTTGCCAGCCTGAATGCTCATGGACCATGTGGTACGACACCACCCAGCCATCCTCCAGCCTGGAAAGCGGCGACAAGGAGACCATCAAGGACATCCAAAAGCAGGGGGGAGAGGTCTGCGATGAGCCTAAAGACATCCAGTGTCGAGCAGAAGACTACCCTGATGTTGAGCTTGATGTGATTGGGCAGATAATGCAGTGCAACAAAACATTTGGCCTGAAGTGCGAGAACGCAAAGCAGACCGGGAAGATGAAGACGTGTTTGAACTACCAGGTCAGATTCCTCTGCTGCGACTATACACACTGCCTTCCGGGTACAACCCCAGGGGCCTCGACGACTGCCACCACCACCAGAAAGCCACCAAGCACCACTCCAAGTATAACAAGCGCTCCACCGTCAACCTCCACGGGTTCCACGCCTCTTCCCACCTTGTGGACCAGCACTCAGGGCACTACCGTTGTGGCCACCAGCCCAGGAAAGGAAACGACTGCAACCCGTTCAACTCCTCCTCCCACCGTGCAAGGCACCACACCAGCCTCAGCCAGTACAGCTTCAGTCACCTCGGCAACCGCCTCCACCGCGACAGCCACGTCCCTGCAGTCGACACCCGTTTCCAAACCGACGGCTTCGATTCCGACAGCGGGGATGACGTCTCAAGCGCCCGCCACCTCCGTCGTCACAACCAGTACTGTCCCGCCGTCAGGTTCCACCTCGCCTGCGATCACCGAAGGCACCACCACCATTTGCCAGCCTGAATGCTCATGGACCCTGTGGTACGACACCACCCAGCCATCCTCCAGCCCGGAAAGCGGCGACAAGGAGACCATCAAGGACATCCAAAAGCAGGGGGGAGAGGTCTGCGATGAGCCTAAAGACATCCAGTGTCGAGCAGAAGACTACCCTGATGTTGAGCTTGATGTGATTGGGCAGATAATGCAGTGCAACAAAACATTTGGCCTGAAGTGCGAGAACGCAAAGCAGACCGGGAAGATGAAGACGTGTTTGAACTACCAGGTCAGATTCCTCTGCTGCGACTATACACACTGCCTTCCGGGTACAACCCCAGGGGCCTCGACGACTGCCAAAACCACCAGAAAGCCACCAAGCACCACTCCAGGTATAACAAGCGCTCCACCGTCAACCTCCACGGGTTCTACGCCTCTTCCCACCTTGTGGACCAGCACTCAGGGCACTACCGTTGTGGCCACCAGCCCAGGAAAGGAAACGACTGCAACCCGTTCAACTCCTCCTCCCACCGTGCAAGTCACCACACCAGCCTCAGCCAGTACAGCTTCAGTCACCTCGGCAACCGCCTCCACCGCGACAGCCACGTCCCTGCAGTCGACACCCGTTTCCAAACCGACGGCTTCGATTCCGACAGCGGGGACGACGTCTCAAGCGCCCACCACCTCCGTCGTCACAACCAGTACTGTCCCGCCGTCAGGTTCCACCTCGCCTACGATCACCGAAGGCACCACCACCATTTGCCAGCCTGAATGCTCATGGACCATGTGGTACGACACCACCCAGCCATCCTCCAGCCCGGAAAGCGGCGACAAGGAGACCATCAAGGACATCCAAAAACAGGGGGGAGAGGTCTGCGATGAGCCTAAAGACATCCAGTGTCGAGCAGAAGACTACCCTGATGTTGAGCTTGATGTGATTGGGCAGATAATGCAGTGCAACAAAACATTTGGCCTGAAGTGCGAGAACGCACAGCAGACCGGGAAGATGAAGATGTGTTTGAACTACCAGGTCAGATTCCTCTGCTGCGACTATACACACTGCCTTCCGGGTACAACCCCAGGGGCCTCGACGACTGCCACCACCACCAGAAAGCCACCAAGCACCACTCCAGGTATAACAAGCGCTCCACCGTCAACCTCCACGGGTTCCACGCCTCTTCCCACCTTGTGGACCAGCACTCAGGGAACTACCGTTGTGGCCACCAGCCCAGGAAAGGAAACGACTGCAACCCGTTCAACTCCTCCTCCCATCGTGCAAGTCACCACACCAGCCTCAGCCAGTACAGCTTCAGTCACCTCGGCAACCGCCTCCACCGCGACAGCCACGTCCCTGCAGTCGACACCCGTTTCCAAACCGACGGCTTCGATTCCGACAGCGGGGACCACGTCTCAAGCGCCCACCACCTCCGTCGTCACAACCAGTACTGTCCCGCCGTCAGGTTCCACCTCGCCTGCGATCACCGAAGGCACCACCACCATTTGCCAGCCTGAATGCTCATGGACCATGTGGTACGACACCACCCAGCCATCCTCCAGCCCGGAAAGCGGCGACAAGGAGACCATCAAGGACATCCAAAAGCAGGGGGGAGAGGTCTGCGATGTGCCTAAAGACATCCAGTGTCGAGCAGAAGACTACCCTGATGTTGAGCTTGATGTGATTGGGCAGATAATGCAGTGCAACAAAACATTTGGCCTGAAGTGCGAGAACGCACAGCAGACCGGGAGGATGAAGACGTGTTTGAACTACCAGGTCAGATTCCTCTGCTGCGACTATACACACTGCCTTCCGGGTACAACCCCAGGGGCCTCGACGACTGCCACCACCACCAGAAAGCCACCAAGCACCACTCCAGGTATAACAAGCGCTCCACCGTCAACCTCCACGGGTTCCACGCCTCTTCCCACCTTGTGGACCAGCACTCAGGGCACTACCGTTGTGGCCACCAGCCCAGGAAAGGAAACGACTGCAACCCGTTCAACTCCTCCTCCCATCGTGCAAGTCACCACACCAGCCTCAGCCAGTACAGCTTCAGTCACCTCAGCAACCGTCTCCACCGCGACAGCCACGTCCCTGCAGTCGACACCCGTTTACAAACCGACGGCTTCGATTCCGACAGCGGGGACCACGTCTCAAGCGCCCGCCACCTCCGTCGTCACAACCAGTACTGTCCCGCCATCAGGTTCCACCTTGCCTGCGATCACCGAAGGCACCACCACCATTTGCCAGCCTGAATGCTCATGGACCATGTGGTACGACACCACCCAGCCATCCTCCAGCCCGGAAAGCGGCGACAAGGAGACCATCAAGGACATCCAAAAGCAGGGGGGAGAGGTCTGCGATGAGCCTAAAGACATCCAGTGTCGAGCAGAAGACTACCCTGATGTTGAGCTTGATGTGATTGGGCAGATAATGCAGTGCAACAAAACATTTGGCCTGAAGTGCGAGAACGCACAGCAGACCGGGAAGATGAAGACGTGTTTGAACTACCAGGTCAGATTCCTCTGCTGCGACTATACACACTGCCTTCCGGGTACAACCCCAGGGGCCTCGACGACTGCCACCACCACCAGAAAGCCACCAAGCACCACTCCAGGTATAACAAGCGCTCCACCGTCAACCTCCACGGGTTCCACGCCTCTTCCCACCTTGTGGACCAGCACTCAGGGCACTACCGTTGTGGCCACCAGCCCAGGAAAGGAAACGACTGCAACCCGTTCAACTTCTCCTCCCACCGTGCAAGTCACCACACCAGCCTCAGCCAGTACAGCTTCAGTCACCTCGGCAACCGTCTCCACCGCGACAGCCACGTCCCTGCAGTCGACACCCGTTTCCAAACCGACGGCTTCGATTCCGACAGCGGGGATGACGTCTCAAGCGCCCGCCACCTCCGTCGGCACAACTAGTACTCTCGTCACAAGTAGTATTCTAACTGAAGGTACGATGCTGCAAGTTACTAGAGCTCTTTTTTTTTCAGTACTTCTCTCCTGCCACTGCTTTCTACAACACTCGTATTCATTTAAGCTTTGTTTTCTGTCTTCTTTTTTATATCTTTTAATTTAAGGTACATTATGATCTGCATCCTTTTCACCCTTTATTCCAGTTACTGGGGTATCTTTTACCTCTCTGATATTCTTACCTTCTTTAACTATTTCAAGATTTCTAGATATTATATAGAACATTTCTAAATGTTCCCCTGATGTCTTGTTTGATATGTTTTTTAATAATTACAATACATTCAAGAAGGTTTTTGTAATTCCTTTCTTAATTAATCAAATCAATGTTATAAACTTTTTTGTGTGTAAGGTGTGGATTTTCTCTTATCTGAAATATTAGAGATACACCCTATTTAATCCAAAAGCTTTGACAAATATTCTACGTAGGTAATTAGTTGTGTTCCTGTTATCTTAGAAGGGTGAAAAAGACTCATCCTAGGTTTTAGTTATGCATGTATAATTGCATGGAGAGCCCCCATGTCCTTTTCAGAATGCTTTGCTCATCAGAACAAGATCTTCTGAATGTTCCACTTTTGGAAGCAGGCAACAGCCTTTTCAGTTTGGCTGAGACTATCTTGAAGTCCCCCACATTGCTATCATTTTGCAAAATGTGCAAAGCTGAATTTTTTTGAGAACCAGTTTGTGTGGACTCTTATCTGGGAGAACCGGGTTTGATTCCCCACTCCTCCACTTGCACCTGCTGGAATGGCCTTGGGTTAGCCATAGCTATTGCTGGAGTTGTCCTTGAAAGGGCAGCTGCTGTGAGAGCCCTCTCAGCCCCACCCACCTCACAGGGCATCTGTTGTGGGGGGGAAAGATATAGGAGATTGTAAGCTGCTCTGAGTCTCTGATTCAGAGAGAAGGCGGAGTATAAATCTGCAGTCTTCTTCTTTTCGGTTGAGCATATTTGTAGAGGGAGTAGAGCCGTGGTGTAATGAGTTAGTTCCAGATGTAATCTCTTTAAGAGATAATGGGCTTTCTTCCGTTCTTCAATTTGAGCCTCACTGTTTTAAGTAGTTTTGCTAGAAATCTTTAATGTTGGAGTAATATGTTATTATTCAAATGCAATCATATTTTGTTTTCAGTTGACTGACTTGCTGAATAGTTGTACATCCCTGTAATGTATTTTGAGTCCCAGTTAGCAAGATGAACAATATATGAACATTAATGCAGTATGACTTCTGAGTCAATATGGCTAGGATAGTGGTTTGTAATGCTATACTTATGAGGACAGAAAGGTGGCGTATAACTCCTTTGAAATAAATTAGTCAATAATAATGTAGCCCAAAATATCTAGAAACCCTTGACCTGGGTGGCCCAGGCTAGCTGATCTTGTCAGATCTCAGTGTCTAAGCAGGGCTGGCCCTAATAAGTAATTGGATGGGAGACCACCAAGGAAGTCCATGACTGGTATGCAGGGCAGGCAATGTCAAACTATCTGTTTCTTGCGTTGAAAACCCTGTGAGGTTGCCATAACTCTGCTGTGACTTGATGGCTCTTAACATACATAAATATTTAGCCTATTCAGCACAACATCTAGTACTAGAACCTCAGTCGGCACATTTTCCATTTTCACTCCTGCTTTTATTTTGCATGTACTCTGTTACTTGATCTACAGCCTCAACAACAATAACTGCACCTACTAGTCCTACAGGTTATATATCTGTCACTTCAAACAGAATAACTCCATGTTTCTGCCATGTTTCTGGGAACACCAGTGCTGTATTTTCTCCAGGTGAGTTTCTCTCTGTGTGTTTGTTAAATGCCACATTTGTTTCACATATTTCTTTGTGTGCTTATATTCTGAGCAGGTTCATTTCAGTAGCTGAGTTTTAAGCATAGACTGCTCCACCCAAGGAAGTCTGTCAGAGTGACTAGATGTATGATTTGAACTGGCTGGTAGAGATTATCTTATTTTTTAATTATTATTATTATTACTTCTGGCAGTTTGGTACTCCCATTTTAATATTTGTTTTGGTCCCATACCTCAAAATGAAGACAAAAGGGGGGAAAACCCAATGAGTTAAATTAGGGTTTATTAAATATTAAACTAGATCCCCTTGTTGTATGGGCTCTCTAAAGCTCTCCATTTGGGTTTGGAAGCATTTGGACAATCTTCCCTGGTTCCACACTCAACATGGCCATGGGCCATGCCTTCTTTCCCTCACCCGCCCCAAACTTGTGCAGAGAGATGTTGCCCATCAACTCCATCCTTTGCACACCATGCAGGGTAAAAGTTCAAGCTCTGTTGAGCAGCACTGAGGGATTTTTCCCCACCAGCTCTCTGGTAACATGCAGCCATCAGTGGCTGGTTTGGATCCTTCCCCCATCATTGAAGGCCTTGGTGTTTGCCAAGCTAACTAAGCAACAAGCACCACACTTGAACAAATCCTGCCAAACTCAGTTAAGGCCTCACAACCCCTCAGAATCAGGCCAATATCCCAGCCCCATAACAACAAATGAGAAGCATGCAAAAACAATCCTTCATCTTGGCCAATCAGATATGACTGTCTTCAGTTAGTGGGTGAAGACATTTTTGTTTTGTTTGACATTACCTCAGTAACTTGTATTAGTGTGCCTCCTTGTTTATGTGTTTTATTTAATTGTTTTAAATGTTTTATATATATTTGTATTTTAAACATTTTATGCTCACTTTCTTATGGGCCCTGAGCTAGGAAGGAAAGCAGCATAGACATGTTTTTAATAATTAAGGGAGGGAAGGGTAGGGGGCTCCATAGCAAAAATGTACACTGAACAATCATGGGAAAGCTTTGTATACTTTTATGCTGTATGCTTTCATGATGTTTTATATTTTAATTATAAGTATGTTACACTTCTGTTGTAAGCCACCCTGAGCCAGCTTGCAGGGAAGGGCAGGATATAAATCTAAAAATTAAATTAAATACTCTTCTGTTTTCAGCAATCTCATTGGCTGCATTGCTTGAGGGAGTCTTTGCTTGTTCCATACCCCCAAAGTCTGGTGCCTCCAGTTCTCTGAAGGGAATAGGTGTAAAACTATTCCTGCTACTATTTGGGCAGATTTGATAATCTATGCTTTTATTATTTTACTGTGTGTTGATTTGAGTATTTTATAGATATCTGGTGTAAAAATGTTAGATATAATTCAGCCCATGGCCTCAACAGGGAAATCTGCATTTGTGGGAGAAAAACAGCATGGGACTTTCATGGTTGTCACTTAGTTATATACTGTACATCAAATGCTGTTAGGTTAACCATTATTTTCAGTAGAAGGCCCATATGCAGCCCCCATATAAATATACAGCTGTCCTTTTCATTGCTAAGCCATGCACGAGTAACTGGCTGAGGGACAGGTGAGGGGGGGGGAGCAAAAAGGAATCCCATACACTTTGCATGGTTGTGACCATAAATAAGTGAAGTATAAGGATGGTGTGAATATCCTTATGTTAATAGCTTTGTTTGGTTTACAGTTTTCATACATAACTAGTCATTTTGGTTTTTCCTTTTAAATAGGGGAAGTGATATATAACAAAACTGATAGTTCTGGCTGTAGATTTTATGCCATTTGTGATCAAAATTGTGAAGTCAAGAGATCCCAAGAACCATGTCCTTCAGCAACTCCTTCCCATTCCCCAACTCCATCCATTACAACTGGAGGGACATCATCAGCCCCCACACCCACATCTTTAATACCATCAACTGTAGAACGCACCACTTCATCTCCACCAACTGCACCGGTGATAATCCCAACAACATCTGTACAGGATTGCCCTAATGCCAATCCACCTAGAAAGGTAATTCAGTGTTGCTGTTGTTTTTTGTATGTCCATCATTGACACAGTTTATCCAAAGAAAGGTTAATAACTCGAAACGAAGCATTCTCTGGATGGATCTATTAAATTTGGAACACCACTGTCACAACTTCTCTCTTAATGTATGTAATGCTGACACCAGGAATTTAATTCCAAACACTTTATTTAATGTTCCCTCTGAAATGTGCTCAAGCGCTAAGGCTTCTTTGTTGGACTATGTGGCCCCAAGGATGAAACTCTTAGGTTATGCTAATATATGAATCCAGGTTTTAATAAAACAAAACAAGATTGTATGTGAAGTGTATTGGTTTCAGGATGTATAACTACTTATAATTTCAGTGGATAAAATAGTGGCAATTAATAACTACTTATTTGTCACACTCATTCACTTCACTACCACTCCCCACTCTCAATTGTTTCTTTATGGAATTTACTTTGACCAGTCTTTATTTTGTTTTTTGCTTTGTTTAATCTATCCCTCTTAAACTGTCAGCTTCTTTCTCTCACATTCTTATAATATTTTGACAGTATTAGGGTAGACCTTCTTTAGCCACTGTTATGTCCTCTTAGTATTATGAATCTCTAATGCCTTTCACAGCATTAAATGGGTTTCTAACCAGAAGGCTGGTTTCAGACTCTATACTGTTGACCATGGCTGACACTCAAAACTGCTGACACTCTTCTGAGAGTTCACTGATTTCTCTCTCGCCCCCGCACCACCCACACTCTCTCAGTCACCAACCAGTCACTCACTCATTCCCTTCTCTACTGCAACTTACCAACAATTGCTCACATATATAAGCTCAAATCATTACAACCACTATGAGTATTCTTCTTGCTTTAAAATGCTTTACTGATACAACGTTGTACCTATCTCTGTTTATATGCAGTAGCCTTTACATGCATTCTATAATGTTAATTTATTTCATGTGACATTATGAAAAGTGTAAAAAATGCTAAAACAGTATTCTGAAGTAATCAAATGAATGTAAATAAATAAATCTATGCATTTAATGATAATATGGTATCAGCTGCATGTTAATCCAGTTCTTGCTGCACTTCAAAAAGGTATTTACACATACATAGCTGCAGCAAAATGTGGATGAGGATGTGCATTTGAATGTGTATTTGATATA
Organism: Heteronotia binoei; assembly: GCF_032191835.1. Classification (NCBI taxonomy): domain Eukaryota; kingdom Metazoa; phylum Chordata; class Lepidosauria; order Squamata; family Gekkonidae; genus Heteronotia; species Heteronotia binoei. The sequence goes on along the minus strand of NC_083243.1, from coordinate 158,127,548 downwards.
CGCATTCAAATGTACATCCCACTTTCAAGCAGTACAATGAGGGAAGATGAGAACAGACTATCCACAATTGGATGTGAATTCAATGTATATAAATGGTTTATGATCAGCAGTGATCATAAATGTGGCATTCAAAACATTAGAATGCCACATTTGACTTTACAAGGTAAGCATGCAGAAACAGTCATAAGAAGAGCCTTGCTAAATCAGACCAGTGATCTATCTAGTCCAGCATCCTGTCTCACACAGTGGCCAACCAGTTACTCTGCAGGGCCAAAACCAGAGCATAGTGTATGAGGCCTTCCCCTGATGTTGTCTCCTAGCGCTTATATTAAAAGTTTACTGTCTCTGAATGTGGAGGTTCCCTTTAGTCATTTTCAAAGCCATCTGTGCTTGTGGCCAGTGCTGCATCTTCTAGTACAGGTGTGTCAAACATGCAGCCCGGGGGCCAAATGAGGCCCCCAGAGGGCTCCTATCAGGCCCCCAAGCAACTGTCTGTCATCTGCCTCCTTCTCCCTCTCTTTTGCTTCCTTGAGCATAACAGCTTGATTAGAAGGCTTGCTCAATTGCACAGGAGCTACAGAGAAAAACTCTGAGGAGGAAGGGGGGAGGGAGAGTTTGCTTTGCCAGGCTCTCTCAATCACACAGCAGAGTTACTGAGCCAAGCTTCTCTTCCTTCCATTGGTTGAGGCTTCTTCCTTTCCTGGTCCCCTGAATAAGGAAGAAAAGAACCAGAGCTTCCTTTGCCCAGTTCCCTGGGCCTCATGGGAGCAATACAAAGAAAGCACCTTTAAGACCAATGAGTGCTAATGTTTTAAACATGTTTTAAGTTTTTTTTAAAATATATATATTTGTCCTTGTCCGTGTTCTGTGTGGAGAGCCAGTTTGGTGTAGTGGTTAAGTGTGCGAACTCTTATCTGGAAGAACAGGGTTTGATTCCCCACTTCTCCACTTGCACCTGCTAGCATGGCCTTGGGTCAGCCATAGCTCTGGCAGAGGTTGTCCTTGAAAGGGCAGCTGCTGTGAGAGCCCTCTCCAGCTCCACCCACATCACAGGGTGTCTGTTGTGGGGGAGGAAGGTAAAGGAGATTGTGAGCTGCTCTGAGACTCTTTGGAGTGGAGGGCGGGATATAAATCCAATAACATCTCCTTCTTCTTCTTCTTCTTTATAAAGTTTATATCTTTGCTACCTAATCTTAAATAGGTACACATATGGTCCAGCCCGACATGGCAAGACTCAGCAAGGTCTTGTTTATATCAGACTCGGCCCTCTTAACAAATGAGTTTGATACCCCTGTAGAGTATATATTATGCAGTCTGTGTAGGAGACTGATGAAGTCTGGACTGCAAAGCAAACAATCATTTCTAAAGACCACAATATCATTGTGGTGTATGCACCATCTCACTACCACTTTAGGTAAACAGGTTTTCGGGTTTTTAAAGTGTTTCAAACGCATTGAAATCTGTGTGACCAGAGATGACCATGAAACGACGATATTTGTGTATAACAAGGGCAATGATGCAATTTCTTTATCCCTTTCAACACCAGTCCAATGTTCACATTGCGTTGGGAGCATGAGTAATTCCCATGAAACATTCCATTTCAAAAATCCCCCTACAGATCTTAATTTTTGCTGCTGACTCCTACATATGTAGAAATCCCAATTTCCAAATACTCCTTTTTAAAATAGCAAAAAAAGGCTTCATACTAAAAGCATAATAATTTAGAATGAATTTCCTGTGATTCTCTTCCAGACCAATGAAACGTGGATGTTGAACAATTGCAGCATGGCAACTTGTGAAGGGAACAACAGAATTGTTGTTGTGCTTCCTCAACCTGTAGACAAAATAGCGTGTGCAAATAGACTCCCACCAGTAAAAATAAATCATGATGATGGATGTTCCTATCACTATGAGTGCACCTGTAAGTAAAATAAAAATGCAATAAGAGAAATGTATATTTTAATATTAGGTTCTGATAATTTGCTTACAAGATTGCACAGGGTCACTAATGGATTGAATGCTTGTGGGATTTGAGCAAGTTCACAGAAGCAGTTGTTAACATCTTCCTCTTTCGACTGCAGCCCTTGTGCTTCATCAAAGGACAGTGCTGAGTTCAGGGAACTTGGATGTGAGGGCGATCTGGCTGCAACATCTGTGACCCCATTGATTGCCAGGGTTGATTCGGCTGATCTGTGGGGAGGGGGCACCTAGTGGCACCCCATAGGCCATGCGGCGCCCTAGGCAGTTGCCTAAATGGCCTACTCCCATGCGCCAGCCTTGAGTAAAAGCAAGCTTCCCTTCCCTGCACCCTTTACATGCATAATAATATAGTGTTAATCTGCCTTAGTGGTAACAAATGAGGAACAGGTTAGAATATTTATTTACATTATTTATATCCTGCCTTTCTTGCCATGGGGCACACAAAGTGTCTTACATCATTCTCATCTCCTCTGTTTTACCCCCACGACAACCCTGTGAAGTAGGTTAGGTTGAGAGTGTGTGACAGGTTCAAAGTCACCCAGTAAGCTTACATGGCAGAGTGGGGATTTGAACCTGGGTTTCCCAGATCCTGGTCTAACATTTTAACCATTTCACAAGCTTATGCAAATGGTATGGGGGTGTGTGGAGATAACCTGGGCCAGGATATTCCAGTTCCTTTCATTTTTGGCCCTGGAACTCTTATGATTATCCTAAAGTTGGTGGCAAATTCTGAGGTTCCTAGTTTTATTTTCTGACAAGCTGTGCTTGTCACAAATGGACAAACAGATGGCCATGCAGATTCATTTATTATTAGAGGTGTGTGATACAAGCCAGTGAAGTCATTTGTTTTGTTCTGATATATAGTTTAGATCAGGGTCATATGAGGGGGCCCTGATAGAATCTTTGTCCAGGGGCTATGGTGGCTCTCAGCAGCCCTGCCTCTGAGTATCATCAGCTGTATTTGACTATGCAGGGTAGCAGGTGCTAAATATTACTGTCACTAATTCTTTTCATTCATTGAAAGCATTGGATCCAACACTATATTTTCTCCTCAGTAAATAATGAGGCTTTCTTACAGATGTGGTCCTTGAATATTAATAAATAGAGCAACTTTATGACTTAACAATTTTACTGGATAATTTTCCATTGCCTTAAGTATGGTCGGAATAGCACTCCAGGGCTTGGATCCAAACCTGCTCTTTCACAAGTGGAAAGGGCTGCTTGCACAAAGAAGGGTGCAATTTCTACCAATCACCCTTCCTTCTGTGGATTGCCCCCAGAATTTTTTTCAGGAGACATCAAGGACTGCACCAGAATAGGGATGGTGGAAAAACCATGTTCTGCAAACATAACTGAGCCTACAGCTTGGTGGATACAAACACAAATGAATGATTTTTGATCTTTTGGTTTCTCTGTTACAGGTATTTGCAGTGGTTGGGACAATTCTCACTATGAGACTTTTGATGGTACTAATTACACTTTCTATGATAATTGCACCTATGTCCTGGTTCAAGAGGTCGTGAAGAAACATGGAAACTTCAGTGTGTTGGTGGATAATTACTTCTGTGATCCAGCTAATAATGAGTCATGTTCCAGATCCATCATTGTAAACTACAACCACATTGAAGTAATACTAAGCAGCCAAACTGACAATGGAATGAGAATGAATAAGGTAACACATAGCTGGGTCCTCCTGCAATACAAGAACATCAGCAAATGTTGTAGTTACACTATTAGATTATTGTACTACCCTTCTTCCAAGGAGGTCAGGGACATCTGTATGGTTGCTCTCTCCTAATGTATCTTCACAACAAATTGGGTGTTAGATTATATTGAAAGAGAATGCCCAGTTCAAGATTACCCAGTGAGCTTCAGATGAGTGTAAGGACTTGAACATGGTTCTATTCTGATACTCTCTTTACCACACTGAGACCAAATAAACCAATTAAAGGCTGTCTGTATATATCTATTTGGGGGATATATCTATTGGAAGAATGCTTGCTTTTTATCTCCTACTCGAATCCCTATGACTTGAATTCCAACCTCCTCAGTTTACTTTCCAGTTGCACTATTTATTCCTCTCATGGAAGGAGGGGGAAGGTAATTTTTGCCAGTTCCCGCCTCCCACTATGCCCCACTGACACCCCTTACAGTGTTCCTAGGGATCCATTGACCAATGGGGGCACAGTTTAAGTGGTTAGAGAAGAAAACAGTGGGAGGAGGAATGCAGAAAAGTTTCTGACCGATTCCCCACTCACCCTACGCCGCTCTGACATTCCTCTTTTTAGTGCAGCATCCTTCTGATTTCCCACTTTCTGCCCCAGGGCTTCCGCTTGCGTTGGTGTTTTTGCACGGTAAACAGAAACCGCTAAAAACCAGTTTTTTGTTGCCACGCAAAAATGCCAATGCAAGCTGAAGCCCTGGGGCAGGTAGTGGGAAATCGGAAGGACGCCGCGCTGAAAAGGAATGTCAGAGAGGCATAGGGTGAGTGCAAAATCGGCCACTGTTTATGCAGCATAGCTCTGCTCATGCTGCATAGATCCATGCTGTTGTACACAACATATTAATGTGCTGTTCCATTAAGTTATTTGAACCTGGAACACAGCCATTGTGTTAAGTTTTTGTAAAAAAAATTACATATCAACCCAGCTTAACCATGTGCTTTAAACTCACATATTGTTATTTTTAAAGATCATTTTCAACAAAGAGACAGTCCGTACAGGTTTCTCCAAGGATGGCATTATAGTTGCTGATACTGGAACAAGCATGAGTGTTGAAATCCTTGACATCCGTGCTTTCGTTAACTTCAACGGATTCAGTTACTCGATACAAGTCCCATTTGACCTGTTTGCATTCAATACAGAAGGCCAATGTGGTGAGTAAAGGGATTAAGCTTCCCAGTGCTTCACACCCTTTTTCTTCAAGGGCATTACTAGGGTACATCTTTACAGAACAAGATACACACCATTATAGAAACAAAAATGAGGATTAATCATGAGGGAGGGTCCAGGAAAAACTATGTAGTCGGCCACAGGAGCATTTGCTTTGCATGCACGAGGTCCTGGGTTTGACTTTTGGTATCTCTGATCAAAGGATCTCAGGGCTGGGGAGACTCTGGAGAGTTACTGCCAGCCATTGTAGGTGGTACTGAATGACACAGGCCAACAGTTGCTTATATTAAAGACTGAGAAATATATCTTGTAAATATATGCCATATTTATTCAAATAATATATAGTTTTTATTTTGGGAAATAACTACCATGATTTTGATGCCATTCCAAGGGAGCTTGTTTAACATGACATTCAGCAGAGCTATGATGTGACTTTTCTCCCCCAACCAGGTACTTGTTCAAATGACCAGACAGATGATTGCCGCCTGCCCAGTGGTCACAAAGTTTCCTCTTGCTCAGAAATGGCTCCCCACTGGAAGGTTAACAATAGCTGTGAAGAAACAGTTCCAACACCAAAACCTACTGGGGTAACACCTACTCCGTCAGAAATACCCTGCACTACTCCATCTCCCTTATGTGAGCTAATTGTTAGCAAGTAAGTTCAACTTATCTTTTGCAAGCATTTCATCTGTTGCCTTTTGCAAAGCAGCTTGATGGATTTCATACAAATCTGGGATTCATATGAAAGACAAAATAATACCCTATCATCACTAACAAAACACATTTAAACTATTATTCAATGTGATACTAAGTATATGTTGTTTCATGTTTAAGGTATAAGCTACAGCATCTCTCTCATTTTTTTCTCTTGTGAAATATCATAAACTGAATGTTAAGCATGGCTAGAGCCTTGACCTGGATAGCCCAGGCAAGCCCGATTTAATCAGATCTCAGAAGCTAAGTAGGGTCAACTGTTGTTAGTACTTTGGATGGGAGACTTCCATGAAATACCCAGTCGAGAGACAGTGGCAGACTCTTTTCAGCCACCTCTTTGAATATCCTCCAGGCCCCCAATAGGGGTCAGTCACCAGAAGTCAATATGACTTCCAGGTACAAACACACATACATGCATTCACACACACACACAAATATATATATAAAAGCGTGGCTAGAGATGTGAAAGCAACCCGCTTCCCAAGAAACAGAAAAAAAAGGAAAAGTCTTTTTCTCATTAGGTCTTTTAGGAAAGTGTACAAAATATAAAGGAATATTAAAAACCCTCTTACAAAAATATTCTCTTTTAGAATGATTGAAATGTTTTTTTAAAAAAATAGTCTTCATTCTCTCAAAATACTTTCTATGAGTTGTGTAATAGGACTATCTAAAATTAAATGATAAATAATGTATTCAATGTACACATAGGCTTGAATCATAGAATCATAGAGTTGGAAGGGACCTCCAGAGCCATTTAGTCCAACCCTCCACACAATGGAGGAAATTCACAAATCACCCCCCACAGACACACGCGCGCACACCCAGTGACACCTGCTCTATGCCCTGAAAATTGCAAAAAAAAACCCTCCAGGATCCCTGGCTGAACTGGCCTGGAGAAAAATTGCTGCCTAACCCCAAAGTGACAATCAGCATTTTCTAGACCATGTGAGAAAGGGTCATGAGAGCTAAACACTGATGCAGCCCTTCCTGCCCTCCTTCTAATGATCTGCCTAACTTCACAGAATCAGCATTGCTGTTAGAAGGCCATCTATCCCAGGGGTGTCAAATGTCCGTCCTGTGGGCCTGATCGAGCCCCAGATGACTTCTATGTGGCCCACCATGGACTGCTTCCTTCTCCTTCTCCCTCTTCCCTGGTTCTGTTGTTGCCATTTTTGTTTCTCTCTGTGGGATTGAGGCAGCTGGGAAAAGCAGCCTCTCCTCACTCTTCCCCAAGGGAGGAGGAGCCTCAGCCAATGGGGAGGAGCTTGGTTCTGTAGCTCTGCTGTGTGATTGAGATAGCCTGGCACAGCTAGAGGTCTCCCAATCAAAGCTCAAACAGTGCCAGGTTCTCTCAATCACACAACAGAGCTATGGAACCAACCTCCTCATTGGCTGAGACTCCTCCCTCCCCCTCCCTTGGGGAAGAGAGAGAGCTGCTTTTCTTAGCTGCCTTAAAGCACCTTTAAGATCAACAGTTTTATTCAAGGTAAATAAGAGCTTTTTGCTTCTCTCTCTCTCTCTCTCCCTCTCTCTCTCTGACCGATTTTACACTAGGGCTTGCTCCGAGTAGAGAGCTCTTTTGTCCCCAGCACTTCTCTCCATTTTCGCATAAGCTGCTGCAGAGCTGCAAGTTGGCATGCCACTTTTCCACAGCAAGCAGAAATCGTTTGTCAGAAGATCCCACTTGCAGATGGAAAAGCAGCGCACCAACTTGCAGCTCCGGGCAATTTGTGCACTGCCTCATAAGAGATTTTTCTAAGGAAGACTATAGTTACTTGATAAACATATAGCCCTCTGTCTATGTCATTGTGTTATCACATGTTCATTAAGCAACTTATGTACAAAAGCTCACAATGCCCAGCCATTTTATGTTTCCCTCTGAGCATTAACTATGAGATTTCTGTAGTGAATAAATCAAAAGGTTTACAACTTAGAGATACACACCTGAACAACATCTGAAGAGCATACTCATTGCTACAGCACAGACAACGGCTGTTTCTACACTCAGGGTTGATTCTGATTTTATGAGCATTGAATCCACCTGCAGAAAACTCCTGTTCAAAAGTACTCTTGTAAAGTGAGGAGCAACTCCGGGGTGAAACTGCTTTCAGTGCCAATTCAAGAAAATGAGTGTAAATGACTTAAGATAATGCAAAGCAAGACAGAAGTGACAGCGGTATGCAATGTAGATGAACATTTTAAATATACACCAAGAGAGGATCTTCTGTCAAGTGTAGAAACAGCCATTGTCTCCAGATTTTGATGCAATAATTCAGAGCAAGTGGTGCCAATTGTCAGAGACTGTTACCTAAACAAAATATTGCAAGAGTGCTAATGTTCGAAGCATAATTTTTTTTAAAAAAAAATCTTTACTTGTGTTTGTGCCCTTTATAAAGTTTAAATCTTTGCTACCTGATATTACATTTTATGACACACATGCCTGGCCTGACAGTTCTCAATTATGTCAGAGGTGGCCCTCATAACAAATGAGTTCAAAACCCCTGATCTAGCCTCTATTGAAAAACCTCCAACTAAGTTCTCAGGGTGAGCTCTTATAGGGTGAGCTTTTATAGGCCTTATATGCCCTTATAAGGGAAGAGTTGGAAGGGACCTCCAGGGTCATCTAGTCCAACCCCCCCTCCCCCCAATGCAGGAAACCCACAAATATGCTCCAGGATCCGTGGTCAAAATGGCCTGGAGAAAAATTGCTGCCTGACCTCAAAGTGGCAAACAGCATTCCCTGGGTGTGTACGAAATAGCCACGGATACTAAGCACGGATGCAACTGTTTCTGCCCTCTTTCTCATGAGCTGCCTGAGTTCACAGAATCTGGGGCCACAGAAAACAACTCCACCCCATTCTTTATATGACAACCCTTCACATTCTTGATGGTGATCCTATCACCTCTCAATCAGCTCCTCTCCAGGCGAAACACACTGAGCATTGCTGACAGATGGCCATCTAGTCTCTGTTTAAAAACTTTCAAAGGAGAGCCCACCACTAGGGGTGTGCAAAAAAAAAATTCAGAATTAATTGGATTAGGAAATATACGGAGCCAAAATATTCGGAATAACATATATTTCCAAATACCGGTATTTGGAATAGCCATATATACTGGAGATATATGGCTATTTCCAAATATACGGCCCCATTATACCCTATGGGCTATAGAAATCAATGGCAAAATGCATGCTTTGGATTGGCTGCTGGGACTCCTCTCCCCCTCCCTCTTTGATCCCAGGGAGGCTATGGGAGAGGTGGGAAAAGGCTTCCAAAGGCGGGAAAGGAGGCAAGCAGCTTCCCTGAGGTTGCAAAAGCTCCTTTCCCACCTTTTACATTGAGCTCCATATACTTCTGAATATTGATTCAGAAGTATACGAGGAGCTGTATACGGCTCCTGCATAATGCCTTCCAATTGGATTCGGAAGTATACTACGCCGTATACTTCCGAATCAGGGGGTATTCGGCGGTATATTCGGTTCAGCCAAACCAAATGCACACCCCTACCCTCCACCTCCCAAGGAAGCCTGTTCCACTGAGGAACTGCTCTGTCAGGAAATTCTTCCTACTCTTTAGCTGTAAACTCTTTTGATTTAATTTCAATCCACTGGTTCTGGTTCAACCTTCTGGGGCAAGAGAAAACAACTCTGCACTATCCTCTATATGAGAGCCCTTCAAGTAGTTGAAGGTGGTGATCCTGTCACCTCTCAGTTGTTTCCTCTCCAGAATAAGCATAGCCAGCTCCTTCAACCTTTCCTTATAGGACTTAGTCTCCACACTCTTCACCATCTTCATTGCCCTCCTCTGGACACATTCCAGCTTGTCTATATCCTTCTTAAATTGTGATGTCCAAAACTCAACACAATACTCTTGGTAAGGTCTAATCAGAGCAGGATAATTTCCATGGATTATTTGATGAAAGCATTGTTGTTAGTGAGGTATATTTTCCTGGCTTCCTTCACTCTGACTGCAACCCATAACGCTCCCTGAAATGCTGCTTCTGCAAGAAAGGAGACCTATAGGAACATCATGACGCGACGACTTGGCAACTGTGATCCATGCTACGGTCACCTCGAGGCTGGATTACTGTAATGCCCTCTATATGGGGCTGCCCTTGTTCCAAATCCAGCGTCTCCAGCTAGTGTAGAACGCTGCCACCAGGCTGTTAATGGGAGTTCCTTTATGGGAACACATTCAACCTGTGCTGAAAGCGCTGCACTGGCTACCAATAATGTACTGGATTCGCTTCAAGGTGCTGGTTTTAACCTTTAAAGCCCTATATGGCCAGAGTCTTGCATATCTTAGGGACCGCCTTTCCCTGTATATGCCCCAGTGAGCACTTCGGTCCGGATCTCAAAATCTGCTGGTAGTCCCCAGTGTCAAGGAAGTGAGGCTTCAGTTAACTAGAGCTAGGGCCTTTTCCATGGCTGCACCTAGCTGGTGGAATGAGTTGCCAAAGGATGTTAGGGCCCTGTGAGAGCTCCCACAGTTCCGCAGGGCCTGTAAAACGGCACTCTTCCACCTTGCTTTTCCATAAGGATAACTTACAGCAATGGACTAGGCCCATAAATCAGAATTTAACATCATTCTGGACTTCCCACCATGCTATGGCAATTTGGGGTCCTATGGAACATCTTAACACTGACTACTGAAACTTAATTGCATGATGAATCATAGTACTACCAGCAGCCATTGTTATATTGTTTTTAACTGATATTTTAATATTGTTTTATGCTTTGTTTTATGCTTTATGTATTATCAATGTTTTTCTCTTGTTGGTCATTTTCGACCCTAACCTGTGAGCCGCCCTGAGCCTGCCTTTGGTGGGGAGGGCGGGATATAAATAAAACAAAATAAAAAATAAAATAAAATAAATGATGGGGTTTTATCTTAAGACCAAAGTGGATGAAGACAGTCTCCCCAAGACCAACCTGGGGATGCCACCGCCATTTTACAGTCTGACATGAGTGATTTAAAAATGTTGTGAGGGCCTGCTTAAGCCTGCAGCACTGTAGAAGCGGGCACTCTTTGGCGGGGGGGTTGGGAAAATCTACTAGGTTTGTACAATCAATATGAAGTATATCTCAATGATGTCTTCCTCTGTGTTTAAAGTATCTTTGCAGATTGCCATAAAGTTCTGCCTCCCAAACCATTCTATGACCACTGCCTCTCTGAAGCATGCCAGAATGCCAGCAGTGCCCTTACTTGTTACACTGTAGAGATGTATTCCTCCCTTTGCAAAGATAAGGGTTTTTGCAGTGACTGGAGGAGCAAGACACAAGGAAAATGTTGTAAGTAGAATTACACTACATCTTTTTTATTATCTTGAGATAAACAACCAGTTATCACGGCAGAAGCTGTGCCAAGAGAACAGTGAAAAAGGTGTTTTCCCATACAGTCCTAAACAGATCCACACTCTTCATATGTTTTAATCTGGGGGTTGGGGGGTTGGTTTAGATTACTGTGCTTGTCATTTTTATTTTATTTTTCACATTAAGGAGGTAGTGTGCAAAACAGAGAGGAAGGTAACGGTAACTGAGAGCACAAGGTCAAGCTCCAAATTCCATAGGAGGAACACAAACTTCCAGAGTTGTTCTGGTTTTTAGGAACCTCTTCTCCAGCCACTTTGGATTTTTTCTCCCTGTAATTGTAAAGGATGGAATCTTACTTTAAGAAAAATGGCACAGATTCTTTTTATCCCTGTTTCTGCAGTTTATGTACAGTGTAATCCTAAACAGTTACATCTTCTAATTCCAGGGCCAATCAGAAGAGGGCCATTTGGACTGGGCCTCAGGCTCAATGGGGACTTCAAATTTAGACATGTTAATCTGGGGACATTTGATAAGTTTCGAAACTTTTGTGTGTGTGCATTCTGATCAATTCAAATTGAATCTCACACTTTTTGATGCCTTATCTTTTAATTGTTTTGTGAGTGATAAATGACACTGAAAATGAATTTAACATATGTTACACAGGTATACAGTAAACAACCCATCTAAATATTGGTAAGATACTGAGTACCAGGGCTTTTTTGTAGCAGGAATTCCTTTGCATATTAGGCCACACACCCCTGATGTAGCCAGTCCTCCTGGAGCTTACAGTAGGCTCTGTACTAAAAGCCCTGTAAACTCTTGGAGGATTGGCTACATCAGGTGTGTGTGGCCTAATATATAAAGGCGTTCCTGCTACAAAAAAAGCCCTGCTGAGTACTAGGTTAACTAGTGATATCTACAAATGATAACATCAGTGAACTGTTTGAAGTATTATTTAAATTGTAAATGTAACATAAATTTTCCTTTATATTTATCAGATATTATACTGTGGCATCTTAAGTAGGGATGGGCACAAACAAACTCATGAACTCCAGTTCGACATGAACCAGGCTGGCTAGCAAAGCACAAACCAGGGGTTCAGGAGACTAGTTCATTTCGAACCCACCCACAAACTTCCTTGTGGAGGTTTGGGTTTATGGGCGGGTTAGGAAGTGAGCTCCAATTCATTTAAATACTATTACCTCTCAGTCGTCTCCTCTTCAGGCTAAACATACCTAGCTCCTTCAACCTTTCCTCATAGGATGGTCTCCACAACCCTCATCATCTTCATTGCCCTTCTCCGGATAAGTTCCAGCTTGTCTATATTCTTCTTACATTGTGGTGCCCAAAACTGAACACAATACTCTAAAGGAAAAGGTACATTTACGACTCTGGGGTGACCTCGCATCATGACGTTTTCACGGCAGACTTTTTACGGGTGGTTTGCCATTGCCTTCTCCAGTCATCTACACTTTCCCCCCAGCAAGCTGGGTATTCATTTTACCAACTTCAGAAGGATGAAAGGCTGAGTCAACCTTGAGCCAGCTTCTGCTGGGATTGAACTCAGGTCATGAGCAGAGAGCTTGGATTGCAATACTGCAGCTTTACCACTCTGCACCACAGGGCTCCCTACACTATACTCTAGGTGAGGTCTAACCAGAGCAGGGTAAAATGATACCATCATTTCACGCAGTCTGGGCACTATACTTGTGTTGATACAGCCCAAAATTGCATTTCCCTTTTTAGCTACCACATTACACTGTTGCCTCATGTTCAGTGTATGGTCCACTAAGACACCTAGATCCTTTTCACACATACTACTGCCAAGACACATCTCGCCCATCTTATAATTATGCATTGGATTTTTCTAACCTAAATGCAGAACTTTACATTCATAATTGTTAAAATTAATTGTATTAGTTTTAGCTCAGTTTTTCAGCCTGTCAAACTCATCCTGCATCCTGACTCTGCCTTCTACTGTATTCGCTACCCCTCCCAATTTGGTATTGTCTGCAAATTTAATAATTATTCCCTGTATTCTTTCATCCTAATCATTTATAAAGATATTGAACAAAACAGTTCATAGGACAGATCCTTGAGGCACTTCACTTGTCACTCTTCTCCAAGATGAGAAACCATTCACAAGCACTCTTTGGGTGCAATCTGTCAACTCATTACAAATCCACCTAACAGTGATAGGGTCCAAACTACATTTTGCCAATTTGTCAACAAGACTGTTATGTGGAACCTTATCAAAAGCCTTAATGAAATCAAGATTAACTATGTCTACAACATTCCCCTGATCCAGCAAGGTAGTAACTTTCTCAAAAAAAGAAGACAATAGGGTTAATCTAGGGTAATTTGACATGACATTATCTCTTTTTCTGAGAAAGTTACTACCTTGCTTTTACTTGATTTCAGTAAGGCTTCAGTAAGAAAATGGTAAGAAGTTTTCTTGCATCTGTGTGCAATTTGTATTTTGGTTGCAGTCAACAATACATTTATTAATTCCTTCTTGACTGGTATTATTTAACTATTTTCAATGTATTCTAGAATTATTGTTCTTGGTTGAGTTGGAATGGAATGTCCTATACTTTTTCTCATGCAATACCTAGCTGAGCCTTCCAAAGGTTCTTGTTTTTCTACATTGCCACCATTTGGCAATGATAGTTCATAGCATTCTCTCCTCATCTTCTGCAGCAAAGCTCTGAGGATGATCTATAAATGTGTTGGAATCCCACTTCTGTAAGATACTATCTAGGCAGTAGTTTATAAAGCATCTCTCTTATGTTGTTAGATAAAGAACTAAAAGGTGAGCTTGATCAAAGGTTTAGGTTCTGTGGTTATCCTTATATCTTGTTCCCATTTATAGGTATAGGAAGGTGATTTGTAGGAATCTAAAAACATGTAGTGGATAGACTTTACATGGTGGGGGGGAGATAGTATCTGTCTTTCAAAATTAGTTCATTCCCTACTGATTTGTTTCCTAAAATACATGGTGCAGAACAGATATTGAATTTGAAAATTTAGAAACCATGGAATCTTAAAACCTGATGCTTTTTCTTGAAGGACTTTGCATTTTTGGTAAAACTCTGTGTTTAGACATATAATTAACTCTGTGTAATTCATGTAGTAGTTTCCATAATTCATATGATTTTGTGTTATACCACATAGGACAAATTTTTTGTCTGTAAAGGTTTGCATAGGGGAGAAGTCAGGTGCTAATTTGGAGTGCAATTTATCTTAATTTTAGGCGTGTTTGTTCAAAAATGGGTTGATTAGTAAATCTTTTGGGCTGTGTTTAGTTTGCATCAATTCAATTTCTTCCAATGTATGTTTATTGCTGTTGGATATGGAGACTGGGAAATAGATGATCAAAATTCATGGATGACATCAGTTTTCCTTGCCTTATTTTGTTTTTTGTGTCATCAGTTTTATTTTTTATTATGGCTATGAGCATCAAAATTAGAAACCCCCAGGCCTCTTTGAACTTCTGAGGGAACCTGTCTAAAATACTGGAAGTCAATGGGGTTAGAAGGATTGCACTGATAGTGTAGCTTGTGGAGAACTTTAATTATGCCCATTTATAGATTGGGATGCTGCATATGCCAAGGATTTTCAGGCCCTTTTCCTGCCATAGCCCCCTTATGTTCCCACAGAATCACTTTCTTAAAGTCAAGGGACTCTCCAGAGCAGGGGTCCTCAAACTTTTTAAATAGGGGGCCAGTTCACTGTCCCTCAGACTGTTGGAGGGCCGGACTGCCGTTACTGTACAAGGCTGCGGGCCGTCAGTTCTCTGTCTTCTGCATCTCTCTCCCTTCCCCACACCACACACCCCAGCCTGGGAACTCACCTCACCTTGGTATCACCTCACACTCTGTCTCCGCCACCTCAGCCCAGTGCCGGAAGTGTGCGTTGCTAATGTGAGTTTAGGTCGAACGTCACTTCCGGTCTGATTTTGCCATAACCCAGCGGGCCGCATCTGGCCCGCGGGCTGTAGTTTGAGGACCCCTGCTCCAGAGCAACATTTAATAGAAGTATAAACAATCAGAAGAGATAACTGGCTTCTCCTTGCATGCAGTACATTCCAGGGCTTTTAAAAATTATTTTTATTTCAGCTGAGCTTGATTTAAAAAAAAAATGGAGTAACAATGTTAGTCAGATAAGATATAACTACATATCGAATCTCTAAAATTTCAGTGTTATCTGCTTGCATAGAATATTCTTCCAAATTTCCAAAAATATTGTGGAAGAATATGTTGAAAACTGATTTTGCTGAAAAATGTACTATTTCAGTATTGTAAATATTCTGAGAATGTTCTAAAACAGTTTCAAGGATACTCTGTCTCCTGCTTTGAATAATATCTACAGAAACCACAACTCATTCTTTTCCCTTATATACAATTCCTGTGCTTTTCTTTTAAAATTAAAAACAACTTTTTAACAATTGCAATTTTTACACAAGACAGAATATTTTTATATTCCAATAAATTGATAGCATAAGGGAGTTTGCATATTTATGTGTCAGTCATCATCAGATTCTAAATGTGAACAATCAGAAGGACCATACTGGATACATTTTCTTTTGCTTCTTTATGATATGTTTTATTTTCTTCTCTACAGCCTACCCCTGCCCAGAAGGCAAGATATATGAAGCATGTGGTCCTGTTTATCCTGCTACCTGTGATAATAGGTATGCATAAATGAAATAATTAGTTCTGTAAGAATGCATATGAATTGGCTTATTTTGTCTGCCTCTGAACATGAAACCAGTAGGGAAAGTATTTGCAGTTATCATAATACTGCAGATGTGCTTATTCTTTGATGTCCTGAGTTTGGTCCCAAATATGACAGCAGTGGACAGTGTCATTTTGCATTTGTTACAAAGGGAAGCTTTGTGTATTAGTATGGATAGCCAAGTTGATTACCTGTAATTTTCAAGTAACCAAGAAAACTAGGTTTCTAGCCACTTTAAATTTTTGGCTAACTACATTATTTGTTGGAAGATCTTTCAGACCTACCTTATACTATGAGGAAAATAGGTATCTTTATCCTAAAATATTGGTTGCCAAGACTATTATGCCTCTTATTGCAGTTTTGTAGAACATAACTGCTGTTGTTCCTTTTTGAGACAAGGTTCCAGAGCATGTCTTATTTAGAGCATGAAATGGCTATCTGCTGTTCACTTCCAGAGACTTTCAGGGTTACAGTAATCTTGGATAAAACGTTGGTCCAACAACTTTCAACCAGTTATGGTTGCCAACTGGCAACCCACATTGCCCAGTGCTGCTCTGGTCCTTCTAGTTCAGGCATTGTGAACCTTGATGGTTTTCATTGGATAACTTTATAAAATAGATGAAGACAACTCTTTCAACAGTCCCCCCGCCCACCTCCGCAACATTCTTTTACCATTCCCAGCTTCATCAGAGTGGCCTGACAGGCTATTTGTTTGAATGGTCAAGGAAATTCCATGTTTTCTCTGCAAGGACACATGTGGCATGCATGTTTAATGTTATTCATTCATCCTGGCATTACATCTAAACAATTTCAAGTTTGTCCTACTCCCTAATATTTCATAGGGCTTCTTCCAAAGTATTGACCATATGAACCATTGCTATTTAAACTGGTGGCCTCCTATTATGATTCCTCAGTAGTGGGAAATAAACTGCCCTGTATATATACAGGCGTCATTCAAGAACAGATTCCTGAAGTGTAGCTGTGTTAGTCTGCTATAACAGAAATAAACAGGAATCTTATGGCACCTTAAACGCTAACAAAATTGTATTCCTGCATAAGCTTTTGTGAATTCAAGAAGTTGGGCTCTGGTCTATGAAAGCTTATGCTGGAATAAAATTTTGTTAGACTTTCAGATGCCTGAAGACTCCTGTTATTTTAAGAACCGGGGAAGGGGGGGGGGTCATTCTGAAAAAGCCTGTTGTCTTTTGTGTATTCAGAATGCATTGAAAAATGTTATTTTCTTGATATTTATATTTCATATACAATATTGCTACAAAAACTTTTGATTATACATATGGAAACATTTATACCAGGCTCTTCCACATATTGTGTGCAGTGTTCCCTCTAAGCTGCAGAGTCTTGTGAGCAAAAATTCTACTTTGTGAGCTACTGGCATTAAAATTGTGAGCTACTGGCATTAAAGTTGTAAGCTGCTGCATAAATTATCGTGCTTTGGGGCAATTTTTCCTGAGATAAGACCAAAATGTGTCAGCTGGAGGCTAAAAATCTGTGAGCTAGCTCATGCTAACTCAGCTTAGAGGGAACACTGATTGTGTGGCTCTTGAAACACTCACCGCCCCATTGGCTAGCTTGGAGAAGGCATTTTTCTTTTTAAATCATTACTTCAAGCCAAGTCAGCTGGCAGTTTGGATAATATATTTAAAGTTGCTTTCTTTCCACCTCCTCCCTCCTCCCTTATCTATACCTTAGCCACCTCTGATCTACATCTTCTTTTCTTACAGAAAAGCTAATAATATTACTGAGCATGTTACTGAAGGATGCTTCTGCCCTGCGAACCAAATTCTGGTCAATTCATACACCGACACCTGTGTTCCAGATTGCAATTGTAACTATAGCTCATTTTCCAGTCTGGCAGTTTTATGATTTAGATAAACCAGTTTACAACATTTTATACAAAGATGAAGATGTACCTCTCTAAGAATCCATTTCCTTGTTTTTTTTCTGTTACTCATAAGCACACTTTCATCTGATCAAATCAAGTGTTATCATTATGGAAAATTTATGCATTGTAATTGAACAATGCGTTCACGTACTTGTATCTCTTGATTTCACCTTAGGGAGGCACATATATACAGAATAATATAAAAAGCATTTTAAGTTGGATCTGGTAGATGTACCTTGCTTTCACTTTCCTTTAGCAGCCCTGTGACTGAGAAAGGGATTGCCTGTAGTTAGAGGACTGTTGAGGAAAAGAAGCCACATGGCACAGAGGGCCTCATGGAAGAGGGAGAATCCATCACTCTCCCCCTGTCTGTTGTGCCAACTGATGCTACTCCTGTGGAAGATATAAGGCTCTTCACAGCAGCCCTTATTTCTCCATGGCTTTTTGTCTATGAGGGTCCCCAAACCTTGCTGGGCCTTTTCACAGTCAAAGAAGGCGGCTGGGTGCAGAGTAAGGTAGGGAAAAAATCGCTTCCATGAATTTGTAGAATCCAAGCCTTTATACCTAAATTCACTATGCAGTAAGTTTCCCTCTTGAAATTGCTCCACTTTGAAATAGTAAATATGGTTTCAAGTAAATTTCTGTACACATCCTTAATTGAAGTAGAGCAAGACATGGAGAAGGTTACAAAAGGCTACTGATAAGATATGCTATTTTTACTTCTTGTTGTACAGAAAACATTTGTATTGGCAATGAAAAAAGCAGATTGTGAGCACTTGGGGCTAAAAGAAGTAGCGCAATTAAACATTTTGAAGTCTATATTGTAAAGTTAAATCAACATAATACACCTGAATATGCAATTGGAACCAGTGTGAATTCTTGTCTCTTTATTTCTTTCAGTCTGCATTGGGCCAGATGGATTCCCCAAAATGGTGAGTATTTTGCTATTGCTCCTAGACCTAGACCACTGATTGCTCCTAAACCTAGACTATTGCCAGCACAATCACATGGGGATCCAGAAAAGACCACTTAATCATCCCAGTATGAGTTTACCCTTCTGTTACTGCTCATACATTTACACCAACAGCAGCAGCTGTCATCAGCACTAGATTTTATTAGGGAGCTGTTCAAAGATACCATACTGAAGGGCAAGAGTCAAAGCATCAGTCAAAGGGTCAGTGCATTTTCAGAGTATTTCTTTGTATCAGTTTCTTTGACAGTACCTGTTATTAACACAGCACATGGATCCACTCATATGAATAGCATACCCAGGCTAAGAATGTGTGCGCGCTTTTGAAGAATAAGCAAACATGACCTGAAAAGGCTGCATCTCAAACACTCCCTAAATGACAGTCAAATGGAGGAGATGGAAGTTCCAGAATACGTTCTGTGCTGGGACTGTGCCAGTGTTTAAGCCAGTGAAATTACCAGAACACTATGTGGTCCACAGAGTCAGGCTGTGCATAGAAATGATGGAAATGGAAGCATAGTGAAAATTGTATGTATTGTACACCAGGGCCACAAGGAAAACAAACAAGCTGTGTAAGGGAATAATTGAAGCTCTTGCTTGCATTCCAGCTAAATCAGTTCATATGTGTACCAGAAAAAAGCCTGGAAGGATTGTGAAACTGAGAATGCTCTATAATCTATATGATATAAGGATATTTTTGGAGCCATTTTTAAAAGCTGGCTTTATTTTTTTTTTTTATTATCTGCTTAAGAAAACCCAACACATCTCCTCCTTCAAGTTAGAGCGTGCTTGTGATCAGTTATGTTTGATACTTTGGGCAATAATATTTGATATTACACAAAATTTAAGTATCCAAAGATTGGCCAACTTTGCTATTAGAATATAAGATTGCTGTAATAAAGAGGTTCCTGAGTCATACTTTCTTTCCCAGCCTGGTACAACATGGAGGAGCAACTGTCAAGAATGTACCTGCGACCAATTGTCTGTGACTGTACAGTGTAAGGCCCAGCCCTGTCCAACACCGAAAACACTTGCTTGTGAGAAAGAAGGATTCATGCCTGTCTCTGTGGTGACACCAGAAGATCCATGCTGTCCAGAAATTCAGTGCAGTAAGTGTTCACTTTTATAACCAGCATCATAGGATCACAGAATCACAGAGTTAGAAAGAGCCATGCAGGTAATCTAATCCAGCCCCCTGCCCATATCACAATTAATGTAAACAAAATATTACACAGTAGTAGAAACAGTCAGAAAGAGCTATATGTCAGCATGCTATTAAAATGCTTCCAGATGGCTACTGTTTTTGTCTCTTGCACCAAAATAAAACAGAAGTCCAGTGACAAAATCTATTCCAGCATTAAGCTGTTGTGAGTCAAAGCTCACCTCATCTAAAATGAAATCATTTATGTAGTCACCACAATCTCCTTTTATCCCTCTATAACAGCCTGTGACATGTATCCTACCTCTCTGCTCAGCAAAGTCTGAAGTCTTCCTCCATCCTAAACAGCCTTCTTCCAACTTAAGAGGCAGTTCCTGCTTTGAAAAAGTCACTTTTGTGGGAGGAAGATTCCTTAGGCTGGAGGAAGGCTTCAGAGTTTTGCTGAGGAGATTTGTAGGATCCATGACCATGCCCCTGGAAGCAGAGAGGCTCCATAAACAAAAGTTTACCCCTCAGTTTTTAGTTTAAACCCTATATACAAATAGGTATATACAAGTCAGCTACCATTGTACCCCAAGCAGATTTCTAATATTGGGCTGCCTTTGAAAAAACAGTTTTCTAGTTCACCATTGAAACTGAAAGCAGAATCAAGGGGGAGAATGGCTAATCTTAACATTAGTAACAAATGATTTGCTGTCTAGATATCATGTTCCTACCTAAGAATAAATATTACCAAAATCTGATATATTTCTAATTATTTGAATTTGAGAGATTTATTGAAGAAAGCTATGGATGTTTAAATACATCACATTTGGAAAATATTGAACCCTCTGTCATTTTCATTGCTTGGCTGTATTTGTGCAAGCATAACTAAGTGTAATTTATAACCATGTGGTGCACTTTATATATAAGAATATAAGGACTGTAGTAAATTATTAAATTAGCTATAAAGATAATGATTAGATATAAAATATACTGATCCTAGGAAGATTTATGATGAACTTTGAATTTGGGGATGGGTTTTAAATGTGAGATTAATTGCTGCTTGATATGCTTTACTGCTTTAATATGTTGAGAATGTTGGATAATTAAAATAAAAACAGAATTTAAAAAATATCATGTTCCCTTAGAACACCAGTTCTTTAGCAACCTGAGGACTCTCATTTTAACACAATTTTTGCAGATTTTTTGCAACTATTTCCATACCCTTTACTGTTCCTTTACTGGTGCCAGACAGTCCCTATTCAGTGTTTGTATGGTAAGCCACACATGGCCCATGGAGGCCACCATCCTCTCACATCCTCAGAACTAGAAAACCAAATCAGCAGGGCTTTTTTTGGTAGAAAAAGCCCAGCAGGAACTTATTTGCATGTTAGGCCACACCCCCTGATGGCATCATTGTTCACATAGGACTTTTTGTAGAAAAAGCCCAGCAGAAATTCATTTGCATATTAGGCCACACCCCCTGCCACCAAGCCAGCCAGAACTGTATTCCTGTGCATTCCTGCTCAAAAAAAGCCCTGCAAATCAGCTACACTTTAAAAGAGCATTTAAGTAAAATGTTTGCAATTTTTTTTGTATTGCCTAATGGGTCAGGTCTTATTGGAATGCTAGCTTTTTTTATTCATCTTTCTTCTTAATTTTTCCACAGTATGCAATAATAGTGCCTGTTCCAATCAGAAGAAGTCATGTGAACCTGGACACCAGTTAGTCTCCATCCTTTTTGAAGGAGACTGCTGTGTCACCTTCCTGTGTGGTAAGTTCAAATGCTTCTGATTTACACTTTTATTAAGCACACATTCCAAAACTAATACAGAAAGAGAGGAAAACATGGAAGAAGTGAGAATAAATTTATGATGAAGGTAGATGTAAGAATCTAATATTACCATTGTTTTCTTTGAATTTTCAGTATGTCCCATTGAATTCTTTTGGAGCAAATATAGATGGGTTTATGTTGCATGAATGGTAGAAGTGAAATGCCATCTAGAAACTGAAAGCAGATTGCAGAATATCTGTTCAGATCACTTTTACCACACTTAAAATGTAATGTTTATCCTAGGGTTGCCTGTTTCCAAGTGGGCCTGGAGATCTCCTGACATTAAAACTGTCTCCAGAATACACAGATCAGTTGCCCTGAGAAAATAGCTACTTTGGAGGATGTACTCCTGTGACATTATACCCACTGACCTCCCTCACTTCACAAGCCTCATCATCCCTGGGCTCTGCCCTCAAATCTCCAGGAATTTCCCAACTGAAAGCTTGCATCCCTAAATTCTGCATACTCCGCATCAGGTCTTTTTTTTTGTAGAAAAAGCCCAGCAGGAACTAATTTGCATATTAGGCTACACCCCTGGTGCCAAGCCAGCTGGAACACTTAAATATGAAAGGTTTATTTAAAAAATAAACCAGTGTGTGTATTCAAAAATTCAAAATTGTGTCTGAAATCTTCTCCCGCCAATATTGTTAAATAACTGGCTACTTCTTTTTTCAGAACCAATACCAGATATCTGTGTGGTCAATGGAACAGTTTATAAAGTAAGAATACAAGCATTACTATTTACATTTTTTAAAATCTTATTTTCAGTGCTTTTAAAAAACACATGTATGAGATTTCAGATACATTTTATTAAGTTTAAAAACCTGTATCTTGCATGAGGTTCCTTTTACAGAAATTACATAAAGTACACTGGTATATTCAAAGGAATTGATGAATTTTTAACTCACATGCATACCATAGATGGGCTTTGGTGTATTCCAAAGCTTGGGACCAGCATAAGTCTGTTATTTCACCTTTTGAATACTACAATGGAACAATCTCTCTGTGTAGGCAACAATGAGTAGAAATGCAAACGATAACTGTTTAAACCACCTACACATAAGTGGTCAAGTGGGCAGATGATATAATAACCATTTTAAAGGGATGGTTGCTTCATTAACTCTGGAAAATGATTAATTATAGAAAACCAGGGCTTTTTTTGTAGCAGAAACTCCTTTGCATATTAGGCCACACACCCCTGATGTAGCCAATCCTCCAAGAGCTTACAGGGCCTACTGTAAACTCCAGGAGGATTGGCTCTATCAGGGGTGTGTGGCCTAATATGCAAAGGAGTTCCTGCTTTAAAAAAAGAAGAAAAGCCCTGTAGACAACTTCTATTGCCACATGCAGTGTTTTTGTAAAACATTAAGGCAATTTAGATGTTTGTTTTCATTTTTCTCAGTATTGATATTTAGTCTTTCTTACTACATTTCCATAATGGCAATTTGGGGTAGGGCATTTTACAGATTTTGGACTTTTGTCTAAGTACTGCATCTTTTATAGGTGTTTGTCATGATCCATAGAATATGATTAATTGACTAGATACCTTAAAGCCTAATCCTCAACATGTTAACTATTTTGAAAATCCCACAGAGTTAAATAGGGCTTACTTTTGAAAATATAAATACTACTGGAGGACCTGCAAAACTATGCCCCTGTTGTGTCTAGTTGCATGCTAGAGAACCTGCAAAATCTGGGGGAGGGGACCACATTTACCCCTTACCCCCCTTCCCATGCTTGTCCCTTTCTCTCTTCATCTGGCAACCCCGCTATCCTCACCTTTCCCTGCCTCTTTCCCTCCTTCTCACCCACCCACCAACCTACTCACCACCCCCCACATTTTTCAGCTATATTGTTTATTACTTAATCTATACCACACCTTTCTCTTAATGGGGACCCAAAACAGCTTTTGTAATTCTCCTCTCCTCCAATTTATTTATCTTCTCCAATTGTGAGGTAAGTGAAGTTCAAAATGCATAAAAGGCCCAAGGTTACCCAGTGAGCTTCCATGGCAGACTGGTGATTCAAACCTGGGTCTCCCAGATTCAAGTCCAAAACTCTAACCACTACACCAATCTGGCTTTTACAAAATGTAAGCTGTTGAACAGAAAGCAATCCAGCCCTGGTGAATCATGCAAGTCGCATGGTAGTAAGTCGCTTGGTGGTTGCTGCAAGATGTGGTCCCAGTGAGTCTTCCATCAAAGTCAAAACAGCCTCCGAAGGGCCCTGCCTTTTACTGACAGAAACAAAGTCTTGAAGGCTAGCAATATTGTTGTTATTGCCCAGCAGCAGCCACTAAGATTATCTGTTTCTTAAAAGCTATAGGTGCTCCTTTTATCATTTTGGTAAATTTAAACACTCAAAATTTCCTTTTAAATTTCAGATTTTTCTTCAAACTTGGGATGTTTTTCCGATTTGGAGAATGTTCTGTTCATTACTCCAGTCTCCGGATTTAAATTTCCACAGATTAGGCTACAATGAGAATTAGATGTGTTGATAGTTAGGATCGTAGCCCTGGTCTCACAAGTAAAAGGTACCCGGTCGTATTGGAATTTTTTGGCCAGGTAGTGGATGCTACAACAAAATAGCTACCACAGTAAGGTTCCCCCCAAATACTGGGAAATCGCAAGCCAAGTATCCTCTTATGATGGAAACAACTATTTCTGAATAGGTGTTTTCTGTTGGCACAAAGGTGATGCTTCCTGGGAAAAGCCAAGACTGTCCTTTTTGATTTGGGGCGTTTTCGCACTGACCTTAATCGGCAGCGATGTCCCTCTTCACCGCGCAGGATCTGCGCAGATTTCGCACCAATTGCTGCGGAGCACCCGGAAGAGCTGCAAAGTCCCGCGGCTTTTGCGGCGCAAATGGAAACCGCCAAAAACCAGTTTCCATTTGCGCCGCAAAAGCCGCGGGACTTTGCGGCTCTTCCGGGTGCTCCGCAGCAATTGGTGCGAAATCCGCGCAGATCCTGCGCGGTGAAGAGGGACGTCGCTGCCGATTAAGGTCAGTGCAAAAACGCCCTTGGAGAAAAGATGCTTTGTCACAGAGACAATGGGCACCAGCAAACCCATTGCTGGGCACCAGATTGCAGATCACTGTGCTAAGATGTCAGAGCTGCTTCACAGTTGCTTTAACAATCATATTTACCAGAGCTATATTGCTATTTCTCCAGTGTTTTCCACAGTGAACACATACATAGGATATGCACAACCAAAACACTCAGGAACATGTGCCAGAGGCCCCAATGAATGCTTACTATAAATTTTCCAATTAGGATTGCCAGCTGACCAAGCAGTTTGGCACTTAGTCATTATTTATTTATTAACTTATTTACAAGATTTATACCCTGCCTTTCCGTCATCATCAGGACCACCAAAGTTCTTAACAGATAAAAACATACATAAAAACATGTCACAAAAACCATTAAAACTAAACAAAAATATATCATTACAACAATTAAAACCAAATCTGAAATGTACATACAAAACCATTAAAAATAATTAAAACAGAAGACAGGAAAGAGGGATCTCTGAGGGAATGCCACATGAACCAAAAATAAAGTTTACACTTGCTGGCAGAAGACAGCAACAGAAGGGACAAAGGCACAGGCGAGTCTCTCTGGGGAGAGTTACACAGTTCTGGTGACATGACTGAGAATTCCCTCTCCTGGATTGCCAGCCACCTAATCTCAGAAGGCAAGGCACCCAAAGCATGGCCTTGGAAGATAACTATAGTGGGTTCATAAGGCAATCCTTCAGGTATGCTGGTCCCAAGCCATATAGGTCTTTAAAGGTCAGTACCAGCACCTTAAAATGTGTCCAGAAACAAATTGGGAGTCATTGTAGATAGGCCAAGACTGGAGTGACGTGGTGTCTACAACCCATGCAACATCTTGTTTGAGCATTCTGCACCAGCTGAAGTTTCTGAACACTTTTCTAGGACAGCCCCATGTACAGTGCATTGCAGTAGCCTAATCTACTATCAGGGCATCCAGATCTTTTCTGCCCAGGAAGGCCTGCAGCTGGCTCAGCAGCTGAAGCTGCTTATCCAGTAGTAGGTCCAGAGCACCACCAAAGTACAGACCTGTTCCTTTTCTTTCAAGGGGTGTGCAACCCCATCCAGAACGGGTGACACTTTAAGTCCTTGATCAAACCTTCTACTCACCAGTAGCACCTCAGTTAATTAGTCTGCATTCACTCCAAAACTGCCTCCAGGCGCTAGTTCCGGATTTCTACAGCCTCCCTGAGATTGGCTAGAAGTGTGAATACAGCTGAGTGTCATCCGCATATTGGTAACATCTCAGATTGTTGTACGACAACAGCATGTGATTTTTTTTCCCAACATGAAGATAAACATGACCACCTGCTAATGTTTGTGAAATGGTGCTGCTTTGCAAGGCACAACAAGGGTGCCTTTATATATTACCCCTTAGCTGCCACCATTAGCAGGTGATGATGCAAGTTGATAAAATTAGGCATGCTTCCCTATCTTCACACTTCCTATGCTGAGAGAAACTCTTACATAATACTATTATAGTTTTGGCAAACACAGTTGCCACATAATATGTGAAGCAGCTCTGTGTGGAAACCAAGAGTGGTTCTAAAGATAGTATCTAGTATGTGAGTGGGGAAAGGGAGAGTTGCGTTCAAATCTCTGCTCATTTCTAAACCTACTGAGTGATGCTGGACAGTCCAATATGATTCAACCACCCAGTCTGTATTTGTTTACCACTATATCTGATACCCAAGGATTGGTTCCCATGCAATAGTCTGGGACTATTATTTAGGTTACTACAAACCCTGGTTAAAAAAAATACTGGGTGTGCAGGAAAATTTTAGTTTTAAAAGATAATCACAAAAAATTCTGCTGGATTTTGACAGCCTTGTGGATTGTAAACCAAAATAACAAATGAACATGTGGTAATTCCAGAGAGGTAGTAGCATAGTAGCAAAATTACACAGAAATGGCATCTGAAAGACTAACATAGTTTCTCTGGTTCAGCAGCTGAAGCTGCTTATCCAGTAGTAGGTCCAGAGCACCACCAAAGTACAGACCTGTTCCTTTTCCTTCAAGGGGTGCGCAACCCCATCCATGTTAGTCTTTAAAATGCCATTTCTGTGTAATTTTGCTACTATGCTACTACCTCTCTGGAATTACCACATGTTCATTTGTTATTTTCAGCATGATTCTGTGAGCTTAGGTAGAACTTAGGGGGGCGCTATGAACTTAGGGGGGAGGCGTCTGTGAGTTTCCTGCATTGTACAGGGGGTTGGACTAGATGGCCCTGGAAGTCCCTTCCAATTCTATCATTCTATGAACTTGTATGAATTAGAGCTTTCTTCCTCAGAGAGCCAGTTTGGTGTAGTGGTTAAGTGCACAGACTCCTATCTGGGAGAACCAGGTTTGATTCCTCACTCCCCCATGTGCACCTGCTGGAGTGGTCTTGGGTTAGCCATAGCTCTTGTAGTCCTTGAAAGGGCAGCTTCTGGGAGAGCTCTCTCAGTCCCACCCACCTTACAGGGTGCCTGTTATGGGGGAAGGAGATAAAGGAGATTGTAAGCTGCTCTGAGACTCTTGATTCAGAGAGAAGGGCGAGGTATAAATCTGCGGTCTTCTTCTTCAGATGAACATATATGCACATTCATTAATCATGGTTAAATACTGGAAGATTACAGAGAGAAGCAGACATAATATACTGGAAGATTACAGAGAGAAGCAGACATAAAATAAAAATGCAAGAGAAACTAATTCACCCATTATAAGTATGAGATTGGTTTGTTGGGAGTGCGCTCAATGGCAGTCCTTTCTGCTGGATAGTTAACCAGGACTAACAGATGCATCTGAAGAAGCAAAGTCTGATTGTGATGAAAGCTCCTTCTTAAATAAACATTGTTAGTCCTTGAGGTGCTGTCAGAACAAAGAAGTGGCAGCAGAGATGCCTACAGGAGGAGGAGGAGATGGCAAGAAGTGAAGTCAGTGCGGGGTGGGTGGGTGGGTGGGTGGAACCAGTCAGAAATGGTAAACCCAAAGCTGTAGAAGAGGGAGGTGGGATTTACCTTGTTCTCCAAGTACTTGTGAGTCCTCTTCCTGTTATATATATTATAAATATTATGGCATTCTCACAAAGTTAAATTAATATAATCATTGCGGAGTGCTCTGTATGTTTAAAAACACATGACAATAATTTAATCTATTGTTCATAAAATTTCTTATAACGCTGTATTGGTTTGTAATAAACCATTCCTTAACTTCTCCCAGCCTGGAACATCCATTCCAAGTGACTCTTGTGAAACATGTGTCTGCGGTAATGAAACAGACCCAGGCTCCAAGACAAATTTTGTGGAGTGTGAGCCAATTCAATGCAATACAGAATGCCCAGTGGTAAGTCAGGTTCTGAAGTTGTATATAATGTGCTTGTTTTCTTATTTGATCATGACATATGGCACTGCACTAACTATTATTCTCCACAAATAGGGTTATGAGTACCAGGTAAAGGCTGGAGAGTGCTGTGGAATGTGTGTCCAGGTGACTTGTACCATCAATATTAATGGCATCACTCAGGTCCTCAAGGTAATCATGTTTTGTACAACTAACCACATTGAATAAAACCTACAAGAATCTTCCATGTCTGAATCATAGCTAAAACCTGGGTTGGAAATTCTCTAAACTAGAGAATGTGCAATAGATTTTTAAAGCTTACAGTTTGCTATGCTAGAGTTTGCAAATATGCAAAATAGTGTTTTTAATTCATATCAACAGCCTGGTGATATTTGGCAGCCAGAAGGCAATAACTGCAGCCACTATGAATGTGAGAAAGAGGATGATAAACTACTCTTGGTCAATACTAGAAGGACATGCCCAATCTTTGACCCAGAGGAGTGTGGTCCTGTAAGTTTAATTCTTTGTTCATTACCATATCTGATCTTACTCTGTTGAAGCTGAAAAATGAATGTTGTTTCAATAAATTTACAGAAAGAGATCATGTAATCACTAGAACAATTATTCAAAGACAATACTTTCACTTTATCAGCTTTACCAGCTGTCAAAAAAATCACCCCCAGGCATTCCAGTGACAGAAATGCATTTACAGGACAAGTTTCTGGTGCATTTATGTTCTGAAGCAGAGAATGGCAGTTAACTTCCAGTGCATGTCTTACTATGGAGAAAAGACTTCAGCACTTGCCAATAAGCGATCCTTTTAAAAACAGACCATGTTAAGCAGCATCTGTAATCCTTGCTTTCATGTCATATCCATTGTATAGCAGGTTTGAGGCTGATACAATGCAAACACAGCACTAGAAAGCTGCCTTTTCTTCTCAAAGTGATAGTGATCTTGTTTCTTGTTTCTGCTTCAAAGACTGAAACTGAACTGACCCCTGATGGCTGCTGTGAAATATGCAAACCACAAAGTAAGTGAAGTTATACATATCTCCTAGAAAAAGCAGTTGTTTTGTTATTTTTTTATAAGAAGTAACCAAATGATTCTCAACCTGAGTTTCAACCCAACTCCACTCTGTTAAGATTAAGAACTTTTCATCTGCCCTTCACAAATAATAGAATGTGATATAACTGTCTACTCATAAAAGTAGTTTTCTGTTAATGAATAGAAGGGAATTTTAGGGTTCTTCAACCCATTTTTTTGGGATGGAGAAAAGCACTTTTGGAAACATCCCCAATCCACGTTTGGCTGAACCTTTCCATGTTCGATTGACTTTTAAAGTGGGGCAGTACAATATAATTGCTCAAAAAGCTCTTTTCTTTTAGTTGAGATATAGTATTTTCTACTACTGAAGATATGAGGATTAAGGTTGCAGTGCATTTCCATGTACTTATATAGTTCCTCACGAGGCTTATGTGTGAATATGAAGACAAGATAGGATGCATATTAATTGGCTCCCTCACCACTTTCTTCTCTTCGTTTAGCTAACTGTAAAGTTCGAACAAATCAAATTCTTATCCGGCAAAATGATTGCGCATCATCTGAGCTGGTAGAACTCACCTACTGTGAAGGGGCCTGCCCTGGTTCTTCCATGTAAGTGTTTTGTGTGTGTTTGTGTGTGTGTGTGAAGTGCTCTCGCTTCTGACTTAGGCAACCCTATGAATTAATGACCTCCAAAATGTTTTATCATTAACAGCCTTGATGAGGTCTTGCAAATGGAGGGCCGTGGTTTCCTTGACTGAATCATTCCATCTCATGTTGGGTCTTCTTCTATGTTGGGTTTTCCTCTTTTCTTGCTGCCTTCAACTTTCCCTAGCATCATTGTCTTTTCCAGTGATTTCAGTCTTCTCATGATGTGATCAAAGTTGGGTTCTTTTAGCTTCTAGGGAGAGTTCAGGCTTGATTGATCTAGAACCCACTTATTTGTCTTTTTGGCACTCCATGGTATCCATAAAACTCTCCTCCAACACCACATTTCAAATGAATTAACTTTCTTCCTCTCAGCTTTCTTCATTGTCCAACTTTCACACCCATACATGAGGAATACTATGGCAAGAACTATCTTGATTGCTAACAGCACACACTTAAAAATCTTTTCTAGGTCCTTCATGGCTATCCTTCCCAGTCTCAATTGCCTTCTGATTTCATAGTTGCATTCTCCCTTTTGGTTAATAACGTATCAAAGGAATAGAAATTCTTGAACAATTTTAGTTTCTTCACTATTAACCTGAAAGTTGTGTAATTTCCCAGTAGTCATTACTTTTTATCTTCGTACTGTTCAGCTGCAATCCTGCTTTGGTACTTTCTGCTTCAACCTTCATCAGGAGTAATTTCAAATCTTCACTGTTTTCTGCCTGTAATAGAGCTAGTGTGGTGTAGTGGTTAAAAGTCACGTACTCTAATCTGAAGAACTAGGTTTGATTCTGCACTCCTCCACAGGGAGCCAGCTGGCTGACCTTGGGTCAGTCAGTTATCTCAGAGCTCTCTCAAGCCCTCTAAATAAGTCTAGCGTGCCACCTGGTGAAGAATAATGCTAAAAAGTGTTAGAACTTAAGGCTGCTAGACAATCTTCAGATTTCTTGGCTATATAACACACAATATCATAAAATAATTAATACTGCCAGTAATGTGGTCTGCATATCCTAATTTTCACTTCACCTTCATCTGAATCTAATCGAGCTTTCCTTATTATATGTTCTGTATATAGAAAAGGAGATAAAATACACCCTTGTCTGACACCTTTGCCAATTGAAAACCATTCTGTTTCTCCATATTCTGTCCTAACAGTAACCTCTTGTCTAGAGAACAGGTTGCATATTAAAACAACGAGATGTTGTGGCATACCCTTTTCTTTTAAAAACAATCATAATTGTTCATGATCCACACAGTCAAAAGCTTCACTATCTATTAATACCTTCCTGCTATTCATCTATATGTTTCCAGTTGTAGTATTCAGGTGGTACTATGGCTCCAATTCTACTCTTTTACACTAGCAAATACTGAGAAAATATCAGATGACTGTTCTAGTTTAGATACTTCTCTGTTTAACAGTTCTAATTTCATGCATCCAGACCAACAAGCTACAGGGTTTTCATGCACATACCACTCTGATCTCCCATCCAGCCACATGACAGATCTTGGGACTCTACATGGAAGGTGCTTATGCATGGAAAGATGTGATAAGAGAATGACAAACTCAATTGTACTTTTACTTTCCCAAACAATGTCTCTCACACCTGGTTTTGAATTAAAACATAAACCTTTAAAGTTACTATGTGAATGTATCCCTATTTCCTTCCTAGTTATTTTGTATTCTGCATAGATTTAATAACGTATGGACTAAATTGCTCATAACACTTAAAAATTAAAAACAAGAGTGGATTATATGAAACATATACCAACAGCATCAGTGCTCTCTTTGAAGTCAACCCACTACCAAACTCTGTTTCTTCTACCATTTAGAGTAGTACTTTTTGCTTTCAATAGCATTGAGGGCCATGTGACGTTTTACATTTGTTTGCAACTCCTGTGTAAAAAGCACAGATGGGCGAAATTCTGATCAGGACTGCAAGGTGGGGCTCCTGCCCCCTTCATGTTGTTTTCAGAAGCCAAGACTAGGGGAAGAGTATTCACTGGAGAGTTGCCACTGGGACTTGCAGTTGTAGTATGGCTGTAAGTCCCTGTGGTAAGAACTCATGTAAAAAGTAACAGTAGATCTAAGATGGGGATAGTAAGATGCAGCAGTGAACCTTTGTAGTAAAATTGCTTTTTATGGTAGGCATCTAACACTGTATTCTTCAATCGGACAGGTATTCTGCTGAGGCAAGGACAATGCAGCACAAGTGTACCTGCTGCCAGGAACTCAAGAGTCACAAGAAAGAGGTGTCTTTGACATGCAAGGATGGTAGAACCATCAATTATGACTACATCTATGTGGACGAGTGTCAGTGCATGACTGCATGCATCCCAGAAGCCACAACCCCACAATAACCAAGGGGAAGAGATGAAGACTCTATCCTGTGATAAAGAACCCACTACATACCAAAGCAGCTAAAATCAACCACCAAGTAGAGGATATGATTTATACAACTGTTTACATTTGTGTTTCTTTAGCTTTCAACTATTTTTCATTCAATAGAGATCCAGGTGTCCCTCAAAGTAATGAAACTTACATTTTAAAAAATCCAAAATATTACTATTTCGGAATTGAGAAGATTCAGAAGTTCACAGCCCTCATTCACTGGTGCAAAGTTCTTGACATAAGTAAAATAATATCCTCTGTTTCTCCTTTCTCAATTTTTGAAGCCACTTTTTAAATTTGTTCAAAATCATGTAATGTTATTTAACACCTCCCACCTTGTCCTTGGAACAACCAAAACATCTTTGTCTAACCAAATATTCTCTTTACTGTATGAAAATTTAATAGTCACCACAGCTTTGTGTTTGCAAAATTAAAATATTAATAGACATGCTCCAAGGATCTTTAAAAAGGCAATGATATATACATATATCCATTTTTATTTATAAAATGAACTCTAATGCTTACATTTTTAGTACTTTGCTGATCAGTTATGCTTACAGGCCTTCATATTATCAAGCATCTTTTTCTACGGGCATAATGTTCTGTATAGTGTCTGTAGGCCTCTAATTTGATATAAAGTAAAACTAATTCCCTGTGTACCTGTTTCTTCTTGAGTAATAAAACTTACACACATTTCAGCTTTGACAAGTGGCGTTTTTATTCTCTGATCATTCACATTGCTTCTGTCATTTCTCATTTTGGTTGTGAGAAACTGGAGTGGAATAGGCCAGGGCCTACTTGTAGTTCCTCACTCTGTTTTTTGCTTCTTTTGGATATGTTGCTTCTTCTTAGCCACAAGGTTTTAATGAAGTAATACCTTTTATGCTTTAAGCAGCAAATGAAATTCCTCACCTAGGGTTGCCAAGTCCAACCCCAGAAATATCTGGGGACTTTGGGGGTGGAGCCAGGAGACACTGGGGTGGAGCTAGGGGGGAGGGGGGAAATGGCGCCGGGGAGCGTGGCGAGCCGCCCCGTCTCAGAGCGGGTGAGGCTGCCGCCCCGCTGCCGCCCCCTCCCCGCCCACCGCAGCTGCTCCTCCGAGATGGGCCCAGGCTGAGCCCATCTTGGAGGAGCAGCCAAGAGGCGGCAGCAGCGCAGGGGAGGACGAGGCAGGCCAGGAGCATGGCGAGCCGCAAATCCGGGCTTTTCTAGGACCCGGACTCGCAGCTCGCCACGCCCCTGGCCCGCCTCCACCGCCCCTCCGATTCCACCCCAGAGGTGGAGCGGGCGAGGCCGCCGCGCCACTGCCGCCTCTTCTCCGCTTGCCGTGGCTGCTCCTCCGAGATGGCTCCTAAAAATCTCAATGAACCATATGGATCTAAGGGAAACAGGCACTTCCAGGAAGGTACATTTAGAAGGGGATTTTAAAAAAACAGTTTACACCATTCTCTTTAATTCAACAATACAATCAGGGCCGGCGTGTGGGATTAGGCTAAGTAGGAAGCCTCTCCCCGCGCCCGCTGCCATCCGCCTCCCCATGCCTGCTGCCATCTGCCTTCCCACACCCGCTGGTGTCGCAAGGTGGGGGGGAGGTGTGACTCTGAGCACGCCCGCTGCCTATCAGACTCTGCCGAGGCTTCCCGAAGCTCGAAAGGCCTCTGCAAAGTCGGGGGGGGCGTGTGCAGCGTGCTCAGAGCCAGCTCTGAGCGCGCCTGCTGCCTTCTGGACTCTGCCGAGGCTTCCCGAGGCTCAGGAGGCCTTTGCAAAGTCCAGGAGGGCACGTGTAGCTGGCTCTGAGCACGCCCACTGCCTTCTGGACTCTGCCGAGGCTCGGGAGGCCTTGGCAAAGTCCAGGGAGGCGTGGCAATCATGATGGGGGGCGGAGGATCAGGGTTCAGCCTATGGGTGCAGGCACCCCTAGCACCGGGCCTGCGTACAATGCACAGATCTCTCCTTGTACCATGGCTCTTCAAGAACTCTTTTTCTATACTTCAGGAAGCTGTACTTGTAGAGGGTCAGGCAAAGCTTCCCTTTCAAGCTAAGCAATCTCTTCCTTGATATCTGCCTCACAAATCCACAACAGCACCAGCTAGGCAGCACTTTCCCAACCACCACCTAATATTTCTATATATCACTGATAAGGAGTATGGATGGGCTTAAACTGATTCACAAATTGAAGTTTGTGACAAATTTTGGGAGTTTATGGTTCAAGAAGCAAAGTTTCTGGCAGGGCAACCAGCACAAACTTCCACCAATTTTCAAGCTGTTATGTTGTCGAAGGCTTTCATGGCCAGAGTTTATTAGTTGATGTAGATTTTCTGGGCTGTATGGCCGTGGTCTTGGCATTGTGAGACCTGACGTTTCACCAGCAACTGTGACTGGCATCCTCAGAGGTATAACCCAGAAAACTGGAGCTCTTTCTGGGTCAAAGTGAGAAGGAGGTAGGTGAAACATCAGGTCACTCAATGCCAAGACTACGGCCATACAGCCCGGAAATCCTACAACAACTAATTTCAAGCTGTTCATGGTAGTTTGTGAATGGATACATTTCCAGACAGACTTTCTCTACTCAATTAAAATGTTTGCCAAACTTCAAAGCGACAGGAGGGGGGGGCAGAATTATCCAGCCTTGGAAACATCAGTAGGGGCCCTCCAAAGCTTAACAGGCACTGTTGGCTGCCAGTAACAAGAATTCCCATTCCGCTTTATGGAATCAGAATGCTATATATACCCATGACTCAGCTCCGCAGCCTCTCTGCTATTGGTAGTTAGACAGAGAGGTGGCGAAGTTGTTAAAAGCAGAGCACAATTTATTCCTGATTGTGAAAACCTCTCCCCTGCTGGGGTTTGGGTGTTAGATGGACCCCCAGGGCTCTGAGGCAGCGAGTCTTTCTGCTCACACTGAGGGATGAGAATGTCTCTGGACATTGGTGGGAGGGCAGGAGAGGAATCTCATGGCCATGCAAGAGTGTTCAAGGAAGATGACAGCTGAGCCTTGCATGCCCAGTACTCCAGGAGACTGGTGTTGATGGACTCAGGGGACTTGATGAGGTACTCCCTCTCTATCACCTCTGCCAGGTCCTCCATCATTGCACAACTGGCATCCCTGCCACTGACCTCCTAGTTCACTATTGACAACCAGCAGAGGAGCTTCTTCCTGATTGGGCTCTTTGAGGCTGAGGAGCTGGGCTGCAGTTCCTCCCCCTCTTCCCTAGCCTCTTCCACCCGCTGTTCCCTCTGACCATGGCCTGTAGCCTCTGCAGAGCTCATGCTTACATTGCATAAGCTCTGCACTCCAGGGAGCAGTGCTACCATTTATCTTCGGGTCACAGATACAGGCCAGCCTGCACTCCTCTTCCTTGCAAAGAGGGTGCAACCTAGTGGTGATGCCCACCTGCAACTTCTCTGCTAAGACCCATGGAGAACAGCCATCTCTCAGGGCCCAGCTCTAGTGCTGAGGCCAACTCCCAATCTAGCCCTCAAATCAGGGGGATGACTTGCTGACTGTATGGACATCGAGCATGCTGGTGGTTTCCTGGAAGGGTTTGAGGACACAGACAATTTGGGAGAGGCTCAGACAGCAATTGGAGCTGATGCTAAGCCAGTTTGTTGTAGTGGTGAAGTGCATGAACTCTAAGCTGGGAGAACTGGGGTTGATTCCCCCACTTGCAGCTGCTGGAATGGCCTTGGATCAGTCACAGTTCTTGAAAGAGCTGCTCTCTCAAGAGCAGTTCTTGGAGAGCTCTCTCAGCCCTACCTACCACACATTGCTTGAAGTTCATTTTTGGTTTCTTAAAAGTTGTACTGTAAAATCTGTAATTATGTGCAACAGCTGGAAACTGTCATCTGCACTGTGCTGCTATTAATCAATCCTGACATAATATTGTGTGGCCTACTGGAATCACTTCAAGCTCAATTAGAGCAAAACTATCTGCTTTGGGGGATAAGAATCTTCTGCCTATACAATGAGCTTCTAATAATAAAAGTAGGTCTCTAATGAGGTATGAGCAATTTCACAAATATATTTTACCACAGGAAGTTTTGTTAAACCGTATCTATGCAACTAAACACAACAGATTCCATTGTCATGCAAATACCAATGTCTTTAATGTATTTATTACTATCAAAAACATGTTTGCAATAATGTGCATAGGGACAACATGAGCTATTTAGAATAGTAGAACCTGATGCCATTTATTCATAGTTGTTTGCGTGTCAAAGATCAGGTCAGCAGATTCAGCTCCTCAAAGTTCTCAGTCAAGAACCTCAGCAAACACTCACTAACAAATTATAACAAGAGACTCAAAACTATAAAACTGAAGCCTGAACAACAAGTAGCCCTTGCTCTATCCATTCAGTGATATATTAGGGTACAACCTGCACATTTACAGAGTTGCAAGAGCTGTCATTAATGTAACTGTCATTAATGTAACTGACAATTCAAAAAAGAGCACAGAAATGGCTGCCTCTATAGCAGAGATGGCCAAACTGTGGTTAGGGAGCCACATGCAGCTCTTTCACACATACTGTGCAGCTCCTGGAGGTCAAGAAAGAACTTAATGTAGGCTTACTCTCAAGTAAGCATGCTTAGCATCAGGACCTCAGTCAGCCTCTGAGCATGGACTCATAGGTAGGTGACTATATCCATTGTGTGTGAAGCGGGGAAGGAGGGGGAAATAAGCAGGCTTGCAAGCTCTCCTCCACCACCAGAGGTTGCACAGAGACCTAGAGCGAGGAAAGAGAGCACAAGAGCCAAAGGAGTTACTGGAAGAAGGGATGGCATTAAAGAGGGTGGTTCAGGGTTCCCTCTTGGTTTCATAGCTTGTAGTATCTGTAATAATTAACCATGTTGCCTGGCCAAGGCTGTCAAGAGCAAGCAATAGATCAAGCTTCTGGATGTGTTTGTGTCATCCAGATCCCTGCTGAAGCAGCTCTTAAAAGAAGAATCTGGCCTGTGCCTCTGAGATCAGAGCAGAAGAGCATAGCCAGGCACACCTTAAGGAAACAGAGCCAGCCATAGTCTTGGATGTGCAATCAGCTACATGCCTAAAGGTAGTTATCTGCTGCTTCATCAAGCAGTGTTCCCTCTAAGTTAGTGTGAACAAGATTTTTCTAGGAGAAGGTAGTTGAGCCAAGTATTGACAGAAAATGCAAAGTAGTATGGCAAAGTTGGATGCACAGAAGTGCAACTAGTGGTGAAAATCTTCAGATTGTACCAGCTAGAAGGCATCCTGAGTCATGGCAGCTCAGGCAGGGTAATCCCCCTACCAGCTTTTGATGGTGTGCCACTTGCAGCAGCGTCCAGGGTCAGAAGCTTGGGGGTGCTACTGGAGCCTTCTCTAACAATGGAGGCTCAGATAGCAGCCACCACCAAATCCGCCTTTTTCCATCTTAGGTGGGCGCGGCAGTTGGTCCCCTTCCTTGAGTGTGACGACCTGAACAACTGTGATCTATGCTATGGTCACCTCCAGATTGGACTATTGTAATGCCCTCAACATGGGGCTGCCCTTGTCTCGAATCCGGAAACTACAGCTGGTGCAGAACGCAGCAGCTGGGCTGTTACTGGGGCTCTCCATATGGGAGCACATACAGCCAGGGCTGCGGGAGCTGCACTGGCTGCCGGTAGTGTACCGGATTCGCTACAGGGTACTGGTTATCACCTTTAAAGCCCTATATGGCCGAAGACCTGTCTACCTTAGGGACCGTTACTCCCCACATGCTCCCCAGAGGATACTCAGATCTGGAATGCAGAACCTACTATTGATCCCCAGGCCAAGGGAGGCAAGATTGAAATCGACTAGGGTTTCAATCTCAATTGCTGCCCCCTACTGGTGGAACCAACTGCCAGAAGAAGTTAGAGCCTTGCGGAACCTTGCCTAGTTCCACAAGGCCTGCAAGACAACATTATTTCAGCTCACCTCTAACTGAACTGTCGATATAGTAGCAAAAAAGGATAACCAAGAGTACTGAATGCCACCGGAAACTAAATATAAGCACCAAAACAGTTTTGTTTTGATTGTTTTAAATTGCTATACTGCAGATCTGATTGTTTAAATGTTAAAGTGAGTGAATTGTATTGTTACTATGATCTACTATTTTATTGTTGTGAGCTGCCCTGAGTCTGCTTCAGCGGGGAGGGTGGGATATAAACCCAATAAATCAAATCAAATCCTTGGTCTACCACCAGTGGTCCACAGGAAGAATCTAAAAGCTTACTAGAGCCCTCTGAACCAGATGAAGTGGTGCCCATCTTCTTGGACAAGGAGGAGAAGTGTGAACAGGTCCTATGAGATAGTTAATGTTGTCAAGTAGTCAAGTTCGGTGGTTCCTGAGTAAGAACATAAGAAAAGCCCTGCTGGATCAGACCAATGGTCCATCTAGTCTGGTGTCCTGTATCACACAGTGGCCAACCAGGTCCTCTGGATGGCTGACAGGGCATAAAGTCTTGTTCCCTCCCATTACCAGTGTTCCCTTCTTAGTGTGAGCTAGCTCACAGTTTTTTAGCCTCCAGCTCAGACATTTTTGTCTTAGCTCAGGAAAAATGGCCCCAGAGCAAACTAGTTTATGCAGAAACTCACAACTTTAATGGCAGTAGCTCACAAAGTAGAATTTTTGCTTGCAAAACTCCACAGCTTAGAGGGAGTATTGCCCACTACTGCTGGGGGAGTTTTAAAAGAATGGTGATAATCCCAAGAATATACACTTCCAACCATAATATCAAAGCGAGACGTGTCAAACTCATTTGTTACAAGGACCAGATCTGACATACATTTTGTCAGGCTAGCCATGTGTGCCGTAAAATGTAATGCCAGGTACAGGAGATATAAACTTTATAATAAAGGACACAGACAAGCCCAATTAATGATTTTTTTAAAACTAAAAATACAAACATGCTTAAAATATTAACACTCTGACCATATTTCTTTAAAAGCATCTCCCTGATGACCGCCCCCCCACTTCCACCACCCATTACTCATTAGCATTGGGACAGTATACAGGGACCTAATGCACAGCCTCTGTCATGAACAATAAAGATAATGATTAATTGCTCAAGGGCCAGATAAGAGCCCTGGATGGGCATGTTCCAGTCCACAGGCCATATGTTTGACACCCTTGATCTAAGCAGCTGGTATCAATCCAAGTAGAGGACCCAAGCCTGAGAAGACAGTGCTGGGAAGATACCTGGTAACAAGATGGAAGGAAACAGACACTGGTCAATGGAACTTAATAGTCTGATTCAAGGTGAAGCACCTAGGAAGTATCCACCAATTGATGGTCTGAGGAGAATACTAATTGTAAAAAAGAAGATTAATCTTAATCTGCACAGGGAGTTCTGGGAATCAAGATTTTGGGTTGAATCCTTTCTATCACCACTTGCAGGCAGATTGTAATACGAGAAGCAACAATAGCCTTACAAGGCTTAAAGTCTCACTAATGGTGAGCATTAAGGAAAGTACCATAAGTTGCTTGGTTAACATTTCCTGAGGCTCTTTAGGTTGCTGCTGTTTGTTTCTTTTCTTCTTCCTCAAAGATACCAAAGGGGGGGGGGGAGTTCAGTATTTTGACTCCATGGCCCTAGATTCCTAGTTCAAATGCTGTCTCAGAGCTGAAGATTCAGTGACTGGATGTCCAGAAGTCAACAATGCTCCTGGAGATGCAGATACCTAAGTCTGTCAGTTTGGTGACAGATGGGAAGGACTGATAACTACCACCAGTAACGCCTGCTCCCACAAAGTCACTCACAGTAATGATCCACGTCTTTGAAGAATTTCTGGCCATAAGAAAAAAATTACTAGCTCAAACTCTCTGAAAAAGAAAGTTCCCATCCAAGCGAGCTGATTAAGACTAGGGCTGCTCCTCCCCCCTTCTTTTGGTACAGCCACTGCATTTAGTCATAAATGACATATATGAGTCAGCAGGGCTTTTTTTGAGCAGGAATGCACAGTAATGCAGTTCCGGCTGGCT
Organism: Heteronotia binoei; assembly: GCF_032191835.1. Lineage (NCBI taxonomy): Eukaryota > Metazoa > Chordata > Lepidosauria > Squamata > Gekkonidae > Heteronotia > Heteronotia binoei. Next base: position 158,087,642 of record NC_083243.1, on the reverse strand, counting down.
TGGTGTAAGGGGGTGTGGCCTAATATGCAAATAAGTTCCTGCTGGGCTTTTTCTACAAGAAAAGGCCTGTGAGTCAGTAGATCAACAATCTCACATTTGAATTCCTTAAGAACTCTCAGGTGCCTAACATCAAGACCTGGGGATTTCTTGATTTTCAGTTTCCACAATAGGGCTAGAATATCATGTCACCTCAGTTTGACTCAGTTCTTTAGACTCCCTTTCTGAAAACAGTGTCTTTGGCATGGGTACATAGCCCACACTTTCCACAGTGAACACAGAAACAAAAAATCAGTGAGTTTCTCCGCCATTTCCCCATCTTTCTTTAGTAATCCTTTCATCCCTTGATCCAAGGGCCCAACTGCTTCTCTGGCTGGTTTCTTGCTCCAGATATATTTTTTAAAGAACTGTTTGCTGTTTATCTTGATATTTTCAGCAACCAGCTTCTCAACTTTTCTTTTTGCTTGTCTAATTATTGGCATATTTCTTTTGCCAGAGTCTGTGGTCTCTTTCTGTTTAATTCACTGGAACATACCTTCCACTTTTAAAAAGAAGCCTCTTCACTTTAATAGCTTCCTTGACTCAGCTCAGATCCCCAAATGACCTATAATCTTCATATTGTTTTCTTTAAAATAATCTTGAAAGGTTATTTATTCTTTTTGCGCTGACAGGGAAACCAAGGGCACAAACATGAGTTTCCCTAAAACAACACCATGATTATGGCTGAGGGGATTTAAACCTAGATTTCCCATCTCCAAATGAAACACATTCATCACCAGACAACATTCATTGGTTTGCACTATCCTTCAAGCAAACTCTGGGTATTTCATTAAAATCTTACCAAGTGGAAGAATCAAAGCTACTTTGTACCATAACATGGGATACATGTTATCTACAAATGCTATCCCAAAGAATTAACATTTTCTTCAACAGAATTCCTTATCCCTGAATTTACTTATGCTGAGTTGCATAATGCCTCCTATAAAGGACCACATTTTTTCACGGCCTCGTATATAGTACACATTTATTAAATTAAATACAATGGGGAAAAGAAGAATTTACAATCAAGAGACAAAACATATCAACTTCAATAAAGTAAAAACAGTGTCTTGAGGATTAGAGCAAAACATCCCCTATACAGTATTATAGCTCAGCCAATACAAGCAGTTATGTCTGCAAATGGAAATACTTGGTACCATTAGCGCGCATCAAACAATAGAGAAAAAATTGGAAAGCATCTAGCTAGACAAAAGTATTCCTTGATTTAGCCAACCATAGGACTTTGGCAGGACTGAAGCTAGTGCTGACAACTTTCAGCAAATACTAAAATTCCACAGCAGCTTCTGGGCTACAGAGAGATGTACAAAGCCAAATATGCTATTCTGTTGAAAAGCTTATATAAAACAGATATGAAGGATTGTGTGCGACACAGCATTTTGTTTAAACAACAGACTAGTGCATTTCAGTTCTGTACATCAGCCACTTGTACCCCAGTCTCATTACAAATATATGAGAGCCAATTCTAACTAAAATCCATGGAAACTTTCCAAGTATTTGCTTTCCCTTTGCATGCTTTACATAGGATATTATTCCAGGCAGCAACCTAGCAGAAATATGTATATAAGTGTGGCCATACCTGGGTTTACCCCTTTTACTTTTAAGAACAAATACAGTAATCAGTAATGCCAGCTATTAATTGCACAAAAGATTGTGTACTGTCATTTTTTTCATTATAATAGAACACACAGGGAATTAAGTATCCATTCACTACTCACAATCCATGGACGTTCTTTGCTTTATTATACAAAAATGCAACTTAATGATCACTGATCTTTCCTAGGCTTTACATAGATCTTGGAAATGTCCATAAACTAGATTTAGTTCAACATTCCCATATCAATGTCCTGATTGTGAACGTTTATTATCAGAACTGCTTTGAATATGTCAATTCAGCTCTAAAAAGGAACAGAAAGACAATCTGAGGTCATCCCTAAACTACAAGCAATTCTTCAAGCATTCCAGAGTAATCATAAACATTTAGAAATGTAGTTTCCTTGCATTTTGTGGTCCTTACTTATTCCATTCGTATCACTCTTACAACAGAAGAGTTTGTGGACAAATTGTTATTCTAAGTTTTCGTGACAACTTTTGAGTGATGTTCCTCTTGAATACCTAACTGCCACAAGAGTTACCCTGCTGTTACACTAATTAGACAAATGCACATCATTAAATCATAATATTAATTTGGAAGTTCTGTGGAGTATGAAGAAAAGGACAAAGCTCATTTTATGATGAATGTATACTTCTAGAGCAGGTTGCAGAAAAACCTACCTCACAACTGACTGTATCCATGAATCTAAAAAGAACAGAAAGTGGGGGGAAGGGAGAGACTTTAACACAAATGGAAGTCTAATCAAATAGGAAGACCATTGCTATAAACATCAAACAGTAGAAAAAAACACATATTTTTGGTACTATCTTTAAAACTTATTTTCCCATGTATCATAAAAAAATAAATATTTGAACTATAACTGGCCATGCCAGGAGCATTCAAGGTGATATGCTAAAATAATTAAGAGGACATAAGATTTTTTTTTAAAGAACAGAAAGTTTGATGAAGAGAAGCGAAACAGACAGAAGACAAGAACTAGGAGCTCTTCTTCCAAAGCAATAAAATCTATAACCAATTTCAATGCCTGTGTGCTGTGTGCAAATCCTTGAGTAGTACAACGTATGGCTGAATTATAGAATTTAATTTTTTAGAAACAAGCAAAAAGCCAAGCTGCACATTATAACAGAAAAGTGCATATTAAAGTGCATCACTTCACTTTCTCAAACAAACTTGCTGATTAAACGGAGATACGCTGACATCTTGCAACTCTATGCTGTAAAACATATACAGTGAATTTGTACAATTCCCCTCTTATGCTTGAGAATTAATATTTTAATTTTAGCTCCTCCCACTGTCACAAATGAGACTCACATGCCTCACCTCTGATGAAATTAAGCTCCACTGAGTCATTACAATCTACATTCTCCTTAGAAGTTATGCTTTGAAAATAATTTTAGTCCAAAAAAACTACCCCTTTCATACCTGCCTCAGCAACATGTTTCTTTTCAGAGCATTCTGTCAATCAATCACAAGAATGTTTATTAAGAACATCAAATGTTCCAAGGGGTAAAATTTCTCTTTCATTCTTTCAAATATACAAAAATGCAGAAGCGAGAACAGTGCAAGTAAACACATACAAACATTAGGAAACAACCCCTTTCCTCTAATATATGTTGCTATTGTGTCCTGACAAACCAGTAGCCGCAGACTTCAGAAGCACAGCAACACAGCAAATGATAGCAATTGGCCCTAAATATAGAAAGTCAAATATATTGCATCAGTATCCAATTAATATATTTAACATGGGGATCTCATCAGAAAGACTGTGAGGACTACTATACCAGTTTGCCTACACTGAGAATTGTTACAAATTGCTGCAATGTTCAGATACCACAAAACACCCACGCCCAGGGAACTATGTAAGTACTCTGTGTGCCTGACAGAAAAGGGGCTATTTATTGAAAACTTCTGATAAAAGCACTATCTGGAATGGCAGTCTTCTCTCACTTATCAGTATTAACTCCCACCCCTTTCAATGCATAGTGTTAAACAGGCAAATGTGGTCTATGCACAAACATGTTTGTTGTCTTCAAAACAGAGAAAGAGAGAGAGAGAGAGAACCAGCAGAGATACCCCAACTCTACCTCTCACACAGAAATGCAGCCACAAACATCTGAACTGATATTACCAGAAATGGGGGGAGATTTCTAAATATGTAAAAACAAATGTCCAAATGTCCAACAACAAAAATAAAGGGACCACAATCTTTCAGACAGGATTCTTTCTCAGTAAATTCTTCCTCTAGCTAAATCCCTGGCTTGGCAAATCAAAGTAGGGATAACAATGAAGGCGGGGAATGTGTAGAAACATTTAAGATTCCTCAGCAATCTGAAGCAAGGAATTGATAGCTGCATCCTTGTTTCCCCTCTGGGCTTCTAGAACGGAACGGATGACTTCTCTGTCCATGTTGGGAAACATGTCCTGGATTGATTTTAGGTCTTCTTCATTACACACATGCTGAGGATTGACTGCAGGAGGGGGCACTGCCACAGGCACCATCCCTGGATTACAAACAGCAGGCATTCCTGGAAGGAGAGACAAAGGAAGATAAGAAAACTGTATGCTGTTTGGAAAGATGCTTAAAACCACAATTCAGAGGATTCTTACATCTTATACCAATAGTAAATATTAATTCCAAGTGTGCAGTAGGTAAAAATCTTCTCTTATCTACACTGCTATGTCCTGTGTCTAAAAGCATAAGCACATACAAATAAAAGCACGAGAGGGGGACTTGGTCCTAAAATCAGATTTCCATTTGGTAGCAGGACAAAGTGTCACTGACATGACTTCTCTTAGATCCAAGTGGGCAGCCGTGTTGGTCTGAAGCAGTAGAACAAAGTAGAAGTCACGTTGCGCCATTAAGACCAACAAAGTTTTATTCAGAATGTAAGCTTTCAAGTATGCGTGCGTATAGCTGGTGGGTTAAGAGTGTAAACTGATACAAATTTTGTATCAGTTTACACTCTTAACCCACCAGCTATATGCATTTAAGCTCACTGTACCCCATCCCGTTGTCTGAAGAAGTATGCATGCATACAAAAGCTTACATTCTGAATAAAACTTTGTTGGTCTTAAAGGTGATACCTGACTCCTACTTTGTTCTACAACTTCTCTTAGTTCACAGTGATAGTGGCAGAAAAGGGGAGAGGCAATAAAAGAGTAAAAAAAAAAGATGCATTTCTCATTAATCATCTGCAGAGGACTATCCATTCATAAGTAGAAGAAATCCTTTCAACACACTGGGAGATTTAGCTGCTGAATAGAGTTTTACCCTTGCTAACAGGTAAATGCATGATTAACAACCATACTAGTTACTATGTGAGAGTTGTGATCATTATATCACCAATTAGGACACAGGAATGATTTTAATAAATACTGACTTCTGGTAAAAGGCATTAAGGGTTTCCTGTCATCTTGAAATCTGGGACAGCAAAACAAAAGTTACATATTTTTTCTGCAAGGTTTTAGAACTAAGTATGTACTTTCCATTTTTGTCTATTTGGTGCACATTGTCTAATATCACACAAATTAACTGATCATTTTCACAAGGACTGTCTATGGTCAAGATGAAGTTAGTCAAGATAAACTACTGTAAGTGTAGCTAGCACCCAAGGGCAATATGCTGTGTAAGTGGCAACTGAGACAGCAACAAAGCCTGTTCACAGGCTTGCTGGTGACCTCAGCCAGAGGGGTACAAAGCCTCTGTGCAGTTGCTTGCTCTTAGCCAGCACATGTGAAGTGCAAGACTGCAGCCGTACAATCTCTCAGGTAAGCCCCTCAAACGAACAACAGGATCATGATCCAGCTTTATGAAAGCAACTTCAAACATCAGGGAGGAAAGCAGTCTATGCACATGTGAAGGCCACACATTTCACCTTGAAAAGGTTCCCATTACAGATGCCACACAAGAGTCCTGTGCACTTCAGTCTACTTCTGTGAAATGGTAAATACTGATTCCAGGCTATAGTCAGAAAGGATGACAGATCACTTATCCAAATACATCAAGACAGACTGGAATGGAATGTACTACAGTTGAGCATGTAACAACGATTAACAACTCCATGTTCTGCTTTTGGATTAAAAGATTACACTGCTCACTGCTTACAGACCTAAGTGACAAGTAAAATTCTCTTACGAAAGGTTTGCAGTGAGAGTTTACAGTTAACATTAAAGAGTACAAAGTTTAGCACTTACAATCACATTTATTTTTACATGAATAGATGGCAGCTATGGCATTCACAAGCTTGTTTCCAGTATTTAAGTGATGTATTAGGCCAATGAAGAGTCATGGTCTCTCATCTGTTCACTTCTTATTATGTGCAACTAATGAATCAACCAATAATCTGAATATCAACACTGGGGAGATGGAACATTAAAGTATACTTTTTGCGGAGGAAAATGGAAACTCCTCAGTTATTTACCAGATGGCTCAACAGAATTAAGAAGCATTACACCAGCACTGTTTCTGCCTTGTTATTTCTGGCTTACAGTTTTATAAAATGATCTTGTCTCAAAGGCACCAGTGTTGCTGCAGTTAAAGGCATTCAGGCATAAACAATGAAATTTAAATGAAATGTGCATGTAAGGGGACAAGGTATCTTGATAGTGCATACTGGCTGTTTGTCAACAAGCAATGCAAACACAGTATGAAAAATAAATTCATTCAAAATTTTACAGAAAGCATTACTCATTTTTTTTTTAAAATGTTCCAGTACAGTCAAGTGCTTTCACAGTCTTGGGGGGGGGGGGGGAGGGGTGGAATCTACACAAAATAGGTATTCGTTCCACAGACAAACTATTTGTACACTGGTAAATGCCACAAGCAGGAGAAGAAAACCCAGCTATCATTAGCATATCCACTGCTCACTTAAAATTGTTTCTTGTACCCTTCTGCCAAGCTGAATTCCCAAGGCAAAGGAGTTTTTATTTTACTATCTCTTCTACTACCTCCAACCTAGATAAGAGGAGTTCAAAAAAAAATTTCTGTAAGACACTTGACTGAACATTTTATTCTGCATTTAACAGTAAGGATGTCACAATACTCAGATTCTAATAGTGCAGGACAGCAGATTCAGCATAGGAGTAACTGAGACACAACACTAAAGCAGCATGGGGAAATGCAGCAAAAAGCAGCCAGTTAGCTTTGAAGCTGGGAATTGCTCATTTTTTCTTGTATCTATTTGGACTCATAAAGGATATTCTGTCCCCTCTGAGACAGCAAAACAAAAGTCTAAATATTTCTGCAAAGTTTTAGAACTAAATACATACTTTTCATTTTTATCTATTTCAGGGCCTTGTAGCCCCACTGTTTATAATTTTGTCTCTATCAACTAACTGAAGAAAACACTTCATAATATGGAAGTGGAAATTGTGGATTGCTCCCACAGTGAGCTCAGAGCAGGAGACAGTAACTGGACCTTATTGAACTGTCTGTAGGGAGAATCCACCAATCCCATATTACCGTGAGAAAGGCAGATTAGAAATGAAATAATCGAACATTAACAGTAGTTTTGAGAAAACTGCATTCATAAAAGGAGAGAGGAAAAGTGGCAGATTAGCAAACTGTTATCTAAACCCTTGCAGATTTCAATTAACACACTTATCTCCTGAATGCCCTTCAGCTTCCTTTTAAATGGTCAAATGCTTAATAGCATTTTCACATTTGTAAACTTCTGCAGATGACTTGGGAAATCCATGTATGTAACACTCCCAAAAGCAGCCCAGTGTATAAAGATCTGAACCACCACCACCCCCCAAAGAAAAGATGTAAGCAAATGGAATGAAAGTCAACAGGCAAGCAAAATAAAGATAGATTTAAAAAAAAAAAATCACCGGAGAACCTCCGTAATACTTGAATGCCAGTCCTAACTTCCTTTATTTCTTTTAAAACGTTTTGTTTCATAGCACAACCTCTACACTTCCCACTACAGAATCCCTGGAGGTAAACTGGTCACCAGGACAAAAAGTTAAACTTCTATGACAAAGGCCACCATTGTGGGATGAATGGGAGAAGGTCATGATTGTATGCACTATTCTACAGCCCTACTTGTGAGTGAAAAGGCCTCCTGAGACACAAACATACATTATTGGATGAAAGAAACATAGGGAGGTCTTGCAATCCGTTGGGGATTAAAACTCATGGAAAACAGCACAGACTTGTGGGACAGGCAATGTTGGTACTTTAGCGTTATATTCAAGAGGGCCTGGAGAAGGATTTACAGATTAGTTTTGAGTACACAATATCTGTTAAAAGGAGTATATATAAATGACTGTTCAAGAGCAATCCCCCCTTTTCAATGGATAAATGTGGAAGAAATAGACCATAACTCCCTGCAAGCATTGTGAACCCATCAGCACAAATTCCAGAGGGGGATTAAACACAAGAAGCAAAATCATGGAAGTTTTCATCAGATGCACACAGCAGCCTCTAGACCCAAAACGTATATATACACACACAAACACACACAGAGTGACATACAACTGAGGCATACACAGAATATGAGAGATTTTATGCTCCCTTTGTTTCTTTGCCTTGTGACTCTACTGTTTATAACTTTTTTCTCTCAGTGCCAATGTATCTGTGCCAAATGAGGACAAACCTCCCACATCTGATAATGTGTGATCTGATTCACAAAAGCTTAAGCTGTCATAAGGCTCTTTTCTACCATGCCCAACTGGAAACATCTCTAGCATATTTACCATTTTGTAGTCACATTTCACATATGAACTGGACTCTCATATACATAAAAGCAGCATATGATGCTCAAGCTGAAGACAGACATACATTTAAGTATCTTAATTAGGTTCTTGCATTATTATCCTTCATTACCAACAACAATGCCTTATAACAAAGCAGCAACACAATCTCATCATATAAGTATTCAAAAGCAACTTTCTAATTGAATGTACACAAACACTAACAAAAATAAACACTGTCCCTTATTAAAACTAGCTATATTAATGTGATAAGAGCCCCATGGTAGGCTGCAGTAATGCAGTCCAAGCTCTGCTCAAGACCTGAGTTCAATCCTGGAAGAAGCTGGGTTCAGGTAGCCGGCTCAAGGTTGACTCAGCCTTCCATCCTTCTGAGGTCAGTAAAATGAGTACCCAGCTTGCTGGGGGTAAAGTGTAGATGACTGTGGAAGGCAATAGTAAACTACCCCATTAAAAGTCTGCAGTGAAAACATCGTGATGCAACATCACCCCAGAGTTGGAAACAACTGGTGCTTGCACAGGAGACTGCCTTTACCTTTATATTAATGTAACAACACAACCGGGAGTGCAGGGAGAAAAAAACCCCTGCAAATATTTTAAACTCTTTCATCTGATTATCTATTGTTTGGAGCTGTCATAAGGAATTGCCCTACACGTTGTCCAGCGTAACTTTATTCCCATCTCAAAAACAACATGTTAAAAATACATAATTTGAAATCTTAGGCATTGTGACATCCACCTGTAATAGCCTGTACTGAAACACATTGCATACAAATAAAAAGCATTTTGCATGATTTTGCATGCAGAATTCTTGTTCCAACTGGATGGGATGCAAAAAAAAGAGTTAAGATGACTTACCCAGAGCAAAGTACTCAAGCCCTGAGGACAAATGCAAGTGTAGAAAAAGGAACAAGAGATGGAAAACATATTATTCTACTTTTTGCCAGGAAATATTCCCAAGAAAGAAAGTAGGTAAAATTCTGATGGTATTACACTTTACATCTCAGGCTGTGTGATTCTGCTTAACGTTTTAAGTAGCCACATGCAATACTAAGAAGATTTTCACTCACACCCCAGTGGCTCACATTTACATAATTCCATCCTGTGCTGTTCAAGGGTTCTTCAGATAATGGCCATGGAACCATCCCACACCTAGTACTTTTCTCTTTGTCCCCATATACTACTAAACAATCACTTCTAACTTTGCTTCAGGTCTTCAATTAGTAAAATACTTACACCCCACCCTTCCTCTTGACTCAAGGCAGCTTGCAAGTGAGAGCAGGCGGGGTTGGAAGGGAAGGAGACTGAGACATAGGAGGGCTCGCTCACCTTCCAGCCTGTGTCCCATCACAAGGACAGTAGGCATGGGGGTCAAGTGGAAACACTCGCCTCCGTCCTTGGTGTTGTGCAACGCCAGCTCCATAAACAATAAGACCTCAGTCCTGCAGGATTTTTTAATCAGACAGGACATGGACCTGGCTTGTGTGACGGAGACCTGGGCGAGAGATGGGGAGATGGTAGCTCTCTCCCAGGTGGCTCCATCTGGGTTCTCCGTCCTTCACCAGGCACAGACTAGTGGGCGGGGGGGAGGAGTGGCGTTTTTTATACGGGAGGCTTGCTCCTTTTGGGCTCTCCTGCCTCCAAAGACCAGGGGTATAGAGTGTGCTGGATTGATGTGGGATGTTGGAGAGTTTGGCAATCTGGCTGGTGTATCGTCCACCTAATGCACCGGCCAGTGCCTTATCATCCTTGATGGAGGCTGTGGCAGTGTTGGATTTTTTTATATATATGATGTTTCTATATGGCTGAAGGACCCGGATTTCTCTAATAAAAAGGGATGGTTGGCTGACGGATGAACTTATCTGGGAAAATACATTTGGTACTAATTAGCGGCTGGTCGGATAAACTTATCGGCAAAAGTATGTGTAGAGTCAATATCTTGTTATGTGACTGCATAGTTGTACAAAAATGCCGTAAACAAGTTTGTTCTCAAAACATCTGAAGATGATAAAGTAAACTTTGATAACGATGTCCTCAACACATGGAGTACTAATGAGGATCTGGAAAACAAGTCTATCAATCTCATTGCGGAAGAGGACTTTGACAATGCCCTTGTATGGAGCTCCAGTGCGTCCAGTGTGGAGAAATATTGTTAAACAGTCTGAATCCTATAGAATAATATTATGGATGTTTGTCTGTACCCTGTTGGGAAAAGCTGAGATTGATAGGAGACCAAAATGATCTCCTATAGGGGTTTTTTATAACAATTATCCCAATACTGTAGTGAAATGGAGAAAGGGGGGGGGGGGAGAGAGATTGCCTGTCAGGAATTCAGGCATGGACACAGAGAAGCCTGTCAGGAATTCAGGCATGGACACAGGGGAAGCCTGTCAGGAATTCAGGCATGGACACAGAGAAGAGATTTTTATGAAACGGATTTGTTAGACTTTCCTAATAGGCTAGGGAACTATAGTGGATCTAATGGTTAGAAAATCATGCAGGGCAAGTATAGTGGCTATATAGAATCTTTGTGGGCTTTATATAGCTCTCTGCATATACACACACATAGCCTTTCTGGGTTTTGATTGGATAGAAGGAAAGGGTGGTTTTTCTGGCTTTCTGGTTTTTGATTGGATAGAAGAGAGGGGTGGACATTGTGGAGAAAGGTATAACTTAGGAGATCAAAGGGGTTGGTCACTTAGTTAACAGGGAAGCCTCCTGAGAAGCAAGACCCTTCCACACTTCTGCATAGACAACAACCTGAAGCCATAGGAGAGGTGAGGATGAAATGTTTTTTCCTATCTATACAATGGCTTTGCTTTTACTAAATGTAATAGGTTAAGGAACCTGAGCATAGGAAAGACTATAGCCATGTAACTAAGAAACTATGTAATCATGTAACCTTGGACCATGGGTCATGTAACCATATACCCATGAGCCCATGTAGCCATGTAACCTTGGGATTATACATTTGTCCCTGGTCTTGTCAGAATGCTTCGGTAATTAAGATTTAAATACATTTCCAATATATATTTCAGAACCTGAAGTCTGGTGACTTTGTCCCTGAGGGGTGTTCTTCCCAGAGTATTTGAATAAAGATTCCCTTTTATTACATAGGGGTAGAACCCTGTATACTTTATCTATTAACAGCAGGCTGGGCACTGGAGCACCCACAGCTTATTGTCCTGGGTTACTTCAATGTCCATGCTGAGGACGCGGCCTCCACTCAGGCGATGGACCTGGTGTCTTCCATGGCAGCACTAGGACTCTCCCAATATGTAACAACATCCACGCATCAAGCCGGACACACATTAGACCTGGTCTTTGCAGCAGGAGTTGCAGTGGATCAGATTTCTGCTGATGCAGTGCCATGGTCTGACAACTATGCCCTAAAGGCCCGTGTGAATACTCCACCTCTACCCCATTTAGGCGGTGAGCAGGTTTTGGCTCGCCCACGAAGCCAGATAAACCCTGTGCTATTTCAAATGGCTTTGTGGGATCCCTGGCCCTCTGGTGACTTGGTGGATGAGCTGGCAGAGACCTGGAATAACCAGCTCTCGGCAGCCATTGACAAGATTGCACCTCAATATCCTCTTCATTCCCAGTCACGATCCGCGCCGTGGTATACCCCGGAGCTGCAATCGATGAAACGGTGACTAAGACAACTAGAGAGACAGTGGCGAAGTACTCGTGACAAAGCTATGAGAACATCTTATGGGTCATTTATGCGGACCTATGAGATGGCAGTCCAAGCCACAAAGAAAACTTACTTTGCGACCCGGATTGCATCTGAAACTTTGTGTCCAGCACAATTATTTATTATAATTAGGTCACTGACAACCGTACCGCAAGGTAAACCAAATGTTAGAGAATTGGAAATCGGCTGTGAGGCTTTTGCAAGTTTTTTTGCAGAAAAAAATTGTGGCAGAATTGATACAGTGAAAGAACTCGAGGCACCGAGCACGTCTTCTGGTCCATTTCTGAATTCCTTCGCCCCACTCAGCCTGGAGGAGGCTGACAGGATCCTTTTGGCTGTATGCCCTACAACCTAAGGGTTAGATCCGTGCCCGTCCTGGGTTATAAAAGCTAGCCAGGCGGTCTTACGGGAACCACTATGGGTCATTGTCAACAGATCCCTCACAGAAGGGATCTTTCCCACGCCCCTTAAAGAGGCTGTGGTCCATTCCCTCTTGAAAAAACCATCTGCAGACCCGGCCGTATTGGCATATTATCGGCCGGTGTCAAACCTGCCCTTTTTGGGCAAGGTTATAGAGCAGGCGGTGGCAACTCAGCTACAGGGATTCCTGGAGGACACTTCCGCACTGGATCTATTCCAGTCCAGCTTTCGGCCAGGTCATGGGACAAAGACAGTTCTGGTTGCCTTCATGGATGACCTCATGCAACATCTGGATCGGGGCGACTCAGCAGTGCTGTTGTTATTAGATCTGTCAGTCGCATTTGATATGACTGACCATCATCAACTATCTAGCTGCCTCGCCAACACGGGGATCCAGGGGTCAGCCTTATAATGGATGGCCTCTTTTCTCTAAGGTTGGGGACAACAAGTGGTCAAAGGGGAAGAATCATCCCGAAGGCACCCGCTTATATGTGGTGTGTCACAGGGTGCGGTTCTATACCCGATGTTATTTAACATCTATATGCGCCCCCTTGCCCAGATTGTCAGGAGGTATGGGCTGAGATGTCACCAATATGCAGATGACACCCAGCTCTATCTAATGATGGATGGCCAGTCCGACTGTACCCTGAATAAATCACTGCAATGCTCTTTACATGGGGCTACCCTTGACCCTGACTCGGAAACTGCAGCCACTGCAGAATGCAGCAGCACAGCTGTTAATGAGGCTCCCTCAAGGGAAGCACATTCAACCGGTGCTGAAAGAACTGCAATGGCTACCTATTGTGTTCCGAGTCCGTTTCAAGGTGTTGGTATTGACCTTTAAAGCCCTATATGATCGGGGGCCTATCTATCCTTTCTCCACATGTTCCCCAGAGAGCACTGCATTCATGGACGCAACATCTGCTGTCCATCCCCGGACCAAGGGAGGCCAGGCTGTGTTCTACACGGTCCAGGGCCTTCTCAGTGACCGCACCTGAAATATGGAATGCACTCCTGGAGGCCATAAGGGCCCTGTGGGACCTTTCTCAATTCCGCAGGGCCTGCAAAACCAAGTTATTCTGACAGGCTTTTGGCACTTAAACCAGGAAAGGACTGCTACCTACACTGCCAAGATGTTGGAACTACTACCAGGTTTAACTGTTAACAAAGAACAATCCCACCTAGGTAGTTATTTAACAGCACCGTAAAATGGTTTTAAAATGTTTTTAAAATGTTTTAATAGTGTTTATTGAAGTTTGATTGTTTAATTTGTATTTATTGTCTGAAATTTGGACTGTTAGCTGCCCTGAGTCCGCTTGCGGAGAGGGCGGGGCATAAATTAAAGGTATTGAATGAATGAATGAATGAATGAATGAATGAATGAATGAATGAATGAAAACACTGCTGTTCAAAACCAAATAACTACCCCTCTAAAATATACCTGCTGTTCATACTCCATCAAAAACCCTGACAACAAGCAGGACCTGCAGTGCCTCCTAAAAATCTCCAACAATGAGGCTCCCCTCATGTCTGCAGGAAGCACATTCCACAAAGTGGGAGCACTGATGGAAAAGGCCTGGACTCTGGTCAATACCAGGCTGGCCACCCTAATGGGGGGTAGGGCAGCCACCAAGTGGCAGCCTGATGTCTGTAACTGGTGCACAGCTAACATATGGATAAACCTTTTTCAGATCAAGCTGTACATTTACCTTCACTCTACATGCTTGCCTCAAAAAAAATCTCTAGCCTCAGCTTGTTCCCTCTTGATCTTCCTTGAACCTTCTTAATCTTGTTTGTCACCAGCCAATAACCCAGCAGGGGAAGACTCTTCTATAGCCTTCCTGAGAATATTGCATAGCAAAACTCTTAAGCAATGAAGAGTTACTATTTATATTCTTCTTGTTAAAGAAAGAAGCAAGGTTCTGATGATACATAACCTAAGCCAGCATATCTGTCAAACCCTAAGGAGACTGAAGAGGAAGAAACCATAAAAACTTCAAAACTGTTTAAGGAAATTACCATTGAAGCAGTTATCTAAAAACTACTCAATGTCTACTGAAGAGGTTCTTCCACATCAAATCCTTAATTTCTATTTAACAAACCATAGAATTAATTTCAATCACCGGTTTCATCTAGCCCATATTTGTGTGGGTTAGAACTGGAAGATCATGATGACACCTTGTGGCCAGTCAATTTATTGCAGAATTACTGGAGAATTTTAGATGCAGGTCTGAAGCAGCATAACAAAGCAGAAGTCAAGTAGCACCTTTGTGGGTCTTAAAGGTAATACTTGACTCCTACTTTGTTCTGGAGAGTTTGAGGAGATTTACAAAGACTGTTTTTTAAAGCTTCTATTAATAGGAATTATATGGCTAAATTGCCTGGAATCTCTCAGAATCATGGGTCAATGGGACTGAGTAGGTTTTCCACGTCTGCACTTCATCCACCACTGCCTGCTTTGCAAGTGTGAGGAGGAAAGTGTGAGAGGCAATGTGCTGTAATGGCTAGAGTGTTAGACTGGGCTCTGGGAGACTCAGGTTTGATTCCTCATTTTGCATGGGAGCTTGCTGAGTGACTTTTGGCCAGCCACACATTCTCAGCCTAACCTGAAGATAGAATGGAGAAGAGAACAATGCAAGCCCTTTGGATCCCCACTGGGAGAGAAAGGAAGGACATAAATAAAATAAAGTGTGTGCAGGTATGGGGGCGTTTGACATACAGAATCTTTCTTCTCTGGTTTTCTGGAGCATTGAATATCATTTGAAATTTGCCCCTGCATAATAACTGTAAAAATGCCAACACTTCAAAATGCCCTCGTTCAAATATGTCTTTTGTGTTCCCTTTTCCATCACAGGCTGGTTTGAATGGCTTCTTTTTGACACTGCCTTTGCTCACCTTTTCCTGCCAGACTACTAATCCCACCCCTTCAGCTTGTATCTGCTGTCTTGGCATCGTACTTCAGGTTCCGATTCTCCTTCCTAGATCACTGGTACACTTGTGAAGACCCAAACATTTGTAGAAGATTGCCACAAGATTGCTTCCCACTTGCAAATATTTTGGTAGTTTGGACAATCTGACCTTTATTGTCAGGTTTCTATACACACAGGCCAAATATTTTTCTAAATCATTTCAAGATCCACCAAGTGATATCTCATACTGCTTTCCCGTGTTTCTCAGTACACCTTCTCTTACCTTTTTGCACTAAAACCCAATGTAATTCTTTACCCATTCCTCATGCCCAGGTTAAACCCCAAGTACTGGGCACCTTCTATGCTTATAAGCCTTTCCATCTATCAACAAAACACTATCAAACCTTGCACCTAAATTCTGCTCACCAGTTTGCAAGATGGATTTAGAGGGTAGATGCAACTTTTTCTTAAAGTCCATGGAAACTCCCTCCCTTTCATTATACACTCCTATCACTAAGTAAAAACTGTTCTGGTGTGCGTTGTCGTAGCTGCTGCATAGAGCAAGAGACTCAAAGTCTTGAACCTGCCACAAACAAAAGATGCATTATTAAGCCATGCAAGGGAGTTATTACTGAGAACTAAATACTAATAAAATGTTCTCCTCAGGTATCACCTGCATTACCATTCACTAGAATAAAATGACCAAAGGTGGAATATCAATAGGACATCTGGATCTCATTCATATTTGAGGCTTAAGTTAACCCTATCAGAACATACATCACTAGCAGCAGGTATTTAGTGTAAGAGTTATTAGTTCAGTGGAGCCGCACTCCACGCACGTCCAAGACCATCAAGGCACATTGGTTTCTGGTTTGTGAGATGACGATTCTATCTTGCAGTATTCCAAAAATACATTTCTATAGCATAACTAAGGTCTGCCAAAGGGCACACCATCATACCTGAATGCTTACTAATTTATGTTTGTGGATGTTGAATCCAATGCAACACAATTAAACTTGGGAGAATAAGCTTGATAACTTGGAATATGCTGTAACTAGTCATATCCTGGTGAGACAAGGACATAACAGCAGCATTTCACATGCTTTTGAGACAGCTACCACTTTTTTGCTGGGCAGAGGGAACCAGAATAGCTGGTCTAAAAACAGCTGTTCCAGAGGTCTCTGTGATAATGAACGGTCTCGAGAATAATTTTCTAATTCCCAAGAACTCCCATATATGAACGCAACTCATGCCTTTCTGAAGCAGCCAGCACAACTTCACAGGTAGTGAAACTGGTCAGGCCAAAGTAGAACAAAGTGGGGGTTTCTCATCTAGTAGTTAATACTCTGAGCAAAAAAAGTTGCTTATTACAGAAGTTGCTCCCATCTGGCCAGGTGAGAAGTGACATCTTGTAGGTCAACTGTGGCTTGGGGATGGGTGGAAGAAGCTACAGGAAAAAGTCTGGGTGTGGGGGAAGGGGAGAAAGATTCACTGGGTGGGCTGCACTGGGTATTCCTGATTTAAGGACAGGATCAATATGGCTTTTTGCTAAACAAAGCAACAAAAAATGGGATATAAGCGACAGAAACAGCAGCGATGAATGGAAATATATATGGGATATGCAAGTGTGCTGACGTCAAAACACATGAAGGTGCATTACAGTACACAGACATAAAAGAACAACAAGCAAAAACAACATTAAGCTTCAAGTATAAAAGTCTAGTAAAATTGCTGTATGAGAGTTTATCATCCAATCTGATTCTGTTCACTTTGAGTTTAAATTAGGCTTCTTCCTATACTACAGACAGTAAAGTACCAGTGCATCGCAAGAATATTACCACTAATAATGTGGCTGTGTTCATTACACTTGCATATAGTTGGGCTCTTCAAAGCAACTATCACATTTCATAGACTTTCAACCTCACTGCGTACAATTTGTATCTCCGTACATCTGTTATGTTTCAATGGAACACTGCTGGCATCTATGATGGCGATGCCATTTTTCACATGTGTTTTTAAACATAAACTGTCTCTACTCTCTATCTATTGGAAAGTTATAAACACATTCAACGAAGTTATCAAAAAAGCTTACGCCACCAAAATCATTAGTCTTTAAAGGTGCTGCAAGAGTCCATGTTAGCGGCAACAGCCTAACCCAGTTACTCTTATGGAGTTTGAGGGTTAAAGCATATACTTCAGTTCCTTTAGAAAGCATTCAAGCAAAATCCCAGTTTGGACTGATACACTACAAATGAAGTAGCAAGGTAGGAAAAGAGCAGGAGCTGTCTGGTTATATACTGCTGATTTCCAAATTGTGCAGTGTCACTATAATTCAAGGCTACAATGAATCCAGGATTAGTAAACCACAGAAAAGGTGGATCCCCTATTCACCTCCAGGGGATCAGCTGGACTAGTCTTGGCTCCTCCCAGTTAACTGCAACTGAGGCAGAACTGCCCATGCACCAAAAAGGCTGCCAACTTAGTTAATTCATTTAAATACTGTTCAAATTGTGAGGTTAGAAGTGGTGAACAGAAGTAAAACTGGAACAAATCAGTGTCTTATACACATATCTAAAAAGTAAACAACCAGATGTCGGCATAAAAGCATCCCTCTAATTTTTAAATGTATTTTACAATTAGGCTCAGCTACCAGAAGTTTAGAAAAAACAGGAGCATGCAGGCTCATTGAACACACCTTAAAAGTGAAAAATAAAACCATGACAAAGACAATATGCATTTCAATGATTTTTTTTTACTAACAATACTTACCACAAATTTTACATTACTTAGAGAAATACATCAACACGTTTCAGACTTTGAGGAAATCAGAATCTTGCCTATTGTAGGTTCATACAGAACACTTTATTGCCTACTTATTCTTACAACAGATTATTCTCCTGTAGTAGTATTAGAAGAGCTTAGGAAAGCAATGGCTGGAAGAGATTTGTGGCAGAAAGTCACTGGAGGCTATGTAAGATCATTTTGGAACACTACAACGAGCATACCTCTGCTTGTGGCAGTAGCATGGGTAGCCTGACAACTGTGCAAAGAGAACGGAAGAAGCTTGGTTGCACAGGGGCTATTCACAAATATCCTTTCTTTGTTGTAATTCCCTAGTCCAGGGTTTCCCAAACTTTTTTCCCCATAGCCCAGTTATTTTTACACTTCTCCTTCGTGGCCCACTAAAATTTGGGGGTTGAGCCAGGAGACTTTGAGGTTGGAGCCGGGAAACAGGAAATGATGTCCAAACAAGCCTAAAACTCTTGTAATATTTTGTTTAGGAAAGGTAGGAGAATAGTGGGATTTTGCAATGCAATTTAAAAAATAAAACATCAAGAAAAAGCACAAGGATCGCACAGCAGAAAACTAAAAATATAAAATGCTCTCAGCCTGGGAAAACATGCGTTCGTTCAACCTGCCGCTGACATGCCCCCGCGCTGAGTGAGAGCTCAACGCTGTTTTCCCCACTGATAAAGTGATCGGCCCGTGGGGAGGGAGGGGTGTCTTAACCAGCCTGAAACTGACCTGAGGTGGGGAAGGGAGGGAGGAGGAGGCGCGGGGGGGCAACGCTATGGGGGGGGAGGCGCGGGGCTGCTATGCCGTGGGGGGAGAGGCACGGGAGGACAGCAGGCCACTGGGGGCCCTGTGACCCGACACAGAGGCCTGCATGGACAGTGCCAGATCACGACCCTGCCATTGGGAAACGCCGCCCTAGTCTAATAGATATCAACATACTGGCAAATGTGACCAGACCACACTACAAGTATCTCCTGCCTTAAGGCAAGTGCTATGAGAAAAAAAGTATGTACCACATAGAATGATGGATTAGAGCCCATGTTAGAGTTAACTGTGCACAGCCTGAGCACTCCCATTCATCCTTAAAATACAAAATTTAATACTACACATTTTGTTTTAAAACCTAGATACATCAGAGAACAGAGGATGACTCAGTTTATAATTAGCGATTCTCCAAATCTGAGTTTTTTCAAATCTCACATTACAAAGAAAAATGGGGAACATACCTGTTATAGGTACATATCCAACTCCTTGCTGATACACTGTGGGCATCAGGACCACAGGCTGTGGCTGCATCATCATGGCAGCTGGTAATGACTGAATATCAAAGGATAACAGACAATGTATGTTTAGGAAATTATTCCAAGAATACAAACCAAGCAGCAAGATATCCACACACACAAAAAATCCCTTTCACCTTCTAGGAGTTATTGTGTACCATTGAGTACAGCAAGCAGTTTTCTGGCACCAGTCTATATAAAGTACCACCTCCCAAGAAAAGCAACAGGAATGTCCCTGAATTAACTGACATTCCAAAGGCACTATTGCAGTCTATTAATTGGCCCACCTCCCCCAAATCAAGCTAGGCTTTTGTGACAAATTATACGCAACCTGAGTACTACTTCACATCAGAAAGCAAAAAATGGGAACAATATAGAGCTTCTACTTTTGCATACAAAGTTATACCTCTTAGAAATAAATAAGCTTCATTTACAAATTTTACAGGTTGAATCAAAGATAGTTTTCAACCAATGGAAAAGGTGAAATGTTTTAATCAGTTCCCCCCTCCCATTTCAAACCCCCAGTTCTCATTATCAGTAGTTTTTTCTCAGATGAAAGTTATCACTGTATCACATAATTCATATTCCCAAAGATCTACAAACACTGTAGACATGCTCTCTCATTTCAATACGTCTAACGTGAGCATATCAGATTTAAATACTAGTTCTTTTGACTCTTCAAATTCATCTTGCTCAATATTATTGCTGTTGTAATAATACATTCTTCTCTGGACAAAAAAAACTATCAACAACTCTCATACATTCATATGTATGGGATCCATACTAAGAAGCATAGTTTTTGCCTTGATCTGAATAGCCCAGGCTAGCCTGATCTCAATAGATCTTGAAAGCTAAGCAGAGCAGGTCCTGGTTAGTGTATGAATGGGAAAGAAAACCACAAGGGAAGTCCAGAGCTGCTGCGCAGAGGCTGGCAATGGCAAACCACCTCTGAATGTCTGTCACCTTGAAACCCCACAGGGTTGCCATAAGTCAGCTGTGACTGATGGCAAAAAAATTTTTTTAGAAGTCAATACATAATGAAGATGTAACATTCATTAAATTCAAACAAACAAGCACAATCAATGACTTGGGCCAAATCTTTTTTGTGCCAGCAAAAGGGAAGTGGTGGTCTCCTCACAGAATTTATAAGCTCCATTGTTAACTACTATATTTAACTTACGGTATAGGACATGACCAGATTAATCATTCCTTCTTTGTCATCTCCCTGTCTTCCACTCAGGCTATACCATTCGTCTTCTACTTTTCCTTGTTTCAATGATTCAGGAATAGTAATATGGGTCCAAGCAATGCGGTCATCCATTGAAAAAGCTCGCTGAAAGGTAACAGCGTATTTAAGTAACAAAATGTAGAAATTCAGTTTTTCAAAAACAAAAAAGGGAAAGTTCTTAAAAGGGCCTAACATGTAAGCATCACTGCCATGCCTTTAGCCCATCAAAACCAATGCGCTTAGACAACACTTAACATCATGCAGAACTGCACTGTCAATCAAGTAGCATTCATACAGAATCATGGTTTCCTACCACTCCGCTTAACAAAAAACTGCAAGCTCCATCAGCACGAGACTCAGCAGAATGCCACGAAGTATCACCCATCCTAAACTCTTGCACAAGGGCACTATTAAACATTTTTCCTCTGATGCATACCAGTTTTCCTTCCAAGGAAGCAGTTTCCATCCATAAAATGAAATGTTACAGAATACCAAGTTTTTTAGACTGTAAACAGGAAAGTGATAATTTAAGAACAGAAGAACTACCCTACTGTATCAGACTAGTGGTCCATCTAGTCCAGCATCCTGCCTCACATGATAGCCAACCAGTTCCTCTGGAGGGCCAACAACAGGGCATAGAGCCTGAGGCCTTCCCTTGATGTTGCCTCCCGTCACTGGGATTCAGAGGTTTACTACCTCTGAATGTGGTTCTCTTTAGTCACCAGGGCTGGTAGTCACTGACAGACCTATCCTCTATGAATCTGTCTAATCCCCCTTAAAAGCCATCTATGTCTGTGGCTATAACTACATCCTCTAGTAGCAAATTCCATATTTTAATCACTTACTGAGTAACAAAGTATTTCCTTTTGAACACTGTGAATTTAATGACCAAAAACTTCACTGTATGCCCTCAAGTTCTAGTTTTTTAAAGAAAAAGTTCTCTCTGTCCACTCTCCCTAGCCAATGAATAATTATGTAAGCTTTTATCATGTCCCCCTTTAGTCATCCCTTCTAAACTGAAAAGCCCCAGTGCTCCAACCCCTTTATCACCTTGGTTACCCTCTTCTATATGTTTCCCAGCACTGAGTGTCCTTTTTGAGATACAGTGATCAGAGCAGCACATAGTATTTCAAAATGGGGTCACACCACAACCTATAAAAGAGCATTATTTTATCGGCTGTTTTTATTTTCAATTCAGTATCTAATAATCCCCAACACAGAGTTTGCCCTTTTTACTGCTGCAGCACACTGGGCTGACATTTGCATTCAGCTGCCCACTAAGACCTAAGATTCCCCCCCCCCTCTTTCAGTCTCGGAAAGTTCAGACCCTATTAGCATATTCTTAAGACTCAGGATTTTGTTCCAATGTACATCACCTTACACTTACGGACACTGAACTTCATTTGTCACACTGCTACCCTCTCGACCACTTGGTGGAGATCTTTCTGGAGCTCATCAAGGCTTCCTGGAGCCTTGGGTTTCATCATGCTGAGTAATTTTGCTTCATCTGAAAACTTGGCCACTACATTAATTACCAACAGTTGGAGACCACTGATGTAAGAATTCAATAGCACCAGCCCCAATAATGATCCTTGTGGAAGCCTGCTGTTTACTTCCTTCCATTGTGAGCACTGACCATTTATTCCTATTTTCTGCTTCCTGTTCTTCAACCAATTTTAATGCATAAGAAGATCCATCCTTTTATCCAATGACTGCTAAGCTTAATCAGGAGTTTTTGGTGATCAAAAGCTTGTCAAAAGCCTCCTGAAAATTCAAATATAGAGTGCCTATTAGATCATAATTTTCTACATGCTTGTTTTACTTCCTCAAAGAATTTCAAAAGACTGGTGAGGCAGGACTTCCCTTTGCAGAAGCCACAGGGATTTTCCCTCAGCAGAATTTGTTCTTCTATGTGCCTAATAATTCTATCCTTGCTTACAGTTTCTACTAATTTGCCTGGGTCAGACATTAGGATAACTTGCCTGCAATTTCCTGGTTCCCCTCTAGACTCTTCTTAAAATTTGGGGAAACATTTGATACTCTCCAGTCTTCCAGTACAGCAACTGAATTTAGTTGTAAGTTACATATGGGTGAGTAGATCAACAATCTCACACTTGAGTTCCTAGAACGCTTGAGTATATGCTATCAGGACCTGCGGACTTCCTGATTTTTAATTTCCCTGACAGGTCAAGAATATCACCTCTCGCCACAACATGACTCAGTTTGTCAGACTCCCTTCTTGAATATATTGGTTGTGGCATGGGTACATGCTCCACACTTTCCACAGTGAACACAGAAGCAAAAAGTTATTGAATTTCTCTCCCATCTTACTATTTTCCTTTCACAATCCCTTTATTCCTTGGCCATCCCAATGCTCCACAGCTTCCCTGGCTGGTTTTCTACTGGATGTATTTAAAGAAATGCTTATTGTCTGTCTTGATACATTTAGCAACCTGATCCTCAAACAGTCATTTCATATGCCTAATTAGTAAGTAACATTTCTTTTGCCAAGCCATGTGCTCTCTTCTGTTCACTTAAATGAGGCAGACCTTCTACTTTTTTAGAAGCCTTTGGGCATTTTATGGCTTCCTTAACTTAGGTCATTAACCATGCAAGCATCATTTTAGACTTGGCAGCATCAAGCACTCCAGCTCTTGGCTTGGAGATTTCTAGCAATAGCATGTAGACACCTATCATAAATTTCTCTAACAACCCTTGCCTCCCTAGGCTCTTTTATCTCCCCACAGGGTCTCTCCTTCACCATCCCTCTCTCACTCCCAAATTCTGTTGTGCTCCTATCAATATTACCCTGAGCATTCATCCTATGTCCCTTTGGACTGATCTGCCCTAAACTGGAGGTTCCCAGCTCCTCTTGGTTTTTGCTCTGGCATTAGTTTAAAACCAGCTCTGTCACCTTTTTGATACTGAATACCAGCAGTGCTTCTGTAAACTGATATTTGGCTCAATATTGGGATTAGATATTTATATGCTGAACCACAACACTGTTGTTTTTAATCTTATTTTAGCATTTCTATATGCATTATTAAACACCAGTGTTTTTGTACATTTGTATTGTGTTCATAGCTATTTTAATCTCTTTTTTATTGAGCCAGTTTGGTATAGTGGTTAAGTGTGCGGACTCTTATCTGGGAGAACTGGGTTTGATTCTCACTCCTCCACTTGCACCTGCTGGAATGGCCTTGGGTCAGCCATAGTTATCACAGAGCTTGTCCTTGAAAGGGCAGCTTCTGGGAGAGCTCTCTCAGCCCCACCCACCTCACAGGTGTTTGTTGTGGGGGAGGGAGATAAAGGAGATTGTGAGCCGCTCTGAGACTCTTGAGTGGAGGGCAGAATATAAATCCAATGTCATTGTCTTCTTACAACCTCTTTGGTTACCCTGACTGATGTAAAAACTAGGATGCTGGACCATTGGTCTGATCCAGCAGACTTCTTTGTACGATTGTCTTAAGCAAGAAAAAAAAGTCCAAAAGATTATGATCCTCTAGGATGAACTGAACCCCATAATTATATCCAAAAGGTATTCCCCATTACTAAAGCCATTCTTCACAAACCACAGATCAATATCGGAATACTGAAGAAGTATAAAATTACTTTAAAATCAATACTGCTCTAACCTCATCAAATATTTCAAGATAGAACGAATCCACGCCAGGAGGAACAGTACACTGAATAACTTTGTTCCAACGGGGATTTTTGGCTCCATTATGAGCTGTAGGAGTTTCATAAACAGCATAGCCAAGTCGTATCCTACAGTATGGGTCCATGCGTGTCATGCCATAGTTCTTTGCCAATTTTGCCTACGGAAATGAACATACAAAAAGGAATTAGTCATTTTGGTACCACTTCCTAGATAGAACATTATGTCTTTCAGTAGTAACATTTTAACAGTTATATCAACCAGTGAAAAGGTATCATTTTATAGACTCAGTTGATCAGAATCAACAATTAAATCAAGATTTTGTGCCAAGTAATTTATAACATCTTGAATAAAATGCAATCCATCTTTCTGCAGACTTTCAGATTGCATTCAGTTTCTTCAGACTTACCAAGGAATACACATACATTCACATCTGCATGGCTTAATTCATAAAGTTCTAGGCAATCAGAGATCAAACTTAACACCAGGTATAGTGGGAATGAGCTCAAAAGTGGGATGGAGCAAAAGATAAGACATTTTCAAAGAGATTCCAGTGGAAAGCTATACTTCCAGGCTTTAAAGGAAGTCATCCCCCCCCCCAAAAAAAAAAAGACTTTGAAGATGAAAAGCCCTGAAACACCAAAATCATCCTAATTTTCCACTGTATCCCAGAACTGCTAGGCTAAGACATGCTAACAGGGCAGTTTGGGACAACATCAAAGCAAATACTAAACACAGATATAAAAAAGGTGCTTGAAGGGATAGAGGTCTCCATTCAGGAGCAGGATCCCCTGCAATGAAACATGACAAGCACAGCAAAAAAAGCTTCTAAAATGTCAAGAGATGAGCAAGTTAAGCAATTGCATGCAGAAAAGCTAGTTGCCAATTATTATGATTAGCTACATTAGGAGAATGGAATTTATGCCACAGCTGTACATTTGGGGCTAGCTTCTGGCTGAGCCCCAGCCACAAAGCACTTGAAACAGGGCAAGAAGTGAGCAAGACAAGCATCAGTGAAAGGAAAATACATTAAACAATATTAATATAAAACTACCTATTAATCAAGAACATAGCACAGTAAAATTAGGTAAAGCTGTAGCAATTTGCAACCACTAAACCAGGGGTATTAAACATGCGGCCTGAGGGCCGGATCCGGCCCACAGAGGGCTCCAATCAGGCCCTCCAGCAACTGACTGTTGTCTGCTTCATTCTCCCTTGCCTGCTGTGTTCAGTCGCCATGTTGTGTTTCTCCCCAGAGATCAGCCAGCCAGCAAAGCACCCTTTCTTGGCTCCTTCTCTCTCCCCCTCCCTTTTCTCAAAGAGAGGAGGAGAGAGGAGGAGCCTTAGCCAATGAAAGAGCCTGACTCTATAGCTCTGATGGGTGATTAAGTTTGCCAGACTCAATTAACCACCCTGAAGAGCTACTGAACCCAGCCTCTCTTCCTTCCTGGATGAGGCTCCTCCCTTTCCTTGTGCCCTGGGGGAAGGAAGGAAAGAGCCAGAGCTTCCTTTACCCAGTCCTCACCATCAGGAGAAATACAAAGAGCACTTTTAAGACTAGCGATGTTTTATTGAAGGTATGAGCTTTTTGCCTTGGTACAGAGAGAGAGAGGGAGGGAGGGAGATTTGTTGGGCTTGTTATGGGTGCAGCTCCGTTCCAGTCATCTTTTTCATTGTATTCATGCCCTCCAGTCTTTCTCAATTGGAAAGTATGTGAACTATTG
The DNA here is from genome assembly GCF_032191835.1 of Heteronotia binoei. Taxonomy (NCBI): domain Eukaryota; kingdom Metazoa; phylum Chordata; class Lepidosauria; order Squamata; family Gekkonidae; genus Heteronotia; species Heteronotia binoei. The sequence goes on along the minus strand of NC_083243.1, from coordinate 158,061,547 downwards.
AGAAGAGAAATAACAACAAGCTAGCATTAGGCTGAGTGTGTGTGTGTCTAACCCAGGTTTACCCAGCATATTTCCATTGATTTTTCTTTCACATTTTCCTTTGATTGGGGATCTTGAACTTAGACTTCCCAGATAGTAGGGTGATACTAATCACTGTACATGGCTGTCTCTGTTGTTGTACTGTCACATAGGAGTTGTAGTTATTTCTCTGGAGAAGACTATAGTTTTGCAAACAAGCACATAGCCCTCAGTCTGTGCCATGGCGCCTTCACATAATCTTGATCAGCACTTGAAGCAACTCATGTACAAAAGCTCACAATGCTCAGCTGCTTCATGTTTTCCTCTGGGTCTGAGGCTCAAAGCACTGACTATGAGATCTTTGTAATGAATGTCAATAAATCAAAAGTAGGTTTGCAACTTATAGATGTGCACACTTAACACTTGAACAGCATATTTAAGATTGGTACAGCACAGACATTTTCTGCAGTTTTTGATGCAATAATTCATAGCAAGAGATGATATTTATCAGACTATAAAACAAAATATTGCAAGAGTGCTAATGTTTTAAGTAAAAAAAAAATTGTGTTTGTCTGTGCCCCCTTTATACAGTTTATATGTCCGCTACCTGGCATTACAGTTTATGACAAACATGGCCCGGCCCGACAAGATCTCATTTATGTCAAATCTGGCCCTCATAACAAATGAGTTCGACACCCCTGCACTAAACTCTTACAGCATCAGGTACATTCAGACCTAGATAAAAGCCAGACTTCAAGGTTTCACTCTAAAGACTACCGTTTCAGTTCTCACTAATCACAAAAGGTTTAATTTAAAAGGTCTAAATAGGAGATTACTGCTCCTGAAAGGCCCCTTTATACCCACCACTGAACCACCACCATTATTGTTGCCAGCAACAGGAGGATAGAGGTTTGTCACAACCACATTCTTTTGGCAACCCTGAGGCCCACTTCTGCAAGAAAGAGAACAACAGCAACAGTGTCGCAGATGGAAGGGAAGAAGTTGCCTGTCTGTGCTTCTGGCTTTCAGGGGAGTAGCTTATTACTGATTTGGAAGCAATAAGAGAAGCATATAGAGGAGACTTTCAGGGATGTGCTAGAGGCGTCCTGCTCCCACAGTGGCAGCTCTTCTGTTGTCAAAGAGAATGAGGGTCTCTGGGTAAGAAAGGATCAGGTTATATGGGAGGCATGGGTCCTTAGAAAGGACCTATTCTTCAGCTGGATGTGAGGGCAATCTGGCTGCGACATCTGTCATCTACTGATCAACCTATTCTTCAGCTGGTAAATCCATACATGTCAATACTTGGGGGACAGGCGCTCTTAGTCATGGGATTTGATATTAGGAATGCAGAAAGACAGATCTGTGATAAATTATTTTAACTGCATGGCAACGTGCCAGCCTGGAACAAATGTTGGAGACATTATGTCCTGTTCAAATAGGTTGGCAGGTAATGCGCAGGAGCAGACAGTGGCCATGGTCACCTCGGCACTTACAGGCTTAGAAAGCACAGACATTCAATCTTAACAGAAACAAAATTAGGCTGCAAGGCTGGAAGCCAAAGTTCAGGCACTGTGCAGTAGTGTGCTCAGAAATGCTGATTGTTCCATATGCAGGGTCAGTTAGACAGGTGGAGAATAGGTTGTCTCAGTGCGTGAATAGCCATGGTGCAGGGAGAAAAATGCATTAGGTACTGGGAAACATTCTGGGACAGCCTGACCCTGCACAAAAGAGATGGGATCCATATGGAACCAGGCTGCTGGTACTTAATATTAAAAGGCTGTAGAGAGCTCTTTAAATTAACCCCAGGGTTAACTGGACTAGGTAATAGATATGGGGATGAACGAGAACTTGACAGCATGAGGGTGTCAAGAAGAGATAGTTAGGGACTAAAGGGTCACTGGTAAAAATGCCCACACTAGAGCATTTTGAAAAGAAAACAAAGCAAAGATGTTCAGCTGTACTAGCTCAGACAAACGTCTATGGCCAAGAATAAGGCAGATACTCATGGACTGTGAGATTTTTTAATAATCTTATTATTTACAGATGTCTTCATCCTCTATCCAGTTGTACTACTAGTAGGATTGCTCACATAGTCTGGGTTGATGACCATGGAGTCTGTAGCTTCTCCATCTTTCAACCAGTGAACCACACCCCATGCATCTTTTCTGGCAGGAGGAAAGAGAAGGGCTCAGTGGTTTTTGTAGTTGAACTTCAAGGGAATCCTTACTTCAAATGCTGAGAGTGCAACATTCCCTGAGAGCCTCCACTCACTGTTCTCTCTGCAGCACTAACTAATTAGGCCTAGCCAACAGGACATTTACAGGAACATTGCTCTGCCTCATGATTCTCCAAAAGGTCATCCTCAGTGTGCCTAGACTGGTGTTGTAAAGAAGCTGATGAAGGGGGGCAATGTACATATGAACATTTTAGTGATCGGCTCCTTTTACCTTTGGCAAACAAGAATGACTGGAATACCTTTGTTAAAGAGACAGTGCCCTTTATTAGCAGTATATTCCTAAGAAGCACTTTAACTATTATGTACAAACTGTTGGACCAGAATATTTGTCAATAAAAATCATTTACACATAATTCACAACAATAGGAGCCCAGAATTTTTCCCCACTAGTATTGGATAATATGTCAGGACAATAAACAGGCAGGCAAATAAGGAGCAGGATTTATTTGGCAATAAATTTGGCAAAAACTAAGATTCTGTATTTGCTTCCTGATTATATGAATACCAAAAATGCAAAGCCTTAGACAGCACATCCCTAAAGTTTCTGAAGTCCTTTAACTATAATTTCAAGATAACAGATCATCTTAACTTTTAAAGTTGATAAGATGCTTATGCTAACATCCAAATAACTACTGTGTTTAGACAAAGAGTTCTATTTTAAACCCTTGTATACATTCTAAGTATCTAAAGCTAGATAATTTAAAATAATGACCCTGTTAATCCTGCTCCTTTCATCATACAGGGGAAGATGGTACTATTATGCATTAAAATTATACAATCATGAACTTAAGCAGCAGTTATCACTGTGTGCTGTTTGCTTCACCCTGAAAGACCTACCACATATACTAATTAGGTAAGAAACCAGAGACACTCTAACTGCAAAGTTCTACACATAATGATAACAAAGCTTTTAAGCACTATGTTCAAGGTATTAGCAAGAAACAAAATCTATCCCATTAAAATACTTATTTGAAATACCTGTACTACAGTAATGCTCAGTCTCCCGACAGTGCCCATTGCTCCTCCATATTGTAACTGCTGAGCTGCTTGAGCATCCAATTGTATCTGCTGTTGTTGCTGTGTTGGGGTGATGCGGAGGAAATCCTGAGGAAGTTCACCAATATACACCTACAGAAAAAGCATATAGATAATAGTAAATTAAAATCAACAACCCCTTGTTTTGTCTCCCACCTTTTTTCTTTCAACATTTCATACTTTAATTTCACTCTTCATCCCTTAGTTAACAATCTGCTTCTCACTGGCTGCCTCTCGTAACAAATCACATTACTCGAACCTCCTTGCAACCTTTCAATCCAGTATTTCGGAGCACTTCTCAAAATACTTTCCTGCTGTTTCTCAACTTAACTTGTGAGGAATATAAGGATCACATTGTGGAGCAAAAACCTGTTGCAGGAAACAACAACTGTTTAACTTACATGAAACACAGAATGTGAGACCAAGCACTCTAATCTCCCTTCACAGGTTAACATGAATATTAGAAGACCTAGTCCAGCTCACAGGTGCGCATGATCTCAACATCTCTGCAGCTACCATCCTTATCTCTTTCAACACCAGACTCAAGAATATGTTAATTGATTAACAATGAGAACCGGTGCTCAGTTGTATAACCAGATGGGAAAGGGGAATTATGAGTAGTTTCCAACATACTTTGGAAAGTTCCAATGAAGAAGAGTCTTTTTTGGACCTGATGCTGGTGAAGGAAAACAGCAACTTGGAAGATTTATTTGGGTTTGGAGGTGGCAGAGAATCTCCAGTCTTTTGACATCCCAAGGCCAAGGAGAGAGATAGCAAGGAATGTGGAATGGGGCCAAGCTCAGGTCAGCCCTGGACTCCACTGCTGAACAGCCAGAAGGGAAAGGAGCAGTCAACATGGGAATCTGTGGGAGCCAATATCCCTGTGCAGCATACCAAAGTTGGATTTCCCAGGCTGGAAGCAATGGTGTGGCTGGAGTACATCAGACCCAAGATCTGCGTTTCACGAATCAACAAATACAGCATATTGATTTTTTGCTTCATGACCATGAAGAGAACTGGGAGAAACAAAGATTTCCTGTGTTCCAGAGTGGACAGGACCCTGGGCTGTATTTTAACTTCTTCAAAGTTCGTTGTGAGAAGTTCCAGAATGGGAAGACATTTTTTAATTTTTTAAATTTAATTTGCGATTTATACCCTTCCCTATCCCGCAAAGCTGGCTCAAGGCAGTTTACAACATTAAAAACCATTACAACAACAACAGATGAGGCATATCAAATTAAACATATCAAAATTAAGCTATCTCACAAATATAATGCATATAGATTAAATCAAAAAGACCATAATTCAGACGATTGGCATAGCCTGAGACCACAATTCAAACAGTTGGTACAGCTTTAGCTAGTTGGCCCAGCTTTGGCACAGCTTCAGATAACTGACACATTTTAGGACTATAATTCAAACATTTGACACAGTTTAAGCACATAGATAGTAAAGTGCTGGGGGAAGTGAAGATTTCAGAGGAAGCCTGTTAAATCAATTAAAAGCCTGGTGGAAGAGCTCCATCTTACAGGCCCTGCAAAACTTTGATGAAACATGAAGATTCTGCAAGCCCACATATGTGGTGAGTTGTGTGACCTTTGGAGAATCGCTGGCTGGGACTACAGACTGTAGACCAGGGGTGGCCAAACTGCATCTTGGAAACCACATGTGGCTCTTTCACATATACTGTGTGGCTCTCTAAGCCCCCACTGCCCCATTGGCCAGATTGGAGAAGGCATTTGTCTCTTTAAATCACTTCTCCAAGCCAAGTGGCAGCTTGGAGAATGCATTTAAAGTTGCTTTATTTCCACTTCTCCCTCCCTCCCCCATTTATTTGCCTTCCTTCCTTCCCTCCTGTCTTGCAGTTCTCAAATATCTGACATTTATTCCATGTGGCTCTCACATTAAACAAGTTTGGCCACCCCTGTTATAGACGCTTTAAAAGACTGGCTAGACAGAGATCTGGCTTGGCTGAAGATCAGCCATGGCTTCTGTTCAGAATAGAAAGCCCTAAACCTGAAGAGTGATATGCAGTTTTCTTGAGCCAACTTTGTAAACTGCTGGATATGTGGGTAGAGGTAGAACAGGCTTTTACTCATGCTCAGTTAAGGGGCATTTTGATTAAAGAACAATTTGTCCAAGGCTTGCCTTCAGATACTGCAGGCTTAATACAAACCTGCAATCCAGTATATCTATCTGACATGGCCATTTTTGCAGATCAGCTTACCATCTAGCAGTCTAATAAGGGCTATAAATTCTCTAAGACTATGGTAAAGAGAATGGAAGGGCAGAGGCCAAGAGGCCCAGAGCCAAGCAGCTCTTCTAACTTCTCCAGCCTCCTGGGTCAACAAGCCTGACTCCTAACAAGCAGACTAAGCCTGTGGCAGCATCAACTCCTACCACTGAGTGGTATTTTTGCCATGTGCAGGGCATGTGAAGAGGGATTGCAAGAAGTTCTTGCAGAAAAGGAGAGATGCTACTTTGTCTAAAGTATAGTTTGTCTCTAAGGAACAGCCAGAATGCTGGAAAACAGATGGCGAGAATCATACTACAGTGTATTTTTCTGGTTGCTGTTAAGGGAGGCAAGCATCACTCTGGTCCAGAGCTTCAAAGAGACCAGATTCAGAACTGCAGAGAGCAGCAGGTGAGTTCATAAAAAGAGCAGGATGATGTTAATTCTGATGCTGAGGCATCCTCTAGTGGCCAAATTGTGAAAGTGATTCCAGCGAACTTGATTTTGTTGTCCAGTCAGAGAGCTTGGCTAGAAGACTTGAGAGGCAATGTTATTGTTGGCAAAAATATCCATCTCCTTGTTTTTGTGGACACAGATTTAAACTTTAGTTCAGTGCCTGGTGGGTCTTAAAGGAGCCTAACAAATGGTTTTGCAAGATGCCTATCCAAAGATATAATTCAGAGACTGTGCAACAGCCCAAGGCCCTCATCCACATGAAGTTCCGAGACTGAGTGAGGGATTTGCCTGTGCTTGTTCATTCTAATGGTAATGGGAGCAGAGTGCTTCCTCCTCATCTTTCAGATGGAATGCAAAATGTTCTTGTGCAAACTTAAAAAAAAAACCCTTGGTTTCCCTCCCCTACAGAAATTAATCCCTTGTACATGTCAATGGAATGAACACATTCTTTTCCAGTTTTGTCCCACCTCCACGTTCTCTCCCAATCTCTTTATGATCTTCCTTTTCTCAAATTTTAGATTGTAAGCTCCTTGTGGCAGGGACTTGCCTTCTTATGCTCTGTAAAATATCATGCACACTGATTGTTCTGAGTATTTTTTTAAAAAGACCACTCCCATTTGATTGAGTTGAATGTAAATAAACCGGTCCTAAATTAATGTGTTCCAGTAGAACAGTCATGTTAACAAAAACAAGAACCCCAAAAGTATTGCAGGCACAAGCTTTTGGTGAATCATGCCTTTTTAAAGCTAATGTTGTAAGGCAGCCCAACTGCTACCACCAGACTTTATGTAACCAGAAAGGAAGAAAAATACCCAAGAATCATTCTGTCTTCAACTCAAGACTGAGGCATGTGTGTGTATAAACAGATTTTAAATTGGTGCCCCACTCCAGTAAATAAGCAAATCTGGATAATAATCCTGTGCATATAATTAGTACATCGCTTACAATTTAATATCTGGGCTGTGAATGATTCCAATATCATTGAAAGTTGGCTTGAAGACTAAATGACTTGTTGCTTCCTCCTCTCCAGGCCAGGTTCCTCTCTTCCCACTCCCACCTTTGGGGGAAGTCTCCCGACTCCACTAAGCACAGCCACCTGCTAGCCATCAACCTTCCCTAGCTGTGGTAGGATAGAACAAAATGATTTTGTGTGTGTGCGCAGTGCTGTTGCTGTTCAGCATGATAGAAGCCAGAGCTCCAATTATAGCGCAGCTCATAACCTAGCAACAAATCAGCTCTGTAGTAGAAGTTGATATGATGGAGATCTGGAATTGTTAAGCCCTGCTCTATGGAAGTCTTCCTTTAAGGGCATCACTTCTTTAAATTCTAACAGGGGAAAACAAACGTTTTTAGTTTGTGATGCTCTGGCTCATAGAATACAATCCCCACATTTCAACATTCTATTAACATCAGCCCAATTCTAGTTGTGAAACTGTTCTGATAGAAATAGGCTAAAGAAATCCCATGATGAAAAATGTTAAATAATGAAAACTGCACTTTAACATTCCACAATAAAAAAGACTTCTTTAAACCAGGGGTGTCAAACATCTGGCCTGGGGGCCAAATCAGGCCCTCGGAGCACTCCTATCAGGCCCCCGAGCAACTGGCTGTCATCTGCTTCCTTCTCCCTCTCTCTTGCTTCCTTCTGCATCACAGCTTGCTTTGCAAGGCTTGCACAGTCGCACAGCATCTACAGAGCAAAGCTTCTATTTTCTCCATTGGCTGAGGCTCCTCCCTTGTGGAGGAAGGGGAGGGGGCAGAGCTTGCTTTGCCAGGCTCTCTCAATCGCACAGCAGAGCTACTGAGCCAAGCCCCTCTTTCTTCTACTGGCTGAGTAGCCTCCCCCTCCCGGACCCCTGGGGAAGGAAGGAAAGAGCCAGAGCTTCCTATGCCCAGTTCCCTGGATCCCATGGGAGAAATACAAAGAAAGCACCTTTAAGACCAACAAGTGCTAATGTTTTAAGCATGTTTTAAGTTTTTTTAAAAAAATCTTTAATTGTATTTGTGTGTCTTTTATAAAGTTTATATCTCTGCTACCTAATCTTAAATAGGAACACACACAGGCCTGACATGGCCCGGCCCAACAAGGTCTCATTTATGTCAGATCCGGCCCTCATAACAAATGAGTTCGATACCCCTAACTTAAACCGTGTATTACAGGAAAAGCTGGCCTTATTCTACCAGCCTGGCCCCATATAAAATGAGGCAATATGGTTAGAGACTCTAACAAGAGACAACAGAAACAGCAGGAGGTATACCTCAGTGTTCAACCTTGCCAGTCTTGCAAATACATGTCTTCATAAACAGCATACTATTTCAAGAAACAGAAAGGCCCTAGGCTACAATTTTTGAAGATGGCAAGACGCTAGTCATGTTCTTCAAGATCATATCTTCCAAGTGTAGGAGTTAACACAATTTAATTAGCAGAAGCTCCTAAGTAAGAGCCTCAGGACTTCAGCAGATTAAAGGTAGCAAGCAAGGGCTAAATGCTTGGAGAAAGTTTCCTGAAGAAGAATACTGATGGCCTATCAGAGAGCTTCTTTAAAAAAAAATCTAGGCTGATCACTGAAAACCTCAAGTATACAAATACAATGCTGCACAGTGGATTCTGCAAAGCAAAGCTTTCCCAGCTAAGAAAATACACAAGATAATTTATCTTCCACTACTCAGCTTTTCCATGACACCAAGCTTTTTTGTCATCTTTCACAGATCTGTTGGCAATGCAAGGGTTCTCTCATGCCATTACCTACTGCCAATGTCCCTTTTTCTCATCTAGAATAGCATCAGAAAAAAATAAGATTTCACTTAAACATATTTTAAGTCATCTCTGCCTCCCTCAGATCCAGAACATCTTGTTTAGGTCTTCCACTGGCTTGGATAAGAAACAGGAGCCTTGTCTCTTAGAAATTCTCTTAGCTTGGAGAAACGTCGACTGCGGGGTGACATGATAGAGGTTTACAAGATAATGCATGGGATGGAGAAAGTAGAGAAAGAAGTACTTTTCTCCCTTTCTCACAATGCAAGAACTCGTGGGCATTCGATGAAATTGCTGAGCAGACAGGTTAAAATGGATAAAAGGAAGTACTTCTTCACCCAAAGGGTGATTAACGTGTGGAATTCACTGCCACTGGAGGTGGTGGCGGCCACAAGTATAGCCACCTTCAAGAAGGGTTTAGATAAAAATATGGAGCACAGGTCCATCAGTGGCTATTAGCCACAGTGTATGTGTGTATATAAAAATTTTGGCCACTGTGTGACACAGTGTGTTGGACTTGATGGGCCGTTGGCCTGATCCAACATGGCTTCTCTTATGTTCTTATGTTCTTAAATATACATACAGAGAGTTCTATGATAAGCTATATCCATGCCTCCAGGCCACCAGTTTCAGAGAAATTGATCAACATGTTCTGGCCCATATTCTTGATTTCCTCTAGCTAAGTGTAAAATACAAACTCCAAACTGAGTTAAAACCAATGAACATACTGCAAATGGCACTCCTATGAGACTAATCATAGATGGACAGGAAAAAGTCCACATGGCTTAATGGTTCAGGATAATACAGATTACTGCAGCAATTAACAGATGGTAGGAAGGAACCGGGAAGCTGAGGCTCCATGGCAAATCTGAGTTTGAGAACCACATCGCTTTATACATGCACTTCAGGCTAGAACATGAATCTTTAAAAAAAAGAAAAAAATCATGATGCTTAAGCCATTTCCCAGCACCGGGCATACCAAAGAACATCTTATAAGATACTCACAGCTCAGCCCAAAAATTACAACATTTTTGCACATGTTCAATTACAGAGAGGACTAAACAAAGTTTCGAGTCCAGTGGCACCTTTCAGACTAACAAAGTTTATTCACAGGGTGAGCTTTTGTGTGCATGCATACTTCTTCATAGGGGTCATTTTGTAGAAAAAACAGGTGGTGGAGCTCATTAGCATAATTAATTAGCATATGCCATCACCCCCCAGCCAAAAGCAACTTGATGCAAAAAAAGGAGAGCCCCGGGCAAGTGAGGCCTGCTTGGGCTGCACAGAGATCCAGCCAGTCCAAGCAAGCCTCGCTTGCCTGGGGATCTCCTGTGCTTCCCCTACACACACAGTCAAAAGGCCAGCAAGCCATCCGCCTCCCAAAATCACATAAGAAGTGGAGAAAGGGTGACGCGGGCTTCTCCAGGGGTTAATGAAGGCTGCTGGGGGTGTGGCAAAGCCCCTAGTGGCTGGCTGGCTGCTCTCCAAATCCAGGGATTGTTATACAGCTGCAACTTCTATTCAATGGGCAAGGTAGGTGGGGAGGAGAAGGGAGAACCCTCAGAAAGGTTCAGGAGCTGTGCTCCTGTGAGCTCGTGCTGAATCTGAGGCCTGCTTCTTCAGATACAGTGCAACAAAATTTCTTCAACCATTACATACAGGTAGGAAGGGGTTAGTTGCCAAGAAGGGCTAGTTAGAGGCAAGATTTATAAGTAACTGGGTTATTATAGCAGAAATTGGATAAGGAGGTTGTTACAGTAACTTTTTTACTGTAAGGAGAGCCAGTTTGGTGTAGTGGTTAAGTGTGCGGACTCTTATCTGGGAGAACCGGGTTTGATTCCCCACTCCTCCACTTGCACCTGCTAGCATGGCCTTGGATCAGCCATAGCTCTGGCAGAGGTTGTCCTTGAAAGGGCAGCTGCTGTGAGAGCCCTCTCCAGCCCCACCCACCTCACAGGGTGTCTGTTGTGGGGGAGGAAGGTAAAGGAGATTGTGAGCCGCTCTGAGACTTTTCGGAGTGGAGGGCGGGATATAAATCCAATATCTTCTTCTTCTTCTTCTAACTTAGCATATAAATACAAAAGTTAACAAATGGATGTGAGAACCAAGTTTGAGTCCAGTGGGACCTCCAAGACCAAAAAAGTTCAATTCTGAGTATGTGAGAACTGAGAAACTTAGCATGTACAAATGCACACTCTACACATGCCAAGTCTCTTCTTCAGCACATGCATCCGAACATACTAAGTCTTTCTTTTTGCCATCAAGTCACAGCTAACTTAAAACCCTGTGAGGTTTTCAAGACAGACATTCAGAGGTTGTCTGCCATTGTCTGCCTCTGCATTATGACCCTGGTAGTATCCTATCCAAATACTAATGAGGTCCAATCCTGTTTTAGCATCTGAGATCAGGCTACCCTGGTTTATCCCAGTCAGGGTCATTTGCTCTCTACTATTACACTTCTCTAAAAGAAAAGGAAAAAGGCCCTTAGAATTCATTTATGATTTGTTTCTGTTTACTTACCACTATGTTTAGCCTGGTGGAGTCTACTTATATCCAAGACTATACTGTACAAGCATCACTAACAAGGAAAGCTGGCATTTGTATTTACATGCTAGACAAAAAGCAACCTAAGTTGTTTTATTTATACAAACTACACAGGAGAGGTTTTACTACGACTTCCACTAATGATGTGCTCATCAAACTATTTAAGATTCTTAAGTCTTGATATGACTGTATTCAGACACCACAATTAATTCTTGTTTGGGAATGAAACTTCTTACTTTAGCCATACACGCACTGAAAGCTTGCTGGGTTCAGATGCCCTGCATAAAGTTCCAGATTGCCATGATAGAAAAATAACTGGACAAGTTAGTTTTTCTTCTCCCAGATCAGGACAGTTGTTTGTCAAGACACCCAACTGCAGCATCTAACAAGCTAGTCAACCTACTCTGAAGCGCTAACTGCTACACCACACTGGCTGTGATGGGGGGCAACTGCTGAAAAGGAGCAAGCAGCCAGGCCTACTTAAGTCACCCAGTGGCCAAAAACCCCCAAGTGCCATCAGGAGGTCCATCAGTGAGGCCAGGACACTAGAAGCCCTCCCACTGTGCCCCTCCCAAGCACCCAGAATACAAACTGTGGCTAATAGCCACTGATGGACCTCTGCTCCACATGCTTGTCCAATCCCCTCTTGAAGCTGGCTATCCTTGTAGCCACTGCCACCTCCTGTGGCAGTGAATTCCATGTGTTAATCACCCATTGGGTGAAGAAGTACTTCCTTTTATTAGTTCTAACCCAACTGCTCAGCAATTTCATTGAGTGCCCATGAGTTCTCGTATTGTGAGAATGGGAGAAAAAGACCAAACTACAAATTACTTTTGTAAAGCCCTAATCTGATTAGATCTGCAATCTGCTCACAATGTTCAGTTGCCTCTGGCAATGCAGCAAAGCGGGACAGTTAGCCACCCACAGACTTCACTCCTCAGTTCCTCATAAATTACAGAGATCCAGGTCTGGACACACCCACCCATACACACAGTATCTGGGGGAGATGGGAAGTAAGCATAAATAATGCCTGATTACCAAGCCAAACCACAACTTGGGGGATCAAGTCAATTTTCTTGTTCAGTCGCACAGTCGAGTCCGACTCTTTGCGACCCCATGAACAAAGTCACGCCAGGCCCTCCTGTCTTCCACCATCCTTCGAAGTCTCCTCAAATTCGTGTTTGTTACATCAGTAACACTGTCCAGCCTTTTAATCTTTTGCCATCCCCTTCTTCTTTTGCCTTCTGTCTTTCCTAGCATCAGGATCTTCTCCAGTGAGTGCTCCCTTCTCATTTGGTGGCCAAAGTATTTGAGCTTCAGCTTCAGCATATGACCTTCCAGGGAACAGTCTGAGTTGATTTCCCTTAGGACTGACTGATTGGATCTTCTTGCAGTCCAAGGGACTCTCAAGATTCTTCTCCAGCACCACATCTCAAAAGCATCTATTCTTCTGCGCTCGGCCTTCCTTATGGCCCAGCTCTCACAGGCATACATTACTACTGGGAATACCATCGCTTTGACTATACTTTTGTTGGCAGGGTGATGTCTCTACTTTTTATTATACTGCCCAGGTTTGCCATAGCTGTCCTCCCAAGGAACAAACATCTTTTAATTTCTGCAGTGATCTTGGATCCCAGAAATGTGAAGTCTGTCACTACTTCCATATCTTCCCCTTCTATTTGCCAAGGTGTGATGGGGCCGGATGCCATGATCTTAAATTTTTTTGATGTTGAGTTTCAAGCCTACTTTTGTGCTCTCCTCTTTCACCCTCAACAAGAGATTCTTTAGGTCCTCCTCACTTTCTGCCATTAGAGTAGTGTCATCTGCATATCTGAGGTTGTTGATGTTTTTCCCGGCAATCTTAATTCCGGCATCTGCTTCATCCAGGCCAGCATTACGCATGATGTACTCTGCATATAAATTAAATAAGCAGGGTGACAATATACATACTTGTCGAACTCCTTTTCCTATTCTAAACCAATCAGTTGTTCCATATCCCATTCTGACCGTTGCTTCTTGACCCTTATACAGGTTTCTCAGGAGACATGTGAGGTGGTCTGGTACTCCCATCTCTTTAAGGACTTGCTACAGTTTGTTGTGATCCACACAATCAAAGGCTTTAGCATAGTCAATGAAACAGAAATAGACATTTTTCTGATACTCCCATGCTTTCTCCATAATCCATCAAATGTTGGCAATTTGATCTCTAGTTCGTCTACCTCTCTGAAACCCAGCTTGAACTTCTGGTAGTTCCCGATCGACATACTGCTGAAGCCTAGCTTGTAGGATATTTAACATGACCTTGCTGGCATGTGAAATGAGTGCAATGGTGCAATAGTTTGAACATTCTTTGGCATTACCCTTCTTTGAGATTGGAATATAAACTGATCTTTTCCAATCCTGTGGCAACTGTTGCGTTTTCCAAATTTGATGACATAATGTGTGCATCACTTTAACAGCATCATCTTTTAGGACTTTGAATAGCTCAACTGGGATACCATCATCTCCGCTCACTTTGTTGTTAGTAATGCTTTCTAGGGCCCATTTGACTTCAGGATGTCTGGCTCAAGGTCAGCGATTTCACTGTAATGGTTGTCCAGGACACTGAGATCCTTCTTGTATAATTCTTCTGTGTATTCTTGCCACCTCTTCCTGATCTCTTCTGCTTCTGTTAGGTGCCTACCGTTTTTGTCCTTTATCATGGCCATCTTTGTACGAAACGTTCCCTTGATTTCTTGAATTTTCTTGAAGAGATCTCTTGTCCTTCCCATTCTATTATTTTCCTCTATTGCAGGGGTGGCCAACAGTAGCTCTCCAGATGTTTTTTTGCCTACAATTCCCATCAGCCCCAGCCATTGGCCATGCTGGCTTGGGATGATGGGAGTTGTAGGCAAAAAACATCTGGAGAGCTACCGTTGGCCACCCCTGCTCTATTGCTTTGCATTGTTCCTTCAGGAAGGTTTCCTTATCTCTCCTGGCTGTTCTCTGGAAATCTGCATTCAGTTGGGTGAATCTTTCCTTTTCACCTTTGCCTTTCACTTTCCTTCTTTCCTCAGCTCTTTTAAAGCCTCATCAAACAGCCACTTTGCTTTCTTGCATTTCTTTTTCTTTGGGATGGTGCTGGTTGCTGCCTTCTATACAATGTCATGAACCTCTCTCTGTCCATAGTTCTTCAGGCACTCTGTCTATCAACTCTAGTCCCTTAAAACTATTCTTCACCTCCACTGTATATCTTAAGGGATGAGATCAAGGTCAAACCTGAATGGCCTAATGGTTTCCCCAGTTTTCTTCAGTTTAAGCCTGAATTTTGCATTGAGTAGCTCATGATCTGAGCCGCAGTCAGCTCCAGGTCTTGTTTTTGTTAACCGTAAGGAGCTTCTCCATTGTTGATTGCAGGGTATATAATCAATCTGATTTCTGTGTTGCCCATCAGGTGATATCCACATGTAGAGTTGCCTTTTAGGTTGTTGGAAGAGGGTGTTCGCTATGACCAGCTTGTTCTCTTGACAGAACTCTATTAGCCTTTGCTTGGCTTCATTTTGTTCTCCAAGGTCAAACTTGTCAGTTGTTCCGGTTACCTTTTGAGTTCCCGCTTTGGCATTCCAGTCCCCTATGATGAGGACATCTTTTTTTGGTGTTAATTCTAGAAGGTGTTGTAGATCTTCATAGAACTGGTCCACAAGATTAAGAAACGGTAATGTACAAAAATGTCAAGAGGCTTGGGATCCTGTTTACAAATGGGTGAAAAGTAGAGGCTTTACATTGGAGTAATCATGTTTTTGCTTTTTCTTTGATATTTAAACCTCTCCACCTCCCAGTGGTATGGCTGGGTTTAAGTGTAAATGTTAGCTGTTTGTATGTAGATGTCTTGATGTGATTTGTTAGGAATGTATGATTCTTACTTTCTTTTGTTCTGTATGTTATGTTTTTTATTTTATTTTCTATGTATGTTTATCTTTCTTAATAAAAAATTCTTTCTTGAAAAAAAAATTTTTTTAAAAAGAACTGGTCCACATCAGCCTCTTCTGAGTCAGTGATTGGGGCACAGACTTGGATTACTGTGGTATTGAATGGTTTGCCTTGGATACGGACCGAGATCATTCTGTCATTTTCAAGTCAATTAGCTTACTGTAATTATTGTTCTCTGAGAGGGGATAACTTCCCTTGAAATAAGCCTCATTGTGGATCAATTAATATCATTCTTCCTCCCACCTACAACTGTAAATTTTCTGCCTTTCATGAAGGTAGGTTTAGAAGGTAGCTGTGTCAAAAGCTTATACCCTGAAAATGTTGTTAAGTCTCTGAGGTGCCATTGGACTTGAATCTAGCGATTTACTTTTTTGGTACTTAAATGAAAATCCAAAATGGATAGTGGATAGGTAAAAGACCAAGTCAATATTGGAAGCAATACAGGAAGCCTTCAAACATTATGAAACAAACCAGAATACAGGTCACTTTTTAATGTGGATAAAAAAACTGAATATACACTTTACATAGGGGAAGGGTAGCCCTACCCAAGGTTTTGCGGACCCAAGGTAATACTAAAATTTACAAACAATATACAGGGGGCTTAACCTCCCTCTCAATACACCTAAATCATCCATACATTTTTAAGGAAGAACAAATAAAACTGGGTATAAAGTGGGCTCAAGCACCCAGCAACACTCTGGCCTTGCAAGGGCAGCACAGCACAGCTCAGCTAAAGCCAGCCACATGCAACTCTCAGCTACTTCAGCCTGGTCAGGATACGCCTGAAACTCTGGGATAACTGAGTTTGTGCCAGTCAAGTGGGGCCCATCACATCATTAAGTCCTGCATGGGGGAGGGAACAACAAAGGAGGAGGCTGAACTAACACTGGGTTCCAGGACACTTCCTGGTTGGAAGCTAGCCCTGGGAGGGGACTGGAGGGGTGGCCTATTTAAGAATGATCTGCAGCAAACCAGGAAAGATGAAGTATCCCTGTTCAAGCAGTGTGTGAGAGAGCAGAAGGGAAATCTGAGGCCTTGCAGGCCACACCAGAACAAAGCGAGAGGGGGGGGGTCATGTGGAGGTAGGAACCAGGCAGTTGAGCAAGAGAGGGGAAATGGGATTTTCCCAAAATCCTATGTATACATTTTTCAATTAGATTCCATCATGATGCACAGTCATCCTACTTGCTACCCCAGAACAGCCCAGATGATATTACCTCTCAATACTCTGCTCTCCCCTACTGCTAGTTAGTTAAGGCTTAGAATGAAATCATATTTTCCAAATATTTCTTTGCACTCTAAGTCTGTAGTACCAGGGAATCCAGGTATGTCTTTATTCCTCCTCTCCACTCCTTAGCAAAGAGAGGATGGGAGGGAAATCAATGCTGTACAGGCCTCCACATAAGCAAAAACCAGAATGATAAATGTTTAATTTTTCATAGAACTTTTCAGTCTACTCACAGCACACTGTTCTGCTGTTAACAGACCTATAGTAAACTTACAGTATTTTAAAGTGAATTTTGTTTCATTCTGTATGCTCAGCCATTTTTCTGTGAATTAGGATGGTCCTAATCCTGAAGTCAAAAGAGCCCCTTGGCACAGAGTGGTAAAGCTGCAGGACTGCAGTCAGAGCCCTCTGCTCATGACCTGAATTGATCCCAGCAGAAGTTGGTTCAGGTAGCCAGCTCCAGGTTGACTCAGCCTTCCATCCTTCCGAGGTCAGTAAAATGAGTAGTCAGCTTGCTGGGGGGAAGTGTAGATTAGGGGTGGCCTACAGTAGCTCTCCAGATGTTTTTTGCCTACAACTCCCATCAGCCCCAGCCATCAGCCATGTTGGCTGCAGCTGATGGGAGTTGTAGGCAATAAACATCTGGAGAGCTACCGTTGGCCACCCCTGGTGTAGATGACTGGGGAACGCAATGGCAAACCACCCCATAAAAAGTCTGCCGTGAAAATGTTGTGAAAGCAACGTCACCCCAGAGTCGGAAACAACTGATGCTTGCACAGGAGACCTTTCCTTCCCTTCCTTTCCTGCTCTAAATACCCCCTTCCCTGTTTTGATCACAAATTTGTAAAGGGATCTGAGCACATTTCAAAAGATAGTCACACTTGCACAATTATGCATGGCTGGAAAGTTTCCATCTGCTTGGTCATTCTGGTAACTAGAAATGTTCCACAAGAACTTTGAAGTGTTTATTTCCTCCCCTGCTTCTGCATTGTGGACCTGAATTGATGTTATATAGGGTACAGTTCTTGGCCTTGGGATTTGGGAGGATGTATGGGGGTATATGCACATATGTGAGACTGTGACAAGATACAAGAGGCTGATAGATTGTCTTCCAGTTTGAAGCAGGAGGGAGCACACTGTGGCTATTTTGTGTAAGCTGCCTTAGACCCGGGGTGTTGAACTCATGAGGGCCAGCTTTGGCACAAATGAGACTATATCTGGCTGGGCCATGTGTGTCATAAAACGGAATGCCAGGTAGTGAAGATATAAACTTTATAAAGGACACAGTCAAACATAATTAAAGATTTTTTAAAACTTAAAATAAAACATGCTTAAAACATTAGCACTCTTGCAATATTTTGTTAAGCTCTGATAACTGACACTTCTTGCTCTGAATTATTGCATCAAAATCTTTTTTTTCCCAATTTTAAAATTTTTATTAAACAATATCCATATTATAGATATACAACAATCCAAAGCAAAATGAACTAAAATACCGCTCTTAATTAACCATCTATGTTTACAAAGAAAATTGCGGCATCTGGCCTATATTACTTACTGCTGTTAATCATATTTTGCTGACTTTAACCAATAAGCATTAGGCAAGTTGATATTAAAACTACATTAGTTTTTCATACATGGCATTTCTTGGGAGAATATTTTCTTCAGATAAATAAGTAACCACAGAATGCCATTGTTCAATCACTTTGTGATACATTTAAATTTCCATAGGCTATTTTAGTAAAAATAAAATATTCCCAGATTTTTTCTTTCCAAGTTAGTATAGCAGGTAATTTCTTATCTTTCCATCCGCTAGCTATTAAGGATTCGGCTATAGACAGTAATATTGATATCATATTTCTCTTGTTTCTAGTTAGAGTTTTGGGATTCCAGTTATGTAGCAGGATTACCCCAGGATCAATTGGGATATTCACTTGAAGTACAAAGTTGATTACTCTAACGACCTGTGACCAAAATTGTCTTGTGACTGGGCAGGACCACCAAACATGCATATATGTAGCAAGTTGTCCACATTATTTTGGGCAAAACAGAGAACTGGTTGAGTCAAAATGATATATCCTTGACAGAGTCTAGTACAAATGCCTTAGGAGTTTTGTTGATTGCCATTTTACTTTGGTAATTTTAGATGTGAAGCTGGATGAAGCCCAGATATTTGCCCAATCTGTTTCTGTCAATTGGTTTGTAAGGTCCAGATTCCATTGTTTTTGATACTGTAATTGTTCTATCTCATCCAGTTCATTCAAAGTATTATATAATATTGTAATTAAACATGGTTCTTGCATTCTATCTTGATTTAAAAGCTGCTCAAATGTGGTCATGTTCCTTATCTTTGTTTGCTTTAATTGTTCTGATTCAAGACAGTGACTATTTTGTAAATAAGAATACCATTGTATTGCTTTCTGCTCTCATGAACCACCATGAACTGCCTTAAAATTTGTGAACTGGCCAAAACTCACAACATACTTTGTGAGCAGATTTGTACTTACCCCTAGTAGAGGGATACTAGGAATGCTGGCCTAGGCAGCCAGAATGCTGCCTGAGCCAGCTGGAACGGTGCTCCAGTGCATTCCGGCTCAAAAAAAAAAAGCCCTGGTTATCAGGAACAGCATGCATGCAGTAATTCCACTGGCCACCCCATTGGTTACCAGGCTCAATGCAAGGTGATGGCCAGGGCTCTTTTTTTTTTAGCAGCAATGCACAGGAAAGCAGTTTTGGCTAGCTTGGCATCAGGGTGTGTGGCCTAATATGCAAATGAGCTCCTGTTGGGCTTTTTCTACAAAAAGAGCCCTGGTGACCGCTATCACCATTACAGTTCATTATATCTGCAGAACCGTCTCTCTCCCTACAGTCATCTGAGCTTTTTTTGAGCCAGAATGCACCAGAACATTCCGGCTGGCTCAGGCAGGCTGCCTAGGCCGGCGTACCGGCTCAGCCCAGGCAACTTCCCTGGCTGGCTAGTAGAGTTCAAGGGGCCAGTCATGCTTGTGTAGGGGCCTCCCAATGTCCTGCTGGCCAGCAGGGCTCGGGGAGGCCAACGGGGCTCAGGGGGCCAAGCTGCAGAGCGTGGGCTTCCTGAGAGTCAGCAGTTTTGCAGCTGAATTGCTCCCATCCCCTTTCTTTCCATTTTTTATTTCTTTTCCTTGCTGTTCTCTTTCTTCCTTCCTTTTATTCCCTCCTTTCTTTCCCTTTCTTCCTATTTCATTTTTTTTCTCTATTGGTTTCCAACTGTCTCCTGCTCCCTCCCTTTCATTTATTATTTCTTTCTGTCAGTCTTTTTCCTTTCTATTTGCTTAATTTTCCACTCCCCTCCCCTTCTTTCTGTCTGTCTGTAACTTCCTGGAATTGTGTCCTTGCAAACTGAGCGTTGATGCTGAGTCAGCTTTGTCTCTTAATGGACATGAGGACTAGTGCCTGCTGAGTACTCTAACTTGGAAACCCGCAGCCATAGGGGGATATTATACTGGAGAGCCATTGCTAATCTGAGTAGACTGGGGGGAGGAGATTGAAATTCCCTGCCATTTCATGCTTTCCCAGGCTGAGAGCATTTTATATTTTTTGTTTTCTGCTGTGTTATCCTTGTGCTTTTTCTTGATGTTTTATTTTTAAAATCGCATTGCAAAATCCCAGTATTCTCCTACCTTTCCTAAACAAAATATTGCAAGAGTTTTAAGCACGTTTGTATTTTAAGTTAAAAAAATAATATCTTTAATTGTGTTTGCCTGTGTCCTTTATAAAGTCTATATCTCCTCTATCTGGCATTACATATTAGGACACGTATGGCTTGGCCCCACAAAGTCCCATTTATGTCAGATCTGGCCCTCCTAACAAATGAGTTTGACACCCTGATAGAATTGATGTATCATTTGTATGCTGAAGAGACCCAGATCTGTTTCTCCTTTGCACCTAAATTAAGATGAGGTTACGGATATTCTGAATAAGTATCTGATTCTGTAACTGATTAGACAAGGACCAGGAAGGTGAAACTCAGTCCAAATAAGATGGAGGTTATGTTAGTAGGTGAACAGACTTATGTGGAAGTTAGCCTAATATGAATTTTGAGTCCAGTGGCACCTTTTAGACCAGTGGTGGCCAAACTGTGGCTTGGAAGCCTTATGTGGCTATTTTACATATATTATGTGGCTCTCAAAGCCATGACCACTCCATTGGCTGGCTTGCAGAAGGCATTTCTCTCTTTAAATCACTTTTCCAAGCCAGCCAGCAGCTTGGAGAATGCATTTAAAGTTTGTTGCTTTCTTTATACCTCTCCCTCACTTCTCCCTCCCCCATCTATTTCCCTCCCTGAATGGTATGCATTGTCTTCTAAAGACTGCTGCTGGGATATGTAGGTGCTTTTTAAAGTCTGGTGGGAGCAGCTGCAGCTTCTGCATGGAGGGAGGGGTGACAGGTGGCGGGTAAGAGCCGGCTACCACCAGTTCCACTTGCACTTGATTATGCCAGCTGGTGTGGCCTACTATGCTAATGGAGGTGTGGCCTACTATGCTAATGAGCTAATATTCTAATATTAAAGGGTGTTGTCTGATATGCTAATGAGCTCCTGCTGGGCTTTTTCTACAAAAAAGCCCTGCTCATAACTGAGCTACAGCATTACAGTAATCCAGTCTCAGTGTAACCATGGTGCTCATCCCACTGGCCAGATCAGCTGTATCAAAGTTGGGGGCCATTTTGCCAGCTAGACTGAGGTGGATGAACATGTTTTTTCACAGGTGTATTAAGTTGCTTCGCCAGCAGCTGTGTTGGATCCAGTGTGACCGGTAGGCTATTAATTGAGCTAGACTGAGGTGGATGAACATGTTTTTTCACAGGTGTATTAAGTTGCTTCACCAGCGGCTGTGTTGGATCCAGTGTGACCGGTAGGCTATTAATTGAATCTGCAAGGGTGAGTCAAACCCCGCTTAAAGCAGAAGCACAACAATCAAGACTTCTGCCTTCCCAACCAGCACTTCTTCTGTCTTGTCTGGGTTGTTTCAATTTATTTGTTTTCAGCCATGTGACAATAGCAGTCAGAGGGTGGCTCAGGACCTCTACTATATCACCTGGAGACTTGGATAGAAAGAGACAGGCTGGGCATCATCTGCATATTGATAAAATTCCATTCCAAAGCTACAAACTAATTTTTTTGGGGAAAATGCTTTCCATAGAGGCTAAGTAACATGAGGGATAAGGTTGCCCCCTATGGAGACAGTTCTCACACTGATAATAGTCTCCAACTGTAACATTTGAAGTCTGGTCAAGGAGGAATGATTTAAACCCATCCATTGCACATCCCTTCCTCCCTGCTTTTGCTTCCAAATGCCTCAGTAGGGTGGCACAATCTACTGTATTAGAGGCTCCAGAGAGATCCAGTAGGAGCAACAAAGAAGCATGGCCTTTATTCAGATGGATGTTGTCAATGAAAGCCACCAGAGCCGTCTCCATTCAGTATCCTTGCCTGACACCAAGCTGAAAAGGGTGCAGAGCATGAGTTATCCAAGAAGATCAGGGGCTGGTTTGCTACTGTTCTCTCAGTTGTCTTCCCAAAAAAGGGCAGGCTAGAAACTGAGTGATAATTGGCTACATCATTTTTGTGCAGGGATGGCTTATGTAAATAAAAATGTATCCTTGAAAATGTGTATGTCCACAGTGCACATACTGCCACTATCAGTGTCTGTTAAAGAACATGGTGGATACTTAAATCAGAGGATGAGGATCACCTAAGAACAACAAGCTATTTCTGCAGGTCTAGAGGACTGTCAAAATTTGCAGAAAAATCCAACAGCTTAAAAAAAAATTGGAGGAGGGGTTAAATACCCCTCCAGAAGACAAAGACTGAATAGGGAGGATGTGGAACTAGCTGAGTCTAACAGTGTGCCTGGATGCAAGATCAGGAGCTGTTGCCAATCTCTCTACTGCTACTCTCTCTGTCACAAAGGTTGTAGCACTGAGGTGGGCATAAGAGGAGCCAGGTCAACCCCCCCTCCCAGTTTTTTTTTAGTGTTCCTTCAAATTATCATTTTTTCCATTTTAAAAAATCCTCTGGATTTCCCCTTTTTTCTGTGTCTCCCCCCCCCATGGGCCTTCACATCTCCAGGTATGTGCAAGATGTCTGTTAAAATCATGCTAGCACAGGCATTGATTAAATAGGCTTCCTTACTTGCAGATGAATCTCATTTAATTTAGCAGTTTTTCCTTCCAAGTAAACATATGCCTGATTTGTGCATGTTCATATTAAGTGCTCCTTCCCTATTAACAAATGAAGCTGCATGCCCACTGACAACCGCACACTAGATGGTTTGCTCATAGACCAACTTCTGCTGGTTTGCACAAGCTCATATCTATTTTACTACAAGATCAATATATTTGTCCTGTTTCATATATGCTTCCACTTATGCCGTGGGGGTGGGGAAGGACGAGCAAACAGATTGATAACGTTAGGATTCAACCTTTGGTTACTTCTGATCAATAGTTCAAAGTAATAAACTCACTGTATATTGTATAATCAATTAATTGTATATTGTATAATCAATTACAAACATGTTAAGTATTTAAAGATCAATCTTGAAAGTTAATTTGAGGGATTCTGAAAATTACAAAATAAGCAGTCACAACTGCAAGAGAAGAACTTGGCGATCCTTTTTTATTTTTGCTATCTAATGAATTAATTCCCTTCACAGCTGGAGAACTGCAATTTGAGTGGTTAGTTGCTGCAAAGCAGGATGCAGGAATTGAATGTAGCCTAGCACTAGAGTGTATTTTTTTGTCCAGTGTGGCCAGTTATCTATTAACTATGTAATGGGCTATTGATACAGATAGAACGTAGATGCTGAGCAGTATATTTTTAGCAGCAATCTTTTGACTAATACTTTTTTCAGTAGAACAGCTAAAAGCATTGCAAAAGAACACTCAAATTTTATGCCACTATTCCTTTTTTAAGTGACTTTAGGATTAAAAAGGTAAAGGTAGAGCTGCACGGCACGTGCGCAAAACCTGGAGCTGGCTACCTGAAAACTCAGCTTCCACCAGGGATCAAACTCAGATCGTGAGCAGAGCTTAGGACTGCAGTACTGCAACTTTTAACACTCTGCACCACGGGGCTCTATTCAGAGCAGAGTCCATGTAAATCTCTACACGCAACTTAGGCCTTAAAACAGAAGACCACAATGAGGCAAACGAAGCTTTCCAAAACACCTGGAAAGCTAGACAGGCACCTGCAGTCAGTGTTTCTTTAAGGCTGATAAACCCAACAATGATGTAGACATACCCAAGACTCTTATATCATTAGGAAACGTATGTCACTGAGGTTTGGCTGCTACCGTATATTTAGATACTGCGCTGGGATTCCTCCCCCGTCAAAAAAAACAACCACCCCATTTCAAGTCAGATGTGCTGAGATGCAGGCAGAAGCCGACTTAACTCCGCCGTGGCCATTCGGTGTCCGCCAGTCCCAGCCCACAGCCTTAC
Source organism: Heteronotia binoei (assembly GCF_032191835.1). Lineage (NCBI taxonomy): Eukaryota > Metazoa > Chordata > Lepidosauria > Squamata > Gekkonidae > Heteronotia > Heteronotia binoei. Next base: position 158,037,594 of record NC_083243.1, on the reverse strand, counting down.
CTGATGCGCTTGAGGATCTGTGCAATGAGAACTGGATTCTCCCCGATGGGCCAGATGGGACAGGGGGCGGGGGAAGAAGGGGTAGGCGGGCAAGAAGGGCAGAGGTAGACACATAATTCCTTCTTCCTTCCCTCTCCAAGGGAGAAGGAAATGCTCGCCAGTCAAACACCCGCAGGAGCCATTGGCCTAAGCCGGAGGAATCGGAAGGGGGAACCGAGGCCCCCTCCCGCTCCTTGCCACACCCGCGAGAGAATCCACCGACAATACCCCTACTTCCGGAACCGCAAGGGTCCCCTCCGTCACAACAGCAGCTGCTGCTTACCGGCCCCCTCTGGGTGCTCACAGTGGTCGCCATGGCACCTCCCGCCGGCTGAGGTCTGCTTCCTGCCTCCCTCACCGATGACCGTGCCTTACTCTACCGTTGCTAAGTCAGCTGATTTGACCTCCTTAACCTTTAGCCACGCCTCCAGACCGATGCTGTGCCGCACGGCGCGTGCGCTGGAGCCATCCGTGAACCCCGGCCAAACCGCTATGCAGTTCTGCGCATGTGCTATTCAGTGGGTGTTTGGATGCTGAGAAATTGTCGCCTGCGCTCTTTTCTTCGCAGCGGACATCGCGTGCTTGCACACGTACGCGCGGTGCTTACAGTTAATTGCAATACGGCAAAAAACAACAACGTTTGAGGTTTTAAAATGCCTCGCCTTGTTTGCTGGCGCTATTATGACGACAACAGTTTCGTCATTTCCTTGCCGAGGGGCGGCAGGTTTACCCGCTGCGGGCGAGCTACTGTTGCTGAATCATGACTGGAACCACCCCTCGGGCGCCAGGCTTGATTTAAGCATTACGCTGGGTGGGTAACGAGTGCATAACCCTTGCGCCCGGTCCAGCATCTGGTTTGAACGGCTAGTTTTGAAAGCCAGAAAGTGGAGATTTTCCATTACTTGCCATGCGGTGTGTTTCTGATTTGGAACTTGCGTTGGCAAAGCAAAAAAAAAAATCGTCCATGCAGGGGCTAGAGGTTGCCCATACATTTTACAGGGCAAAATCCCCGCGGCAGACGTATGCCTCCAGTTCCACCCTGCCTAGCGTGTTGTTGAGGAACAAGGAAACGGCAACAACCAGCTTTTCCCGGTGGCAGCTTGGGCCCAGTGCGGAGGATCAGAGGCCCCTGGCTTCAGGATAAAATAAAATGAGTGACTGGAATGGCCAACGGAAAAAAAATGGGAGAGGCCTGAGAGATCAGTTTTCTGAAAATTGGACAGACCCCAGAATATAATGCCTGCCCCTAGAATCCGATAAACTTCTAAGGAACTGGAATGACTTCCCCTAGACTAGAATGACTGCCCCTAGGACTGGTATCTGAAGAAGTGTGCTCACACAAAAGCTTTTACCCAGAATAAAAACTTGGCCTTAAATGTCCTACTGGACTCAAAACTTTGTTTTTATAATGTTTTTGATTTTAACTATAAAAAGCATAAGCATAGATACAGAGGCATTAAAGAGGGAGAGGGGTGGATACAAAATGGGAGACCAGAAACAAAGAAAATGCAAAGATATCAGTTACATTTCTACCTCCAAATGAAATACCCAATTATTTCTACCTGCAAGTATTAAGTTTTTCCCTTATATTTTACCATCTTTCACTTTCGTTATAGACTTTTTACTAAACTATTACTTAAAATACAACTATTCTTCAGCACATCTAAGTATAAAAAAGTCAGAGAAGTCTCAACACAGAACTAACTGGCTAAGCTTAACCATATTAAAAATACAGGCTAACTTGTTATTTTAACAATGTCATTAAAATGAGCATAAGAAACAAATATCTTTATCCTTCTTACTTATTTCAAAAGGAAAGAAAAAAATATTAAAATATCATAGAATGTAGAGAGAGAGAAAAAGTAATAAGCAGAAACCCCCCCAGTAATTTATCTGTCTCAGTATAAACAATTTCCCCAAACAAACATATTAAAAGCAGATCTACCAGATTACAGAATAATTGTGTCTGCCTTCTTAAAAATTGATCCAAGTTAACTTATTTATTTATATAAAATTCTTTTCAAAACTTTTCAATCCTAACTCTTGTATCCATATTGCTCTAGGAGGAACAACTTAATATGACCCCAAAATCTCACTTGACCTTTTAAAATCGCATGTCAGTTCTTGTTAAGAATTCCATATCCAATTACCCACAGAGAGGGAAACAGTTCAAAGACCCTTCTTCCTGAAAGATTTCCACATCTTAATTTTTTTGCTGAGATGTACCTTCTCTCTCCTTAATGCAGTCATACCTCTTGTTAAAAATAGTAAGGATCCCACACCACTTGTTCCTCTCGAAAAAACTTCAATCAGTCTTGATTTCTGGTCCTTTTTAACTGCGCAATAAGGTTCCATTTTGGTTTTCTTCTGTTCGTTACTCAGCGGAACACTCTCCATTTCCAATTCCACAGACGTCACTGAGATCTCTTTAACACTCTGCTCATGTAGATTTGAGATTTTGCTAGCTTTCAACATAAAAGCTCCCTTTTGCTTTTTAATCAGCTCTGTTAATGAACCAAGATCTTGCTTTAGAGAAGTTATGGTAACCATTATATCTTTTTTATAAAACATTTTGCTTGGTAATGCCATTTTTCTCTACCAAATAACTCAGTCTATTAATCCAAGTTGAAAAGTAACTCAGAAACCCTGTTAGTCTGTCTCTCCAAATCTCCTTCAGCCATGTGTTTTGATTGTTACCATTTCAATTGCACTCAGACGACAAAGACAAATCTCTCTAAAATATATCTCGTTTTTGTTCAGACCATATTATAGCCAGATAATAGTCTCATTAATACATATTCAATTATAATCTGGGTCGATTTGAGTATCTATATTCAGTTTAATTCAAATTGTTGCCAATGCTCAAAGTTGTTCGTTATCTTTTCGAAGCCTCATTCACAGGAAAGTGGGGGGAGAATCCACCTCTTTTCCTTCCTTTGAACTGTCCCATTTGTTGTTATGTAAAATGACCCATTAGACGGTGGTATTGATAGCAAACTTACTTGCCAAGTAGAAATGCTGTGCTTGAGGTAGGAAAGCGATGCATCAGAAGCTTGTTAAGAAAAAAAAGAGCAAGCAGTCGGGTGTTCACCTCTTACTGCCGTAATAGCGATCATGGCGGCAGAGCTTCGGGGCATACGAAAAGAAGAAGAAGAAGATATTGGATTTATATCCCGCCCTCCACTCCAAAGAGTCTCAGAGCGGCTCACAATCTCCTTTACCTTCCTCCCCCACAACAAACACCCTGTGAGGTGGGTGGGGCTGGAGAGGGCTCTCACAGCAGCTGCCCTTTCAAGAACAACCTTTGTGATAACTATGGCTGACCCAAGGCCATTCCAGCAGGTGCAAGTGGAGGAGTGGGGAATCAAACCCGGTTCTCCCAGATAAGAGTCCGCACACTTAACCACTACACCAAACTGGCTCTCCAAAAGGACAGGAATGGCCGCTGCTATGCCCCTGGCTTCTTGCAAAGTCCCATGCCAAAAGGAAATCCCTTTAGGGTCTCCCTGGAGATGCCACATCTGTGGCACCTCTCCAACCGCCTGATTCAGGGGGGCCGCTAGAGATGAGCTCCGCAGGCCACCACTGAGCTCAAGGCGACATAACCCGGAAGTCTGGACTCAAACTTTGTTCTGCTGCTGCTCACCTGAATCTGTAAATGTGTTCTGGGATTGGGATGGCACAACAATTCTATAACTAGTGGATGACGTTCCATTCTGGGAGCCGTCATTCTGGTTCCAGAAACACTGATTACAATACCAGGGGGACTGGCATTCTACTCTCCAGAATACCGTTCTGGTTCAAAAACACATTCTATTTCCAGGTCCTGGGCAGGTTTCTGGAGTGAAGATGGATTCCTTCTTTCTCCTAGGTGTGTGTAAAATACAGCCTTCTCTCTCTCCCCCTCCCCAATATTGCTTCTTACCTTAATAGTTCTGAGCAGATTGCTAAAATATAGAAGAAACTAGACCCTATTTGAACAGCTTCAAAAATCTGTCACAGATTTTAAAAAATGCAACTAAAAAACTGATAGGTCTGCTATTATATTCTAATAAAAGATGTAATGTTTCCATATAATCTATATTTTGGAGCAAAGGAAGAATTAAAAGGGTACTAGGCTCAGAAAAATTATTGCATTCAAAGGTCACATGACACTGGGTGTCTACACTACCTGCATCACAGTCACATACTCTACCAGAATATGGTGTTTTAAGATACCTCCCTTGCAGAACTCTAGACGATAAGGCATTAAGGCATGCCAACATAAAGCCTGTTTTTCAACATGCACAGAGGTTTCATTATCTCCCCTTCCCCCCCCCCCCCACTCTCATGGACCTTCTTTGTCTTCTGGTCTGCTGGAATGTCCCCTCTTCACCTTAGCCTACTGAAGCTTAGGTGTAACTATGGCTTAGCTGGGACTGCCCATTGTCATCCTCCGGCTATGGTCATCCACATTTCTATGGCACTGAAAGCCTATGTGAATGGGAGATGGCTAATAGCCATCTTTCTTGTCCCCCCACCCACCCCGGAAGTTAAAAAAAAACCAGCACTGTATAATATCTGAGCCTATTTAAGTCCAGGAATTAGCATTTGGGGCTGCAAAGTATGACACTAATCCTGGGGCGCAAGGCATTTCACCACATCTTCAACTTATTTTTTCCTATCTCAGCTGACTAAAATTAACACTATACATACAATGGTAGCATAGTTATAGCAATTTGCAGCTCTTTCTCAATTATTGGGTATACTTACAATTTTCCTTCTAGAAAATGAAGATATTTATACTTTTAGATTTCATAAATACAGGGTTGCCAGGTCCCCCTGGCCACCAGCAGGGGATGGGGGTTAGAGATCCAGGCTGGGAAACTATGATTGCCAGATCCAACTCAAGAAATACCTGGGGACCTTGCAGGTGGAGCCAGGAGCAAGGTTGTGACAAACATGATTGAACTCCAAAGGAAGTTCTGGCATCACATTTAAAGGGACCATGTTCCTTTTAAATCCCTTCCTTCCATTGGAAATAATGGAGGATGAGGGCACCTTCTTTTGGGGCTCATAGAATTGGACCCCCTGGTTGGATCTTTTTGAAACTTGGGGAGATTTTTAAGGAGAAGCATCAGATGCTCTGCTGAAAATGTTGTGCCTCTACCTCAAAAAACAGCCCCCCAGAGCCCCATGAATCTATTCTCCATTATGTTCTACTGGGATAGGTGTCCATAGGGTATAATGGAGAGCCCAGCAGGCATTCCCCCCCCCCCATGCACACACACACACACACTTTCTGATAACCCTGAAGCAGGGGGAGGGCCTCCAAACTGGGGGATCCTGGGATTGGTAACCCTATGAGAAACTCCTAGAGATCTGGGAATGGAGGCTGGGGAGTTGAGGGAGCTCAGTGGAGTACAGTGCTGTAGAGTCCACCCTCCAAAGCATACGTTTTCTCTAGGGGAACTGATCTCTGTAGTTTGGTGATGAGCCATAATTCTGAGAGATCCCCAGGTCCCACTTGGGAGTCTGGCATCCCATGATAAATATGCTGAATAGTACAATTTTGTATGCCAAGTAAGTTATAAGCTGAAAGCGGCGCACCGGGTCAAGAGCTTGGGAGTTCTACTGGAGCCTTTATTATCAATGGAGGCCCAGATAGCAGCCACTGCCAAGTCAGCGTTTTTTCATCTGAAGCGGGCAAGGCAGTTGGCTCCCTTCCTGGAGTGCCGGGACCTAGCAACAGTGATCCATGCAACGGTCACCTAAAGATTGGATTACTGTAATGCCTTCTACATGGGGCTGCCTCTGTGCCGAACCCGGAAGTTGCAGCTGGTGCAGAATGCAGTGGCTAGGCTGTTATTGGGGCTCCCGAAGTGGGAGCACATACAGTCAGGGCTACGTGGACTGCACTGGTTGCCAGTTACTTACCAGGTTCGTTACAAAGTGCTGGTTATTACCTTTAAAGCTCTATATGGCCGAGGACCTGCCTACCTGAGGGACCGTATTTCCCCATACGAACACCAGAGAGCACTGAGGTCAGCAGGGAAGAACCAGCTGGCTATCCCCGGACCAAAGGAGGCAAAACTACAAAATACTCGCACACGTGCCTTCTCTATCGCAGCTCCACACCTATGGAACCAGCTCCCGGAAGAAGTGCGAGCCCTGCGGAGCCTTGACCAGTTCCGCAGGGCCTGCAAGACCACCCTTTTCAGGATGGCCTTTGCCGGCTGAGCGACTGATGCTAGTTGACTTCTATCACCATTAATTTTATGAACAGAATTAGAACCTGAAATATATTTGTATTTGTTTTAAATTGGAATTTTTTAAAGATTAATGTGATTTTAAACCTTTGTATAATTACATGGATATGTTTTTAGCCGCCCTGAGCCTGCTTCGGCGGGGAGGGCGGGATATAAATAAAATTTTATTATTATTATTATACATGAAGTCATAACAATATTTTAAGTTTGATGAGAAAGTAAGCATAACATATTTCAATTTTCCCAAAATTTCCATCTTTTTTCCAAAAATCCCCAGAAAAAAAATGGGTTTGGAAATTTTATATCTGGGTTGGCCTAGAAGCTTTCTCCCTGGTGGGTTTTTTAAAAATGGTTGAAATTTTTAAAAATGGAGCCTCATATCCACAATGTAAAGTGGTACCACAGAGCCAACAGTTTTCTAATTCACAACTGTTCATTTTGTTGCATGTGCAGGCCAAAGGTGTTCCACAGGGTTGGTGGAGATGCTTATGATCCTTGGCTTATTTTGATACCCCACAGTTATTTTGCCAATTCCAATTCCAAAAACCTTTATTGGCATAACCAATTATTTAGCCTGTATGTCCAGACAAAGAATTATGTGGGCTCATATGATAGATGTGCATGTGATAACAGTCCCTTGATGTTTTGTAGAACATCTTTTAATTTGGTTTGCTGCAGGAGGAAGCCAGTTGCTCCTTCTGAAGGATCAGCCACTTCCATCACTCCAGTTGTGTCTGAAACAAATAGCAGTTGCCTCAAGTTAAGCAATCTTTTGAATGCTCAACATCTGACTTCCTCCAACCTCTTGTGTAATTCCAGTCTCTTCAACAGAACAAAGACTTTTATATTAATCCAAGTGCTGTTCTGGGAGATAAAATCTGATCATTTCAAAGCCTATTTAAATAATGTAGCTGTTTCCTGCTTCTAAGATCGGCAGCATTAATTTAGTCATTAATTAAAATTCATGCAGCAGATCCCAACAGCTGGAAATAGAATAGTGCGATGAAGAGCATTCTAATTTTAAAATGGATATTTTTATGCACGACTATACTATGTGTATGAGGAAAAAGAGTCTCGTAGCTGTCCTTTTGCTGGCGCCAATGAATACATTGATTGTGATGTGATATAGTTGATTGGATGGGAGGAAAGGTGATATGGTATAGACTGATTTTGTTAGACTTTGGAAGCTAAGCAGGGTCACTACTTGGAAGGGGCACCACTAAGAAAGATTCAGCTGAGGAAGGCACTGGTAAACCACCTCTGCTTCTTGCTTGCCTTGAAAAGTCTTTTCTGGGGTCCCCATAAGTTGGCTGTGACCTGATGGCACTTCGCATACACACGTTCGTGCACATGCACACACACAACCTGTTAATTGGGTATAGAATTTAGCATCAAAGTGATTCCAGTAGGGCAGGAAGAAGGCTGTTCAAGGGAGTATGATCAATGGGTTTTCTAGGGGCAAATGATTCTGTCTTAGGTCTGAATGGGACAAGGGCACTTGAGAAGGAGTGTGCAACCCTTCTGCCATGCCATTTTCTTATGAGCCAAGATCTAATCCCATGCACCCCAGCTGCTGTTAGCATTTGTGTGGGGGGGGTGCTTTTTTACTTCTTCAAGAGCAATGGCTTCTAGGGGCAAGTATTTTACATTTGGAAAATGGCATGGGGAAAGAGTTAAGCACTCTCCATCACCACTGCTCCATTGTAATCAGCCCTACCAGCTGCTTTTAAGTTCTAAAAAAAATGGGATAAAGTTGAGTTTTAAAAGGAGATTAGATCCACTGCTATATAACCATAAGGGGACAGGCTGTGGCTCAGTTGTAGAACATCTGCTTTCCTTGCAGAAGATCCCAGGTTCAATCCCTGGCATCTCCTGTTATAAGGACCAGGCAGTAGGTGATGTGAAATAGCTCTACCCAAAACCCTGGACAGCCACTGCTAGTCTGAGTAGACAATACTGACCCTGGTGGGCTAAATCAGTATAAAGCAACTTCATGTGTACATACCAATCCAAATATTAAAAAATCAAATTATGAAGTCACATGATTAGTTTTGATTTAACTTCCATAGGTAACACTAAAATTCTTGTGTATATGTCCCCCAGAAGCAGCATTTGTGGGGGCTTTTTTGGCCTGTTGCAGGATGGGGAAGAAGAGAAATCATGCTCACCTAATACAAATCAGTGGAGATTTGTGGTGCAATCCAAGCCACTGTTTTTTAAATCCTTACTTGTATTATTCCAATAAAATAACTTTAAGTTAAAGTTCTCAATCTAACATTTAAGTCATGCTTATTTTTCCCCAACTCAAAATATTTCAGTTCAATGATTCATTGTTAATGGGACATAATATTAACAGGGGGTCCTTTTAGAATTTTGTTTTCTAAATAAAAGTCAAAATTAATTTAAAACATTTCTATCCTTCCTTTCCACCCAAGTGGGTGTCCTCAAGGCAGGGAACATTAAAACATTTCAAACATTTAGAAGCCTTTAGAATACACACGTGTGTGTATGTGTATTTAATACATAATATGCTACATAAGGTCATGCTCTACTTAGGGTACTGGAAAAAATTCCAGTTCATATTTTTCCCTAGAGAGTCCACATACCTGCCGAATGATCATGCCCGGTGGGTGTGAGTAGGCAAGGTAGGCAGCTGCCTTGGGCATCTTCAGACACCCTCTCCCACTGCTCTGCTGCTCTGAGAGTGGTGGGACTGTGGCCCCGTGTGTGCTCTCCTCCAAGCCTGGCTTTCTAGCCAAGCTCAGAGGAGAACAGCCTCACTTTGAGGCTGCCTCCTCTTGCAGGGGAGACAGCCTCTGAGCAAGAGGCATAGCAGTGCCGCAGCCTCTTTCACCTGCTCAGCAGCCAGGCAGACAAAAGGGGCCATGCAGCCTCACTCCTGGCTGCCTTCCCTGCGAGGGGAGACAGCCTCAGAGCAAGGCACAGCAGCCTCGAGGCCCCTTTCGCCCACCCAGCAGCCAGGCAGACAAAAGAGGGCCTGTCGCTTCACTCCGACCCCCATGGTGGGGCGCAGACGTCAGGGCAGCCTGTAGCAGCAGAAACCCCAGCTCTGCCCCTGCGAATGATCTACCAGCCTTCATGGATAGTTTATCTTAATTGTTGCCACTTGCTCAGTAAAGCTGAAACATATCAAAGCTGGGAGACCCACCTTACAATGAGATCACAAGAGATGGCAGGCAAGTCTGATCACTGTTGTTCCTGTTTCTTTTTTATATGTATGCCAGCAGATTCATCACATAGATGAGTAAGACTGAAGAGGGGTCCAGTGCTGGGAAGGGGCTGATTAAGGCTTCCCTCTTCAGGGCATCTTGACCTAACTAGTAAGTGAATGTAGTCTATCATTATACTTACTGCAACAAGTGACAATAATATGGCATTAGATAAAATACTAAGTGGCAAGTAACAAGCTACGGCTGCCATGATTTTGGTACCTGGAGTTACTACCTCTCTGGAAGGTCTTTTGTGCCTTTAATAGATGAAAAGCAAACATTTAAGAGGCTAGCATTTACTGTCAAAGAAATTTATTTAAAATATTTCCATTCTACTTTATTTCCTTAGCTTTTTTCAAGGACACAAAAAAACCAGAGCCCATTAACAAAATTAATAAATGCCTAAATTAAGAACACAGACAAATCTGCCCCCCAAAAGTTTACACTTCACCAAGTGCCTTGAAAATAGTGCCTTGCATGTAATGAAGAGGAAAGCTGTTGGATTTTTGTCCATCAGAATCTCAAGTCCTGTTAGGAAACTCATTTGAATGTCATCCAAAGGTGTGGAACTAGTAGGTCAGATCTGATGTTTAAACATGTGCTTTGGTGTGAGGTGAGATGAAGGACTATACAATAGATCCCAGGAATGATTCCATTTGTACCTTCATGCACCCCAGTCTGGAGCTGGAGAAACCAAACAGATTCCTTTGGCACTGCAGCCTACCCGTGTTGTTGCCTTCACCAACAGACAAGGCTCGCCCTAGACTGTCCAGCACCCTAGGCAAGGCTAACTTCTGGCACCCCTCCCTACACTGATAATGTCACCAAGTCACATAGACAGCATCCAATTTGGCAACCCCAGCAGGCTTCCCAATCCCCAGGTCCCAGTGGGGGATCCCCCGGTTTTACAGGCTTCCCCCGCCCCCAGCCAGCTGGCCAGCAGGGGATGCCCCACCACCCACAGCCACCACCTACCTGTAGATCTCCCTCAGCTTTAGAAACCTGCAAATAGGTTCCATTTTAAATGTGTGTGTGTGACATTATTTCCTTTGGAAGGAAGGCATTTAAAAAGGTGTGTGGTCCTTTTAAAAGTGATGGCCAGAACTCCCTTGGAGTTCAATTATGATTGTCACACCCTTGCTCCTGGCTCCACCCCCAAAGTCCCCAGATATTTCTTGAATTGGACTTGGCAACCCTAACCCCCAGAAGGCCAGCACCCTAGGCAATCGCTTAGTTTGCCTGGTGACAGGGCTGGGCCTGTCAACAGATTATGGGTCTGTAAGAGTACATTAGTGCTAAATGGAAGAGAACATACAGCAGTCAGTTGTATGCAATGGTTATAGCTAGACCCAGTGGCGGAAAATAGCCCTATTTTCTCAACTTTTTCTTAAGCAGTTTTGCAGATGGAAATGGAAGACAGGTCAATGGAAGACAGGTCAATACAAGTAATTCCTAAAATACTGTGGTCATCTTATTTTCTGGGATGATCAAAGCAATAACGTATCACATTGCAATGGAAACGCAGAATTCTGTTTATGTTTCTATGAGCTACTTTTTGAGTATATTCCTAACTGTGTGAACCAAATTACTCAGTCCAGGAAAAACTGAAAGCTCTTTCAGTGTTGCACTTAATTTTAAATTTCTTCAGAAGACCCAGGGCTTTTTTTGAGCAGGAACAGGCAGGAACACAGTTCTGGCTGGCTTGGCATCGAGGATGTGGCCTAATATGCAAATGAATTCCTGCTGTTCTTCTACAGAAAAGGCCCTGAGAAGAACAATCAGCATTCATAATCCTTTATCTTTTTGTGGTCTGTTTCAGAAAAGTAAGTAACCACCTAACATGATTAGTCTATAGTATAATTCAAAGAATTTGTTATTTCTGTAGCTGAACATGCATCTATATAAGTTGTATGTAAATATAGTTTGACAATGACATTATTTAAGTGTGCCTGGGTTAGTTGTTTACTCTATGCAGCAAAGTCATCCATTTTCAAATTTCAGCAAAGTTTTTGATTCCTCAAAAATAGGTTATTTTATTTATTGCAGAGCATGTTCTGTCCTGTGGAGAAAAAGAAAATATGTGCGCTTATTTGACATATTTCATCCTAAACAATGCAAACGTTCAGCTCATTAAATCAGTAAAAATGATAACTACAAAAATAGCACAACTGGGGGTATGCATTCATTTTTTAAAACAAGATGCAGAGTATGAGAGTCACAGCCATACTAATCTAGAGTTATTATACTTTAGGTTGTTGGCAGCCTTAATGACAATGGTGTCTATGAAACTGTTTGTTGTCCAGCCCAGTCCTTTCATGCAACTTTGCAGAGCACAAAATCCCTTTATAGAAATGTGGCAATCCTGTCTCCTAGTTAAATCCAAAAATAATTACACTGAGAATGAAAAACAACTGAGATATCTATCCCAGGAGAGAAACCGCGATAGTAGATTGTCACAAAAATAAATAGGTATCCAGTAGCACTTTAAAGATTAAGTTTTCTTAATGTCAAGGTTGTCAAGGTCCCTCTGGCAGCTGGCAGGGGATAGGGAGGACTTACCAGAAGGAAGAGAGAGGCCCAGTCCATGTCCCCACCATTGAATAGGAAGTGACATCGTCATGCAAGTGACTTCTAAGTGATGGTCTGGTGTTTTGGCAAAATGTCTATGGTAAAACTGGCTTCTACCATAGAGTTTCCCTCCCATATACCAGAGAATCACCCAGAAGTAACTGGTGTGATGATGTTGCTTCCAGTGTGACACTGGCAAAGTGGCCTAAGCCTTCTTCTTTCTACTTGTGAGTTCCCCCACCAGCTAGCTGATGGATGGCTGGGGGGCAGGGCTTGGTGGCAGAGGATCCCCACCTGTACTGGGGTTTCTGGTAACCCTACTCTAGCATAAGCTTTCATGGATCAGAGTTAATATTGTCAGATGCATAAAGTGGTTCCTTACTGGGCAGACATATACATAGGGCGGTTATGAAGGAAAATTTCTGAACAGCAGTACCAATGGGCCATAAAGTGCAGAATGTACCTTAAAGATTAGGGCATGGGCTTTCAGATGCTGATGAGAGAGAATTTCGTCTGTAAAAGACTGCTGTATTATAAGTTAATTACATGGATCACGTCAAGGCTTGCTACTTTGTCTTGCTCATCCTGCCCCTGAAACCTTTAACAACAGCCACACAGATGCATTAAGCAAATAAAGCTTTTGCCATACTTTATCTTAAGGTCTTAATTTTCTTCTGCCTACCTGCTGCTAAAAGCAAAAGAGCAAATGTCAGCTTTGAAGATATGATAGGATTCTGAGTCCTCTCACAGTCAGCTAGCACACATGCTGCTCTCTGTCTGAATCTTATTCAAGGTTGCTAGGGATTAAATGATAACGGGAAGAGGGTAAGGACAGCACCTTTGCAATTGCTGTGACAAGTATTATTGTGTTACTCAGAGTGGTCAGCTGACATTTCCTCAAAGGGTATGGATTGATAGGCAGTAATCTTACCCATAAGAACTTAGAAAATCTCACTCCTTCCAGTTGAGGAAGGATGAAGATGGGTGTGCAAGAGAAGGAACAGATGTTTGAATGCAGGACATTTCTGGAGAACTGCTGCCCTTTAGGAATACTTCCTTGTCTCCAGATATATTCTATGTTTATTTTTATGAATTAATCAATCAATCAATCATTTTATTTATATCCCGCCCTCCCCGCCGAAGCAGGCTCAGGGCGGCTAACAACATTAAATCAATACATTAAGTTATACAATAATGTTTAAAACAATAACTAGTTTAACAAATTTAATTAAAATTCTAAAATTAATAAAATTAACATCCTGGTGCTATTTCAGCAGATGGTAAATTTATTTAGCAGTCTCTCTCTTTAATCGGTGAAGGCCATCCCAAAGAGGATGGTCTTGCAGGCCCTGCGGAACTGTTCAAAGTCCCGCAGGGCCCGCATTTCTTCCAGGAGCTGATTCCATAGGTGTGGAGCCATAGCAGAGAATTAAGTAAATCTTCACTAGAGCTTTATGCATTTTCAGCTCTGTCTCTTCTGCAGGAAACCTATGCAGGCAGCACTACCCCAAGAACTTTTTGCTGATTGGAGAGATGGGGAGCATGTAACACCTCTTATTGCCAAGGTGTCTAGATTTTTAAGAAAGCCATTGCAATTTTTCCTTGCTCTCCCTTCCCCTTCTGCATATAATGCATATAGCTCAAGCGGAAACAAAATGTAATACAAGCCAATTGTTGCAGAGATTTGATCTTTACTGGGAATAGCTGATCTATTGGGGAGACCTGGTCTGCCACACTGTAATAATTATCTTCACTGCAGAAATGGGTCTAGCGCCTATTAAATAGTCACAATTTGGAGGCATATCATTATCCTGGAAAACAAAAGGACTCCCTGAACCTAATAGGAACGGAGAAGGCAGAGATGAGTAATTACTATTGCCACCTGGTGAGCAGTTTAAGGAACTGCAAGTAAGTTGTAAATGGGGCAAGACAGGTGTTACTATGTTCCCAAGAGGAGCGTCACTAGGGGTAAAAACTACTGGTGTACAAAGGCATCTGACAAATTCATAGTGATTCTGGTAATTAAAGTGAAAATTGAAGCCATGGGAAAGGTGAGAGAACAGGAGTCTTAAAGCACTGCTATTGGCAACATATGGATGTAATTTTAAAAACAGGTTGCAAAAACAATGAAGGTGTCTAAAATGACTGTAAATTAAATTTATTTTATAATGAAAAGGCAAGTGCCAAGTTCCCCCACCCTTACATCTGATTCCTTCATCACTTCCTCCTCCCTTGCGGTTTAATAGATAATTTTACCTTTGTGAGCATAATTTATATTTCCAGACACACCACAGTGGCAGTTTATGACTGCCATTAACAGAAATGCATTCCTACTTTTCCATGGCTGCCTTAAGTTTTTTAATCATAAACCATCCATATGCTTATTTCAACATTGAAATGAACCCATGGGACCTATGTCATCCTGGGGAGCTATTTTCAGGCAGTTGGGGTGGTTTTTGCTGGCCCATGGGGTTTATGGAATATAATTTGACCAAAGTCAAAATGAAGCCAAAGCCTGCTGACAAAATCCTGAATTTAGGGTTTAGTAGATGCCTGATCTCTATCAAATATAGTCAAATGCCGGAGTTTAGAATAAAAATACAGTTTTGGTGCTTAAAAGACTGACAGCTGCATAAGAGAGTACACACTCTATCCAATGCATGAATGGTTACCCTCTTTTTGTGGAAATGTGTATGCATGCATGCACACAGGTACAAAAGAAGGCAAGAGAGATCATTATAAAATGAGCTGAGAAGTCTTAACAATCCAAATGATAGTATTTGGGCTTTTTAATTTAGACTGAGAGGTGACGTGATAGAAGTCTACAAAAGTATGCATCGTGCAGGAAAGGTGGATAGAGAGAAACTTTTCTCCCTCTCCCATAACCCTGTAAAACTGACTGACTGACAGTAGCTTCAATACAAACAAAAGAAGTACATAAGAGAAGCCATGTTGGATCAGGCCAATGGCCCATCCAGTCCAACACTCTGTGTCACACAGTGGCCAAAAAATAAAAAACACTAGGTGCCATCAGGAGGTCCATCAGTGGGACCAGGACACCAGAAGCCCTCACCCTGTTGCCCCTCCCAAGCACCAAAAATACAGAGCATCACTTGCCCCAGACAGAGTGTTCCAACAAGTACTACTTTATGCAGTGGGTAGTGCAAGTGACAGCCATGAGACATTATGATTGCCATTGGCTTATATGGATTTAAAAGGGATTTGGACAAATTTGTGGAATAGAGGTCTATCATTGGCTATTAACTATGGTAGAAAAATGGTGCCTCTGATTGTCATATGTTGGGTAGCAGTCAGCTGATGAGGGCTGTTGTCTGTTGTTTCTGGTTATGGACTTCCCTGTGGTAACTGGATGGCTATTGTGGAAACAAGATACTGGATTAGGTGGAGCACTAGTCTGATGAACCTGACTACTCCTTATGTTTTTGCTTATAGTTTGGGATGTGGCATTTAATGATAAAGATACTAGGGTACAGTAGCAGATTAAAGATTAAAAACTACCGAACTACCTGAACCCTATAAAGCATATCAACATACACAATGTTCTTGTGAAGTTCCATAGAAAGGCAAAGTTTGTGGATCTTATGTTTTGAGGTACCCCCAACATGCTGTATGGAAGGGAAATAGAGTATCACTTCTATCAATTAAAGCTCTTGCCTCTGATAGATGGAAGCAGCACTGAAAAAGAGTGGTCTACTGCTTTATATTGCTGATGAATAATGAATGGAAAATTGGATTATTACAGTATAGAGACTGGACTGTTTTAGAGATTACTAAGAAAATGGTTTTACCAAGTGACAGGGAATGGCAGATTTAAAAAAAATTCCTTCCACATAAGAAGTTAGTATGTCAAGAACATGCTAGTTCTTTAGGTGCATGGAAAGTTTTAATATAAAAGAGCATTCAATTCTGAACAGTCCTCCTTTAGTTCAAAACAGCACAGACCAGAAATTGATTTACATCCTTATCTGTGTGAACTAGGTCATAATCATGTCAAATGTAAGACTTTTGAATCATATTAAGATCTTTCATGGAGAGAGATGTACACTGCAAATGAAATATGTGTCCAATACCATCTGATCTGCTTATTCAGAAAGCCCTGTGTCCATGATCCTTTGCTGGACCAGGGAGGTACCACTCTTCCTCCAAAAATTCATCAACAACCATCAGGCTTGAGATTCCTTCAAATGGAGCAAGAAGGAAAAAAATATTACTCTATATTGCTCTTTTAGCTCAAATTGCAGAACTCTATTGCTTTGGTTCTCAAATCTAACGAGATCTGGCTGTCCTCAACGAGGGCCAGGACTTTTTCAGTCCTAGCCCCAACCTGGTGGTACTCTCTGCCAGAAGACACTAGGGCCCTGCAGGATCTTTTACAATTTCACAGGGCTTGCAAAGCAGAGATGTTCCACCAGGCTTTTGTTTGAGGACAGCGACAGCTGCCAGGCTGGCTCCCCCTCTCCCCCCTCTACTCAAGGGGGAAACTGCTCCTAATGCCTGGAAAGCAGAATTATAGCACACTATAAAGTATGTTCATTGGATTGCAACTGTTTTAAATTACCTGTTTTATTGTAATATAATAATAATAATAATAATGTGATGCTTTCGGAAAATCAGGAAGATCAGAAAGCCCAGGAAAAGGTCACACCTCCTCTCTGGCCATGCCTTAATGGAGGAAGTACTGGCTGGTGGCTGGGGTGAAGTTAGAAACCTCTTGTCCTGCACTAGGCCACCCCAGCAAACCGAGGAGAATCACATCTCCTGCAAGTTTATCACCAGGAAAGAATCTCTTGACTTGAAGATATTGGATTTAGAAGATATTGGATTTATATCCCGCCCTCCACTCCGAAGAGTCTCAGAGCGGCTCACAATCTCCTTTACCTTCCTCCCCCACAACAGACACCCTGTGAGGTGGGTGGGGCTGGAGAGGGCTCTCACAGCAGCTGTCCTTTCAAGGACAACCTCTGCCAGAGCTATGGCTGACCCGAGGCCATGCTAGCAGGTGCAAGTGGAGGAGTGGGGAATCAAACCCGGTTCTCCCAGATAAGAGTCCGCACACTTAACCACTACACCAAACTGGCTCTCCACACCAAACTGGCTCTCCTTGAGTGGGGTGAACCCTGACTTGAGTGGGGTGAACCCTGCTGTGGGACTGTTGCCAACAGGGAGTCCCAGTAAAAGGGGCAGCCCCCAAGCCATTGCCCCACCAGAAACTTTCCCTATGATGTTTTTGCTTCTGCTAGGGGGCGGGGGGGGGGGCTGCTTTGTCTGTACATCTCTGTCACAGAAAAATCCCACAAAGAATAGCCTCTGTCTCATCTACTGAGCTATTGTCAGACCCAGGTTTATAAGGAAAGAATAAAAAAAATATGAAGTAAAGGTTTAAAAAAATCATTCTCTTTGGCTTTGCAAAAAAACAAAGAGAGAGTGGTAAAACTAAACAGCATGAGTTCCTGCCTCTTACTCTCTAAATAATTGGGTACCACGCTGTCATCATAACTGATTGAACTACATTCATATTGGCAAAACTGGTGTTCTGACAATTGCTGGTGACTTAACAGGAATGGAGAGCATTGCCAAACATCTTATAAGTGGCCATTCTTCAGTCATGCGGCACTTTGGAATAGCTTTTCAAAGGGAGAAAGGAAAATTGTATTGGTTTCAACACCTGGTTGAGCAGCTCAATAAGGACAAATTTGAACGTTAGAGCACAATCATTATTTATTTCATGGCTACATCTTTATCGCATGGTCAGTCTGAACATGAAAGTTCATGCTGGCATCTCAGAAGACTTCCCTGGGAAGGCTGGAGAGAGGGAGACAGCTTTTCACACATAATTTGAGGGGGCAGTTGCTTCCAGATAAACAGATTAGGGTAGGGGAGCTTTGTTTTCCTTTTAGTGCATTTATGACATAATAGATGACATAATGACAACAGCATTAGGACTGCAACTTTTATTGCTTATAAGATACTCTCTTTTCCATGCTTATCAAGAGCACAGACTACTTCTGATTAAAGCAATGACTGCCATTAATGTGTAAGAGCTGGAGATAACCTGCAGGAAAACCATCTTCCCTTCTCAGCTCAGGGGCAGGATTTCTACCTTTCATTTCCCTCTGGGCAGAACCCTTATTTCAGGAGGTTCCCACCCTGGCTGACTGCCTTCCACTGTATAGCCTATCCCCAGGGCCAGCAGTAGGGGGCCAGCAAGGAAGGCCATCGCCTAGAACCCCATCTGGCCACAGGGCTCTTGCATGTCCCCAGCCCTGGCCGTATCCTGTCTGCCACTCGCCTGCATGGGCCACCATCTACCCGGCCCATCACCACTGCTGCTGCCCAGGGGGACTTAGGAGTTGTCAGGGACACAAGCTTGAAGGAGCAGCAAAGCAGCCCTGCACAGCGGCTCCTTCAAGTCCTTGCCCGCTTGCTCAGAAAGGCACCTGAGAGCCCCAAGGTACCCAGCCCAGCTGCCACCACCCGCTGCTCTTGCCTTTCAAGCCAGCGCATCCCCTGGTCCCAGCTCCCCAGTCTCTCTCCCCTCAGTGGGCTGCCCAGATCCTAGCTGAGCATCCTGGCAGGCCTGGGCAGGTGCCGTAGCAGCTGGGGATGGAGCAAAGCCCTCCTCTGGTGGCTACCTTTGCACGCTCAGGTCAGGAAAGCAGCAGTGGCATTGTTCCATTGCTCCCGGGGCCCTGCTGTTGCCAGCAGCCTGGTCCCCTTGGTCCTTGCCCTTCCTGCCTTCCAGCAGATGCACTGCAAGTGGTGAGTAATGGTGGCTCAGAGGGTGAGTGGCCCACAGTGGAGCAGAGGCTGGGCCCCTGGAGCACATAGCTGGCTGGCCAGGTTTGGGCATCCCTGGCAGTGCAGCACGCCATCTCCATGCACCCCGACTTGGAGCCTGCCTGGTCCAGCCCCAAAGGAGGCAGGCAGCCCAAGAAGAGCCCCTCTCCTGGGGAGCTGGCAAGAGGAGTAGCAGGGGTAAGCTGGAAGGGGGGCTCTGGGCTTGGGGAAGAAGAAGGCCCCAAGTTCCAGCCTGCAAGTCAGAGAGAGCCAGAGTGGTGTGGTGGTTCCAGTGTGGGACTGGGATCTGGGAGACCTGGGTGTGAATCCTGACTGCCCCATGGAAGCTCACTGGGTGGCCTTGGGCCCCTCACATACTCTCTTCCCAACTTACCTCATAGGAGAGGAGGAGCATGGAAGCCACCTTGGGTCCCCATTGCTGAGAAAAGTGGGTATGGATGAAGTAAATAGCCAGAGGTGCACTGCCCCAGAACATGAAGGTTCTATGTATCTTGTCCAGTGTCCTTTTTCCAGGCATGGCCAGTTAGAGGCTTCTGGGAAGCACAGGGCAGCCAGCAACTCTCATCCTACAGAGAAAGAAAGAAGCCTTCCTGGAGGAGATGGGAGACACTCTGGTGGCCACGCACCATCAGCCAAGAGACAAACCACCATCTCTACCCTTGTCTAGCAATCCTGTCAGACAGCCAGAACAGGACAGCCTCTCTCTGTACATATGAAGCATCACCATAATGTGGGAGGGGGCACAAGTAGGTAGCCTTGCCTAGGGCGCCAAAAAGCCTGGCAACAGTCCTACCTGTCTCTTCTGGTGTACCAGGCACTGTCACCTAGATTTATGCCCTTGACCTCTGGTTTCCACTGCTGTCTAATGGAGCACCAAGAGAAAGATTGCGGGGTGGGTGGGGGTGGGCTTAACTGGAAGTGATGTCACATATGGCAGGAATGCTCTAGCAATTCTGCAACAGAGCTAGGACAGAGCTAATCATAATTAGGCATTGCCTCAACATATCTGTTTGTGTAACCGGAGGCAAAGTTACACATTGCTGCAGTACTCTAGCAATCCCCCAGAGATCTATAGTTTTATGCAACCAGAAGTCATAGTAGAAGTAGCAGTGGCTAGCCTCATCCCCAAAACCTCCCAAGATCACTCACTTAGTATCTGTTCTTATGCCCCTCCCCTGACTTAGATTAATGGTATGTTAATTATCTGGAAGGTCACTTTCATTCCAGAGTTACCCTGCAGTATATACAATGCCCTGATGGGAGTATTGAAGCCTCTTTGACTTATTTCTTCTTAAACTTTTGACTGATGCCACCATTTATATACTTCACTCAACAATCAAGAGTTAATTTTTTAAAAAGATTTAACAAAATTTTATTTATTAAAGGCATGTTAAAGTTAAGGAATAAAACTTAAGGTAAGGATAAAATGTAACAGTTTAAACAATAAATATTTAGGCTTATAGAAATAATAGCATTCAGACACACTAAGTTTCTGACAGACCCGCCAAACTGCATGTAGCTCAGACACAGAATGACACCCTCACTGACTCAGCTTTCCTGTCTCCACTTACCAAAACCACCTCCAAAGCCACACCTCCTCAGCCATGAACCAATCATACTCCACATGCAGAAAAGCAGTTCCTCACACACACTAATTTCACACTAGAGCTTTAATCCTGGTTTAACTCTATCCCCAAACTGACTTTCTACACTAGAATCAGAGAAACCAACTTTATGACTCTATGATTCTATGGTTTTAGTGTAGAAAGTCAGTTTGGGGACAGAGTTAAACCAGGATTAAAGCTCTAGTGTGAAATTGGTCACTCGTTATTTTACTTAGCCTCTCAAGCCATCCCTCTTCCTACACTTAACCACCAATAAATGATCACTATATACTATATACTATATTTACTTATTGTCCGGGGAACATCATAGTACTAGGGATTATCTGTGCAAAAATGACCTCTAGGAAATAATTATGCACAAGACAAGTACGAATGGGAACCAAAAGCAGCAGCTCATTCCAGCAGCAGTCCTGGTGCCTTCATCATCACCTTCTGGTGTCTTCAATTAAGGGCACTCCATCTCCTTTCCCTTTCAGGGGCAATCTCTGGAATTTTTCCAGCAACCCAGCATTGCACGCTCCTGAACAAATAAAAAATTTAAAACATGGGGAAATGGAAAGTGAATATGGGAGGCCTAGTACACAGACCACATTACCACTTTTTGTTCTCTAACGTTTACCTGGTTGTCTTTCAACAAAGTTTGAACCCAGTGGCACCTTTAAGACCAACAAAGTTTAATTCTGTGTATAAGCTTTCGTGTGTGTACACACTTCTTCAGATAAATTGAAACAGACTTCCTCAAGCCTTACATATAGGTAGGGGGGGTTAGTTGCCAGAAAGGGCTAATTGGAGTCAAGATGCATAAGAAACCGAGCAATAAATATACCCAAGGTTGGATTAAACAACTGGTAAGACCTGTGAATAGCAGCAAATTAGCATACAGATAACAAAGGGTTAACAAACAGATGCGAGAACTGACTGTTTTAGGATTGTGTTGAGATATGAACCTGATATCTCTGTTAAACCCTGATTGTCTCTTGTGACTGGTAAGCCATCTTCAGGAGGCCAAACGAGTATCCCCACTACCTTAAAGGCAGAGCTGCACCACAGCCTCTATACTGCCACCCAGATAAAAAAAAAATCTGCTGCTGGAGCTAACCCAAGGGAAATGAAAGAAAAGGAAAGAAGAAGTGAAGAAAGCTCCTTTGATGCACTAGCCCTAAAATGCTGCTCAGTGATGAATAATCAGGAAGACCCATAATCTTCCTGTAGAATTGACTTTAATTACAGAATGTGTTTGGAAGTGTACAAGCACCTGGATCTTCTATCAAGATTTCGATGAGACCATATCCGGTTCTTGAATGCCAATTGATTAAAGATGCAACAGTTAACTTTCCTTCATGAGATCTGACAGGGTATAGTTAAGCTGCAATATGAGCCTCCACAGTTTGGCATGTAAATTTTATGTTCCATACAGTTTTGCCAGCTAGCATATCCAGATGCGCTTTTCTGAAATGCTAAGAGGGTGCTCTTAATCTCTCTGATATTATCAGAAAGAAGGATGACAGCCTGGAGCACTTTGAAGAGGACACTGGTGGGTGTGACAGAAGATGATTCCTAAACTGCTGGCATCATAATCTTGCCTTTGCCATTCACTCACTCATTCATTCATTCAGTACAGCTTTATCCTGCACTTCTGCCAAGGAGCTCAAGGCAATATACATAATCCCTCTTTCATCCTCATAACAACCCTATTAGATAGGTTAGATTGAGAGAATGCAGCTGGTCCAAGGTCACCTTGTGTGCTTCATAGCAGTGTTGAGGATTTGAATCCAGATCTCCCAGACCCTGGTCTGACATTCTAACCACTCCATTGCAAAAACAGGAGAATGACTTCCTGCCTTCCTTTTCCATTCATTGACATAAAGTGGGAGACAATTGCCCCTGTTTGGGCACTGTATATATTTATTTATTAGAAATATTTCTATCCCACCTTCTCATCCCTCTATGGGGAGTCTAACAGCAGCTAAGAAGAGTGATGCAAATAAAGAAAGAAGAGAAATCCAAATTAAAGCAGTATTAACAAGCATCAATTAAAACAGCAGCTCACTACACAGTTTAGACACATCAGTAGAAACAAAGGAGCAAAAATACTACACCAGGTCAAAGGTGCACTGGGTGCACCACATCTCCTTGCCTAGAAGTAAGCACCTTCCCAATGCAGAGAATTCCAGAGTTTCAAGATCAGAGCTAAAAAGGCCACATTCTGTGTACCAGGAAAGACTCATATGCTTTCTCCCCACTCCCTTCCCATGAGATCCTCTTGCCAGCAAACAGCCCTGCTAGAAGGCTAGGGAAGAAAGGCGCCTTTGCTCACTCCCAATCCCATTAGGAGAAACACGGGGATTTCTCCTTTGTAGCATGCCACCACCCTAGGTCCCACTCTTAATTGCCCCCATTTCCAGTGTTGTCCAGGGGTATGGCTTCTGGGGTTTATAGTAGTTTCTATTGAGCAGTCTTGGACATCAGTGAGGAATCTATGCAATGCTTCTTCACCAAACAGCTTTATTTATACAAGACACAGCTCAAAAGATAAATACAGGACAGTTCTAGGGAACAGTTATACTTATAAACATGGAAAGGGGTACTAGTTAGATAAACTTACTGTCTTGGAATATTTGGCTGAGCCTTGGCAGAAGGCTGGTGCTGTGGCTGTGGCACACACACACCAAATAGCAACAAGTAATATTTTCCCATGTTTTCAGCAAGCACAACACACAATGAATTCTCCAGGTTCTCGCTCTGCCAGTTTTCAGGTCTCTTGCACAGAAAGGAACAGTTCTTATACACACACACACACCACAGCAGGCTCAGAGGGCATTAGCCAATCTGGGCTCCCAGTTCTGGTGCCCAGAGCCCATCAGAACCAGGCATCCAACTGAGAGGCATTAACACATCACCAAGATGGCATATTGTCTCTCTGGGTTGTAAAACCACTTCTATCCATTGAGATGGGGCTTTCCCAGACTTTAAGGTCCCATCCTGCTTGTCCACTTTCACAACTATTATAGTCTTTTCTTTTTGTCTGCCCCTCATCCACAACGAAGTTTTCTCCATACTTTTTCAAATCAGATCAAATTGGGTGTGAGGGCAGTAACATGGCAAATGAAGTTCAGTGTTGGTAAGTACAAGGTGATGCACATAAGAAACAAACAAACAAAAAAACCCCCTTAATTTTAAATACGGTATATGCTGATGAGGCCTGAACTGACAGAAAGATTGAAAGAGATCATGGGTCATAGCATATGGCTTGATGACAATGTTAGCTCAGCATGTGACAGCAGTGAAAAAGACAAACTCCATGCTGGGGATTATTAGGAAAGGAACAGAAAATAAAATATACAGCATCATAATGCCCCTCTATAGATCTGTGATGTGGCATCTGTGTACAAGTCTGGCCACTGAATCTCAAAAAGGGTACTGGGGAAAGTACAGAAGCGGGCAACCAGAAAGATTAAGGGACTGGCGCTGCATTCCCAAGAGGAACCTCTTAAGATGTTCGGTTTGGGAAAAAAAGAGGAGTGACATGACAGAAGTTAATAAAATTATGCCTGGGGGGTAGAGAAAGTGGATAGAAGAGTTGGTTTGTACACCCTACATGTCTCTACTCTATGGAGTCTCAAAGCAGTTCACAATCACCTTTTTTCCCCCTTTTCCCACAATTCCCCGCCCCAGTACTAGAATTTGGGGGCATCTAGTGAAGCTGATGGACAATAAGTACAAGACAGACAAAAGGAAATACTTTTTTACTGAATTAGTAAATTGTGGAATTCACTGCCAGTGGAGGTAGTAATGGCAATGAACACAGGATAGTTCTTCCAACTGCTAGTAGCCATGTTGACTGAAGGGAAGCTCCATCTACAGAGGCAGCAAACTTCTGAATACCAGGGCCGGGAGGCAACATCAGAGAAAGGCCTTGGCGTCTATGCCTTGTTTGTTGGCCCTCCAGGACAACTGGTGAAACAGGATACCTGATGGACCATGGGTCCTCCTCTTGTTTCTTATGTGAAGAAATGATGAGGAAATACAGAAAGCCAGCAAAAGCAGAATGAGAATAATTGGAAGTTCATAGAAAAACCACTGCAATTTATCACTCAAATCAATGGCAGACTACTGTGTGAAAACACCTCTATGGTGTACAGCAACACCTTTCCCAAAACATCTGCTGTGGGCAGCAGCCAACATCTTTTTCTTCTTTTGCGGGGTTTCCCAGTACCTTTTCCCTATGCTCCATCCAACTGCATCCCCTTTATTTACTGTATGAATCCCTGAGAGTTTCATCCCAATTGAATGAAAGATGAATATGTAATAGTAGGTTATGTCTTTTGATCTTACTTGCCAATAAAAGTTGAGTCCTCCCTCCTGATTTCTTTGGCAGGGGGCAAAATTCATGGAAATTTCATTCAAACAGGATGGAAATCAAAGAGAATATACATAGGAATACGTTTCCATTGGAAACTAAAACATGCAGTAATGAAAACAAATAACTTCTGAAATGACAAGGAAATTGCACCTCCCTAACTCCTTGTTCTAAAGCCAAAGGACTTCTGTTCAGTTATACTGGTTAAGTGCACAAACTCTTATCTGGGGGAACCGGGTTTCATTCCCCATTCCTCCACATGCACCTGCTGATGTGACCTTGAGTCATCGCAAGTTCTCACAGAGGGGAGGAGGTTGTAAGCCACTCTGAGACCCCTTCAGGTACTGAACGGCGGGGTATAAATCCAATCTCCTCCCCTGCTTCCTCTTCAAAACCATATCCATCTGTAGCTGTTACAAGTGGCATTTTAGGCTATGACTTTGCTTCTTCCCAGCATTTTTGTTTGCAAGTATAGCTACCATGGCACAACATACTGTACAAAACATAATCCCTTTGTGCTAGACCACCCACTCAGGACAGACAATTCTACAGGATACAAAACTTAATTATTTCAGTGCAGTTAAATATGGAGCTTTAACTTGCTCACTGGAGCCTTCTTAGAAGAAGTGAGCTTGTGAATACATGTGCATGGTGCTTTCCGCAGATGTTCTGATGTGCATGATGCTTTCCACAGATATTTGCAATAATATCACCAAAACAAGATTTAATTTGTAGATCTTCCGATGTATGGTCAGGAAGACAGAGTTGCATCATAATGACAGGAAAGATTTACAACCCAAAGTAAATAATGACTCATTAGAAAGAGTTAAACTAGATGACTGACATTCTATTATTAAACGTGTGAATGCTTGGATATAGTCCCTGCTGCTCTGCTACAATATCAGGATTGGTGTCAGTGTCAGGCAATATGTTATATATGTTCTAAGATTAGACTACATGACACTTAGCAAGGGGGTTTACATTTTCTAATGAGTATGAAGTTCTGACCACATTCCTGTGAGGTAGGTTATCTAGGTTTCTAGTTTTACAAGTGGGGAAAACTGATTTTTTAAAAGACCACACAGTGGGCAGAAACACAGCATAACGCAATGGTTTTTGCTTAGGATACCACTACAAATTGACTCTATCTACACCGAGGAGAGGGAGTTTCTTTACAGTAACTGATCAAGCAGTAAATATACTGAGCGATCATACTGTATGGAAATGGATGGGTAATGACTCTACTTTCTAGCTAATATCTGCAGATTAGAAGTTTTCCACATGAATGCAGCTATTGCATGGTAAGATGTGGCTGTGATATAGAGCTCTGTTGCTGGAATACAGAATGAGCTTGTGATAGGCACAGAACTTGAACCTTCCCACTGCAACTCAGTGCTAGTAAATGTATAATGTAGGAGATACTCCAAGGGCTCCCCTGTATGCATTGAGGTCTCTGCATATTTCCTTCAAGCTTCTCTTCCATGATCAGAGAAACACTCTGCAGACTATGCATTTTCATTTTCTTTCAGTATTTCAGAAAGGGAATTATAATTATTTTCACAAAATTTGGGAAAGCATATATCATTTTGTAAATTTGTTTAGGGGCAACTGTCTGGGTTTGGAAATATCAGGACATGATGGGCATACAAGGACACCATGGACATCTTCAGACTTACCAATAGGTAGGAAAGGGAGGAGATCCAATTGGAGCCCTGGAGTGGCAGCCAGCCTACTTGAAGGCTCCTTATTTCCCTGCATGCAGCAGGAGCAACAAGGGAGGAAGGAGATAGAAAGCAAGAGCACCTTACTCAAGGATGGACTGCTTTTGATGGCCACATTACCAGTCCAGTAGCGGCTGGAGTGAGTAACCACTCTAGGTCTCCCACTTACCAGCAATTGGTGAGCTGGCCCATTTCACCATTGAATATAATGACAATAGACTTATCCTTCAGTCCATCTAGCACTCATTGGATTCAGTGGAGGCTAGGCCTTGTCTCTAGAGGCCGTAATTGCTTTCAATGCATGATAGACCTGGCATCGAGACTTGGAGGTCATGTCTACCCCCACTGTTTTTATTAGGTGGCTTCACCACCAGTTCCCTGGGTGGGCATTAAAGATTGGGAGGGAGGGAGAGGTACCACGGAGAGGGGTGGGAGGGTGAATGGTATGGTGCAGGGGGGCAGCAGGGCACAGCATGGCACAGGGGGGCGGCGGGCATTGGGGCTGCTTGGGGCGCCATGCACCGGGTTTAGGAGGGGGGTTAGCATCTACCTAGTAAAAGTAGTCTTTCTCCACAATGGGGACAAAAGCAGGAAGCAAGCAACCTCAACACCTGGAGACTGGCATCAATGGTTCTCCAGGCAGAAATGGCTAATTTTGCGAATGGATTCTATGCCATGGTACCTTGCTGAGGTCCTACCCTTTCTCAAACTCACCCTCTCCAGGCCCCACCCACCAAATATCCAGGAATTTCCCAACCTGGAATTGGGAACTGCTAATTCACATTGACTGTCATAGAGGGACTGCTGCTGAACAGGAGCAAGCAGCTTGGCCTCGTTAAGTCATGTCAGATGGGTGGCATCAAGTCACCCAGAGGATGCTGCCAGGCCTAGGGTAGCTAACCTCCAGGTGGAGCCTGAAGATCTCCTGGAATCAGAACTGGATTCCAGACAACAGATTTCTCTCCCCATCCTGGAGAAAATAACTGCTTTGGAAGATGGACTGTATGCTACTCTATTCACCTGAGGCCTCTTCCTTTACTGAGAAAAGCAGCCTGGGTTTCCTAGCAACAGCCTCTGGCTAGCACTTCCCAGGGGGAAATAAGCGGGGCCTTGCCTCCCTGGCTATTTGTGTGGCCTTTGGAGGCTGTGTGTGTTGGCAGGCCTTTTGTGAGGCCACAGTAGCTCTGCAGCCATTTCTAAGGCTGGTTAATAGAGAGGACACAGAGTTGGCTGTCTCTGAGGTAAGACATTCCTAGGCCTGAGTAGGTGGGGGCCGAGGAACATGTCTCTCACAGTTTACTGTTTGCTTTGCAGCAGTATTGTTTGTGTATGTGTGGTGGTGGTGGTGGTGGTGGGAGACGGACTGTCCCAGACTTCTTACAACAGGCCCTGAGGAGAGGCAGTAGTAATCAGTAAGGCTCCAGGAGAACCTTTCAGCAGAGAACTGTCTTGCTCAAAGGTCAGTGGCCTTCTGATGGGGTTCTGGCCTGTCAAGGCCAGCAGTAGGTGGGTCACAGAGAGGCTACCCAATGGCAGGGGGGAGTGGTGACAGAGTGCAAGGCCACTCCTGTAGTTGCCAAAACTTCCAATAAAAATTGAGGATTGAGCCAACACATTGATACCCCACCTTTTTCCACAGAGGGGACCAAAACAGTTTACTTTATTCTGTTCTCCTCCTTTTTATCTGCACAGTAGGGTTGTCAAGTCCCCAGCTTCCCGCAGTGGGGGACTCTTTCTCATGCACAGAGCACGCGTGCGCTGTGATAACATCACCCAGAAGTGACATTATCAAAGTGGTGGCACCCATGTGGGGCTGCTCTAGGCGTTTCCAGGAAAACTCTATGGTTTTCCTGGACGCTCTAGCCATTTGGGAGGTTAAAACTCTATGGTGCCTATGCACCATAGAGTTTCTACCTCCCAAATAGCTAGAGCGTCCGGGAAAACCATAGAACAGGGGTAGCCAACGGTAGTTCTCCAGATGTTTTTTGCCTACAACTCCCATCAGCCCCTGCCATTGGCCATGCTGGCTGAGACTGATGGGAGTTGTAGGCAAAAACATCTAGAGAGCTACCAATGGCCACCCCTACCATAGAGTTTTCCTGGAAACGTCTAGAACGGCCCCACATGGGTGCCACCATTTTGATGACGTCACTTCTGGTTGATGTCATCGTGCCAGCGACATTGGGGGGAGGTTGGGAACCTCCCGGGCAGGAGAATTCCCTCCCGGACCTGGGGATTGGCAGCCCTACTGCACAGCAACCCTGTTAGGTAGGTTAAAGTATGTGATCAGTCCAAAATCATCCTGTGAGTTTCTGCAGCAATAAGAGAATTAGAATTTAGATATCACAGACTCTACTCTGAAGGTCTAGCTGCTACATCACACTAGGCTTCATAGGATGACTGCTGTTGTACAGCAGCAGGCATCCAGACCTAGTTGAGTCATGCATACTAGGTGGTATCAAATCACCTGAGGTTGCCTTCATGGAGAGCCAATTTGGCGTAGTGGTTAAGTGTGCAGACTCTTATCTGGGAGAACTGGGTTTGATTCCCCATTCCTCCCCTTGCAGCTACTGGAATAGCCTTGGGTCAGCCATAGATCTTTCAGAGTTGTCCTTGAAAAGGCAGCTTCTGGGAGAGCTCTCTCAGTCCCACCCGCCTCACAGGGTATCTGTTGTGGGGGAGGAAGATAAAGAAGATTGTGAGCCGCTCTGAGACTCTGAGATTCAAAGTGGAGGGCGGAAAATGTCCAATGTCATCATCATCAACAGCAGCAGCAGTTGCTTCCAGGCCTAAGGTTGCCAGCCTCCAGGTGGGACCTGGATACCTCCCAGAATTATAGTTGAACTCAAGACACAGAGATCTGACCACCTGGAGAAAATACTGCTTTGGAGGGTGGAGTTTATGGCATAATACTAAGTGATGCCTCTCCCCTCCCCAATTGCTGCCCTCAGATTTCACCACAAAATCTCCAGGAATTTTCCAGCTTGGAGCTGGAAACCCTACAGTCTGGCTCTGATGAGTCCTTCCTCAAAGACTAAAATAGGCCTGGAAAGTGCCCTCCCCTCCCCTGCCTTTTACTGACAGAACAAACTTTGGAATGCTGTGGTTGTCTAGTAACCACCACTGAGGAAATCTGTTGCTTAAAGCTACAGGTACTCCTTTTATCATTTTCAGATTTTTTAAACTCCCCGATGTTTTTTTTTTCCAGATTTCACATTTTCCTGCAAAACTGGGGCCCTTTTGGGATATATAGAAAGAGCTGCCTTGCCTATTCACAGCTCCATTCACTGGATTTAAGTATCCAAAGACTGGACAACTTCACTATTAGAATAGAAGATGATGGTAACCTGTTGATGACGGTAACCTGTTGATGGTCCATTCAACAGGTCTATTATTTATTGGCCTAAATAGTGATAGACATGAGACACAATACTGAAAAAAGCGGCAAAAGACCTGGCCTCATATTCTGGATGCCATGACTGCCACCCATTGCAATCAACAGGTATGGACCTAGCATCTGGGTAGACCTGATCTCTACCATATCCACCCCTGTTGAGTCCACTAAGTAGTAGGTTTAGTGTGCAGACTGGAGGCTAGGTCTACTCTCATTATCTCTAATGGTGAAAAGAGCCACCTCATCCAATGCCAGTGTAGCAGGAAGAGCCCGCTCTATCTATCAAGGCAGGTGTCCGTAACAAAGGAGGCTTGAGGCAAGATCAGGAAAAACAGCTAGGATTTATTTGATACACACGTGTGGTCTCAGACCAAAGATGGGCGTCTGAGCAAAGAACATTCGGGTGCACAGACTTTATATAGCATTACACATTTGCATTAAAAGCAGCTTACACACAATATTACTGCATATCATACCGAAGAGTTTCGAAGCTGCTTGCCTTTTACTTAGTTCCCTTTTGGCGTGCAACTCCAAGCGAAAACCCCCTTTTGCTCAACCGCAAGCTGTTCCGCTTCTGTTAACCTTCGGTCTCTTAAGCCATTTGCATTAGTACTATTTTGCACACTTAGGCCTTTTGCTGCGTCCAGCTTCCTTTACCGCCCGCTGACCCCCAAACTGAAGCCTCTGTTACAATATAGCATAGTAAGGTTATATAGTAAGCCATGGTAGGCCTGCAATGCACTCTATCAGCCAAGCATGTCTAGGCATGCCTCATTAAGCACACCTCCATTGAGCTGCTTATCCTTACATATTCTTCTCCCATTTAGTTCCATCCCATTCCCAGCCTAGTCCCTCTTCACCAGCAAGAGGAAGGCACACTGTGGTTGCCCTCGCTCCTGCAACTGCTGGATTAGAATCACAGCTGTTTAAAGAGCCATGTCGAGGGGGGGCGGGGCATGGCAACTGAGCTTCAGGCTGGTTGCATCCCTCCTACACTCCTGCTATTTCTCCAGAAGATTAACGACTATTCCCAGAAAACACAGGCGATTTTGGAAAGAACATCAAAGTCAAGCATGAGAAGGACTAGAGCAAAAAAAGGTACTAAAAATCCTCTCTATAGACCTTCCAGAAAGGGTGAAGCTGACTTAGAATCTGAAGATTCTGACTTGGAGACTTCTCTGTTAGAGGAAATGGTGGCCAAAGGCAGTAATCCTCCCCAAAGTGAACAGACTGAGATATTGCATGCCCTTACAGAGATAAAGAATTAAATTAAGAGTGATTTAAGGTCTCTTAGTGGAGAGGTTGGACAATTAAAAAAGGAACTTGGACTTCTCAAACAATCAGTCGAACCAATTAATAAGAAATTGGAAGAACTCACTGCAGTGTTGAAAACAATGGATAAGAAAGCTGAAGCTGCATATCAGATAGCAAAAAAGACAGTTGAGGATTTGAAAAACTTTAAGGTCTTTGAGTCTTGGGCCAAAAATAAGATTATACTCCAGGAGTTAAAATTAAGAGAAAGAAAGGTCAAACTACGTGGAATATCTGTAAATTTTGGAGAGATGGAAAACCTTACTACAGCTTTAAATAGATGGCTGAGTCAGCTTCTTCTCACAGAAGGAGAAGCAAAGCCTTCCCAAGAGATTGTTACCTCTGCCTTCTGATTAAATATTTCCAAAAAGGCTCCTGACAATGTTTCCCCGGACATTACTGTTGAATTTAAACAACTACAGATGAAGAATAAACTGTTTAAAATCACCAGGGAAAAACAAGGACTGTGCCTTGAAGACGACAGTTTTTTTATTTCCTGATATCCCAGCTGAAGTAATTAATGCAAGGAGGAGACTTAGAGGAACAACAAAGACAAAGGAATTGGGTATAGATGGTTACCACTAGGCCATCTAGTGGTCAATATGGAAAATCAAACTTTTACTGCTTATAATGAGGCATCTGGCAAGGAACTAATAGACAGTGTAATTAAACTAAAGTCTGGAAGAGTTTGAATTGGGAAAGTATATTTTGAATTGGGAAATTATGTTTTCTTGAGGAGTATTAAAAGGAGAATATGTATATAGTTAGAAGATAGGATAAAGATATGATAAATGGGAATGGGAAATGGGAAATGAATTGTTAAAGCTAATGGAGTAGCAAGGAGGTGGTGGGTGTGCCCCCCCTAAACCTCCAACTATAGAGATTTTTTCTGCAGCACCCAGTTCTGGAGGTAACCCTGTCCAGCTTTCTTTTTGCAGGCATGAGAGAAGATAGAGTTTTAAAAATTAAGCATGAAAAGATGGAAGTCCGTGAAGAAGTAAAGAAGCTTTGGAAGCAAAAGAAAGAATATAATTATGATTAGAATAAGATTAGGAAAAGTGGTACAGGGATTGGGTGAACTTGGGTAAAGAAAGGAAATAAAATAAAGAGGAAGGGGTTTATTTGTTGTTGTTAGTATTCAGTTTGATTTGTAGAACGTAATAAGCAAAAAATGAAATGTATTTATTTGAGATGTATAAATGATATATACACACTTAATAAAATATTAATACTAAAGAGTCATGTCAGCATTGTCAGCCCAGCCTTCAGTTGGGTGCACAGTCTCTCTCCCCTTCATCCATCACCATTCCTGCTGTGTCTGTGGGCATACAAGGGAGAGTGTAAAGGCTGGCTTCCACCAGGTGGCTTCAGCTGGCTCTCCTCCATTCCCCAACAGCTGTTAAGTTGGGACAAATCCTTCAGAAGCTTAAACAAAGCCAATATTTCAGGAGACAAATTTTAATGTCCTCAAAGTTTGAGTCCAGTAGCATCTTTAAGACCAACCAAGTTTTATTCAGAATATAAACTTTCATATGCATGCATACTTCAGCAGATGTATGGTGTACAGTGAGCAGAGTTGGTGGGCTGTGGTTAAGCATGCAAAATGGTACAAAGTTATAATCCAATAGCAAAACAGTGAAATTAACAAACTGAAAGGATGTTTGGTCAAATTGAAAGGATATTTGGTCTGGATAGCATCTGCACAGAAAAACAAAAGACAGTTAACATGTCAGAATTGAAGAAGGTGTTTAAAAAGGTAAAGGTAGTCCCCTGTGCAAGCACCAGTCTTTTTCAACTCTGGGGTGACATTGCTTTCACAACATTTTCACCGCAGACTTTTTATGGGGTGGTTTGCCATTGCCTTCCCCAGTCATCTACACTTTCCCCCCAGCAAACTGGGTACTCATTTTACTGACCTCAGAAGGATGGAAGGCTTAGTCAACCTGAAGCCGGCTACCTGAACCAGCTTCTGCTGGGATCAAACTCAGGTCGTGAGCAGAGGGCTCCAACTGCTGTACTGCAGCTTTACCACTCTGTGCCACAGGGCAATAAAAGCAGTCTGTTAATTGCTTTCCGGTTCTTAAAGTCTGGGTTAAACTGAGAACTATTTTCTCAGAAGTGTTACCTAATTAACTTTTTAACATGTAGCACACATTATAAACATCATTTCAGTTTGCCAATTAAAAAAAAAAAAGAATACACTAGAATATAGTGAAAGATGGGTCCAGTGCATGCAATAAGACAAACAACCCAACATCCCTGGCTTAACATTATTCTGATACACTGTTCTTAAAGCAAAATGCACTGGAATACTGTGGATATATAGCTATAATTGGTGGAAATGTGTTAGCATATGTAATGAGATAAGAATCCAATGTCTTTGTTCAGTCCTCGGGGAGGTGTTTGTTCCAAGTTTCATAATAATTTGTAATTCAGCAATTTCCCTTTCCATTCTGTTCTTGAAGTTCCTTTGCAGTAAAACAGCTTTCCCCCCCCCCCTTTTTTTTTTTAAAAAAACTTTTTTTTAATTTCTTCAAATCATGAAGAATTGCTTCTTTCATTCTGGATATTGCTGACTGTTGGAGTTTGCAAATTCATCCTTCAGTCATGAAAGAGTTAATGTGTTGACGTATACATGCTAGATATTTAATTTAGGAGGGCCAATTAGATCTTACACACATATTTTCTGCTAGAAAGAAGGTGACACTATTGCTAACAAAGGGATCTGTAGAATGTCCGTTGGCTATCAGTTTTTATTGGGGGGCTGCATGCAGTTTGGCACATACACAAGAAGTGAGAAGGGACTTTTGGGAAATTTTATTTCCTTTGTTCTCTCTCCCAGGTTTAGCAAACAAACAGGTAACATGGGGCTTAGAACTAGTTACACAGGATGCTTTGTTATTTTAATTGCAATGTATCCCTTTCCCCCTTTTATCTAGTAAAGTCTTTTCTCAAACTATATACACATGTGCCTCACTTATCTTCTTAAATCTATCAGTGCTTTCTAGCTGTGGGCCCTTGGATAGACCAACACACATATTATGTAGCAACCACATAAATAAGTAAATCCTTTAGAAACCATCCTCCTGGTGACTTTATGGCATTTAAATGGAGGGTAATTCCAAAGCCTCATTCTCATTAAAGCTGTGAAAAAAAGCACATTTCTCTCTCCCAAGAAAAGTCAACATCATTATTCTTTTGACTCCAGTTCATTACAAGAAGTCTTTGTTTTTATGCAGTGAAACTGTGTTTATCCTCTATAATTCAGCTAATCCTTTCCTCTCCGTGCTGTAACAGAATAGACATGTAAATCAGGCCCCATCAATTTCATGTGTGAAGAGGACAGGCAGGCAGCAGGAATGAGGAGGGGGTGCAGAGATTCTGCCACTTGAATGTCATATGTCTCCCCATTGGGTACTTCAGCTTTATAGCTATTAGGGTTTTTTTAATTAACAGTGAATATTAAGGAGATTTTAAGATAATAGAGGCTCCCAATAGTGATATTTGGCAGGTTTCCCCCTCCCCCCAATATTCTCTCTTTCTTTCCTACCCGCCTGTTCCTTCCACTTCTCTCTCTCTCTCTCTTTTGGTGCTTGAGTGCCTTCAAGCAAATCATTATTTTCTGTTAGATGTTTAATCACAAACCTTGCAAGGAAATTTTCTATTTTTCATGCTATACTTGGTGCAGAACTAACTTCATTACTATGTTGACATGCTAGCACATTTGTCAGCCCTAAAACCTTGTCTTCTTAAAGACCCCAGTCTCTGGGAAAGATTTAGTTTTAAAATTATACAAGTAGGTAAGTGATCTGAAGTACACACATGCACACACACACACTTCTTTACGGCATACCACTAGGCTATTCTTCCTGGGTCTGACAGGTTGTCAAGGCATAGGAGAAAGACTTCTGAAGGAAGCTTGAGCCTGGTGATGTTTAAAATGACATTTTATGTAAATAT
The DNA here is from genome assembly GCF_032191835.1 of Heteronotia binoei. Lineage (NCBI taxonomy): Eukaryota > Metazoa > Chordata > Lepidosauria > Squamata > Gekkonidae > Heteronotia > Heteronotia binoei. Next base: position 158,002,319 of record NC_083243.1, on the reverse strand, counting down.
GCAGGTAAGGGTATCTTTCTGGCCCAAATTTGTTCAGCTGGAGAAAGAGTAAAAACACTATTTTTAATGGAGCATTGTTAGTCTATGTTAGCAGAAGAAAGCTCTAACAATCCATTCTTTGTGTACCTAACAGCCAAGCTTTGCCTTATTATAATCATGAACAATTAGCATAATAAAGTATTTCAAATACAATTTCAAGCACCAGCAGAAAATGCTTGCTCTTTTCTGGACTGGAAGACAAAATTCAGAATTATGAAGTCTGATTTCTTCCATATTTTTCATTGGTATATGACTCAAGTAAATGGTTGAATGGTCCCTGTTTATATGTGCAAGGCCACCCCACTCACACAGGGACTCTCCACATTCACATACATTAAATCCTGGCCCCCAGATACTAGCAAGCCTGGATAAAACATCCAGTTTGTTATCAAAGGCGGTCCCTGATAATGGTGGGATCTTCCAGGGCCCTTCCAAACAAGCAGCCCAATTGCCTAAATGGTCCATGGAGTTAATTACTTGACAGCCTTTGCCCAGACTCCAGAGTTGCCATGATCCACCCTGGGTTAGCATAAGAAGAGGAATGCTCAGAGGAGAAGGATAACCTGCCCCCAAGCCCCCTCCCCTTGACACTCTCCCAATGAGACAGACTTCCCTAAAGGGACCCTGAGACAGTACTGGCAATGCCCCTGAACCAGCAAAGCCCTCAGGCCTGGAGGCCACAGCATGGATCAGCCCCCAACCAGACCCTGACCCACCATTGTCTCCCAAAGGCCCTGGGAGCAGAGAATGCAATGGTCTAGGTTTGAGGCAATACCCCTTGAGTAAGAGGGCTGACTCCACTTGTGAGGAGAAACCTAACTTGGGACCCAGGAATACCTGTAGGCAAACTCGATATAAAAGGTTGTAGCTAGTGTGAGTTTTTGGATATTTGGTTAATATAGCAGAGTTTTGCCCTGATCTGCGCCAGAGTTTTGCTGCACTGCCTCTGTGTCAGATCTAGGCTTCCCAACCCTCCCGCCCTGGCGGGGGACCCCAGGATTTCCACCCTCTTCCCCCTCGCCGAAAAAAAACGGAAGCGGGGGAGGGGGGAAATGGCACCGGGGAGCATGGCGTGCCGCCCCATCCCAGAGCGGACGAGGCCGCCGCACCGTGCTGCTGCCGCCCCCTCCCCGCGCACCGCAGCTACTCCTCCGAGATGGGCCCAGGCCAGGAACATGGCGAGCCACGAATCCGGGCCCTTCTAGGACCCGGACTCGCGGCTCGCCACGCCCCCGGCCTGCCTCCACCACCACCCCGATTCCACTCTAGAGGCAGAGCGGGCGAGGCCGCCGCGCCGCTGCCGCCTCTTCTCCGCTCGCCATGGCTGCTCCTCCGAGATGGGCTCAGGCTGAGCCCATCTCAGAGGAGCAGCCACGGCGAGCAGAGAAGAGGCGGCAGCGGCGCAGCTGCGTCGCCCGCTCCGAGACGGGGCGGCTCACCATGCTCCCCGGTGCCGTTTCCTCCCCCCCTCCCCCCTAGCTCCACCCCAGTGTCTCCTGGCTCCACCCCAAAGTCCCCAGATATTTCTGGGGTTGGACTTGGCAACCCTAGTCAGATCATGCCAAACTAATTGGAACTTAGACTCTTAGGTTGCTCTGCAGAGACAGTTTCTCTGCTGGACAACCTAAGAGGAGAGACAGCCTGTGCTGATTTTAAGACATCTCCTGTTTGGGGCCTCAAACATGCTCAAACTTAGAATATAGAGCAGGGGTGCCAAATATCTGGCCTGGGGGCCGAATCAGGCCCTCGGAGCACTCCTATCAGGCCCCAAAGCAACTGACCGTCATCTGCTTCCTTCTCCCTCTCTCTTGCTTCCTTCTACATCACAGCTTGTTTTGCAGGGCTTGCTCAGTCGCACAGCAGAGCTACTGAGCCAAGCCCCTCTTCCTTCTACTGGCTGAGTCTCCTCCCCCTCCTGGTCCCCTGGGAAAGGAAGGAAAGAGCCAGAGCTTCCTTTGCCCAGTTCCCTGGATCCCATGGGAGAAATACAAAGAAAGCACCTTTAAGACCAACAAGTGCTAATGTTTTAAGCATGTTTTATTTTAAGGGGTTTTTTTTTTAAAAAAAAACTTTAATTGTGTTTATCTGTGTCCTTTATAAAGTTTATATCTCTGCTACCGAAACTTAAAAAGGAATGCACACGGGCCTGTCATGGCCCGGCCCAACAAGGTCTCATTTATGTCAGATCCGGCCCTCATAACAAATGAGTTCGATACCCCTGATATAGCGCATAGCTCTGATAGAATGGGACTTGGGGACTTAGATTTTAAATGGGAAAATGTAGACCAATAGGATAAAGTCCCTGTTGCTGTTGGGACTTAAATGTTTCAGTATGCTTTCTGCTTTACTGTAGAACTATGCTTTATGCTTGACTGAATTCTAACTGTGTAAACTGTTTTCTGTTTTGCCTTCCTATCTATATAATTTAAGCCTTCTATCTAAAGGAGAAACTGAAATGTACTAAGTTTATCTGTTTTGCTTTTCTACCCATATATTTGAAGCCTTCTGTCTAAAGGAGAAACCTGGAGTCTAATAAACTGTTTTGCGCTTCTAAACTTGGAGTCTAATAAAGTTTATCTATGAGGTCTTAAAACTTATTAGTGAGTATGTATTAGCCTTCTGATAACTGCAGGTTGTTTGGGTAACTGCAGGTTTTAGTTTTGGGTTTGTGCTGTTGGGGGTACAAAAGAAATCCCCCAACAAAGTTGGTGACCCATCGATGTGATTTCAGAAGCTCCTGGTTGTTTGGGTAATTGGAGGTACAGGAGCTGTGCATAAACAGAATTCACTAACACTCCCCTAACAGGCTCAGGGTGGCTAACAACAGTAAAAACAACATAATGTTAAAGTCAAAGTACAATAAAATCATTAAAACATTTCAACAGTTCATACAACTTAAAATATATAGTACAGTTTCAGGTTCACTCACCAGGATCCAGTAGGCAGTTTTAATTCTTATTGATCGCTGCATATAAAGATATTATGAGATGTTATTTGGCACTCTGGATTTGTACTGGGATGGTTCAGGTGTAAATGCTGTGGGATGGTGGAATAGTGGTCGCCTCCCTGTTATTTATTAAACACTAGTTTAAACAATTCTGTCTTACAGCCCCTGCAGAATTGTGGCAAGTCCTGCAGGGCCCTGAAGTTTTCAGGGAGAACATTCCACATAGCAGGGGCTGCCACTGAAAAGGTTCTTGCTCTAGTGGAGGTCAGTCATGTTTCTTTTGGCCCAGGGATCACAAGGAGATTTTGTATACTTGATCGAAGTGCTCTCTGAGGCTCATACGGGGAGAGACGGTCTCGGAGGCAGACAGGTCCCATGCCATATAGGGCTTTAAACGTCATAACCAGCACCTTGAAGCGAATCCGGAACGCCACAAGCAACCAGCGCCATACTCAGATCACTTATGTGGTTGCAGGTCTGGAACTTTAGAAACACTTGGCCATCTTCTATTACATTGTCATCAGCGGTCGATTCCTAGATCAATTTGGACAACTCCAGTTCTTATTAAACACCAACTACCAACTGAACTTTGGGTGGTCCCTTATTTGCTGGCAGATACTAATCCTGAAACCACCTATTTTGTTACAAAATTTATAATGATAATCTTATCTGCAAAACGACAAATCTGGATTGATCTGATGGTAATGGAATCTGGCATATATGTGGTTAACATGACAATTTTAGGTTTACTTAACTGTATGATAGGTTTTATTAGAAATTCCTGTTTTAACATTTTATTCACTTTTAGATTTGAATATTTTGACTGTAACATTTGATTTCTATGAATATGGTTAGTTCTGTTGTACACCAATGCATGTTTTGACGATTGTTATATCCTGATTGAGCTTAAGACCTTTGATCATAGAAGCTAATAATTGACATAAGATATAACGCAACCAGTGCAACAATTCCAGCATAGGTTGAATGTGCTCCTGCATAATGGTAGTCATGAATGGTGTGCTCCTAGCCTGTTTACCACTTGCCCGACCACCTAAACTTGATCCTTCAGCATGGGAAAATCAGGAGAAAGCAAAAACACATCTCCCCAGAAGCATGACCGAATGGTATGATCATGTTGGGAAGAAACGTTGCCTGGAACTGCAGCAGCAACCCTGATGATCCCAACCAAAATGGCAGCTGAAACTGAACAGGAAACGCAGAACTTACAGGGGGGAGCTCCAATTGAAGAAATCATTCAAAATACTCAGTTTATGCAAGGAACTTTGGGGGTGATCTGGCCTGAGTCCTGGCCAGGTTTGCCAAGGTTCTAGGGCCAGTCTCCTATGAGGTGACTACAGATGGCAGCTTTACCCTCTAAAGGCACATTGACAGCTGAGGACTCATGCTGCTCCAGAGGACGAGGTCGATGACACCAGCCCCATGGACCTACCCACCACCTTGCTGCCTCAATCAAGTTGGCCAAATCCGAAGCCCTGGCTTCTGCGCCCCGGGATGAGTCAGTGACTACTGAGGACTCCAAGACACTGGCTGAGACTTCAGCATTACCAATCCCTCCACTCACAACTTCTGCTGCTGCGGCCACTCTCCCACCTACTCTGGCGCTCAGGCGGTCCAAGTGGGAGCACCAGCTGCCCGCTTACCTCCGGGACTATGCATGCTAAGGCTTTCGGACTGGCAGGGGAGGGATGTTGTGTATGTGGACTGTTGCTATTAACCAGGTTCCTGCATGGCTCATTGGAGCTTTTAAGTTGGAGCTTGGGGACTCAGGAACAATGGGCAGTAGGATCCAAATCCCTGCTGTCCTGGTCCAATCATGGGCCCCCTGCTGGTTTGAATGATCCAACGGTGTCCCAGCGTGGGAACCTTGAACTGTATATAGATGGCCCCATTGGCCCAGTAAAGCAGTCTTCTAGTTCAGCTGTTACCATGCTGTAACTAATAAAGAGAGCTATGATCACTTCAACCACATCTCGTCCTTGCATTGAATCCACTATATTATAACTTATTTAGAACATTTCCTATAGACATCCCTCCAAAAGATTTAAATTTATGGCAAAGAGAATTGATTAAATTTTATGGGCTAATAAACGTCCAAGAATTAATAATAGGACACTTACACGGCCTGTTTATCACCAAGGCATGGAACTTCCTGATTTACGATATTATTATGAGGCATCTCAATTAGTTTCTCTTCTACAATCCTTAATATTTCTCAATCTAGAACAGGTTCAAATTGAACAATATTATACATCACTGTATATGCTTTTTGATTATTTTTGGAATGCATCTTTAAGAAAGTCAAAATCTATTTGCAAAAAAAGATATTGCAAAAGGTTAAAAATATGTTATTCAAGTAGATCCAGTTCAGGTTGAAGTCAAAAGAAGAGAAAGAAGCTTAATCTAAAAAGTATTTCCACGGTCACGAATGGTCAGCTAATCTGGCATCATATGTATGCGAGTATTAGGGCATTGTTTCTACAGAGAGACCTGGAAAGACCTGCGGAGACATGTGTCTTCATGGAAGGTTATGTGAAGTGAGTGAGAGGACAAAGTGAGAGGAAGGTTCAGAGGACAGCGCTCAGGTCAAGACAAAGAGAGGCATCCCATTCAAGAATGTAACATCTACACAGATTTAGAATTATATAGGGCCCCACAATGTCCAGGTATGCCGAGCAACATTGAGCTTCACTCATAACCAAGTCCAAGATCACCACCCCTGTGGTTTACTCTGTGACCAGTACGCAGACATTTATGATTTCTAGGAATCTCATTTCTGCAGCATGACTTGAGCACATTTACCTAATCAATGTGTGTGTAGTCAAAGTCTCCCAGTATAATAACATTATCTGCTTTAGTCACCTCCCTTTTTTCCTTCTTCATCTCAAGTTCAGCCAAAAGGATTTCATTAGATGGGCGATAGTACACCTCCACTTTTAAGTAAGCTTTAGGGCCCAGTATTTCCACCCATATTGCTTCTTTTGCAGAGTTAATTCCCCTGATGTTTTCTAACTTATTTGGACTCTATGCCCTCTTGGGTGTACAATGCATCACTCTCCCAACCTGTCACTCCCTGTCCCGCCTATAAAGCTTAGACCCAGGAATGACTGTATCTCATAGATTTCCCCCCATTCTACCATGTTTTCAAGATATCTACTATACCTAAATGGGCACCGAGCACCAGCGCTCTGGTTCGCCCATCTTCAAAGACTTCTAGCATTGGCATATAGTAGATAGTTATATTGTTTCCCTCTCCAGCAACCCTAATTTCCCCCTGCCCCTTAGTCATCACATATGGGCCTCAGTCTCCATCGTATCCTCACTTTCAAGTTCTGTTTTACTATCAGTATGACCCTGAGTGTTTATGCAATCATTCCTTTGGACTGATTTATTCTAATCCAGACTTCCCAGTTCCAATTGGTTTCTCCCCTGGGATTAGTTTTAAAGCTGCTCTGTCACCTTTTTGATATTAATTGCCATCAGCAAGTAGTCTGGAGATTCTTTGTATTTCTGGGAGAACAGCAAGATAGCAGATAGCAAGACTAAGTCAAACAGGCTTAAGTTACCAGAGGGTAGATATTGATTGAATTTTGGAAGAAATTTCTACCTGGGGTAGCTCTCCCTCAGTGGATGTCTTCCAAGCAGAGGCTGGATAGCCATTTGTATTGATTAAATGGAGTCTCTAAATTAAGAGGGAAACCAGAAAGCAGCCTATCAACTCAAACTTACTCAGGAAATAACAGGCTTCTATTTTCATCCAAAACCGTAAAGAGTCCTAACAGCCTGTTTGCTTTCAAATTCTCAAGTGTCAAGAAAATCTCACTTGCCTGTAGTAGTCTATATGACGAGCATGTATAGCAGGCATATTTTATTAAATTTTAGTATATCAGCCTTTGTGCAAGATGTGCTGTGAGGCATGAAATTCAAATTTAAAATGCAGATTTTAGTGGGAGAAGTAGGCTTGCCAACCCCCAGGTCCCAGTGGGGGTTCTTCCACTTTCCCAGGCTCCTTCCTGCCTCCAGTCAGCTGGCTGGTGGGGGGAAGCCCCACCCCCAAAGCCACCATGTGACTTTCCACCTCCGGAGGTTTCAGTCTCCGATTGGAACGGCTTCCTCTTGGGATGGTGTGTCTGTGTTACTTTGAAGAAGTTGGCAGCAACTCGTGAGTAGAGATGCCAATCCCTCGCTTCAGAGTCACCAGAAAGGGGAGGGGAGGAAATGTCTGCTGGGCACTTCATTATTCCCTATGTGGAAATCGATTCTCATAGGGTATAATGGGGAATTGATCTGGAGGTATCAAGGGCTCTAGGGAAGCTGTTTTTTGAGGTAGAGGCACCAAATTTAGCATCTAGTGTCTCTCCCCAAATTACCCCCCAAGTTCCAAAATGATTGGACCAGGGGGTCCAATTCTATGAGCCCCAAAAGAAGGTACCCCTATCCTTCATTATTTCCTATGGAAGGAAGGCATTTAAAAAGGTGTGCTGTCCCTTTAAATGTGATGGCCAGAACTTCCTTGGAGTTCAATTATGCTTGTCACACTCTTGCTCCTGGCTCCACCCCCAAAGTCTCCTGGCTCCACCCCCTAAGTCCCCAGATATTTCTTGAATTGGACTTGGCAACTTTAGGGAGAAGTGACCTCACACTAAGATGGATGATGAAAGAAGTGATCTTTGACCCTGATGGAACATCACAGGAGGTGAGGATATGATATTACATCTCTATTGAGCTCACTCTTCTCCCCAAATTCTCTAGGCACTAAACTCAAATTTTCCAATTAGAAATTGCCAGTCCTATCTGCAAGTGCAGAAAACAACATAAGAAAAATTCTGCTGGACCATAGTTGTTCATCCAATCCAGCAACCTGTTTCACACAATGGCAACCAATTCCTCTGGAAGGCAAACAACAAAGCATGAAGCCAAGGTCAAGTCCTTCCCCTGATGTTGTCTCCTATCACTGGGTTTCAGATGTTTATTGCATCAGTATATGAAAGACCCCTTTACTTACCATTAGTATTCACCCTTTGTCGTATAACCAAAATAGTTTACAAAAGCCATTTAAGGTGTTCCAAGTTTGCCATTCTGTTCCCTTCTCATTATTTCTCTGCTATCATATTTACTTCATGTGGCAATCTACCCGGCACCAACCCACCCGGTGGAGTAGGAGATACCCCTAGGCCCAGCCGCAAAACTCACCTGGGTAAAGCAGAGTTGCACCAGAGGCAGGACAATGCATTCAAAGTAGCCTCAGCAATAAGGCAGCTTTGGCAAGCTATCACAGGGAGGCTCAGAAAACAAGGAGATAGTAGGCAGGCCTGAGCTAGGCTCAGGTGATTTAAGTCAGAGTGTGGCTATGGAGAATAGGAACTTGCTAAGGAGCACGGAACAGAGAAGAGCAGGGCAGGGCTTGACACAAGAACCAAGTGTAGAGCTGGGGATATAAACAGAGTGGAAGAGGAAAGGGTGGGAGGGAGAAGATACAGGAGCAGAAACTGAAAGGGAAACCAAAGGAGCAGGTTACAATACTGTGGCTCTTCTCCCTTGTAAGGCATTGTAAATCTAAGATAGGTGAAGTTAACCACACCTTCAGGTGCTTGGAATGATCAACTTGAAATAAAACAACCTGCACAAGAAAGCAGTTGGAGAAGTGTATGTTGTCTCCTGCTTCAGACTTCAGAGATAGCGCCATAGATTTAGATAGATAATAGGGTCAGGACATACTGAGCATTCTATTTGAAGAAGAATGCTATCCTTAGGGACCTCCCTCCCTCCTGGCTTAACCATTCATCTCTCTCTCACATACACACAAAGAAGGAACACACTATCTTTGGCATCCAAGAAGATGCTGCAGCATGTAAGTCTGGTGTACCCTCCTACCTAATAGAGATTCTTGGCTATACCATACCAGTGAATCAAAAGGAGCATGCCAGGGCTGTCTGCTGTCACATTTACTGTTTAACTTAGCAATGGAGATTCTATCTATAAAGATCAGAGAAACAATTCTTAAAATGGCAGTAGGCCATTATTTCTCCAGGTAAAATATGGAGACAATAGTTGGGTCAGTTCACCAATTTCATAGTCATGGAATATCAGGATAATGCTGTTAGCTATAAAGTTTTGGTTGATGTAGTAAGCACAGGATAATAGTAAACATATGCAAAATCCAAAGCCAAGCACAATAGCAAGCAAACACTTTACAAGGTCCCAAACATCATACAAGGATTTGGATGGCTTAGAGCATGTGACTGAGTCTTCCTCTAGATTATCACTCTCTAGCAATGTCTGGTCCTCCTCCTGCTCATCTACAGGCATATCTTTTATTCCAATCTCTGATATTACAACGTGTTTGTTTTTGTTCCGCTTGCTACTTCTCTGAGGCCCTTCATTGAGTTTCTCCTGGGAATCTCTTAAATGGCAAGCTATAACCTTTTCTGGCTCATGATATGTGTCTCTGTTTTGAAGTCTGACAGTAGAGGGTTTGTTTGCTTTGCAGTCCTGAGAAATCTTGGAGGACATCTTCTTGAGTTCCATGTTCAGTAGCTCATTGTCTTTTGCCAGTTCCCTGTTATGGTTTTCTAACAGATGGATCTTTCTCTCTTTCTCCATTACAATGTCCACTTCTCTGTCTAGTTCTTCCACACATTTCTTGATGTCCTGTGTTTTGACTTTCAGGTTTCTTGCTGAGTCCTTTGTAGTGTCCTTTTTTCCCACTGGCATCTGATTTGAGGCATATCGTTCTGAGGTTGTTCCACTGGGATCTTGTCTTCGAGGAAGAGACTCTCCCATTTAGTTCACCATAGGTTCTTATGGACGATGTACTGGAGGCAGGCACTAAGGAATGCTTTTAGAATTACAATATGACATCACTTCGATGTCATAATGTTTTAAGGAGCCAACAGTGTACACTTGCAAACTGCTAAATGCTTTGCAAAGGGGCTATATAGAAAACATTACAACAATAATATGAGATGCTTTCCCATCAATCTGCAATTGGTAAATGATCATGAAGACCTTTGTTCTAGTTTGATAGAATCAGTGTTCTTGTGTGGTTAATTTTTGGCTGACAATAATCTGACAATAATACAGGATAGTGAAATGATCTTTTAATTAACACAAAATATTTCACATTTAGAAAGATGACTGTGGAGAAACACCATTTTGTGGGTGGGTGGGGGGTTAATTGTGAGTTGTAGGGTTGCCAAGTCAATTCAAGAAATATCTGAGGACTTTGGGGGTGGAGCCAGGAGACATTGGGGGCAGAGCCATGAACAAGGGTGTGACAAGCATAATTGAACTCCAAGGGAGTTCTGGCCATCACATTTAAAGGGACAGCACACCTTTTTAAATGTCTTCCTTCCATAGGAAATAATGGATAGGGGCACCTTCTTTTGGGGCTCATAGAATTGGACCCCCTGGTCCAATCATTTTGAAACTCGGGGGGTACTTTGGGGAGAGGCACTAGATACTATACTGAAAATGTGGTGCCTCTACCTCAAAAAACAGCTCCCCCAGAGCCCCTGAAATCTCCAGATCAATTCCCCATTATACCCTACGAGAATCGATCTCCACATAGGGAATAATGAAGTGCTCAGCAGACGTTACCCTCCCCCCCACACCCTGTTTCTGGCGACTCTGAAGTGAGGGATTGGCACCTCTACTCATGAGTTGCTGCCAACTTCTTTGAAGTAACACAGACACACCATCCCAAGAGGAAGCCTTTCAATCAGAGACTGAAGCCTCCAGAGGTGGAAAGGCACATGGTCCTCTGGGGGCGGGGCTTCCCCCCACCAGCCAGCTGACTGGGGGTGGGAAGGAGCCTGGGAAAGCAGAAGAACCCCCACTGGGACCTGGGGATTGGCAAGCCTAGTGAGTTGGATGGGAGGAGACTATTAAACTCTAGGTAAGCCTTGGCCTAGTCTCCTCCTCATCCCCCCTCCCCTCCTCTCTTTAATCAGTAATCTGAGGGCAACTCCCTAGAGAGGACAGGAAATCCCTCAAGGTTAGAGGGGATCTGCCTCAGAACGTTGCAGGAGAGAGAGAGCTAGTTCCTGGGTGGGGACTGCTGTTTATATCATTGAATTTTGAGTGGGAAGCTAGTCAGTTATCAGTTGGAACTTCTAACAGATAGAGCCCTGCTCCTGGGCCAGGTGACTATTTTGGAAATATGTTTGACAAGTTTACCCCCAGAGTAACAAAGTAAGGTGCCTGCCCTCCTTACCATCTAGATAGGGCATGAATTATAGTAGGGAGAGAGATGGAGCATTTTTGCCTATATTATTTTATTACTTCTGTTCACTTCTGATATGCCTGCAAACTGTTGTGAGTTTCAAATAAATCTTCACTGTTGAAGCAGTGAAGTCCCTCTTTTCCATATAGTTCCCTCAACTGCATGGAAACACTAGGAGTGGGTGAGGGAATTTCAAAGTAGGAGAAAAGTGGGAAAATGGCCAGTTGGCAATTCTCCAGGGAAGCCCCAAAGATCCCTGGGAAGCACCAATGCGGGTTCCTAGTTACATAGGAGGGAGGTTAGGAGGCTGTCCCACCTAACCAGAGCCCAGGACAGGGACAATAGTGCAGCAATACCCTGAGGCAGTGGAGTGGAATGGCCCGTTCTGGTCAGAATCCTAGGAAGGGTAGGCAGAGTTGGCCTGCCAGCTGACACAGGCCCGATCTATCACAATGACAAATTCAGGATCAATGCAACAAATCTGACTGATCAGAACAAAGATAAAGTTATAGATAAAGTTTATAATGTAGTATTTATTGAATTGTATGATTTTATTTTATTGTATTATATTGTATTGTATTGAATTAATATGTTGTGAGCCGCCCTGAGCCTGCTTCGGCTGGGAGGGCGGGATATAAATAAAAAGTATTATTATTATTATAAAGTTTAGTTCTAGGGCTGGCAAGCTCTTGGGCAGGGTGGGGGTTCTCCTGCCCCAGAGGTCCCCAACCTGCTGTTACTGATGGTACCATAGAGTTTCCCTCCCAAATTGCTAGAGCATCCAGGAAAACCATAGAGTTTTCCCGGAAGCTCCTAGAGCAGCCAGCATGCAACGTCACTGGTGCAATGTTGTCACTTGCGAGTGATGTCATCACGCTGGAGGCCACGGAGGACTTAGCAACCCTATTTACTTCAGATTTAGAAAGTTAACACACATTAAAAAAAATTAAAATATTCAACACAATTGTGGACGGAGAATAACTTTTAGCCCTTCAGGACAAAATGCTCATGATTTTCAGTAATCTGCACTCTGACAACACTCTAGTGACAGCAAGCTATATATATAAAACAAACTAGCATACTCAGTCTCTGTTAAGTTTCTGTTCTAGATTTACATATATACTGTTTCCCTCTGTAGATACTTGCAAAGGAGCATACCTCAGAATTCTTAAGCTGTTTGTAGCTGAGAAGTTGTACAGTCAGCCTAAGAAGCCCTGGAGGTTTCCAGAATGATTCACCATATTAAAAGAAACAGATGTGCTATGTTTATGGTCTCCAAGCTTGGGAGAAGCAATTTGTGCTTCAATAAACAGTTTATGCTCCTGACTCAACTTTGGAAATAAATTTGCTTGAATTTCCATTGTCCACTCCTAAAAGGAAATTACATAAGGACAAGAAAACAACACTTACGGGCAGGTGATAGGACAGGAAAGCTATACCAGGCAGACAGATATGGTCAGGGCTTTTTTTTATGGGGGAACACAGTAGAATGGTGTTCCAGAACCTCTTGTGGAAATGAAATTCTCAAAAAATGTTTAAAGTTAATGAGGGACACCCATTGTTTCTCCTCCATTTCCCTCTTGAAAGTTCTGGCACCTCTTTTTCTAGAAAAATGGTCTGGATATGGCTGTTTTGCTGAACATGAACTTCAATTAGTGGAGTCCATGAGCAGCCAAGTCATGGCATTGTCTTGTACAAAGCTTACCATCACTTTTCCAGTTCCTGCGACTGATGTTCTGGTGCTTCATTTCAAATATTCCTGAAACCTACAGGAGATTGCAGTCTCTCAATCTGGGTTTTGATAGAACTGGGAAAGGATAGAAAATCTGGAGCAGATTTCAAGATCTGATTGAGAAATGGTCAGACCTTTCACAGTGCTCTAAAGGCCACTTCACACATTGCACTTTTAGCATGTTCATTTAATATGTTTTAAGTGTACATCTAAAAGTGTAAAGCATACATATGTGAAACTGGCATTGAAGAATATGAGGAGAGGCCTGTGGAATCAGATGGGTCTACCTAATACAGCATCCTTTCTGTGACCAACCAGATGCTTCCAAGGACCACACAAGCAGGTCAGAAAGACAATAGCTATCATGTAGCTGTCTCTCAGCAACCAGCACCCACAGGCACATTGCCTGTGACTAACAGCTATTGCAACACATCCATCTTTCATTAACTCATCTAGCTTCTTTTAAAGGCTTTGGAAATGCCTATCATACAAGTGTCTCCTGTTAGCTACTACTCTCCTTTGAGTTCACCCTTAGGGCCAATTCACATGTCCAAGTCCATATGATGGACAAATGGCTACCACAAAGACTTTTAATCAGATGTGCACCTGGAGTTCCATACTAGGAATTCAAGCATATAAGAGTTCAGTGCAGTCATCATGGTACATAGGGAGATGTGGCTTAATCGTCTCTCTCCAATGCTGCTTTCTTGATCTGAAATTGCTCTGGGAAGCAACTGTTTGCTTCACCAGGGAAACAGATATGTACTGATGGCTGCACGTAACTTTTCTTCAGATAGGGCAAGTACTTAGCCTTCCCAACCCTCCCGCTCTGGCGGGGGATGCCAGGTTTTCCACCCTCTTCCCCCGCTCCCCCCAAAAACAGAAGCGGGGGGAGGGGGAGAAACGGCGGGCACCCCATCCCAGAGCGGGCGACGCTGCTGCCGCCCCCTCCCTCCCCGCAGCTGCTCCTCCGAGATGGGCCCAGGCTGAGCCCATCTCGGAGGAGCAGCCAAAGCAGAGAAGGGGAGGGTGGAGGCGGGCCAGGAGCATGGCGAGCCGCGAATCCGGGCCCCTCTAGGACCCAGACTCGCGGCTCGCCACGCTCCTGGCCCGCCTCCACCCCCCCATTCCAACCCAGAGGCTGAGCGGAGCGTGCGACGCTGCCGCGCCGCCCCCCCCGGCAGCTGCTCCTCCGAGATGGGCCCAGCCTGAGCCCATCTCGGAGGAGCAGCCAAAGCAGAGAAGGGGAGGGTGGAGGCGGGCCAGGAGCATGGCGAGCCGCGAATCCGGGCCCCTCTAGGACCCAGACTCGCGGCTCGCCACGCTCCTGGCCCTCCTCCACCCCCCCATTCCAATGCAGAGGCGGAGCGCGGGACGCCGCCGCGACACCCTCCCCCGGCAGCTGCTCCTCCGAGATGGGCCCAGCCTGAGCCCATCTCGGAGGAGCAGCCACGGCAGCGCAGCGACGCTCCCCGGCGCCGTTTCCCCCCCTCCCCCTAGCTCCACCCCAGTGTCTCCTGGCTCCACCCCCAAAGTCTCCTGGCTCCACCCCCAAAGTCTCCTGGCTCCACCCCCAAAGTCCCCAGATATTTTAAAAATGGGACTTGGCAACCCTACAAGTACTATCTTCTTACCATTTCAGCTCAGGAAAAAATTGCTAGGGAAAAGTTTTAGACCATAAGAAGAACATATGGAAATAAGAAGAGCCCTACAGGATCAGATCAGTAGTCCAGCTGGTCCAACATCCTGTTTTACGCAGTGGCCAATGAGTCACTTTGCAGGGCCAACAAACAGGGCCTAAACACCTTTCCTAGTGTTGCATCCTAATACTGGCATTTAAGCCATCTCTCTGCACATGCCAGTGTTTTGATCCACACTGGTCATGCACACTCTTAGGAATTAATGCATGAATCAGTTCCTAGTGGCAGACCCAGTTTATCTCATGTTCTGAAAAAAATTATTCCAACAAAAGCCACATTATGAACAGTCATATAAGCAAACAGCAATCAGACCCCTAAACTACACAGGAAAAAAGTCAGAGTAGGGAGTATTAAAGAAGCGAGCGTCTGGTCAGAATAATTTTGGACAAGACGTAATTTTATTCAGCAATAGTGTCTGACTTAATCTAGGAACTGAGGCAAATTAATTTGGGTTATTTTCTTCTTATCTCCTTGTTTAAAAGCATTATGGGAGTATACAATATCACAGAACTAGCAAGAAGATTGCTCCAAAGGATCTTTATTGTCAATACTGATTCTTCTTTGTTCCTGTTATATAATCTCCTTCTTCTGGATGAGTTGTTCTTCCTCCATTTTATGCTATTCTAGCATGAAATTACAAAATTTTGTACTGTAAACTACCTCCTTGCAGAGCATTTGATGCATCAGATATAGCCAGTTCTGACTGGCTTCAAAACTTTACCTTGCATAAACATTGAAGAGGACTTATCCCAAAAGCCCTTGTGTGGAAATGAGAAATGTCTTGCTGTTATCATGGTAAGGGTCAGTTCATTGTTGTTCAGAGGCTTCTGGGATTTCTGATTTCACATCTGTGGAAAGCCTAAGAATCTTCCAGAAATAGTTAAAAGTGTTTCCACATATACATAGAAGGATTTCATATTAGCGATAATTACTTGTTCAAATAAATTATGAGAGATAAGTTCAAAGGGGATTTTAAATTCATGTGTGAAAATAAACTATATGAGACTGTTTTATCTGGACTGGCAATGGAGATTAAACCGAGATAATTATTTTACTTATTTTTATTTGCAAAGTTTATACCCTACCATTCTGCCCTCACCAGGGCCACCAAGATTAAAAACATACATATTAAAATACACCTTAAAAAGCATTAAAACCAAACAAAAACACATCATTGGTACTATTAAAACCAAGCTGAAATATGCAAATAACACAATAAAATCTCTCTCTCTAAAATACACATACATAAAAACCAGCCATTAGAACAAGGCAGGAAGGAGGAATCACTGAGGGAACAACAAACAAAACTTCATTCCCTTGTGGAAGATGGCAAAAGAAAGGGCCAGAAGAGTCTCTTGGGACAGAGTTCCAAATTTTTAGCTGCGACCTACCAATTCTCAGGAGGCAGGACACTCAAAGTAGGTTCTCAGAGGAAGACCATAAAACAGAAAGATTTGTAAGGGAGTTGACAGACAAATCAAACCACTGTGAGGATCCTGTTATTATGATTAAGTAAATTCATCTTCATTCAATAAATAACTACAGTGTCAGTCTCTGCTGATATGGCAACAGTCCAGGGTTGTAGCATCTACCAGAGTTCCTTTTTCCCCCAAACACACCCAAGAAGAACCTCAGTTTTAAGAAGGGTTGCCAGCTCTAGGTATGGAAATATCTGAGATTTTGAATGTGTAGTCCAAGGAGGGCAGGGCTTGGGGAGGGAATACAATGGGATATAGTGCCATAGAGACCACCTTCCAAAGCAGCTGTTTTCTTCAGGTGAACTGATCTCTGTTGCCTGGACATCAGTTGTAATAGCAGGAGATCTCAAGCCATCAACTGGAGGATGCGAACCCTAGTTTTAGGACAAGGAGGAAGATTTGCCTCCCACTCTTATTCCTGCCAGGTACTTCTCCTTTGATATCTTGGGAATGGTCTGGTCCTTCCTTCTTGGCCTGATCTAATAAAGGATTGTCTGGGGTGAGCTGACCCTGGAATCCTCCAATGTCCTCTTGTCAGGGATGGATCAAGGATTGCCAGGTCCCTTAGACCTGTTGGTGGGTGAACTTACCAGGGGCAGGGAGGAATACTGAAAATGAATGTGGTGCCCCTACATTACCCAGAAGTGATGTAGGCATGTCAGGGATGTCAGGGAGTGACACTCTGGTTTTGGAGCAAAACTCTATTGTGTAATTGGCTGCTACCATAGAGTTTTGCCCAAACACCAAAGTGTCACACACACACCAATGTCACCAATGTGCCCACATCACTTCCAGGTCATGTAGGCATGTCACATTTATTTCCAGCTTCTTCCCTGTTAGAATCATAGAGTTGAAAGGTACCTCCAAGGTCATCTAGTCCAACCCCTTGCACAATGCAGGGAACTCACAAATACCTGCCCCTAAATTCACAGGATCTTCATTGCTGTCAGATGGCCATCTAGCCTCTGTTTAAAAACCTCCAAGGAAGGAGAGCCCACCACCTCCCAAGGAAGCCTGTTCCAATGAGGAATCGCTCTAACAATCAGGAAGTTCTTCCTAATGTTGAGCCGGAAACTCTTTTGATTTAATTTCAACCCATTGTTTCTGGTCCTACCTTCTGGGGCCACAGAAAACAATTCCACACCATCCTCTAGATGACAGCTCTTCAAGTACTTGAAGATGGTGATCATATCACCTCTCAGCCACCTCCTCTCCAGGCTAAACATGCCCAGCTCCTTCAGCCTTTCTTCATAGGACTTGGTCAGCAGACCCTTCGCCATCGTCATTGCCCTCCTCTGGACCCGGTCTAGCTTGTCTGTATCCTTCTTAAAATGTGGTGCTCAAAACTGAACACAATACTCCAGGTGAGGTCTTACCAGAGCAAAATGAAACCATTACTTCACGTGATCTGGACACTATACTTCTGTTTATACAGCCCAAAATTGCATTTGCCATTTAAGCCATCACATCATACTGTTGACTCGCGTTCAGCGTATGGTCCACTAAGACCCCTAGATCCTTTTCACACATACTACTGCTAAGATAAGTCTCCCCCATCCTATAGCCAAGCATAGCATTTTTCCTACCTAAATGCAGAACTTTATGTTTATCCCTGTTAAAATTTATTTTATTGGTTTTAGCCCAGTTTTCCAGCCTGTCAAGGTCATCCTGTATCCTGTTTCTATCTTCTACTGTATTTGCAACCCCTCCCAATTTATTTATTTTTTATTCGATTTATATCCTGCCCTCCCCACCGAGGCGGGCTCAGGGCGGCTTACAACAGAAAAAAGCTAACAAAGATCAATTTAAATACGTTAATAATTATACAATGAAATACATAAAAACCTAAAAATACATAAAACTCACATCGATATACACTATGCTACGTTTCCTTAAATCAGTCTTCAAATTTTCCAGTATTCAATAATCTGATGTTCGAGATTTAATATTCAGGCATTCCGATCACAATTAATTATATGCCAACCGGAAGAGGGTTGTTTTACAGGCCCTGCGAAACTGTTCAAGGTTCCGCAGGGCCCTCACCTCCTCCGGGAGCTGATTCCACCAACAGGGAGCTGCAATTGAGAAGGCCCTGTCCCTGGTCGCTTTCAGACGGGCCTCCTTTGGCCCAGGGATTGTAAGGAGGTTCTGAGACCCTGACCTCAGCACTCTCTGGGGAACATGTGGGGAGAGACGGTCCCTAAGGTAGGCAGGTCCCAGACCATAAAGGGCTTTAAAGGTCATGACCAGCACCTTGTACCGAACTCGGCTGAATGTGCTCCCATCTAGGGAGCCCTAACAACAGCCGGGCAGCGGCATTCTGCACTAGCTGCAACTTCCGGGTTTGGCACAGGGGCAGCCCCATGTAGAGGGCATTGCAGTAGTCCAGCCTCGAGGTGACCGTTGCATGGATCACTGTTGCCAGGTCGCCGTCCTCCAGGAAAGGGGCCAACTGCCTTGCCCGCATGAGATGAAAAAATGCGGACTTGGCAGTGGCTGCTATCTGGGCCTCCATAGTTAGAGTAGGCTCCAGTAGCACCCCCAAGCTCCTAACCCTGTGCGCCGCTGACAGAGGCACACCGTCGAGGGCCGGTAAGGGAATCTCCCTCCCTGGACCACGGCAACCCAGGCAAAGGACCTCTGTCTTCGTTGGATTTAGCTTCAGCCCACTCAGCCTGAGCCATCTAGACATGGCCTGCAATGCCAGGTCCAGGTTTTCTGGGACACAGGCAGGCTGGCCGTCCATAAGTAGATAGAGCTGGGTGTCATCAGTGTACTGGTGGCAACCCAGCCCATATCTCCGGGCAATCTGGGTAAGAGGGCGCATATAGATGTTAAACAACATCGGGGATAGAACTGCTCCCTGAGGAACCCCGCAATCCAGCGGGTACCTCCGGGACAATTCACCCCCAATTGCCACTCTTTGTCCCCAACCCTTGAGGAAAGAGGTAAGCCATTGTAAAGCCAACCCCTGAATCCCCACGTCGGCGAGACGGCAAGTCAGCAACCGATGGTCGACCGTATCGAACGCTGCCGACAGGTCTAACAACATCAGTACTGCCGAGCCGCCTTGATCCAGATGCCGCTAGAGATCATCCACCAGGGCAACCAGCACTGTCTCCGTCTCATGACCCGGGTGGAAGCCCGACTGATGGGAGTCAAGGACGGAAGCATCCTCCAGGAAACTCTGTAATTGCAACGCCACTGCCCTCTCAATGAGTTTACCCAAAAAGGGTAAATTCGAGACCGGCCGATAGTGTGCCAATTCGGCCGGATCCAATGTTGGTTTTTTTTAAGAGGGGGCGGACCACTGCCTCCTTAAGAGGTGTTGGAAATTGCCCTTCCATCAGGGATCTATTTATGATATCCCGTACAGGATACCTAAGCTCCCTCTGGCAAGATTTAATAAGCCAGGAGGGGCAAGGGTCCGAATTGCAAGTTGTGGGGCGTGCAGACAAGAGGATCCTGTCAACTTCCTCCAGGCTGAGAGCGCCGAAACCATCCAGAATACAATCTGCAGACAGGCAAGGAGCCTCGGGCTCGGATACTGTCTCCAATATGGCCGGGGCGTCGCGGCGTCGCGACGCGACTTTATCTGCAAAAAATTTCGCAAAAGCCTCACAGCTGATTTCCAATTGACTAATATTTGGGCTGCCCTGTGGCAGCGTTGTAAGAGTCCGAATTGTATTAAACAATTGTGCCGGGCGCGAAGTTGCAGATGCAATCTTAGCCGCAAAGTATGTTTTCTTTGCGGCTTTGACTGCCATCTCATAGGACTTCATACACTCTCTGTAAGATGCTCTAGTCGCTTCGTCTCGAGTGCACCGCCATTGCCTCTCTAGTCGTCTGAGTCCTCGCTTTAATTGCCGCAACTCCTGGTTATACCAGGGTGCCAGCTTTAGGCGGGGGCGCAGAGGACGTCTAGGAGCAATCTCGTCGATGGCCCTGGAGAGCCTATCATTCCAGGACTCCACCAGGTCATCGAGGGAATTGCCAGAGGGCCAGGGATCCCGTAGAGCCATCTGGAACCGTTCAGGGTCCATCTGGCTCCGCGGGCGAGCTAAAATAGGCTCGCCGCCTAAACAGGCTTGGAATGGGATATCCATACGAGCCTTAAGGGCATAGTGGTCCGACCATGGCACTGTCTGAGCAGTAATATCGTCCACTAAAATTCCCGCCTAAAAATACATCGTACTAAATACATTTAGTATCATCGTACTAAATACATTTAGTATCATCTGCAAATTTAATAAGTATTCTCTCTATTCCTTCATCCAAATAATTTATAAAGATGTTGAACAGATCCTTGAGGCGCTCCGCTTGTCACTCCTCTCCAAGAGGATGAGAAACCATTCACAAGCACTCTTTGCATGCAATCTGTCAACCAGTTATAAATCCACCTAATGTTAACAGGATCCAAACCACATTTTACCAACTTGTCAACAAGGATAGTATGTGGAACCTTATCAAAAGCCTTACTGAAATAAAGATAAATGATATCTACAGCATTCCCCTGATCCAGCAAGATAGTCACTTTCTCAAAAAAAGAGATCAGGTTAGTCTGACATGACTTGTTCTTGAGAAACCCATGCTGGCTCTTAGTAATCACAGCCATCCTTTCTAAATGTTCCAGGACTGACTGACTGATTATTTGTTCTAAAACTTTTCCAGGTATAGACATCAAGCTGAAGGGTCAGTGGCTACCCGGATCCTCCTTTTTCCCTTTCCTGAAGATGGGGACAACATTCGCTCACCTCCGATCTTCTAGCACCTCTTCTGTTCTCCAAGAATTCTCAAAAATAATAGCTCCATTGAATATTGAATAAAAATAATGTTAAGGGAGTTCTTGGCAGGGGATGGAAATGAGAGCCTAAAACCAGGGAACCTCCATCTGCACTGGGCCTATGGCCTCCCTCGCAGGCCCCTCCTTTCTCCTGTGCTAACCTTCCCTGAAGTTTTAAGAGGGTGACATGCCTGCACAGGCTCCAGGAGGCTCCAGCTGCTACCTGTCTCCTCCTCTGACTTGTTCCAAAGGGCAGTCTGCTGCTTGAGCCCCATATCCTTTCTGAGGTGTGTTTCAGTCCTGCTGGGCCCTGAGGCTGCAGCTAGCGTACTTCTGCATGTGACTTCACCCTTTGCCCCTTCCCCACAAACTCTGGTTGGGCTGCTTGCTGTAACAAGGGCATCCACCTGTTGGTGTCTCCTCTGGAGCAAAGACATGCCACTCCCAGACATTCAACTAATACAATATACCTATTTTACTCAGACAGTATTTTGACTGATAGAGCTGTTTTGTATTATATCCCAATATATAGGTTCTTCTCTGAATGTGTAGAGTAGAAGTCCTTGTGCTGTGTTCTGGGAAAACCTGGGCTTCCCTGAAAGCTTTTCAATTGTTCCTCATAGGAAGGTCCGCCCCCTCTTGAAGAAAACAACGTTAGATCCGACCGAATTGGCACACTATCGGCCGGTATCGAATTTGCCCTTTTTGGGCAAACTTATCGAGAGGGCAGTGGCGTTGCAGCTACAGAGTTTCCTGGAGGACGCTTCTATCCTTGACCCCTACCAGTCTGGTTTTCGCCCGGGCCACGGGACGGAGACGGTGCTGGTCGCTTTGGTGGATGACCTTCAGCGGCATCTGGATCAAGGCGGCTCGGCGGTGCTGATGTTGTTGGACCTATCGGCAGCGTTCGATATGGTCGACCATTGGCTTCTGGCGTGCCGCCTTGCCGACGCAGGGATTCAGGGGTTGGCCTTGCAATGGTTTTCCTCTTTCCTTGACAGTCGGGGACAAAGGGTGGCGATTGGGGAGGAACTGTCCCGGAGACACACGCTTGACTGCGGGGTGCCTCAAGGGGCGGTGCTCTCCCCGATGTTATTTAACATCTACATGCGCCCCCTTGCCCAGATTGCCCGAAGGTACGGGCTCGGGTGTCATCAATATGCTGATGACACCCAGCTCTATCTGCTTATGGACGGCCGGCCCGCCTGCGCCCCAGAAAATCTGGACCGAGCGTTACAGGCAGTGGCTAGGTGGTTTAGGCTGAGCGGGCTGAAGCTGAATCCGGCGAAGACAGAGGTCCTGTGCCTGGGTCGCTGCGGCCCGGGAAGGGAAATCCCCCTGCCAGTTTTTGACGGCGCGCCGCTAACAGCGTCGGGCAGGGTCAAGAGCCTGGGGGTGCTGTTGGAGCCTTCACTGACAATGGAGGCCCAGATAGCAGCCACTGCCAAGTCCGCGTTTTTTCACCTTAGGCGGGCGAAGCAGTTGGCCCCCTTCCTGGAACGTGACGACCTGGCAACAGTGATTCATGCTACGGTCACCTCGAGGTTAGACTACTGTAATGCCCTCTACATGGGGCTACCCTTGTGCCGGACCCGGAAACTGCAGTTGGTGCAGAACGCTGCTGCCCGGCTGTTATTAGGGCTCCCAAGACGGGAGCACATTCGGCCGGGGCTCCGGGATCTGCACTGGCTGCCGGTAATATTCCGAGTCCGGTACAAGGTGTTGGTCATTACCTTTAAAGCCCTATATGGCCTAGGACCTGTCTACCTTAGGGACCGTCTTTCCCCACACGTTCCCCAGAGAGTACTACGCTCGGGTTCACAAAACCTGTTGGTAGTCCCCGGGCCAAAGGAGGCCCGTCTAAAATCCACCAGGGATCGGGCCTTCTCAATAACGGCACCTTATTGGTGGAACCAGCTGCCGGAGGAGGTGCGGGCCCTGCGGGACCTAGGGCAGTTCCGCAGGGCCTGTAAGACAGCCCTCTTCCGGCAGGCCTATAATACTGACTGACAAGGAAATCTTTTGGATGGAACGAAATGCATCTGTAGACCGCCGGTTTTATCTATCTTGTTTTTATTAATTTATGGTTTTAATTCTACTTGTAAGTGTTTTAAATTGTAGTATTAAATTATTATGTTGTAAGCCGCCCTGAGACACTTCGGTGTGAAGGGCGGGGTATAAATTCCAATATAAATAAATAATGATAGCAGACAAGCATCTCTTCTCTTCAAGAGAGCTGATTTATCACATCTGCTCTTCCCCTGCAATCAGGCCTGGGAGGCAGAGTGAGGTTCCCAACTCAGGAAAAGGACTGAAGTGGATTGAAGGAAATTCATGTTTCCCCTCATACTACCCAGAAAAGGAGAAAGGATGGGATCCCTCTTGAGAAGACTGATCCAGCTCTCTGTACCAGAATTAGGGATGCCAGCCTCTAGGTGGGATCTGCATCTGTGATCTCTTGAATTACAGTTCATCCCCAGACTGCAGTTATCAGGTCCCTGGAGAAAACAGCTGCTTTGGTGGGTGGACTCTGTGGCATTGTACCCCACTGAAGTCCCAGTCTTCCCTAGGCTTCTTCCTCAAATTTCCAGGTGTTCCCCCAGTCTGGATATGGCAACCCTACCTGCCCATCTCTCGCCAGTGACCAGGGTGGACCTGGCAATCCTAACCAGAATCCTCACTGGATACTGACTGGATTCTAATTTTCCTGCTAGAAGCTGTGCTGTTTCCGGTTCCTCAGGCACTAGCGACTTTGCACCAGGAAAAGGAGTTCCGCACAATATAACCAGCCTACTAGATCCATTGCCGCCTCTTAGTCCAGCATCCAAAGACAAACAAAGTTACCAAAAATGCATCCTTTTATTTTTTTTTCTGGGTGCCTGAAAGGAGAGAAGCTGCATGAATCATAGAATCACAGAGTCAGAATGGGTCTCCATGGTAATGTAGGAATTCACAAATATCTTCAAAAGATATTTTTCTCTTTTGAAGAATGTAGTAGAAAGTGAGCGGGAGTTGGGATGTCTTTAGATAGCCATATTATAGGGCATCATAAGGTGCTAGATGTCTACAGAAATCCTGGGCATAACGTCAGGTTGCCAGGCCTGGCAACCAGTGGGAGACTTGGGGGATATTGCGGGGGGGGGGGGGCGTTAATGACAGCATGGTATCACTTCTGGGGAGAACCCAGAACTGATAATATACATCTCTAGGAATTGCCAGAAACTAATTTTGGGGGAGTCTGATGCCTTTTTTTTTTTTTTTGCATTTTTGGCAGCTCCTAGAATACTCCCCCCCCCCCCATTCTGTTGCATGTTGTAAAAGAGTAGATATTTGTCTGAGTCAGGATCCAGGGAAGGAAAGAAGATGTGCAGCCTTTCCCTTATTCAGGCACCTGTGTATACAAAGAAAAACATTATGTATGTAGGAAGCTTGAGGGCATGTGTTAAACCTCCTCAGCCACAGCAGCAGAATGACACGAATGCTGGGAGAAGAAACTGGCTTTTTTTTTCCACTTCAGAGTTCACATGGCTTCTCACTCTATATTTCAGTCAGACATGAGGTACAAGTTTTCCTCCATTCTTTTACGTACTGTGCCAGTTTAGATCAGGACCATAATGCATGAGGAGAAAGGGCTTCAGCCTTTCCCCACTCTGTGCCATCTTTGCAATCTAAATTTGCACAATTTGACACAGTAGGGACAGCACTTGACTGCACAATTTGACACAGTAGGGACTGCACATGACTGTCCATGCATTCATAGGATGTATGTGGGATTCCAAGGGGGCTATTTCAGGCTGCCTCCTGCACTGATGAAGTACAGAAAAGTCAGCATTGGCTTTCTGTTTTTGGAGAGAAGGGAAAGGCACTGTTTTGGGGTTTGCTGCACTAAACTAAATCCATGTTCATATCAGTAGAATTATGGCTACTCGTAAGTTTTCTCCAGCAAAAGCAGCATGGAGTGGCAATTTCCAGGGAAAAATAGACCCATGAGAAAGGGCCTCTCTCCCTCTTCTTTGTTCCTCTCCCCTGCAAACTGTAGTTCCAGTGGCTGAAGTTTGTTGAAAGAAAAATATTATTTTTAATAAAGAGGAAACTATGTTTCCTTAGGCAGGGATTACTGAGCCTACTTACTTTGCCCTGGTCTGGATGGCCCAGGCTAACTCAGTCTTGTCAGATCTCAGAAGCTAAGTAGGGTCTACCCAGTTAAGCACTTGGATGAGAGACCACCAAGGAAGTCCAGGGTCATGACAAAACCCTATGGGGTTGCCATAAATTGGCTGCAAGTCAAGGGCACTTTCTGCCACCAGTTTCTAAGCAGAAGTGCTTCTTTCATGTAAGGGGAGCTATAGAGATGCAACGCAAGTGACAAGAAGCCCAGCAAGTGTAAAAATCTGCCCACCTTAATGCTTTTGCTCACAAATAAGACTTCTGACAGACAAACTTGATCAGAATCTGTCCCTCAGTTAATTTCATGGTCCTGTTATCTTGAAACAAAAAATGAAAAAAATTAATAACCGAAAAGTTTAATGCAATTTGTCATTGGGTAATGGCTGCTGATTGTATGGTTTAAAGGAATGCTTACTCTTTTCACAACACAGAAGCATACTTCAGATATAGCTATCAGTAGCCCAAAAGCATTAGTTAAAAAAAGCAGGTAACCTTAACAAATCTCCTCTTAACAAAATCTTAGATTCTAAGCTTTCCTGAATCCATTCAAAGAGCAGCAGGAGGGAAGATCAAACAAAAAACCTTGTCGTTTTCTGTTGGCTTTTTGAAAATCACACTCAACGTTTGACCCAGGCTATCAGAAAGCAATTAAAAGGTTCTGTTTCAGCTTCCACATCCTGCTCTGATTCATTCTTTGGAGTCATTTGTGTTGCCATTACCAGAGTTGTTTCTTCACTTGCTTACCTCAACGGCAGTAGATACAGCTTCCCCCCCAGATGAACACAAAGCACATATCTTTTAAAATTTTCACAGTCACCAGTGTCTTTATATTTGCTAGCAGCTTCCCTGAGATCATTGTCAATTTGCTACCTAAACTGCTTTGCTGGCAAGAGTGCCCGTATGTTACCATTTGGCTGTTGTATTTCTCACTGCAGTCAGCGGTTAAGGCAGCAGCTTCCTTCACACATGGGCATTATTTGCTTATGGTGCAACCTGCGTATTGTTTAATGAATACTGTAACATCATGGTGGAGCAAGTCACCTGAATCCCTCACTGAGCATCTGGCTGTAATCTGATCCAAGGTGGAACAGGGATAATAGCCCCTCTGGTGAAAGTTGTCTGAATTAACTGCTCTGATGTCCTATTGATGTCCTCAATGTCCTAGTCTCATGTGTCCAGACAAAATGTTTTATAGATGCAGCCAGATATTGGACCAGAAGGGCCAAAGATAAATGGGCAAGTTTCTCAGGCAAGAGTACTAAACTAGAGGTAGGGGGTGTACCCAGGTAGCTGGAATGAAAGCAATGAACTGGGCAAGAAAGATGTTTTACGTAGTGTCCTGATGGGTTTTCAACCTGCCAGCTGTGGCTTCACAGAGCTTTTAGCGAGACCTGATTATAATAGCACTTAGGTGCATGAGTCCTAGCAGAACAACAGAACTAGGATGAGGAACTCGCAGTCTTCAACTAAGCCAGGGGTGGCCAGCTGTAGCTCTTCAGATGTTTTTGCCTACAACTTCCATCAGCCATGCTGGCTGGGGCTGATGGGAGTTGTAGGCAAAAAACATCTGGAGAGCTACCGTTGGCCACCGCTGAACGAAGCAATTCATTTTCTAGGATTTCTAAAAATATGCTTTAATATGTCAGAATTGGAGACTAATAGCAGATGTATCCTTATCTGCTCATCAATCTCCAATTTTGACATATTTATTCCCTTCACTATGTTTTCCCCCAGAATTAAACCCAAACAAATGGTAACCTAAGCTTGTTGTTCCTGTTTGGTCCTTGCATCTGTTAAATAACTTCATTATGCTGTCTGCTAATTTGCTGCTCACCCTCTACCTATATGTATTGACTGGTAACTTCCATTTCATTGTATCTGAAGAAGAATGCCTGCACTCAAATGTTTATACCTTGAATAAAACTTTGTTGATCTTAAAGATGCCACTGGACTCAAACTTTGTTCTGCTGCTTAAGACCAACATGTCTACCCACCTAGTTCTGCACTTTGTTTTACTTTCTTAGTCAGCATGACGAGTGCAATAACTCTTACATGAATGAAAGGCTCCTTCCACATTTGAAAAGCTGAGATGGAATAGTCTGGCCCTTTAACTTGCAGAAAAGCACACCAGTGGTCTACTGCACTGAATGGCAGCTAGCAACCAGGAACAAGCCAAGTCCCAGTCAGCGCTGTAAGGTGACACAACTTCAGGCCTGGCCAGCAGCACCAGCATGGTTATCTCCTCCGGCCAACAGGTGAAGTGCAGAAAGAGACAGTGGCTGAGCCACCACTCATTGTTGATACCACTGGTCAGGTCTGAGCAATCCCTGTAGTTCTGTGATGGCCACTAAGCCTGGCTTGATCTTAGTCCATTTTAACATCCTAGCTAAAATTCCCAGTTGAAAAGGCACTTTTGGACCCATCCTACTACTTTCTTTTCTGGCCTGACATGTTATACAATTAATGTTTACATGCTTTGATATATTTATGGCCGTGGAAAAATATTACTGTGTTGAATTATGGAACACCTTGAGCTTAAACAAGATGCAAAATGCTATGAAAAAAATCTGTTTGTTTTTGAAGCCCTGAACAACCTTAGCCCAATCTGTTGAAGGCAGATCAATGGCCACCCACTCCCCTATGAGTTCTCTCAGCTACATTCAGGGACACATTTTGCAAGCCCGCTAAAAATACATACAACAACAATCTATTTTTACAGCATTGTATTGAAGACAGAAATGTGGAAAAGCTAAGCAGAACCCCTGATTCCCATCCTGAAGGTAGCTGAGATGAGCAGTAAGCAAAGGAATCTTCTAACTATAATGAAAACAAATATACTGCTGAGACAATTGTAGCTTTTACTGAATAACATCAATGATGAGTGAACTGCAATAGCATCACAAAGAAATAGGGTTTCCAACCATGCATGACTTCCATGTATTTGAAAATTGCCAGCCAGCCAGGGGAACAACTGGTACAGCTGTCTCCATCATTACATTTCCTTGTTAGGTAGAGCTGCACCTGTTGATTTCTGTTTATCATGTACTCTTGAGAGACAGGAGCCCTGAAAGGACGAAAAGGGTGGCAATCTCTGACAGGGGAGCAGCTGGCTTCCCACTAGTCACTTCTGGTTCTAGTTTTGCTGTAGGCTTTGCCTGCAGTATGCATTATGTAGGAGGGGAAAGATGTTCAGCTCTACAGCACCCACTTAATCGAGAACTGCTGGTTGCCTGTGAAAAGACACAGGGATAGAAATAAGTAATTCTTCTTATGCCTCAGTATTCAATAGGGGTTGATGAGTGACTAACTGAGAATGTCACCTTCTAGGTGCTCTTTCAGTCCTTGGGCCTCAGCTGTGTTTCCCCACTCATGGTCATCCTGGTACTCACATTTGGAGATTCACCTGTTGAAGGCAGGTTTGTAAGCCAAAATGCCCTCAAAACGAGGTTGGGGAATTGACAGGTGGAGACCTGGCTTAAAAAGGATCTTGAATCTATGTATACAGGATTCCACCTCCAGAAATTATTGCTTAAATTTGCCAAGGACACTAATTAAGTAAAACAGTTAAAATGTATTGTAAAAAAATATAGGCACACATACAAGACAATAAACTCATAAAACATACATACAGTCCTAAGAAAATAGAAAGAAATGCAGAGACAACACAAGGATGGACAAACAGGGTGATAATTACTGATCATAGTCTTCAAGGAAGGCTCCAATGGCAATGAACGAGGACTAGGGGGAGGGGACCCTCAACTGATCAGGAATCGGGGATGTATCTAGACAGCGGAACTGGGGTTCTGCTAGATGCACACCTGTTTGGAGCTGGGTTACAGGTTATAAGGACTACCTTGAGCCCTTAGGGGATGGGAGGTACAGGGGCGGATGACAGTGATCAGCTGGTACATGACCTCAGAAAAAGGGGAGGCTCTGCAATGACCATAAGGGCTGGACTTATGCAGTAGCCAATAGCCAGTTAATTGGCGGTCCCTGATTGGATGCTCATAGGTAGCCAGTGAGCAGACTTGGCCTTAGTTACCTGATTGGACTTCCAGGTAACAATGAGCCAAAGGGAAGGCTCCAGGATGACTATTAAGGGAAAGAATGGGAAAAATTATTAAGGTGGGGGGTACTTAAGTCTATCAAACTTATCTAAAAAGGTGACAATAAATGGCCAAATTGCTACCTAGGTAACACCCGGTCTATACAAAGAAACTTGGCTCTGGGTGAAGATGTTCTTCCTCCTCTTCGATCTTCTGATGGCATCAGTCTTTGTCTTGAGTTCCGATGGACAAAGGCTTAGGCGGTCTGACAGGATCCACGCCTAAGATAAGCTTGATGGCTTTATGCATAGGTGACATCTGTTGAATACGTGAGCCTCCCGCTTCGCTGTTATGGAGTCTGGAACTGCAGGAAGATAGCTGCTGGTGGTGTTAGCCTCCCAAGATGGATTCTATGGTCGAGGCTGAAAACCGCTTGCTTGGACAGTTCCTGGCGGCACACCTTCTTCGGCTACAACGACCGAGATGGGGATCGCACGGAGCAATTGGAAACCATCTGTTCTCCTGGTTAGCACTCCTCAAGAGACACGGGGTGCTGCTGCAACATTGTGGCTGTTAATATTCATAAGTCCCTTCGAGTTTGGTAGACAAAACCCACGTTCTCCTGGTAGATGTGTGTGAGTTGAGTCTCCAGGCACCCTGGCAACCAAACGGGTGACTACAATGTTCTGGAATTAGGGGTATTCTTCTCACAATTCCCCCCTTCAAGACCTACATCATTGGATGGAGACAAGGTCTTGAATAACACAATAAAAAGTCCACAGCTGATCTTGACAGGCAACGTGTCCACGAGGAGCCAAATATCAACCAGGGTGTACCTCCTATCTACAAAAGGTGGAGCCACTAGTCTAAAACACTCAAAAATCAATTTGAAAAATACAATATCCAATGGGCCAAAGGCAACTTCCTCGAATACTACAATGCGGGGGCAACAGACATTGCCAACATTGCTTGGCATACAGTACTCTTAAAACACAAGGTTACAATCATTGATATAAAAGGCTGAGTTCATAAAATCATTGCTGCTATTTAAGCCATATAAATAACAAGAATTGATTGGTAAAACACACACAATTATGACAACAATTTATTAGAAAAATATACAATTACATTAGAATTCATGGTTTCAAGTGAATTCATACATCATTCTCTATAGCTAGTCTAATACATTTGTTTCCTAGTTCCTATCTCAGCCTTGAGTCTTTTCTTCTCCCCCCCCCCTTGATAAGCTTCTTATACTGGGGTTTGAAGAGGATCTTCTTCCATTTGTCTATTGGGTATGTGAATGTCCTGGTGGAGGGAGAGATAAAGAGCGCCTGGCGGCAGTCATTAGTCTTCCCCCCCCCCCCTTGTATGGAGAATGCCCGGGTTGAAGCCAAAATCTCCACAGAGCATGCTCAATGAGGGGATCTCTGATGTTTCCCGAGTCAGATCAGGTTCCTCCGCCTCCCTCAGTCCTTGGCCCACATGTCTCATCCAGACCCAATTATGAGGAGGCTTCCATATGCATATGCAAACAGGCACGCAAAGGCTTCTGGGGGAGATGTTTGCACCCATATTGTGTTTGACATGTCAGTAAACAAAGTACATAACAGGTTATATGGCTATTATTATAATGTATGGACACAGCAGATAAGTATTTATACTGAATTGCTGTTTCCAGTTACTGTGTGGTCTTCTTAGTGGTTCAGCCTTGATTCTAGGCTGAGACAGGGATGGTGAGAGTTTGGTCAGCAGTACCAATAAGTAGAATAAAACTCAACGAGGGTTGTGCCATCACCAGTGCATGCGTGCGGAGGGTATGTCCAACAGTAACCCATTTTTGCATAGTGCATACTTCCTCTCTGTATGTGAGATATTACTCATAGTTGTAAAATAAGGCAAAGTTGTTTAGTGAGTACATGCTTCCCTATATTGCAGGATGAGGTGGGGATGGGAAACACATGTAGGATGTACAGCAGTTCTACTCTGATCTTTCCTCCTATAGTATTCCCTTTTACTTGTAGGTCAGGATTAGGGTACTCACTCTGGCTTCTGCTCTCAGGTTCATAGAGCAGAGACAAATGTGCTCAAGGCAACATCCATTTATTAACAAGGAGATACAGGGAAGGGACCAATTAATTTCAGAACAAGGAAGCTCATGCAGTCTGCAGTTGTAGCTAACAAAAAGAACTAAGCCGGGGCTCCACTCTATGAGACGGAACTAACTCAGACAAGTATCAGCAAAAGCAGACTGTTCTATTGTAATATATACAATAAACAGGGCTTTTTTGGTAGAAAAAGCCCAGCAGGAAAAGCCCATTTGCAATTAGGCCACACCCCTTGATGTCACCATTGTTTCACATAGGGATTTTTTGTAGGAAAAGCCCTGCATGAATTAATTAACATATTAGGCCACACACCCTGACACCAAGCCAGCCGGAACTGCGTTCCTGTGCATTCCTGCTCAAAAAAAAGCCCTGACAATAAATATATCACACCTCCCTTGTTTACCTGTGTGGGGTGCATGTGTGTGCAGCCCAGTACGCTAGAGTAGAGTGGAGGTGTCTGGGTACTGTTTGTATAACCTAAAGCAGAATGCTTGTAAGGTGTTCAGAGAAGGTAAGTGTTAGCAATATGTGTATTTTCCTGGCGATTTAGAGGAAGAGTTCAGGGACAGCAAGATTTGGGAGGGGAGGGACTTCAGTGGGATATGATGACATAAAGACCGTTTTCGCCCGCAGCTCACCTCGCAGTCACAATACTGTTCCCTCCGCAGCATCTGGTCGGATTTCCCACCATCTGCACCAAAGTTACAGGAAGTGCCGCAGCTTTTGCGTAGCAAACATAAACCGCTAAAACCCAGTTTACGTTTGCTACGCAAAGCCGCGGCACTTCCTGTAACTCCGGCGCAGATGGTGGGAAATCCGACAGATGCTGTGGAGGGAACAGGATTGTGACTGCGAGGTAAGCTGTGTGCGAAAACAGTCAAAGTCACCCATTAACAGATAATGCTGGGTGTCATCAGTGTGACACCCCAGCCTAAAACTGCATCAGCTGGGCAAGGGGGCACATGTAGATGTTAAGCAACATCAGGGAGAACAGCACCCTCTGAGGGTCCCCACATATTATGGGATACCTAGTTGACACCCTCTCTTCCAGCACTACCCTCTGTCCCTGACTGAGGAGAAATGAGGCAAACCATTTCAAGGCTGTCCCATGGATTCCAATATCAGTGAGTTGGTGAGTCACCAGGTCACGGTCAACTGTGTTGAACACTAATGTGAGATCAAATAACAACAGCAATGGCAATTCACCTCAATCCAACTGTCTGTGAAAATTGTCTGTAAGGGTGACCAGCACCATCTCCATCTCGTGGTTGGTGCAAAAACTGGACTGGAATGGATCCAGTGCTAATGTGTCATCCAGGAAACACTGGAGCTGTTCAACTATCACTCTCTCAGTTACCTTACCCAGAAACAACAGATTCAAAACTGAGAGGTAGTTGGAAGGTGGTATATTTCTTCACCCCTAGATAAGCATAGTTCTGTGCAGGGATTCCTCTGTTCATATCTCAGTTTGCAAACAGGACCCTTGATTAATAGTTTTGCCAGCTTTTAAACTGATCTCTTTAACTGTCCCTTTAATATCAGGTTGATTTGCAAGCAATTATCAGAGGATGTTATTGAACTTCATACCATGTAAGGTTCCACTGCCCATTTCTACTCCTTAAACCTCTATTAAAGGGACAGAGCTATTTTCCTCTCTGTTGGCAGCTTTTCCCATGAACCCCACATCTAATAGCTTTTTTCAAACATTAAAAATGGGATTGAAAGTGTTCCATACATGCTCACTCTCACATTAATCTCTGAATACTCATCCCTCTTTCATAATCTTTATTGTATATTAAAAATCAGTTTTAAAAAGGTTTTGCAGACCCTCTTGTGGGGGAGAGAAGCTGCATGATTTGTCTCTTCTATCCTTGGCCATTTTGCCTGGCTGATTCAAATGTTTACTGTTCATGTTTTTGTTGTATGTAAGTTGTTTTCAGTGTCTGTGATAGACTGAGATAGAAGAAGTCATTAATATGAATTAATAAAAAGTTTATTGGGTCCAAATTGCACATTGTGTATGCACGTTGGCTAATTAATTGGAGCCATGATTGTTCCCATTCTCTTTCCCATCTGTTTGCCCAGTGGACCCAACAGGAAAAATCTCAATTTACAAAATATATGGTTTCCTTTGTTGTCCAGCTGGGGGGTAGCAGGAATGATGTGCCTCCTATACCAGCCACGCACACATTACTTTTCTGCCTTATTCCCAATGCTGGATCTGTTTGTTGATATTAACTGGACTTGCACATTCTTGCATGGCCACCTGGGAACTGTAATTTGATCCAATGTGTTATGAGCAGGCATTGGAACAATGAATGATGCTGACTTGATAAGTCTGCAGCACATAACTAGTGGTTGGGTGCCCCCCCCAACCCAATAAAGAGCACAACAGGTATTATGTGAGGTGGAAGATAGCTAAAAGAACAAGTTTATTAATAAACTGAGAGAACTCAGGTACAGAGGAAACAAAGCCCCCAGAAAACCTAACAGCTCTCTGAGGAATACAGGAAGAACAAACAATTTTATACCCAAAACGACATGGGCACAAATAAAATACAAAAGTCACATAATTGGTCAATAGGTTAAGATGCTCATTTGACTTGGCATCTTTCCATTTGGCATTCCTTAATTTGGGATGGTTTTACACAATTAGTAACTATTTACATTAACCAAGAACAGATCCTTCTTGTTTGGCAGCTATTGGGACAACAAAATATTCTCTGGACAGAATGCCATATACCTCTCTTTGCAGGCCTCTCCAGGCCTTCTGGAGCCAGATATCAAAATACAAATAGCCATAAGTTGTCAGGATGTACAATGTAACAAGTGTGCATCTCAAAGAAATGCCAATGTGTTCAGTTCTGCAGCCCCCACCTCCTTGCTCAGCTAAATCATGTTATGCTGGGGCCTAGAGACTGTGGCAAAAATAACTTTTGATTTCAGGCAGCAGAGAGGGAGATGCAGGAATAAATATAAAAGGTTAAATGGAAGGAATAAATGTGATTCTGTGTTCTAATCCATTATCCAACCAATATAAAATTGTATCAAAACCCACATGTCCCACAAGTCTGTACAATGTTGAGCGCTTACCAATGACATGCTCTGAGGGGAGGGCTTATAGATGGAACAGACATGGATTTGGTCTACACTTGGTTAGTCAGACTTAGGAGAAAATCCATGTTTGGTGAGACAATCAAGGATTGCACAGTTCTCTTGCTCCCAAGGCTTAGGCGTCACCCCACCTATATGCCCTGTTCATATACGTGCCTTGTGTAGGGACAGCCAGGCTGCAGAGCAGCACTAGCACCCCTAGATAGCACATGGCATCTGTGACACTATTAGACTCTGGGACACCCTCTGCCAGGCCTGGCGCACAAAATGGAGGTTAGCAGCACCACAAACATGATGTCCTAAAGGTCCAGTGCATGCAAGCATTGAGCAAATCAATTAAGTATGTGTCAATCTCATTATCTCTAGCTAGCGGCCACAAGTATAGCCACCTTCAAGAAGGGTTTAGATAAAAATATGGAGCACAGGTCCATCAGTGGCTATTAGCCACAGTGTATGTGTGTATATAAAATTTTTTGCCACTGTGTGACACAGAGTGTTGGACTTGATGGGCCGTTGGCCTGATCCAACATGGCTTCTCTTATGTTCTTAAGGTATGGCCCTGGGTTTGAGAGCAATCAGGCAGCCAGCTAATCTCATCATCCTTTAAGCTTCCATGGACTGCATTGACTAAGAAAAGTCTTTTCACTTGAGTTTCTTTCTTCTTCCACAACCTTTTGTCTTTGTCTATAACACCTCTGATTGTATCAATAATCTATGCTTCCTGTTAATACCTTAAATTCCAATTTCTGATTTTCCTGCCTGCATCTCCCAGACTTACCGTAATTGCTTTCCTGTCTCCACCCAACTAATCTAATGACCCTAGCCATCCTTCTCCCCTCACCTTTCCAGCAGTGGAATATCAGCACCCATTTGTCACTCACACCCAAACACATCACCCAAGTTTCCTGAGACCCTTTGTTTGTCTCAGCAACACCCATCTTCTTGCTCTTGCATACATTGTCTCACAACTTTACAATCCAATCTTACATTGTTCCAAGGAATGTCTTGGCTTTCTATACCCTGAGGTTACATTATTGCCTACTTAAGGACTCAATCGGACGTGCTCAGTGTGTCTGTCTTGATGCCTTCAGACTTGCAACCTCAAGTTGTTTTGGTACTTTCCCGGTAGGATGCTGGTTGTTCTGCTGCTTTTCTTCACAAACTTCAGCTCTCCAGGGCAGATAGCTATAATTCCCCGGCCCCACAAACTCCATCCCTTATCCACTCTGCTAATTCCTATTTTCTAGTACTCTTTTGTGTGTGTTAGTTTAAATCTTTAAATATATTATCTTTTAAATATATTATAGTTAAATATGTTATCCTTATTTTTAAATAAAATTCCTTTCTGAATTAAATTGGTTTGGTCATTTCAAAATCTCTCTCTCTGGAGTTATTACTGATATATACTATGTGGAGATTTTCACTCCATAAAAGCTCTACCGGGATCTGTCTCTGCTATCTTCCCTATAAAAAGATGAGACTCCCAGCATTTCTGGTAATATAGGAGCTTTAGTGAATTATACCCTGTGACAAACCCATGGGTTAATCAGTTTTTCAGTTTTAGAGCCTTAAAAATCAGCTGTGGGGAGGGGAATACTTCTTACAGAATCCAGGACTTCTACATACACACAACAAAAGTACAGTGGGAAAAAAGTGCTATTCAATAATAATGAAAGAAGAATGTCTTTTTACCTCAGCTCCACTACTGAATATATAAAAGTACCTTTATTTTTCATGTTTTTCCCTACGGACTTTTTCATATAAGAGCTGATGTTGGATATACTTCTAATACGAAAAACATAATAAAAATTAATTGAAATCATAAATAAGTGTTCCCATTACATGGTATAAGTACGTTCATCTTCCACTCCATGGAGTTTCCTCTGAAGGAGTGTTGAAAAAGGTCTTAAGATCCATATTTCATTAAACAAGTAAATACAGAGATGGTTATACTAAAAATGCATGGAATATTAAGCGGCATTTTGCACAAGTATAAACATTATTAGGTTTTGATATAACCTATTATCAATCAGCAGAGTATACAGAACTTTGCTTATTTTATGCTCAATTGGTTTTGCCACAGTTCCTTCATATATCAATTCTTTGCAGTGCACTGAAGGAGAAAATCATCTATAGTATAACTAGATCCCCTTTTCCATCATGATACTTCGTGTGTGTTGAACATTTTTAATATATGCAATTTAAATGGGTCTTTTGTAGCTTGCATGCATTTGCTGTCTGCATTTTCTTGGCTACTGAACAATCACATTACAATATTTGTTTTCCTTCTTTAGTTAGCACTAGCTCTGATTCATGTACTAAGAGTCAAACTACATATGATGTTAGGGATCCATGATATGCAGTCCAGTAACAACTTAAAGATCAACAGGAAAGGAAAGTTGACTCTCAAAAACTTGTAGGTCTTTAAGACTCAATTTACTCTTCTAGTGCAGGTCAACTTGCTGTTTTACAGCAGAAATAGGGTTGCCAATCCCCAGTTGGGGGCAGGGGATCCCCTGGTTTGAAAGCCCTCCCCCTGCTTCAGGGTTATCAGAAAGTGGGGGGTGGAGAGAGGGAAATATCTGCTGGGCATCCCGTTTCCAATAGGGTATAATGGAGAATCA
Organism: Heteronotia binoei; assembly: GCF_032191835.1. Lineage (NCBI taxonomy): Eukaryota > Metazoa > Chordata > Lepidosauria > Squamata > Gekkonidae > Heteronotia > Heteronotia binoei. The sequence goes on along the minus strand of NC_083243.1, from coordinate 157,965,339 downwards.
AACTGTGAGTGTCTGGGGGGGCCCCTGTTTTTTGAGGTTGAGGCACCAAATTTTCAGAATAGCATCTGGTGCCTCTCCTCAAAACACACCCCAAGTTTCAAAAAGATTGGACCAGGGAGTCCAGTTCTATGGGCCCTAAAAGAAAATGCCCTTATTCTCCATGATTTCCAATGGAAGGATTTAAAAGGCATGCAGTCCCTTTAAACGTGATGGCCAGAACTCCCTTTGGAGTTCAATCATGCTTGTCACAATCTTGCTCTTGGTTCCACCCCCAAAGTCTTCTGGCTTCAGCCCAGATATTTCCTGAGTTGGACCTGGCAACCTTACCAACAGCACCTTATGTGCACTTGGAATTATATGCAGCATAACCCTAAATGGAGGAGGTACAACCTTCTGAACCTTCTGGATCTAATTTGTAATAGATTTAAGTATTCTTTGTGTTGCAGAGGACCTTATAGACAGGGCAGGATAAGGTTGTAACTCTACTGAGGATTGCACTGTTGGTCTCTTTTTTAATGTGTAATTTAGCCTCAAAAAGCAACCACACAGACCCCATTGGGGGTGTAGCTCTGGGAAGGGAAGAGTTATACCCTTTATAATTTCCTCAGGTGGCTTCTTAGGGCTGTGTTTAGTCCTGGTAGATACTCATACTCAGGGCTTTTTTGTAGCAGGAACTCCTTTGCATATTAGGCCACACCTCCTGGATGTAGCGAATCCTCCAAGAGCTTACATTAGGCCCTGTAAGCTCTTGGAGGATTGGCTACATTAGGTGGGTGTGGTCTAATATGCAAAGGAGTTCCTGCTACAAAAAAATCCCTGTTCATACTATGTGTCATGAGCTGGGGCCAGGCCAGGCGAAGTCCAGGGGCAGTCCAAGGTCTGTAACCGGTGAGCAAGAGTGTCCAACGTGCCAAAGCCAAATCGTCGTCCAGGTATCGTAGGTCAGAGGTTCAGAAGCCATAGTCAGGGGGTCCAGAAGTCAAGTCAAGGTCAGGAGGTCCAAAGTCAAAAGCCGAAGTAGATGCTAGGACATCAGGTAGATGACTAGTTGCTTCCACAAAGCCTCCTCCCAAAGCCTACAGCTATATAGCCCTCTGCTGTCTGTTGCCCATTTGGGCTAATTGCTGACTCAGAGGGCAGCCAGGATCCTGCTGGGACTCAAGCACCCTCACTCCTAGAAGGGCCAGAATCCTTTCAAAACTCAGGGCTCAGGGAGCGTCTTGCTTATGAGCGTGCCACCCTCCTCCGATCCCTGAGGTCCTGACGAAGGCGGTCACGCACACGAGCCACCCGAGAGGGCGAGGCAGGGGGGCTTGGATCTTCTCCAGCAGGAGGCAGGGGCACTGGTGCCGGTGGCAGGGGCACAGTTTCTTCTGCAGGCTCGGCTTCTTCTGCAGGGCCCCCAGCACCCATGACACTATGTATATCTTTTTTTCCCATTCCAGAGCTTAAAGCAGTGTGAGCAGGAATCAGTTTTGATCAGCGAAGTAGTGTCACTGCGAAGTGAAAGTCCCACTTTCCCATCACAGCCCTGATCTATGACCTCCTCCCTGGCCAGTTTTTTTTTTAGGTAGACATACAAACTGGAGGATTATATCATAAATGTCATGTGTAATTTGACCCTAAGGCAGACAAACGTATCCTGTGTAACAGCTTGCCTTGTCTTGTCTTTAAGGTCTTCTGACTGGAACACAAAAATATTTTGGCCTCCTGCAAATTAGACACACAATTCTACCAAGCCAATGCTATCTATGTATATAAATGTATTGAAAGCCAGCCGTGATTTGAGTGTAGGACTAGAATCTTGGAAATCCAGGTTCAAATTCCCATTCTGCCATAGAAGTTTGCTGGTTGACCATTGTCCAATCACACACTCTCAGCCTAACCTACCCAACAGGATTGTTGTGAGGATAAAATGGAGCAGGGGAGAATATTGGGTCCCCACTGAGGAAAAAAAAGTTGAGTACAAATGAAGTAAACAAAAAAAAAATTACTCCCATGGATTAGATCTTCAAGAGAAACACAATGCTTGGCATATCCATCAAGGCTGCTAGAATCCAACTATAGAATCCAACTATAGAATCCAACTAGAATCCAACTAGTGACCCCACTATATAAAAATCAATTCAGAGTACAACTATATTTTAGGCTGTACTCAAATACACTCTCTTGGACTGATTTGGGCAGTAGGGTTGAAGTCTTGAAACTACTTTTGAATAGATTTGGGGATTTAGATCCAATAGGAGAGTAATCCCATGCTCCCTCCCCCAAATTCCTTGGTTTTAAAGTTAATCAATGCCACCATCATTTTTGCAGCTGCCATCTTTCTAGTGAAATGTAGGGGCTGACCTTTCCATCTGGCAACTGAAGTTCAGGATGATTCCTGTAGGGCTAATGATGCACAAATTCTAGCTGGCCATTATTCTCTCTTCTTAGCTCTCATAAGTAGCCTATCAAAGTCATGTGAAATGTGAGTCAGAAACTGAAGAACATTGTGGTGACAACTTTGACATTTAGAGGCATTCCAGCATATATCTGCATGGTTATGGAAGTTGTAAACTCCTGGGGTTTAATCCAAAATTTAGGGAAACTGTGGGTTATTTAAGTATGCTATATAGGCACTGTGAACCCTGAAGAGTACCAAGAAAACTGAAGGAAACACCTGGTAACTACTGTCTAGAGAAAATAAATGAGTTTATTTCTGCGCATTTATAGTACTTTTAATTGTCATGGCTTCTAAAATTGTGGGCATTGTAATTAGGCTTCTTGCTGAGAATTCTCTGCTTAAGAGTTCAGCTCTTCTCTGCTCACAGCCTGGAAATTCACAAGCGTTCCTTCAGAAGAACGAATGAATTATTAACCCAGTTTAAGCCTGTAGTGCAGATAGCTCTATTGTAGAAACATAAAACTACAGCTCTGGAAGATGAAGGGAAATATTACTTCTGACACCTGCTATATACTTCACTACACACTGATACTTTGTTAATGGCATTTGAAAATGTTAAGTTGGTCAGTTATCAGATCCTGGCATTTTTGAATATTATTCTGCTTAGTTTCCCATGTTTACAGAGCTACCGGTTAGGGCAAACCAAGCAGTCTTTCTAAGTTTATCAAAGTGCAAATAACAAATGAACTAATGAAGACAAGCAAACAAGGGTGGCAGATGAGGCCTGATTCCATGATACCTGGAAGAAACTAGAAAAAGTTGAAGAAAAAAATAGGATCATTGCTTTTCTCAGTCATTTTTGAGACATCCTGCTCCACATGAAACTCTATAAGGCTGTAAATCCAGGACCAAACTCATATGTGTTTCTACTGAAATTACTCACATAATCCATCAGACAAAATGCTTTTAAGTCAACCAGTGGTAAACTACAAAAAGTCCAGTGTTATCCCTATTAATAGGAAAGCAGACTTCAGCACTTCATTGTTGTTCTTGTGAAGCACAGCTTATAACTGTCTGATCCACATACACACAGTCTTCTGTTCCAGCTGTCATTAGAGGGAAGCACTCTTGCCTCATTCTGCTGATGACATATCTAGACATTTTCAAGAACATGATCATTCTGCTCCTCATTAAAGTTAGACTTTCACACTGTAAACTTCCTCAGAGATGGAAACATGGATACTGTTAGTCATATGATTATATGATAGTCACTTTTTAAGGTCTGTGTGGACGTTAAAGGTGCCCCACATAGAAAGATGACAAGTTAGTGCGCCAGTCAAAAATTACATTCTAATGTTTTATGGAGAATTATTGGTTTAGGAACTCCAGTTTAGGGGAAAAGAAATTCATATTCACTGTACAGTTGGAGGAGAGAAGGAATATGCAAGCATATGACTATGTTTGCGTCCATCACAAACATTTGTCTGAATGCAGCCCTTGTCTCTATACGGAAGCATTCTCAGATATATAGTATAAAAAGAGTCATAGAAAGCTGTCCCTTTTAGAAATAATGATAGAAGTGTCCAGGCTTTGCCAGTCATATGCTCATCTTCAGTTACCGAGCCACAACAGACTGGAAAAGACCCAAAGCAATATGGTGATTCACTTGGAAAGTCTTTTGCACACAGAAAGTTGTTTATTATTTATTTCTGATTTCCCTAATTTGTGCTGTCCCTCTGAGTGTATCTACAATGAACTTGAGTTCCAGTAAAGCAACACTACCACCTACAGCTCAAACACCAGACTATCCACCAAATATTCAATAGCCTCTACCACAGCTGTGGGGAAGATTTTTTTTAAAAAAACAGGGTATTTTTCCTCACAGATGTGAGCACCTTTAAAATGTTTTCTCTTTTGAGTGTAGTATTTTACAAAGAGGATCATTGCTTTTCTCAGTCATTTTTGAGACATCCTGCTCCACAGGACTGAAGTTCCAGGAAGCTCCATTCTGTTTTGTTTAGCTCATAATTAGTCAAATTCTAAAGTCAATAAAAAAAACTTTGAAGAAGGCGCAGGGGAGTATCACTGATAAAAGGGGGGAGTAGAAATGAAGCGCCTACTTAAAAGGCCACTTCTCCCTGTGTGAACATATATGCCAGTCGTGTTCCTCACAACAGTTTTTACTGCCTATTCCAGCTTCCAGAGCTGATGTTTATATGTTTTATAGCATTGTTTTTACTTGTAAACCTCCTCAAATCTGAATTGACAGCTTAGTAATGTTTCCTCTTGGTTTTTCATTATGGAAACAGAGTATATAAATTTCTTAAGGTCTGTCTTGGTCTGTTCTATGTAGTATCCTATTTGGATACTCTTTGGAACCCTTTGGAACAATCTCCCTGGAGAAGTCAGAATATCATTCTTCCTCATGTCTTTTAGGAAATTTTGCAAGACAATGTTATTTCAAAGAGCTTCTGAGAGATGTGTAATATGTAAAAATGGGTTTGGATGGCATGACCTATTTTGGATGTTTTCTTAAATATTTTGCTTGTCTTAAATCTCTTTTTAAAGTATATAGTTTTTTATGCCTGTTGATGTAAGTTTTATGAGCTACCTTCAGCCTCTTAAGTGAGGGGAATGTTGTTGTGGTATATAAATAGTCTGGCAAATAAATTACATGAACAATAAAACCACATGACCTAAGGAAGCCACAATGACGCATGTCTCAAGTCTACCAAGGCTCTGTCACTGTTCTGTCTCTCCTGTCCACACCCCATAACATCCGAACTCGGTTCACAAGAGAAGGACAGCTGGTCCACTACTATAATTCCAATCCAGATTTCAAGATGAATGTTGTTGTAATGTATACAAGCAGCCTCTAGGGGGCTAGTTTCTGCTTTACATGTATTTTAGTTTTGGCCCTGCAGGGCTCTTATATAGCAGTGACAGTGAGTGGCTGAGCAAGCTATTTGAGGCCAACTGAAAGAAAGCTCAACCAGAGAGAGAATGGATCAGAGAGCTAAATAAGAACCTTTCTTAAACTGAAGCAAAGCTGATACGTCCTGTTATTCATGATACTACAGATGTAGCAGTAAAGACAGGACTACAGCATAGGAAGGAAAACAAAAAGCAGATGGAAGAGCTCACGTGGCTCTTGGGAAGTGTCATCCCTTCTGCAATTAAAATGTTTGATTCATACTGGGTAGGGATCAGCTTAGTGACAAGAACAGGAAACTAGAGAGAAACTAGAATTTTTATGAAAGATGTTTACATAAAAGTCTTGTTTCCTCACACAGTCAACCAACAACCAAGTCATTGTCCAGTTCACTATCCACTCCTGTAACCACTCCTGAAGCTTCACATTTTTATATTGTCTAGACATATGAAGTGTAACTTGTCTCTAGCAGTAACAATCACTAGTGCCTCTAAGGCTGGGGAAGAAGTATAAGAGCACATGTGCAGAAAAAACCATTGCAACCAAGGGCAAGTCATCAATCATTATGCTCCACCTACAAGCTGATTATTATTTTTGATGCTTTCATTCCAACTGATCACAGCAAGACTTCATTCCACACATTGCAGAATGCTCTGATAAATAGTTTTGTGATTTAAGTTTTCCTTTGGCAGCAGACACAAATGCTTAGTTGCTTTGAATTTCAATAAATTGATCAGATGATTGGCTTTTGTAGTGATATACTTTGCTGAAATGAATTTAACAATCCCCAAGAAGAATGCCTTCACTACATTGGCCTGTGGTTGACAGACAGCCTGTAGCTGCTGATTTATTCTTTGTGGATACCATTTTTCATGAATTTGATCCTGCAATTCCCACCATTCTCAGAGGCATCAGCTAAAGGATACTGGATAGATGCCTTGCACTCATGCCCATATCTGGTTCTATTGGGGTTGCAAAGGAACTTGCCTCTGTATCAGTTTGGGAAGTCAGTCAGAAGTTGACTTGACTTGCTTGAGTCATCCAAGGTCAACTCCAGTCCCATTTCTCTTCTCCAAATTGCTCCTCAAGCAGTTTCCCTCCCCAGGGTTTCATATGTATAGTTGCACAGGCAACATCAAATACATGGACACCAGCAGGTCACAAACAGTTTATTGAGGAATGACAGATGTCTGTATACCTGCATGTACTCTCTTTGAGTGTCTGCTTTTATCTATCAACATCTGCTGGTTGTCCCCAGGGCTGTCTTATCGCATGGGCCTGATGGGCACTTGCCCGTGGGCCCCACAAGCATAAGGGCCCATACTAATCTGTGTATGATGCAATACTAATAACTATTTACATTTTTATTCCTGTGAGTAGTTGTTGTAGGGGCCCAGTACACTGCTTTGCCCAGGGCCCATAATGCTGTTAAGATGGCCCTGGTTGTCCCCAATGTGAAGGATGTCTAATTAGCCTCAACCAGGGCCAGGTTTTTTTCCACCCTGACCCCAGCCTGGTGGAACATGCTCCCCCTTGAGTTCAGGGCCCTGCTGAACGTCTTACCATTCTGCAGGACCTGCAAAACAGAGCTGTTCTGCCAGGCCTTTGGTTGAGGAGACAAGCATCCAATTAAGTTGGCTTCTGCACTGGCCCAGTTTTTCAGAAGTTCTTGTTACCTGGTAGCTCCGGTCTCTGTGTATTCCCAGTGGATAGCCATCTGTTTTAGAAGAAGAAGAAGAAGATATTGGATTTATATCCCGCCCTCCACTCCAAAGAGTCTCAGAGCGGCTCACAATCTCCTTTACCTTCCTCCCCCACAACAGACACCCTGTGAGGTGGGTGGGGCTGGAGAGGGCTCTCACAGCAGCTGCCCTTTCAAGGACAACCTCTGCCAGAGCTATGGCTGACCCAAGGCCATGCTAGCAGGTGTAAGTGGAGGAGTGAGGAATCAAACCCGGTTCTCCCAGATAAGAGTCCGCACACTTAACCACTACACCAAACTGGCTCTTAAATTCTTATTTTAACTGTTTTAACTTACTATGTATGTTTTAACTCATTATGTATTTTTATGTGATGAATCCACCTTCAGCTTGCTTGTGGGGAGGGCAGAATATAAACCAATGTTAGTTAGTAAGTAAATAATTGGCCTGGCTCTGTGACATATTGTTCCCTAGTTATATACATTGACCTTTAAAGGGCTGAAGAGTGGATGAGTCACATGATGTTTTGGTACCTTCTATATGATTATGTGATCACCTGAAGTTTTATATGTAGACCTGGTACATCTAAAATGGATTCACTAAGGTTAAGGCTGAAGTGTATCATTATGTAGGATTTCTATACTGTATCTCCTGATATTACATTGGGTAGTGAAAGAGTTAGCAGAACCTTTCAGTAATAGGCCTTTAAAATCAAGTTTGCTAGGGAACTACAAGGAATATGGAATATACAAGTCAGATAGCAATGATGATGATGATGAATTTGGGGTCTAGGCAAAACAGCGCACATTTTCACAGAAGTTGAGAAACAGTGATTTAAAAGTACATCAAAGTAATGAATAACAATTAATGTTGTATTTTTGGTGACAGTTAAATAGTCTGTGTTTAAAGGTTCTGAATGGAACTTAAATTATTAATTTGAGGGAATTCTATTTGACTATTTGTTTTAGCCTTTTTTGATCATGTCTTTGTTAATAACAGTGTGTGCTCAATCACTGATGGGTGACATTACTGCCCTTCATGATTCTTACTGGCTTCTACTGACAAAAATGCAAATGCAGCTTTAAGACAGGCCAGTTACTGGACCACAGTGAGTTAGTCAGTCAAAATATATTGTTAGTACCAAACTGCAAGACAGCTTTTCAGCTGAAGCACAAAAGCCACTGATCCATTTGGAACCAACTTCTCAACCCCTTTGACATCCACTGAGGGATGGCATTATTTTAAGTCAGTGCTGAATGCTGTCAGCTTAGTGCTGGACTACAGCCTTTCAAATGCCAGTAGTGGATCAGCACCAAGAAAATATGCAGTCTTAACAGGTTAAAGAAGGGCTTAAATTTGAGAAAAAGCAAGGGTGAGGTTTGATTATGAAGTTCTATCCATCTAGTCAGATACCAGATTTCTTTTTGCACCCTACCTGGACGTCTGACAAAAGCAGATACTATAAGGCACACTACTACATATTATGACATTAATTATTGTTCTTCTATGATGCATCTAAAGTTAATGATGGGGCCATTTGTCCAGGAAAGGATTAGGCTTTTTGTGAAAGACAGGATTTTGATTTTTTTTAAAGATTATATTGTACTGCTACCAAGATGAATAGACTGGGTGGGGGTGTTGTCCTGCTGCTTCCAGTATGTCAAAGAATGAGCCTCCTTGCCTGTACACACACACACACACACAACAAATAACACCAGTGACTTCTTTAGCAAGGAGGATATATATATCCTCATTGTGACCCCAACTGGGGTCTCAAAGAACTCTTTCAAGCAGTTTTGGGGCCTGCAATGTGGAAAGGGCAGACTTCATTGGACTTCTGATGATGGCTTGAAGTCAAGGGGACCTAGCTGTGGGGAGCATGTGAGTGACCTTGTACCCCTACATTAGGTGAGGATGGCTAGCCATAGCAGCTGCCTTTAAAGATGAAGGAGTACCATTAGGGCTGAAAGGCAGTTGGGTAGGAGGTCTAGCACCTGGTTACAAGTGTGATCCTAGTTATTGGACTAAGCACTTAAGTCTGTAGTGAAGCAGAGCCGCAGGTGTCTGGAGATAGTGGTGGTGGAGGAGCTACAGGTGTCAGGAGAAGCTAGGGAGTGTCCATTAACTACCCTGGGCCAGGCTGGATTACTGTAACTCGGTCTGCACAGGCCTACACTTGAACTTGATCCAGAAATTGTAGCTAGTGCAGAATGTGGCAGCATGGCTGCTGACATGTTTTCAAGGCTACACATGGTGGTGCTGTGCCAACTGCACTGGCTGCTGATTGAATACTGGGTCCCGTTCAAGGTTATGGTTTTGACCTTTAAAGCTCTATGTGGCCTGGTACCATCATACCTGCAGGTCTGCCTCTCCCCCATGTGAGCCCTGGAGAGCTTTATATTCTTCTGACCAGCATCTCCTGGTGGTTTCTGGCCTGAGGAATGTCCATTTAGCCTTGACCAGGCAAGGGCTTTTTCATCCCTTGCCCCAGCCTGGTGGAACATGCTCACAACTTGAGATCAGAGCCCTGTGGAACTTACTTAAAATAAAAATAAAAAATACTTACAGGGCCTGTAAAATGGAGCTGTTCCACCGGGCTTTTGGCTGAGGCTGCAGACATTCAATCATTCTGACCTCCCCTGCCCTTGGCCCTTATAAACTTAACTAAATCTTAATTAAAAGCCAGAGCTTTCTTCCAATGTGTCCTTCTGCTCCACCCTGCAGGAAGTCAATCCCATGGCCCTTTTCCCAGAGCCTTCTGTCTTATCTTCTGGATTCCAGAGTCTTTTGGAGCACCTATTTTCTAGCTGATATGAAGCATGGATTTCTGTTATGATCTGCTGTGCCATCTATGTTTTTTTATTGTGTTTTTCTTGCTGAGGATTTTTATTCTGTTAGCCACCCTGAGCCCACTTGTGGGATAGGGCAGGGTATAAATGAAATGAATGAAATGAAGTGCTGTAAAAGCTTGGAAAACTCTAATGAAAAGGAAGGATCCTTGAACTGCAGAGTGTGCCTCCTTACTCAACCACCCATAGAGCCAAGGTCCCCTCCAAGTCTGCTATGAGTGTTCGCTCTGCAGGTGCTATGCCACACCATGCCCACCCCAGCCTCAGTTACAATCAAATATATGTCATTATTTATTCTTTATGTATATTTTTCACCTTTTACCACTGAATGCAAACTACACCTTTTATAACCTGATATTAAATATTTTTTTGGTATAGGATAGATAGACATGAAGACCATAGGATAACATGAACCAAAATACATAAATCATTATATGGATCATGTAGTTATTTAACTGGACATTTGTAATGCTTTTACACAGGGGTTTTTTGTAGAAAAGCCTAGCAGAAACTCATTTGCATATTAGGCCACACACCCTGGTGTCACCATTGTTTCACACAGGGCTTTTTTGTAGGAAAAAACGCAACAAAACCTTATTTGCATGTTAGACCATTCCCCCTGACACCAAGCCAGCCAGAACTACATTCCTGTGCATTCCTGCTCAAATAAAGCTCTGCTTGTACATCTTGTTAGTAGTTTCCTGTTCTGTAATCTTATTTTGATCAGGTTTTCTTTGCATGTTCCTGATAGTGAAGATGTAAGTACCACTTCTGAAGTTAATGTTTACTTCCTGATGAAGACTGCTATCTGCACTCCTGAGAATGCTTTCCTGGATATAAGCCACAGAGACCTATTTAGGATTGCTTTCTAAGGCACTGCTCTTGGAATTCTCACAACTAACTCTCTTCAGTTTCCTTTCCCTCATGTTTCCATATTCTTCTCAGCCCCATTGCCAGATTACATCTTCAGATGGGCCACAAGTTCATTGGTTTTCAATTATAGACCAATGACAGAAAGAATATCCACTAACTATCCAATTATTTGTGACCCATTTGGATTTTCTCTTTCCCTCTCTTTATTCATACTCATAAACTTTGTAGCCTTGAAAATCACTTCTGATAATTAAATCGTAGCACCTCATACCAATTTTTCTTCTTAAGCATTATCCTTTCTATACAGAACAATTATTTACATATTTCATACACATTTGGGAAACTTTGCACAGTATTTTAACATTGTTTCTCTACAGCATTAGTGAGTCCTGTATTCAGATACTTCACTTAGGAGCATGGTAAAGCCATTATCAAGATACTTCTCAACTTGCTGCACTATTACCCTAATTGGAGATCTCCAAATTAATTGGGGAAATTAGTGTAATAGACAAGCAAGAGGGGGCAACTAGGGGAACTCCACCAGTGTTAGGGGGGATAATTCTCTCAGAACTCTCAAGTAAACAGATGGCAGTACTGCAGGAAAGCTGTTTCATTATAAAAAGAGTAAAGAGTATAGCATACATTCAGAGCACACGGGGAACACACAAACTGAGTAGGAGGAAAATAAAAAGGAGTAATGAGGACAGTGATTTAGGGGAGAGCAGTATTTACCAAGTCTTGGAGGTCAAAGTCCATAGAAGACATCAAGGGAAGCAGCCAGCTTTTTCCAGAGAGATGGAAGGAACCCAAAGAGAGCAGGGGTGCAATGTTTAGCACTGAGAACATCCACAAACTGCATGGGGCAGAGTGTGTCCAGTTATAGGGAATAGATAGCCCTAAGGTGGTCTGACGTGTGTGTCCCTTCAGCAATACCTTGATTAGAGGGTGGACAAGGACCTAGGGGAACTTGTGACCATTTGCATGAGCGTTGCTAATAGTGCTTGATGAGACTGTCTAGTGTAAACTGAAATTTTCTCTGACGACCCTTGAATACAAGATGGGAGAGGCTATTGGGTTATATAAATAGCCGTTTAATTAGGGTGAATAGACAAGGGGAAGCATGACCACGTGTGATGGGGTCACCCCAAGGTGGGATATTACTTTTCCTGAGAAACCCACTGTTGAGATAAAGTATATCTTTTAGGGTGGGGAGGAGAGCTATTAGCAAATCAGCTACCCTGAGTCACCTGCAAAAAATAGTTACCAGTATCTCTGACCAGTGTCCATTTTGTTTGTTTCCCACTCCATTTTTGGTTCCACCTCTACACCAAGATGGGGATAAGGCAACAACTTAGAAAAAACCATGTGTACTGATTTTATACACAACAAAGAATTACTCAACAATTTCTTTTTATACTCTCTTAGTACTCATTACATACAGTTATTGTTACAATTCACAAATAAATCTGTTAGTAACATAAATAAATGAAAAGAGTGAGAACTGAAGTGCCTTGTGGAGATTCTTGAATCATTCCCACAGTAAATAATTTTGAGCACAGGTTTCATGATAAGTCTGGCAGCTGGAAGAAGAGTTGTTTTCTGTTGAAACATAGATTAATCCAGGATAGCATGTTGCCAGCCCGTTTTGTTTAGCCATTCTTGGCAATATCTTCAATCAAGGTTTTGAGCATTGGTCTCCTTATTATGTCAGCTATTGGAATGGTTTCTTCCTTCCATCATCTGAGCTACGTCGGAATCGCTGTGTCTGAATTGAGCTTACTTTGGAGTCAGCGTTCGTCTATCAAATAATTACTGAAGGACGATAGGGAAATGACTGAGAAGCTGAATGCATTTTTTGCCTCAGTCTTCACTGTGGAAGATGAGAAGTGTTTGCCCACTCCAGAACTGCTAGTTTTGGAAGGGGTGTTGAAAGACCTGAGTCAAACTGAGGTGACAAGGTCCTACAACTGATCGACAAATTAAAAACTAATAAGTCACCAGGTCCGGATGGCATACATCCAAGAGTTCTGAAAGAACTCAAAGTTGAACTTGTGGATCTCCTGACAAAAATATGTAATCTTTCATTGAAATCTACCTCCGTTCCTGAGGACTGGAAGGTAGCAAATGTCACCCCCATCTTTAAAAAGGGTGCCAGAGGAGATCCGGGAAATTACAGGCCAGTCAGTCTGACTTCAATACCGGGGAAATTGGTAGAAAGCATTATCAAGGACAGAATGAGTATGCACATTGATGTATCAATGTTACTATAGAACTTATATAATATTAAGATATGTTGCAGCTATGTGCTATATAAACTGAGGAGGGGTGTCATTATTATGAAAGCCAAGCAGTTTCTATGCACATGCTGGGAAAAGTGAAAGTAACAGAACTGCCAGGTAGATCATCTAAGTGACAGAAGGTGGCTGGCTGCCAGATTGCATCAGCTTGGACAATGTCAGCATGACTCAGCAGCAAGCTGATTGGTTACCTGGGTGGATGGTTTGTTTAAATCTACACTTTATTATGTGTGGGTTATGTATGGTGGAGTTGCAGCGGAGCATTCTGTCAGTTTGGAGAGTGGAGGTGTAAATTGTATATAGTGGTTTTATCACTGCTGTGTGCAAGTCTTCATTCTTTGCGTCACTAAAGACCACCCTCACTAAGCACAGGCGCATCAACAGGCAGATGAGGTTCAATGTGGCCAAGTGCACATTGGGGCCAAGAATGCACATTGGGGCCAAGAATCTCAGCTACAAATACAAGTTGATGGGGTGTGAACTGGCAGAGACTGACCAAGAGAGAGATCTTGGGGTCGTGGTAGATAACCCACTGAAAATGTCAAGACAGTGTGCGATTGCCATAAAAAGGCCAACGCCATGCTGGGAATTATTAGGAAGGGAATTGAAAACAAATCAGCCAGTATCATAATGCCCCTGTATAAATCGATGGTGCGGTCTCATTTGGAATACTGTGTACAATTCTGATCACTGCACCTCAAAAAGGATATTATAGCATTGGAAAAAGTCCAGAAAAAGTCCAGAAAAGGGCAACTAGAATGATTAAAAGTTGGAACACTTTCCCTATGAAGAAAGGTTAAAATGCTTGGGGCTCTTTAGCTTGGAGAAACGTCGACTGTGGGGTGACATGACAGAGGTTTACAAGATTATACATGGGATGGAGAAAGTAGAGAAAGAAGTACTTTCAGTAATGGATGCCACTTCTGGTGATCTCAGCCAGCATTACACATTGAACAGGAAGCCATTTTTCCTTTCATCATAGATTGATCACAACTATCAATGTACATGGTCAGCAAATAGCATGTGATGGACGGCACTTTTAGAAGCTCAGAATGCTGTGTAAACAGGTAATGGTCTGTGAGGGGTTAATTTGTCACAGAACCAGAGAGCCATGAATGACAGGTTGCTCCAAGGAACTTTTTTCCATTTTAAAAAGTTTATTAAAGATTTCAATAATACCTAGCTATAGTAGTAAATGCAAACAAGCAACTTAAAGTATATACTACAGTGTTTACAACATGCAGGCACCTCACATACTGTGGCTTATAGTAGAGAGTCATGGCATAGCAAGTTCCATTACTAAATACACTTGAGTATATAATAATAAAGACAATATCAGATAAAGAAAATAAACAATATAATATAAATAAAATATATATTCATAAACAAATTAACCTGTGACATAGCTGTGACAATGCTGTGCAGCGATCAGTAGATGAGAAGAAAGGTAAGTGGTCATTATTATAGTAAAAAATGAAGCATGTTAGTATGTTGCTCATCATATGGGAAGGTGACACTGGAAGAAACAAAGTTACAAAGGGCATCCATTTTTCAAAAAAGTGAGAAGTTTTAGGATAGATATCTGATTGGTATAGATAATCAGTAATTGTTTTTCAGTATAAAAGGATCCCATGCATAATTAAACCAGATTGTCCTGGAGGGGAATGTAGATGCTTTCCAGTGTGATGCAATTGCAGATTTGGCAGCCACAAGCAGACTAATCATTAATTCTCTATGAGGTTTAGGTATGGGTACCATGTCTCAGTTCAGAAGAGCAATACAGGTAAAAGAGAAATTGTATAAGATGTAATCAGTTTGATTTGCTCAAGGACATCAGTCCAGAATTCATAGTTTTTGGCATTCCCACCAGCAATGGGCATAAGAACCATGCTCCAAGGGATTTGCTTTGTTAGCATCAGTTGAGTAGAGAAAAACTTGAGAGCTGAATGCTGAGGAGAGGGCAGTCTGAATCCAGCTCTTAACAGAAGTCTAGCCTGAGTCTAGCCCTGGCAGATAAGGGTTTTATGCTGATAAGGTTTGTGCTTAGCCCTGGATGCGAGCAATTTTAACACAGACAGAGTATTGGGAACGTTGGCAGAAGAAGTGGGTAGTCAGGTGAAGACTCCCATTCAGGCAGGAAAAGAGGATAGATCTAATAGAGTAATTTCCCTATCAAAATAGGGAGATAGTTCTGAAGACTGGAGAGATTTCTGATCTAGTGTGTTTAAAAATTGCCTTTTAAATCCTGAGGAGTCAGTTAAAATGCAAGAAGAATACCGGTGTGTTTAGTGAAGGACTTTGAGTACCGGGCAGAATATCCCTGCCTTCTGGAAACCAAAAGAGCCAAATACACTCAAGAAAGTATACTGGAGTATCTGGGAAACACTGGGCGTTTTCGCACTGACCTTAATCGGCAGCGACGTCCCTCTGCACCACGCAGGATCTGCGCGGATTTCGCACCAATTGCTGCGGAGCCCCCGGAAGAGCCGCAAAGTCCCGCGGCTTTTGCGGTGCAAATGGAAACTGGTTTTTGGCGGTTTCAATTTTCGCCGCAAAAGCCGCGGACTTTGCGGCTCTTCTGGGTGCTCCGCAGCAATTGGTGCGAAATCTGCGCAGATCCTGCGCGGTGAAGAGGGACGTCGCTGCCGATTAAGGTCAGTGCGAAAACGCCCACTGAAACAAAAGCTTCTCATTTCAAAGATTCTAAGTCACAGAGAAAAGCTTAAGAAACTCACAGTTGTTTGAAACATATGAACTGTAGTTTGTGCCTGTATTGATTTACCTCAGAGTTCTATATTGATTTACCTCAGAAATTTTACCCCTAATTTTACCTGGCCTTTCCCCTCTTTGTTGAATAAAATATTGTTATTATTTTTGAACTTTAAAAAGCCTCTCAAGTGCCATTTCAGTGGTCTAAAAGGGGGATCTTCACCCTTCCCTCAGGTTCCTGGGCTGAGCCAGCAGCAAAATATCTACTGTGACAGGGTGGGACAGCCATAGTTCTTCAGAAAAGAAGAAAACATAAATAGCACTGCTCAGTCAGTCTTGTCTTTGGCATATCTCGATTCAACTTGCATTCTCAACCACCAGTTCATTTTTATATCCACGCCTTCCAATTCTTCTTTGGTTTTCAATTGATTGTCTTTTCCCAACAGGTCATCATACTTATAGTCCTAGTTTGTTTTTAAAAGGTATGGATGGGTAAATGGTTCTACTGGTGAGATCCATCTTGGAATTTTATGATAAATTCTCTTCTTCAACCATGACCAAATATGATACAGAGATTTTCAAAACCAATGGTTTTTAAAATAGGAGTGGCCTTCAAGTCTTCAAATATGCATGCCATCCCATAGTCAAATCATGTCCTTCTAGTAGCAATTGTCCCTTGTCATTCAGGAGTATCCAATCTCTTACCCATAACAATGCAGATGCTTTATAGTATAACTGCCAATCTGGTAGGCCCAAGCCTGCTCTTAGTTTAGAATCCTGCAGTGCTTTGAGTTTAATTTAGGTTTTTTGCCTTGCCAGACATATTTAGCAATCATCCTGTTCAATTCTTGAAAAATCCACTATTTAAAAGTATTGGAATAGTTTAAATAGAAACAATAATCTTGGTAAAATATTCATCTTTATAAAAGCTATTCTTCCCATTAAAGATAAGCTTAAATCATACCATTTTTCCAAGTCTTTTTTAATTTCTTTAAATAGATTATCATAATTGTCTGCTTTTAAACTGATGCATTTGTTTGAAATAATGATGCCTAAATATTTAATTTTTTTTATACAAAAATCCTGCTTTCTGGTGGAAGGATTGAATTTGTTCCATCGTCATATTCTTTGTCAAAAATTTTGTTTTGTGGTAATTAATCTTTAATCCTGCATATTGGCTAAATTGTTTGATCTTATTTATAAGGCAATCAATTGAGTCCATCGGTTGTTCTAATATAAAGACTAGATCATCTACAAAAGCTCTGAGTTTGTATTGTTCATCTTTTATGACAGCTCCCTTTATATTTGAATCTTTCCTTATTTGGTTGTTCAACATCTCTAGAGATAAGATGAAAAGAAAAGGCGACAATGGACAGCCTTGTCTTGTACCTTTTTGAATTTTAATAACGTCTGTTAGTTCGCCATTCACTGTCACCCTTGCATTTTGTGAGGAATCTATTGCTTTTACTACTCTCAGGAAATTTTCACCACACTCCATGCCTTTCAACTGTTGTAACATAAAATACCAACAAACGTTGTCAAAAGCTTTCTCAGCATCCAAGCAAATTAAGGCCAATTGTTTCTCTGGATGTCTCTCATAATATTCCAAAATGTTGCAAACTGTCCTTACATTGTCTTTTAAATATCTTTTAGGAAGAAATTCTGCTTGATCATAGTGTATTATGGATTGTAAAACTTTCTTCAGACGTTGTGCCACTATTGCAGCAAAAATTTTATAATTCACATTTAAAAGGGAAATTGGACAATAATTTTTAATATTTTTCAGGTCATTGTTTTCTTTTGGAATCAAAGATATTGTGACTTCTTGCCATGAAGCTGGTAATTGACTTTCTTCTTGAATCTTTTCAATGAGATGCTTGAATGGTAGAAGCAAAGAGTCTTCATAAGCTTTATAAAATTCTGCAGGTAGACCATCCGGACCAGGAGCTTTACCATTCTTTTGAGATGTCATTGCCTCTCCAAGTTCCCTTATTGTTATTGGCTCATTTAAATTTTTGTTGTAGTTCCTCTGTAAATTTATTAAGATTATTTTGTTTGATGTATTCTTCTAGCTCTATTTTCTGAACTTGCCTCTCTGCATATAATTTTTTATAAAACTGTTCCACAATTTGACATATTTTTTGTTTTTGACTTTTCTCTTCATTATTCGCATCTTTTAATGACGTAATTATTCTTTTGGCCTTCTCTTTTCTCTACAATGTCTCAAAATAAAGGAAACTTCACAGGGAGAGGATTGGTCTAGTAGATGATGATGTCACGAGATGCAAACCAGAAAGATGGCACAGGTTTGGGCTGGATGTTCTGATAGCAAACTGCTAAAAATGTGCAATTGGGAGGAGGGCAGAAAACCTGGATTAGCATAGTGGTTGGTGATGATTTCACAAGGTCCAAACAGGTAAATAAGAATACAGGTAAGTGAGAGGACTGGCCCAGAGATTGCTAATGTCACAGAGAAAAAGGTAAATGATTGATTGATCTAGTGGATAGTGGCAGCATATCATAATCACCTGAAAGTCTATCTCCTCCCATGCGCTCCACCCTGCCAGTTAAGATCTGCCTCTCAAACTCTGCTCTTGTCACAGGTGAAGCAGGTGGGGGACTAGAGACAGGGCACTTTCTATGATGGCACCTTGCCATAGGAACACATTTCTCCTTGAGGCTGGTGTGGCACTTATTTTACTTTCTTGTAGGTGCCAGGTTAAAACACATCTTTTACCCAGGCTTCTAATTAGAGGTTTTGTCTTATCAGCTTTTTAATGGTTTGCTTTTGTCTTACAAGTAGTTTTTATGCTTCGTGTTTTTAACTGTAAGTCTCTTCAAGCAGGACTCTGAAGAGGCATCATAGAAAGATTCTAAATAAATAGATACATGGCAAAAAATGCAAGTTTGAAAAATGGCAGATAATTGGCCTGTATGTTTTTATTATTTACTTTATTAAAACTTTTATCTCTCACCTTTCCTCACAGGTCAAGATGGCTTATAAAAATAGTTAAAACAGGCGTTTTTTTGAGCAGGAACACACAGGAACACAGTTCCGGCTGGCTTGGTGTCAGGGGGTGTGGCCTAATATGCAAATGAGTTCCTGCTGGACTTTTTTCTACAAAAAGCCCTGTGTGAAACAATGGTGACATCAGTAGTGTGGCCTAATATGTAAATTAATTCCCGCTGGGCTTTTTCTACAAAAAAACCCCCTGCTTAAAACCATTTCAGTTAATAATGAAATAAAATAGCAAACCCAAAATCTCTTCCACCCTTTCAAAGATGACTACCATTCACCACCTCCCCCCCCACTAAAAAAAAAGCCCTGGCAAACAGGCAGGCCTTGCAGCACCTCTTGAAGATGGGGGGCGGGGCTTGCATCTTTTGGGAGCTCATTCCAAGGAGCCGGAGACACAATGGAAGAGGCCCAGGCTCTGGTTGAGCCTACCCTAAGTGGGATAGCCAACGGATGGCTAACTGATTACTGTAGCTGGCACACAGGGGTACTTGGAAAGAGACAGTCTCAAATATGCATGACCCAGGTAGCGAAGGGCTTTAAAAGTCATAACCTATACCTCAAATTGAACTCAGAAACAGACTGGCAGCCAATGTAATAGTTTCAAAATGTACAAGTTATGTTCCCAGTTGCTAGTCTGTAACAATAGTTGGACTGCCACATTCTGGACTGGTTGTGGTTTCTGGGTTGTCTTCAAGAGCAACCATGAGGTTACAGAACCATGAATTACAGACGCATGGATCAGAATGGCCCAGTTGTCTGAGTCTAAATAACACTGTTGAAAACACATTTCTCATTTAGATCAAACATGGGAGAGGGCAGAGGGAGAGGATTGCTTTCATGAATCATGATGTCACAATTATACAAACCTACAAATAAGTAAGAAATAAAGTAAAGAGGTTAACTCCAGGAGCTGCTAATATCACAGTGGCCTGAATTGCAAATACAGGAAAATGCAGAGGGAGAAAATTGGTCTCAAAATGATGTAATTATGTAACAATTAACCAAAAATCTAAATAGTGCAGATGACAGAGGAGTGGCATAAAAACTGCTGATGACAGAATATAAAAACAAGGAAGACTGAAGATGAAGAGGGGAACATTTCAAAATGTGCGTTGTTTCATATCTCCACATTTGTAGTGGACTCTCTGCAATATTGCTCAGGCACTTTGATGAAGAAAAGTATTTCCATGTAGCTGCACCCTACCACAACCAGCTATCAATTACATTTCAGTAATGGCAGCAATAGTTTTCCACCGTCAGCACAAACATCCTGCAGTATTTGTGAAATATATAGCCATGCATGAATTCTTGGTATGTCACAGGTAAGATTCTCAACTGGTATATATCACTGAAGATCAAATTATTATTTCAAGGACTCACACTAGAATTTAGAAATTATTCAGCATGTCAGCTATTAAGTTCACAAATCAAACATGGCTTCCAAGCCATTTTACTTAATCTTTGCTTTGTACGTAGCTTTTATTCACCATTAAGATTGATGCTGAAATACATTTAATAATGCAGCATGCTTCATTCATATTGTTGTGGCAGCTCCAAAGGCAGAGAGACTCCTTTCAAAAAGAGATTTTACTTGGGTCAATCCTTAGTAAGATGTTAGGGCTGGTTTGTTTTGATATCCATTCTGTGACAATTACACTGGCAATCTGTCACATCACTGGAGCTCATAGTGGCTATATGAACACATGGCAGTTACTTTGGTATTTTTATCATCTTTTTGTATAATGCTTCTACATCAAACATGCAGGCGTCATTTTAGCAGTCTTCTCAACCCATGATTCACAGCTACATTCTGTGAACTAAATTTTTGCGGTTTGTGAGAGATCTGTGAGTCTCTACAGAATCCACATTGTGGCTATGTCCTTACTATGCACAAAAATATTGCTTTCCCATATATTCTTTGGTCAGATATGCTATTGTCTAAATGCCTTGTACTTTCAGCCTCTTTCAAGTGTGGTCAGCAGGTGTTACTCACATTATACCCTACAATTGGAAATTGCTTGTTATTACTGACCAGAAACATAGATGTTGAAGGCTGGCAATTACAGTGTCTCACATGAACCCTTGACTATATCAAAATATCTTACTAAACTTGATGTTCACGGTAATGCAATAACTGTCTCTGAAAAACATACTCATTAGCACTGCCTCTGAAAATATATTCATTGGTTTGCACACATCTACCATCAGTGGTCACTATATCTAGTCTCACTGTGTTCTAGGAAGTATAAGAAACCATGTTGTTTTGATATTGCTTTATTTCCTGCTCCAGTAGGCAGCCCACCTGTCAATCACACCATCTCCACAGAAATACTGAGTTGCCTTTTCATATCCCATCAGTTCCTTGCTCTACTTGGTCAAGGGCTTGATTGACTGCAAATAAAACAGGTTCTCTAGTGCAGCTATTTCAGAGAGCTGGGAGGTGAAGAGTTAATGCCTCACTCATGCAGAGTTTGATTGACAGGCTGCTACCTGCATGGACATCCGTCTCTGATTGGTCAGCGCCAGCTGAGGAGAACTTTAAGAGCAGCTAAGCATGGTTGGCTATTTCTTCACTTACCATAAAATCCTCTGTGCAAATTTCAAAGCCACCTTCTACATTGCATATCACAGTCACTTCTCTCTTGCCTCACAGAATCTTAAATCTTCTACATTCATTTAGTTAAATGTGCACTGAAACCACTTCCACACTGGAGTTCCCTGCAGTTCTCAAGAGTAGTTTTAACCAGGAGTTTTCTGAACATCTAAGTTGGTCTTAAAGGTGCAATTGACTCCTATTTGGATCTAAAGTTGTAATTGTAGAACTTTCCCTCCCAGTTTTCAAACTCCTCCTCAAAGGTCCATCTCACTTTTCATTGTTCGCTTGCAAGAGCACTGATTCAGGAAGTCACTAGGTGCCTTCTTCCTACTTTTGCACTCTGGGATATAAGAAGGAAAAATATACCCCCCCCCCCGCCTCACCACACGTGTCATGGGAGGGAGGAAGTGAGATGCTATTGGCTGTATCCCGAGTTCTCACTCAGCATGAGTGCAGGCACAGGGGTGTGTGTAAGAATGGAATGCTGATCGCTATGTGGGGGAGGAGAATACAAGCAAGACCCAAAGCAGAAAGAAAAAATGGGAAGTGGGAGTGGGAGATTGCTTGATGAAATTCTTGTACTAAATGAAACACCAGTCCTGAGGCACCCTAAGGGGTGGAGTTCAGGCATTAGAGTTCATCCATCCCTCTCCCTCCCCCACTGGCAACTCCCCTTCCCTTTCTTCTGTTCCCAAATTGCAAAGACCTCCCCCTGCATGCCTCTGGGAGTCTAGGTGAGGCGTGGGCCTGAAGGGCTTTCCTCCTGCTTTTGCAAATATAGAAGTAAAACTCCTCAAAAGGTGAGGAGCAAATTTTTGAATTATGCAAATCTGTAGCAGGCGGATTCAGTGCTCAGTAGATCTGGATCAAAGCTGAATGGAGAAAGGGCCTTTGTGGGCTGTGTGTCATCTGTAGCAAGTTAGTAGCCAGACAGTTAGGGTTGGTGTGTCTGTCAGAGGAAACCTTTTAAAGGGAAGCGACACAACTCCTTGCCCTTACTGAATATTACCAGGAAAAGTTCAAAATAGGAACTTTAGGAAACGTTCAAAATAAGGAAAAGTTCAAAATAGGAACTTTAGCCTAAACAAGAGTGAAGGCCCTGATGTGCAGGCAGTCTGTTTGAAACACGGCCTGCTCTTTTAACTGGGAAATCATTATTTGCTACAAGATATTAAACTAGAGCACAAGATAAGGGGGGAGATGACAACAGTGTCTACCGGCTATGTAGATCTAAGGAAAATTATAACAACAACTTAACCATACAGTAGTTATCGTCACAACATGCCACGAATGTTCATGGAGCAAATACAAAGCGATCCCCCCCCCACCCTTCTTCATGTAGGGGAATCCATTTCCTAGCATTTGACCAAATAATAAATTTAAATGACATATATCAAAATTAGTGGGACTTTAAAAAAATGAACACGGGGCGGAACAACGGTCTCTTCAGCTTATATCTATCGGTCTGATTTAATATCTAGAATGGGTATTCTTCTAGACACACATGTACTCTAAACCCGCCCGAGGCACTTTGTGTAGTTTTGAACTGTATCATTATATATCAAAATTATTGTTTAAAATGACAATAATATGTATTTTAAAAAAGAATAATAAGAATACAGAAAGAAAAACAGGGAAGAGAGAGAGATATAATTATATAAAAAGTTTACATTTTAACAAGCCGATTCCTA
This sequence comes from Heteronotia binoei, assembly GCF_032191835.1. NCBI lineage: Eukaryota > Metazoa > Chordata > Lepidosauria > Squamata > Gekkonidae > Heteronotia > Heteronotia binoei. The sequence goes on along the minus strand of NC_083243.1, from coordinate 157,942,287 downwards.
GCATTATTATAAGGTACAATTGTCATAAACTGTAGAGCTGAAATAAAAGTTTAGATTAAAAGTGAGAATTTCACAAAGATGATTATTGACTAGATGACTGTTCACCCAGCCTGGAACTCTTCCTCTGTAGCTTCAAATAGTTAAGCAAACTCGGTTTGGTTGAAAGATTAGATTCTGCTACTTTTTGCAGTATTTATCAGAGGCATCAGATACTTAATTAGTTTCTGAGGAGACTATAGGTTTGGCATTCAGATGCATCTTTTCCTGGGGCATCACAGTTATGGGGGGGGGAGCAAATGCACTGATTGGGGATTGACATTTTTTCCCCCAATTACATTTGTTAATTGATTTTTGTCAGAAGCCACGCTCGCAACTTTTCCTTCAACATTTTTTAATGTTTTCAAAGAGGCTTTTAACCGTTCTAGCAGTAAGTTCAAGAAGTGCAAGCCCAGTAGGACACACTTATCAGAACACGGGGAGAAGTAGAACAACGTATAAACTGTTTACAAGGCTTTAATTCCAGGGGGGGCTAGCCACCCCCACCCCGCACACCATTGTGTTGTGGCAAAAGTACAACTGCGCCTTATGCAGGAACAGGTTTTGCCGTTCTTAGGGTGCAGCAGGTCTTCCTAAGCCGACTTAGTATCCCCAGCTAGAAGAGAATTCGCGTGGGAACACTTTACTCCAGCCTTTCTGAAAAAAGAGATAGTTCAGACCGGATCTTTACTAATAAATTTCCATATGAACAATGCTGTACTCAACAGCGATGCACGGTATAGGCTCATCACTTTTCACAGGACATACATCCACAGGGCTTAATACATTGTATAGTGTCAGTCTGTTTGTCTGCTGCTGTTGGCCTCTCCCTGCTGTGAATGAACATTCCTTTTGTGTCAGTTGAAGAGAAGTATTTTTATCTCATGAACATGTCACTCACAGTTTACTGTTTGCTTCACTGTTTGCTTCGAGGCAGCATTGTTTGTGGGGAAGGGGAAGACAGACTGTCCCAGACTTCCCATAGTGGGCCCTGAGGAAAGGCAGTAGTGATCAGTCAGCCCCCAGGAGAACCTTCAGCAGAAAACTGTCTCCCTCAGGTCAGTGGCCATCTCATGAGGTTCTCGCCTGATGAGGCTGGCTTTGGGCGGGGGAGAGCAGAATCAGCCAATAGCATGCCAGAGACAGAGACAGAGTGTGAGCCAATCCTGTGTAGCCTACATTCAACCAGTGAAAATCCTCAGATTTGCCACCATGGTAAGGGCTTTTATTATCTAAAGGATACCAAATATGTAGTAAAGATGAAATCAGTAATGTAGATGTAAAACAGATTAATTATGGAATTTGAAATCCAAAATGTTAAATATGGATGTACCCCAAAAAAGTAGGTATTACTTTTAGTATTCTATAGATAGCATTTTAAAAATTATGAAGGGGGTGTTGGGGAGTAATGCTTTTAGTTTCATACACCCTGTTACATAATTATTTTTGATATACATACTTGTGATATGCAACCTCTTTTTCATTTATGTATCCCCTTCACATCTTTACTTTGTTGTCTAAAAATAAACATATGTCTAAAAAAAGAGTCATAATTCCAAAATGAGTCTTTCAGTTGGTTGTCTGAGAAAGTAGCAAAGGCGTGCCTTGTGCAAGGAAGAAAATTACGAAAAACTCAATCCACATCTGATTGATTATTGTGGGTAGGAAAAAACATGCCCTTTAATGGAAACTTGCTTCTCTCCTTAAAGACAGATGCTCCCCCAAGCATACTGTGGGGTGTAATATCACACAGCCAAATAGATATTTGGGGGCAAACAAACTTATGAGTCCAGTCACTGCTCTTGTGGCTCAGGTGCAGATGGCACATGGTAATATTTTATTTATTTCATTCGATAATACATGAAGGTTCCAGCATAGAAGTACCCACCAGTGCATCACAAGCAAACCCAGATATGCTACGCAAAAGACAAGCAAAGCCAGTGCTGCATTAGAATGTCTTGCTGACCAGAGAGCTCCTGTTGGGCTTATTTTCCTGGAAGAGTGAAGTGGGTCCATGGAAACAGTTTTTAATTACAAGACTAGGGGTTGGCCATACAACGGCTTTCCTCTTTCCTTGATGGTCGGGGACAAAGGGTGGCGATGGGGGGTGAATTGTCCCGGAAGCGCACGCTTGATTGTGGGGTGCCTCAGGGGGCAGTGCTCTCCCCGATGTTGTTCAACATCTACATGCGCCCCCTTGCCCAGATTGCCTGGAGGTATGGGCTGGGTTGCCACCAGTATGCTGATGACACCCAGCTCTATCTACTCATGGATGGCGGGCCTGGCTGTGCCCCAGAAAATCTGGACCTGGCATTATAAGCCGTGGCTAGATGGCTCAGGCTGAGTAGATTGAAACTAAATCCAGCGAAGACAGAGGTCCTTTGCTTGGGTCAGCGTGGTCTGGGAGGGGAAATTCCCTTAGCAGCCTTTGACAGTGTGCCCCTGACAGCGGCACACAGGGTCAGGAGCTTGGGGGTACTATTGGAGCCTGCCCTAACTATGGAAGCCCAAATAGCAGCCACTGCCAAGTCCACATTTTTTCATCTCAGGCGGGCAAGGCAGTTGGCCCCTTTCCTGGAACATGACGATCTGGCAACAGTGATCCATGCAACGGTCACCTCAAGGTTGGATTACTGTAATGCCCTCTACATGGGGCTGCCCCTGTGCCGAACCCGGAAGTTGCAGCTAGTGCAGAACACCGCCACCCGGCTGTTATTAGGGCTCCCTAGATGGGAGCACATTCAGCTGGGGCTTCGGGGACTGCACTGGCTGCCAATAATATACCAAGTTCGGTACAAGGTGCTGGTTATTACTTTTAAAGCCCTATATGGCCTAGGACCTGCCTACCGTAGGGATCGTCTCTCCCCATATGTTCCCCGGAGAGTACTGAGATCGGGTTCTCAAAATCTCCTTAAAATCCCTAGGCCAAAGGAGGCCCATCTGAAGTCAACTAGTAGGGACAGGGCTTTTTCGATCACAGCCCCTTGCTGGTGGAACCAGCTGCTGGAAGAGGTGAGGGCCCTGCGGAACCTTGGGCAGTTCTGTAGGGCCTGTAAGACAGTCCTCTTCCAGTTGGCATACAACTGACCGGCATCTGAATATTTTAAGGAAGACTGTGGGGTAGCACACTGATGAATTGCGTTTATTTTATTGTGTAAATTATTAATGTATTTTAATTCTTAATTTTATTGTTAGAATTTTTATGTTGTGAGCCGCCCTGAGCCCACTTCGGTGGGGTAGGGCAGGATATAAATCGAATGAAATAAAATAAATAATAAATAAATAATCCTTTCCAAAGTGAGGGACCAAAACACACCAATCAGCCTTGTACTACTTACAGGATGATAGGTCTTTAAGCCTGACTTGGAGATTGACTATATATATATATATATATATATATATATTTTTTTTTTTTAGTTGTTCACCAGATTCTAAAATGAGAGAAGTATGTTTCTTGAGACAACGAATGAAGGCCATATCCCGCAGAAAGGTGAGGTAGATTTTTTTAAAATTCACTGTACTCTTAATCTCCTTTTACTGACTCATATTCAAGGTAAAGTCCCTTCCTTGTAATCTATGTATTGCTAACTTTCATAACTGAAAGTCTTCCATGGGCAAATTTCTACTTATAAGCCATGATATATTAACTACAGGTGCTTTTTTTTTTTAGCAGGAATGCACAGGAACACAGTTCCAGCTGGTTTGGTGTCAAGGAGTGTGGCTTAATATGCAAATAAGTTCATACTGGAAACTGCCTGGAAAAGCCCTGTGCAAAACAATGGTGATGTCAGGGGTGTGGCCTAATATACAAAGGAGTTCCTGTTGGACTTTTTCTACAAAAAAAGCCCTGTTAACTATGCTCATAAATCCCCATAATCATACCACAGTCAAGTGAAGAACCATTGCCCACAAAGGAGCACAAAGATGTGTTTAAGACCTGAAAGTGGTGCTAGCCAAGAAATTGCCGCTAGAAGAGCCTACACCAGAAATACAAAATGTGTTCTTTTCAGAAGAATCCCTCAGCAAGCAACCTTCATCATCTTGGTCCTTCTTATTTATGGGACCATCTGTTTCTCTGTCCTCCACCACAACAACTCCATTCATGTCAGCAGGGGTTTCTGCAGGTGGCAACCTTTACATGGAAAAAATCAACAACTACTATTACTCCTGCTTTCTCCATTGTGGCTCCTGCCTTGTGGAATGGCTTGCCTGAGGAGGTCAGGAAAGCTTCTACCCTCCTGGCCTCTTGCAAACTATGCAAAACTGAACTATTCAAGAGCGTTTTTCTGCACAGGTAATAAGGCTGCACAGTACAAAATGATTTCACAAACATGCTTGGATAAATGATCAGGACTTGTGGCTTTTTCTGCTGTATATAGCAAATTGTAAACAGGATCCTATTATGTAATATCTGTACTGTTTAATATCGTATTAACACTTATGTTTCTGTTCTTCCCATCTTTTTAATATCCTAATGCATTAATTGTTTAATATCCCATCTTGTTCATTGTACTGAATCGCTTTGTGTAATCTGCCTTAAGTCCATGTGAGAAAGGTGGACTATAAATAGGGTAAATTGGAAAACTTTTTAAAATGGGGCTTCAATTTTTCTCTTAAAAACCCATGCAATTTTTTGGGGAAAGGGCTGCATTAAGGAATTGCACAACAGACAATTGTTGAGAGAGCAGTGCTGAAGAATAGAAAATGTTCTATGGGCCTTTATGATAATGTTACAGTCAGAAAGGACCTTGAGAAAATTTAGAATGGGGTAGGTAAGAACAGAAAATGAAACCAGAAAAGACAGGAATCTGCTGAACAAATTAGGGAGGAAGACATTGGCTTAGTTTTCATGTAGGCAAGTCCTTGCCATCAGTAGTTGCTGACTAGTGTTAACTCAGAGGTATACCTTGTGCCATTTTGCCTGCATCTGAAGAAGGCAGAACATTTTGAGATATTACCTGGGAACTCTGATAGTTGACAGTTGCAGAATGAGTGCATTAGGGCAAGATATTACCTGAGAACTCTGATAGTTGACAGTTGCAGAATGAGTGCATTAGGGCAAGATTTTTCATGGTGAACTAAACAATGGCTTACCTGCACCCTTTGAAGCTTGGTTCCTCAATAATGTAGATTAAAAAAATAAGCTAAGGTTTGCACAATCCATGGTTCGTTGCAATGTTGAAGTATTTGCCAAACGCATACAACTTTATAGCTTTGCAGGAATGTTAACATTTCTACTCCTATCCAAATATCCAAGCAGATATCTACAGTTCAAGACTGACCCTTACAGCTGTTAACAGTGATTGGCTACAGCAGATCATCACATGGCATCTGATGACCACTTGAAAATCCACTGCCTGATAGCTGCAAACACATTATGAGCTGTCATCTGCAAGTGTCCTAGCACATAGTGTTGTGAAATTTTCCAAATCCCTGCAACCAGTTGGAAATGTCAGGAAGCAGAGATTTGGTGGTTGAAGAAACTTTACCTTTTCTTGATACTTACAGGTTACAGATTCTACCAACTGTTGTTACCACTCTCTGATGAATTTACAGGCAGCTGTCACTTAATCAAATATGAGAATGTTTCATTGTTAAACTCTCTTTTAATAAGTATATTCATGCCAGCATTTGGTGCCAAATCTTTACATTTGATTTGTTTCCTGGTAGATAAGTTAGAGTCAATTTTCTCTTTTCTCTGTGGAATGAGAGTAAATGGAAAAACCCAGTGAAGCACCTCTTATATGACCTCTGTCAACTCATGTCTCACAAATTATGACTCTGTCTGCAGCTACCTAATGGCAGCCTGTATGATTTACGTGGTGAAGTTGTCATTATGACCTGTAATAACAATGTACAATATTGTTGGCTTGCATGTTATAAAAATGACACACAATATTCCCATCTAGAAGTCAGAATAAACATTTTACCCAGCTCTTTTGTCAGTTCTATAAATGGTTGCAGTTAATCAATCCTATAAAACTTTCCATAGGGCCCTGGTATTCAGTCTTTGCACCAGAAAAATCAAGTTGAGTCTGACATCTTAAATACTAGTGGTATTGTCTAATGACATAACTCAGGCTTTAGGAATTCCCCTTGGTGGAAAAGCACTTGGTGTGCAAAACAAATGTCAAGTTTAAAACATTTTCTGAAGCAAATGGAAAGATGCAGGATGATCACAACACAATTATTTTGCTACTGTTTTCCTACAGGCGGTTTCAACTTGAAGTCTACATTCCCAACAGTACTTGTGTATAATACTTATGTAGTATATTGGGGTCTTGTGTACTGCTGAGGGCACAAACTGAATCTAATTTTTTTATTGCTTGATTAAATAGTGTCATATAACGGCTTCAAAGAATGAAATCCCTTTGAGTTTTAAACACTATTCTATCATAAATATTTCAGATTAATAAAACAATAGGCTGACAGAAACAAATATTCCTTTTTGGCTAGTTTTGTGACTGAAAAGAACTGAGCTAGCCCAGGTTGAGATCTACACTTTTAAAAACTTCCTTGTTAAACAAAATGACAAATGCAGATCAGAACTTGGATGGCACTGACTGCAGATCACTGAGATGGAACCAACGCACGTCAGCCACAGTCAGAGGGTAGATTTAAAAAGTAACATGTTCACGAAGAACAGTATAAATGGTTTCCCCAGCACTCAGCATGTGAAGCTGAAGTTTAATTCACAATTCTTCCCCTAAGTTCTAACTTATAAATTAAGTAAAGGAGAACTTCAAGGATATGAGGAGTCTCACTAATGAAACAGCACCCCATTCTGCTGCTTGAAATACCAGAAACTTAGGGAAATATCCAGAGCTCACTGCTATTCAGGAATATGGTGAAGCTGTGAAAAAGAAAGACTAGAAGATTTATGCAGCAGGGGTTATGACAGCTAGTAGTTCCAGTGTCTGGTATGCTTGTGTGTCTATATATGTTTGGTAGGGTGTGTGAAAGTTTTGCTACCGTGCCAAAATGCCTAATTCAGAAGTGGCCAAACTTGCTTAATATAAAAGCCACATAGAAGAATTGTCAGATGTTTGAGAGCCACAACCTATGCAGGGCCAACACCAGCCTTTTTGGCATCCTAGTTGAGCCCCCTCCCCCACTGACCTCCCCCTCTACTGGCAGCCCCCTCTATCTGTGCACACAAATTATAGTGTCTGATATACCACCACAAATGTATTTTTCTATACTCATAGCAGTAGTTAAATCAAATTTATTGTTACAATCAGCAACCAGCACAATTATTTGTAGCAGTATGCCAAACACTGAATCCTATGTTAGGCTGATGGATCTCAATGTGGACCTGGAACCAACATGTAAGTTTCCTATGCATTTCACCCACAACTACACAATGTTTGTATGAGTAAATTTTAAGACATTGTCATTAATTACTTTGTACTGGGTGTGAAATGTAGTTGGGTGTTGGAGTAGATAGGTTAATGGCCTGAAGGAATCTGAAAGGCTAAGAACTATAAGAAGTTGTGAGAAAAAGACCCCTAATTTCAGAACATCGTAGTCACCCAATTGGCTGCTAGATTTGGGAGATATTGCTATTTTATTGTTTATTATTTGTATACTGTCTACATTTTGATTTTTATGCTTTTATTATGAGATTGTACTATGCTTATGCCTGTAACCCACCCTGAGCTTCTCCTCCAGCTCCTGCACAACACCCTGCACCCTCCTTGGGGTGATCGTTTTGGACAGAAAACTGTCCCCCAAAACTCATCTCCAAGGAGGGCTGCTCTTGCTGCTCCTCCTCAGGCTGCTGAGGCCGAGCGACATCAGCTGGAGGAGAGACTGCCCGAGCAGCAGACCCCTGCTCAGTGCCAGCACCTAATGTCACCTCTGCTGGGGGCGCCCCAGCAGCATCCTCCATGAAGGGCCCAAGGCGGGCCTTCTTCATCACACTCCAGCCAGAGGTCGGAGTGCTGAAAGGCAACTTTGGAGTGGCCCTACACACAGGTGGGGGGAAACCTAGGTCCTCCCCCTTCCCTCCACCCCTCTAGTCTTCTCCTTGGCCTTGAACCCAGGGCCCCTCTTCTGATGCTTGTCACTCATGTCACCCTTGGCCAGTCTCACACAACCTGAACTGAGAGTGGGGTTTTCTACAAACCTAACTCACTGCACTGTACCCTAAACCAACAGGTGCTCTGACTTCTTTTTCAAAACTCTCCCACCAAAACTTGTTTGTTTTTTTGGTCCCTAACCTGTCCTTCTTTGGCTTGGGGTAGTAGTAGTCTGGTAAAGTTTAGGAGACTAGGTGATCCTGCCTCTACCTGGCTACAGTTTTTAAAAGGCTACCTTAAGATGAAGGCAATCCTTATTATATCCTCCTAGTTAAACTTCTCCTAACTAGATCCTGGGACAAACCTGATTTCCTTGCAAACTAGAAATCAGGTGTCCCCTATAACTTGAGAGAAGCTGTGGTTTACCCTATGGAAATCTAAGGATGCACCAGCTTTCAGTGGCTGAAAGCAAGATGCACTGCAACCCTAGTCTCTTCAAAAGGGAGCCTGATGTGGCCTAGTAGTCATGCTGCCTTTTATGAGAAACCTAAAATCTTTTTAAATTGCACCTATCTGGCCTAGTTGAATTTTGAAAGAAGATAAAGCCCTAAACTGGATTTTTAAAAAAAAAAATTCAAAAAACACAATCCCTAAAAACACCCTTATTAGTGGGGCAGCCTATTTAGTGGCCCTAGCCAAACCGAAAGCACCCTCAGACTCCAAAAATAACTATAAAAACATGAAAGTGACCCACCCCACACAGCTCACACACCAACCCCCACACCAACCAGAGGTAATTTAAAAAAACCAAAACGTGACAAAAAGAAACTTAACTTTTAACCCACCCCCTCAAAAAAAACCAGAACCAGGAAAAGGGACAATAGGACAGGAGGATGTAAAACCCGCAGCAACAGAGAATAGATCCAAACAGATCACTGAGAAAAGGCCAACAAACTCAACTGTTAAAAAAGTGACCTTTTCAACACAAACCTCAGGCCAAATCAGTCCACAACACACACACCCCAAAACCAGAACCAGGAAAAGGGACAATAGGACAGGAGGATGCAAAACCCACAGCAACAGAGAATAGATCCAAACAGATCACTGAGATAAGGCCAACAAACTCAACTGTTAAAAAAGTGACCTTTTCAACAAAAACCTCAGGCCAAATTAGTCAACAACCCCCCCTCCCCCAAACCAGAACCAGGAAAAGGGACAATAGGACAGGAGGATGCAAAACCAGAAGCAACAGAGAATAGATCCAAACAGATCACTGAGAAAAGGCCAATAAACTCAACTGTTAAAAAAGTGAAAATTAGGCCAAACAGCCCCCACCCCCAAGAACCAGAAGAGAAAAGGAGCAGCAGAACAACACAGCAGCAACAAATCAAACACAGAATCCTTTTAAAACAGTAAAAAACTTGACTTTTAACAATACAGGAACTTTACCAACCCCTCCCCTCCAAAAAAACCTTCACCCTAACCCCAAGAAATCCAAGCCACCCAAATCAGGAAAAGTAAAACGACACTGCACTTTTAAAAGTCCTCTCACTAAAGTAAGATATGGGCAAACTGGCAACCCCTCCCACCCCAGGCCCCCACCCCCAGCAGAACCCCCTAACCCCAAGTAAACTACCCAGTACTCAGCCCCCCCCCCCAAAAAAAAAATCTGGATACGTAAAGGGACTCTGAGTCTTTAAAAGTCCTTTTACTAACTAAAATAAAAACAAGAACTCCAAGACTGTCTTACCTTAGACGTCTTCTCTACTCCAGGCAAGTCAGGCAAGGCTGAGAGAGAGCAGCAGCAGCTGAGGCCAAGGGCCAGAGCAGCACAATCTCTCTCTCACACCAACACACCAACACAGCAGCAATGGAATGGAGTCCAGCCAGGCAGACTCCTTAAAAAGGTTCTCTGGCCCTACACAGAGCAGTTTTAAAAAATAGCACTGCTCTGTGATTGGCCAGAGAACACTGTTTACTTGGATACCCAAGTAAACAAAAGAACAACAATGTTGCTGTTGGCTGGGGGATTATCCCAGCCATCAGCTACACAACAGCCCTGCAAAGCATGCATTTGCAATGCATTTTGCAAATGCATGCTTTGGATTAGCTGCTGGGGCTCCTTTCCCCCTCCCCCTCCCTCACTGATCCCAGGGAGGCTACGGGAGAGGCAGGAAAAGGCTTCCAAAGACGGGAAAGGAGGCAAGCAGTTCCCCTGAGGCTGCAGAAGCTCCTTTCCCGCCTTTTCCATGGACTTCCATATATTTCCTAATTATACGGCTCCCGTATAATGGGTCCCAATTGGATTCGGAAGTATACGGTCCGTATACTTCCGAATCAGGGGTGATTCGGTGGCTTCTTTGATTCAGACGAACCGAATGCACACCCCTAGAACAGCAGTATGATTATGGGGATTTATGAGTATAGTTAGTATGTAATATGTTATATTATATGTAAATATGCCAGCTGGAGATCAGGAAATTATTTTTCTATGGAACAAAATTATAGACAATTATTTTTCTATGGAACAAATTGAATTAATAAAAAATACTTTTATTTGAGAAACTCTATAGCAGTCTCACAATCTACTGTTTAAAGTGCTTCCATCAGGATATGCTCCCCATCCTCTTTAAGCTCTCATCACCATGACCACATCCTTCTCTTTGCATTACTTCAATGGACTGGGTGTCAGAGGGGGTAACTCTGCTTAAATTGGTTTTGGGAAAGGTGGGCGGAAATTTTAGAAGGATCTGAAGGACTCTGGAACCATATACTGTGAAAGAAAGACAAGAAACGGCTCTGTATCAAGCAGCTCCTCCTTCATTTATCTCTGCCCAGCTCTCCTTAGCCTCCTTGGGATGGTGCAAAGGGATATGGGGAGAAAATAGCATCAGCAGAGAGGTCCAAAAATCTGCACCTCCCTGTCCACCTGCTGACCAAAACTGATCTTTTGGAAAAGATCACACCAAAACAGGTTTGAGGAAAATTCTGTGAGATTGGAGAATATCTGGAAGGTAGACGATTGTTTTTATGTACTAGCTAAACTCTCCTTCCCACTTGCTGAAGTTCTGGAGGAAAGTGGAATGAAAGGTCCATATGGCTGCTTCAGTTTTACATTCAGCTCCAACATAATATTACTAGAGATAAAAAAAATCAGGAATCTTACTCATTTTATTCAGAAGGTAAAATCCAATCAAAATATAGCAGCAGAGGAGAAATCAGATGGACAACTACCCAGGCAACAGCTTTGTATGAAATATATTTTAACCTGTAACTGGCTTATCCTGTCTCAAGTTAGGATCCGTTGTTGGGGAATCTGTGATGGTAACAAGCAGTGGTGATATCACATCACCAGGGGTTGTTTTGTAGGGAAAAAGGTGCAGGAGCTTGGTAGCATATATCATTTGCATGTGCCCTGAGATCTGTGTGCAGTGGGGAGAGAACTCCCTGCTGCATGCAGACCCTGGCTGTAGGTTCAAGAGTGGTGCTCCCATGAGCTCCTGCTGAATTCAAGCCCAGCACATCACATCTTCCTAGTCATTCTGAAGCTGGACCTGGATGTATCAAAAGTTCAGTGGGCCCCGCTGAACATTATAGTGCAAGCACACACGTTCATTCAGATACATGTGTCCATTGGCATTGGCTGTACACACAAAACACATTCGTGTGTAGATCTCCCTTGTTAGATCAGCACACGTAAGTACAATACTAATGTAATCTATGAATTCAATAAGATGTGCCAGGCACCAGTCTAACATGTTAACTGACCACAAAGGTATGCATTGTTTGGCCATTTGAGAATGAGAATGATAAATGATACATGAAAAGAAAAGGAGTTGCCCTAGCATCACATCCCCAGTGATAAGATCAAATGCAGGCAGGGATGGTAAATTTCTGTTTACTCAAACTATTTCTAGGACATCAAAACATTTGGATAAATAGGGCTTCAAATAATGAAGGGAATTATTGTGTAAGTGTTTCACATCAGGGGACATAACCTAGTTTCCAATAAGAGTGAGGAGTGATCTTGAGATCAAAGGGGAGTTGATAATGGGGTTTTGCTCTGTGTTGGGGGGGGAAAGAATAAACAGCTGTGTGATTAAGGGATCAAGGCATTTCATGTTGTTCTCAGAAAAATAGGCCACAAACTCACAAAGTCTCAATTTTTTATAATTATTAGTAAACTCGTTATGAAGCGTTTCTTTTAATCTGAACAAAATGCCCAAATCAAAACCAGACCTTAGAAATGTCCCAACCATAGCATTCCCCATAAGCTTAAATACAGATGGCAATATATACTCTCTCATAAGCCTAGAGAAATGCAACAGTGAAAAAACCCCCAGAAAGATACAAATAAAATTTTAACTTATTCTTAATGTTTATCACCGTTCTTGTTGGGGAAATTATATGATAAGTTGCATGTACTACATTCAAATAAAATAATTATCAAACATGACATAATACAAAAACATTTAAAATTTATAACCATGAATAAAAGATTAATTTGCAGAATCACTGTTAAAAAACAAGAAGGGCTAAGCCTTTAGAAATGATCAATTGTCAGATTCAATGTACAAGGATTCAAAACAGGAGACTTTACAATTGTCAAAAATAAATCTTACCAGCAGTTAGACTACATTCTGTATCAATAACTGCATTTAAAATTGCTACTAAGAAAATGTTTGTACTGAAGTACCAAAGTGGTAATACTATTGAGTCTAAGTACTATACCCAGTGCTATCTTTAAGCCCATTAAAATATTCTAATGATCTGAGATAAACTTGTTGATAAATTATGGGGATTCTACATGTAGTTATGTATCCTATTAGTAAAGTGGATGCAGACATGCTAGACATGTTACGGGTGTATAATCCTATAGGAAAATCTTGGTTTTTCACTGAAGCTAAATATGGGGGAAATCTTTGGGTTGCGCATGCAGTTTAATGATGCAGATGAATAATGACAGATGACTTCTGTGCACAGGCACAAAGAAAAAGAACATGGAATGGAGTGGGAAGCAAAGGAGAATACAGGAGAAGTGAGCATTGCCCCCCAAGTCGGAATGAAGAGTTGGAAACAAAGCATTGGTATAAATAATGGGCCACTTTATTAATCATCATAATAAACGGCAAGGGCACCCAAACTGCGGCCTGGTCAGGGCTAGGGGTCTCAATAGACCGCTCCCCTGCCATTCGCGAGCGAGAGACCCAGCCCCCAGCTGGAGCTGTGTGACACAGCTCCCGCCAGGCCAGCCCAGCAGGGAGGCACGCCCCAGAGGGTCCAGCCACCAGATGCACGTCTCAATGGAAGGCACTCTCTAGTCAAGCTTCCAGGACAGTCTGTATTCTCCCCACCCCGGGTCACCAAACCCCAAGGTTGATCATGCCAGACCCCTAATTCCCCAAAAGGGGGATGCTTCATGGTCCTCCCCTAGCCGCATAGTACCCTAAACCCCTGAAAACCTGCCACTACTAAGGCCAAGTCTCTTCTTAGGGCTTAGCACCCACCAGGAGGCCGAAGGCCACCCGCAACTCTTGCCAGAGATCTCTCAAAAAAAGCATATTACCTTTTTCTCAGAGATGTACCCCATCCCCCCTGTAGAGGTCAGGAAATTCCGTAAAATGTCTGGATGGGGCAAATAGTGGCCCAACCCCCCTTCCAATGCCTTCCTAATTTCCTTATTAGCTTTGTAGCATGCCCTTTCAATAGTTGCAGGGTCCCATGCACTGCGCCAAACAAGGCGAGGAAGCATGGATGACCAAATTATAGTGGCCCCAGGCCATCGCTCCCTAATGCACTGAAAATCCTCCCGGGCCTGCCAGACTAAAGCCTTGCCTTTTATTAGCCCGAGATCATTACCTCCTAGGTGAACAATTAAAACCTGAGGAGGAGGACCCACACTACCTTGGAATAACAAAGGTAGCAGGCCCGGCCACTGAAGGCCCCGGCGTCCCTGCCACTCAATACAAACATATTGACTGAGTCCCAGCTGAGAGCCGACTGAAGTTCTCCATGCCTGATGAGCAGCCCAAAACACATGGCTATGGTCACAGACGAGAACTCGGCTCCTCTGGCCAGGAACAACAGCATTTAAAAAGAAAAGACAGTCAAACAAGAACATAACCAATAACATTTCAACCAACAAGCAAACCTAGGGACTGAGTAAAGGTCGAACATAAGACTTGTAAGCTGATGAGTGCCAATGGCCCAAGCACTGAATGGAGGAGGAAGGATACCCCAGGGCGGCAGCTGTCGAGGCTGCCCCAATTCTAAAGGAATGGGTCCCAAACCGCACCCCAGACAACCCCAGCTAACCTAAAGCCCGTGACGTCACAGCCCAAAACTGATCTTCGTCAACGGGCTACCATTATTGTGGCAGAACAAAAACCCCTCCTTGGGCCCCCGGACTGCCAGATAAGCAGCCAACGCAGCAACTGGGCACAGCTCAAGCTCTGAACAGTTACCCAGCTCAAGCACACTACCTTTTTGAAACTGATCTGTCTTAGAGTGATGGACAGTAATCACCACATGACCAGGTAACCTCACATCCCATAGCAACAGAGCCTTACCAGAAACATCCATGCACTCCTGACATTAGTGACACCCCACCCCCAGTAGCTTGCATCATTCCCCTCTTCTCCATTTCATGCTCATAACAAACCTCATGAGGTTGGACAAGTTAAGGGTGTTCATGTGACCCAAGGCCACACACCTAACTTCCATGATACAAGTGAGGAACAGTATCTGGGTCTCCCTAGTCCAGCCTCATGCTCTAGCCATTGCAATAAACAGCTTATTCACTCAGATCACCCACTGGCCCCTCTCCCCTCCACACAGAAGCCTGAGAGGTGAGCAAAGGAATCTGTCTGTGTGGCTGGGTCCCCACCTTTGACCAGTGGGATGTGCACAGTCCTCCCAGAGCATCCAAGAGCCCTCCCTCTTAGACATTTCCTTGGGAAGCCTGCAGGGGGAGTGGCAGGTGGGGCAGCAAGGGAGTGGTGTTATGCCCAGGCGCCTCCTCCCTTTGAAGGACTGCTCTGGTACCTTGGTGTGTGCTTCTTTTGAAGCATCTTTGTTTCATGCTGCATCTTTAGTAGCCTTTTTCAGGACCCTTAGTGTCAGTGAGCTGGTGGTATGGTCCACAGCTAGGAGCCTCATCCATGCAGGCAACCTTCTTTCTTAGCATCTCATGGGATCACTCATTCTTTTGTCTGCAAATAGGATCGAGATAGGTCCTACAGTCACATGGAATGTATGCCATCAAACAGTGACCAGAGGCTGGTCTGGGAAAACTGATCCTGAAGGTTCATTGTGGAAGTCTGGTTTCTGGCAGCTCCCTTCTCTCTTTAAATCCATCAGTGTCAAAGACTGACTTCTTAGAAAAGGCAAAAAACTAACCAACTCCAGCAACCTTAACAGACCTTTCCTTACCAAGTTATCCTAAGTAAATATGCAGTAAAAGCCATTTAAATCCCATAATACCCTTTGTAATGTTTTTCTTGTCCTGACTGTTGTCAAACAAAATATACATTTTCACATGAATGCTACACTACACTTGCATTGTTGGGCAAGTTACAAAGTTTCCTTGCACAGACGCATTCTTTCATTTACACCACCACAGCATTGTTCTAGGAGCAATAATTTCACACCCCTAAAGGTATATCAAAGCACACTCGTTCAATAGTGTGTGTTTGTTTGGATGTCCACTAAATTTATACCCCCAAAGTGAAGTTGGGTATCCCTCCTTTCTTGAATGGAACACTGGTTCATTTTGCTCATTCTTCTTTTCGGATCTCTGTTCTTTGGATAGGTAAATATAGTCTCATAGAATAAGTTCCCTTCTTTGTCTCTATAAAGCTACCACATTTATTTTCTGAACTTGTATGTGTGTTTATAGAATGCTTTCCAATTGATAAATTTCATTTTATTTCTTTAATTTTCTTTAATGAAAACCATTTCATTAATCACAGCTGGGTTCATCTAAGAGTTCTATTGGTGGTGGTGGGGAATCCCAGTATAAATAGGTGGGGGTCCTGCTTGATTACCCCCTCTCACATTGTTTGGGTTTCCTGGCTAGTTCCCAACAAACTTAGGGGACTCTCACAACCACTTAGGGTAACAGTGGAGCAGGGAGGGGTGGGGAATTCCTGTTATATAGCAGAAACCAAGCAGCAGAGATGCACAGTTATGGCATAACATAGACTTTATTGCACTGGAATTCATGGCAAGGGGGGATGACTCTGTCCACTTCCACCCTGGGGCCTGTAGATCCCTGGCATTGCATGAGCCCAAGTGGTATCGCAGGTGGAACTTGGAAGGGCTTGCTGGGTGCGATGCTCTGCTTTGAGAGGAGGGCTGGAACAGCAGACTTAGAAGAGTGTTGTGGGGGGGTGGGACTTGCCACACCTGCAAGTCTCTCTGTTAAATCTCCACCTGCAAGACAATAAAACACAGTCATGGTGACTGGGTGTGAGTGCCACACCAGCCTCAGCCATGGACATCTTGTCCTGACAGGGTCTACAAATGCAGCCCCATGGGGGGCTTGAGGCACATGATGGGACCAGCCACACTCATTTGTCCTGTGGTGAAGTGCTCCTAGATTGCTTGCAATCCATCCCCCTTGAATTTAACTCAGAGGATCACTACATCTATTATTGTGGGCAAGAGTCCCGTAGAAGAAATGGTGTCGCCTTTATAGTTAACAAGAGAGTGAAGAAGGCAGTAATGGGATACAATCTCAAAAATGATAGAATGATCTCAGTCCATATCCAAAGCAAACAATTCAATATCACAGTAATCCAAGTCTATGCCCCAACTACTGATGCAGAAGAGGCTGAAGTGGACCAGTTCTATGAAGATCTACAACACTTTCTAGAATTAACACCCAAAAAAGATGTCCTCCTCATCATAGGGGACTGGAATGCCAAAGTGGGATGTCAAAAGGTAACTGGAACAACTGACAAGTTTGGCCTTGGAGAACAAAATGAAGCTGGGCAAAGGCTAATAAAATTTTGTCAAGAGAACAAGCTGGTCATAGCAAACACCCTCCTCCAACAACCTAAAAGGCGACTCTACACGTGGACTTCACCTGATGGGCAACACAGAAATCAGATTGATTATATACTCTGCAGTCAAAGATGGAGATGCTCCTTTCAGTCAGCAAAAACAAGACCTGGAGCTGACTGCGGCTCAGATTATGAGCTACTCAATGCAAAATTCAGGCTTAAACTGAAGAAAACTGGGGAAGCCATTAGGCCATTCAGGTTTGACCTTGATCACATCCCTTATAAATATACAGTGGAGGTGAAGAATAGATTTAAGGGACTAGAGTGCCTGAAGAACTATGGATGGAGATTCATGACATTGTACAGAAGGCAGCAACCAGCATCATTCCAAAGAAAAAGAAAAGCAAGAAAGCAAAGTGATTTTCTGATGAGGCTTTACAAATAGCTGAGGAAAGAAGGAAGGCGAAAGGCAAAGGTGAAAAGAAAAGAAAAGATTCACCCAACTAAATGCAGCTAGATCATGACATCTGGCCCCATCACACCTTGGCAAATAGAAGGGGAAGATATGGAAGTAATGACAGACTTCACATTTCTGGGGTCCAAGATCACTGCAGATGGTGACTGTAGCCATGAAATTAAAAGATGTTTGTTCCTTGGGAGGAAAGCTATGGCAAACCTGGGTAGTATAATAAAAAGTAGAGACATAACCCTGCCAACAAAAGTCTGTATAGTCAAAGCAATGGTATTCCCAGTAGTAATTTATGGCTGTGAGAGCTGGACTATAAGGAAGGCTGAGCACAGAAGAATAGATGCTTTTGAGATGTGGTGCTGGAGAAGAATCTTGAGAGTCCCTTGGACTGCAAGAAGTTCAAGTCAGTCAGTCCTAAGGGAAATCAACCCAGACTGTTCCCTGGAAAGTCAGATGCTGAAGCTGAAGCTGAAATACTTTGGCCACCAAATGAGAAGGGAGTACTCACAAGGCTTCTGGGGGCTGGAAAATGGAGAGCTGAACTGCTTCTCATAAGGGAGGCAGCTGGAACCTCTGTGTGGGGGTAGAGAAGGCAATTCAACGCCTACTACCTACTTTTCTCATCTAGAGAATAGTCCAAGACATGCTTGGGAAACTTGGAGGAAATTAACTTTGGTGAAAAGGGAGCTCCGGAGGGGGTTCCTTTGAAGCTTTGAAGGATCTCCAGCAACGAGTGCGTTACATAGTCTGCAGAGGGTCTCCAGTGTCATTAAATTGACTTAAACTCACCAGGATCCAGCACCTCTATACTACAAATAACATCTGGATTACTACTAGGACGGTGTCTACTTGGATAGCTGCTGATGAAGGTATTGATTTTTATCTTTCACTCCGGGTCTAAAATAAGGATTTACAAAAATAACTAAAAGGTGGCAAAAGGACTATATCATGCTTATATAAAGAAGAGGAGGAGGGGTGAATTTCGGACTATTTAATATTAAAGAACAGAGTTTAAAAGGGAAAAAAACAATTATGTTTTGAATACCTGCGGTTTCTGAAAAACACCCCCATCGTCACAGCATTGCTGGTCAGTATAATTCCACAGGAAGTGATGTTTTGTATCATCACGTGATTTGATTACCAGTGAGAACGGGATTTGGAGGCAAGTAAAGGAGGAAGTAACCATTGGAAGAAGGTCAAATTGCAAGTCAGCCAGTCTACTCTAGGACTGAAAAACCATAGAAAAACATTGGCAGCCATTAAAGGAAGGGCAAAATAAAATATTATTTTAAAGTGTTTGGGACTTCTAAAATTGGTGGAATTGGCATATTTGGACATTATAAAGTTAACACTATTGCACAGTATTGTTGAAAGCAACTATAAAGACCTGAAAAGGAAGAAATTTTTTTGAAAAAAAGGGTAAGAAAAGTAGCGACTGCCATTTTGGATTTTTTAAAAAATTGAAATATTAATATCTCAGCTTGGGGTGCCCCAGGTGCGGCGATTTTAGGCTCATTGGAAAGAGCAAGTCTTGCTCACTTAAATTTGATATATAGTTTTCAATTTGCTGAGATCAAGTTTTCGAGTATTTTTTAATGTCAGATCACAAGCCAATACGTACAAGGGCCATTTCAATGGAAAAGATGCAGGAGCAGCTAGAGGCTATGGAAGCAAGGCTGATGAAAGGAATGAAGGAACTCAAGAAAGAAATTTAAAAGGTCATTGAAGCTAGTACAGTAGCTTTAGAGAAAAAAATTGAAGATCTTAAAAATGAAACTGTGGTAACATCAAAAAAAGTGGATGATGTGGAGAAAAAAGTAAAAGAATATTATTCCACCTTAAAAAGTGTGCAAGAGAAAGCTGTATTGCAGGACTGCAAGTTGATGGAAAACCTGGTACGTCTGAGAGGAGTACCTGAGAATGAACAAGATCTGAAGGATTATATAATAAAAATTATTGTGGATTTTTTGGAAGATGATTTAGAACTGTCAAAATACCAATATAACTATGTGTATAGAGTCAATTCTCTCTATGCTAAGAAAAATAAATTACCAAGAGACGTGGTAGTAAAATTTTTGACACAGGATATGGTGGGAAAAATTATAGCTAAAAGCTTTGAAAAGAACTTCGTGGTGGAAGGCAGCGTAGTGAGGATTATGAGAGAGCTGCCAAGGAAAGTACTGACTGATAGAAAGGCCTATAAAATTAACAGGAAAATTACGGGACGATGATATAAGGTACAGATGGATTCTACCAGAAGGTTTGAGTTTTGAACTCCAAGGCAGAAGGATTACAATTACAAGTGTACAAGAACTGAGAAGATTTTTTGGAAGAATATAAAGAATTTGGCAACACAGCTTAAAGAAGAAAACATAATGGATTACAAATTATTATTTTAAAATGTAAATGGACTAAATTCACCTCAAAAAAGAAAAGCAACATTTCATTGGATTACAAAGCAAAAATGCAACACATAATTTATTTACAAGAAGTTCATATTAAACAAATGGATTATAAATTTTTATGGAATAAGCAGTTGGGTCTGGAATTTTATTCACTGGCTAAACAAAAAAAGAGAGGTGTACTTTTTTATATTAAACAGGAATTGGAGCCAAAAGAAATTTTTAAAGATAATGATGGGAGATATTTAGCAGTGGAAGTAACATTAAATACAAGAAAAACACTACTGCTGGGACTATATGCACCAAATGGTGCAAAAGATTCTTTTTTAAAAGAAATAATGCAACAGCTTGATCAAGTGTCATATGAACAAATTATGATAATGGGATATTTTAATGGTACAATTAAAATACATTGGATAGATCGGAGAGGAAAAAAATAATAAGGAAGGGAAATTGCCAAAATCTTTTTCTGAATTAGTTAAACAAGAAAACTTGGAGGATTTATGGAGGAAGTTCAACTCTGAGGTACAGGACTATACCTTTTTCTCAGCAAGACATAATACTTTTTCAAGAATCGATATGATATGGTGTACAAAAGACTTAGGACTTATAACTAAAAACATAGAGATTCTTCCTAAAGTAAGAGCAGACCACAACCCATTAATGTGGTCAACTAAGTCAATTAAAAAAACCAGAAGGTGGAGGTTAAATGAAGATTTACTATAAAACAAAGAAATAGGGATATCTCTAGAAAAAGAAACCAAAGCTTTTTTTCAAATAAATGAAATTGAGGACATGGAATTTCAAATGGTATGGGATGCATATAAAGCAGTGATGAGAGGTATTTTAATTACAGTGAATAATAACGATAAAAAAAGAAAAGAAAAACAAATGCTAGACATTCAAATGAAATAAAGAAAAAGGAAATGGAACTAAGGAAAAGACCCGGGAAGAAGAAAATTATTAGGGAGATTACAATGTTGCAGACACAACTGGGACATTTGTTGAATAAAGAAGTAGAGTGGAACCTGAAAAGACTGCAACAGAAATCTTTTGAAGGAGCAAATAAACCTGGTAAATGTTTGGCTTGGCAATTGAAAAAAAAAGAAAAGAGAAGCTAAAATTATAAGTAAAATAAAGGTTGGTGGAAAAGAAATTGTAGATCAGGAAGGAATAAAAAGGGATTTTTTAAAATATTATGCAAATTGTTTAAAAAATCGAAAATAAGTAAAGAAAAGTTGGAGGTATATTTGTAAAGAATTAATGTGGCTCCATTGACAGAAAATATGGAAAAAGTCTTAAATGAACCGATAGAAAAAATGGAAATTGAAGCAGCAATAAATGTAATGAAAATGGGAAAAGCACCTGGTCCAGATGGATTTACAGTAAAATTTTATAAAGTCCTCAGAGAAGGGTTAATACCCAAACTGCATAAATTGATGAATACTGTAAGAATGGAGGGGAAAGTACCGAATAAGTGGAAAGAAGCAGTGATTTCTTTGATTCCAAAAGAAGATAGAGATGTCACAGATGTAAAATATTATAGACCAATCTCAATGTTAAACATGGATTATAAAATATACACAAGAATGCCAGCAGAAAGATTTAAACAATTCTTGTTTTAAAAAAATTATTAATAACATATGGTAACATTATCCATTAATAACTTTTTTTATCTTCCCCATATGCTATTTTCTAAATCCCCCTCCCCCCGTTACTTGACTTCCGCCGATGTTGTAAACTTAAAATGTTAACACTTAAAGGTACCCTTAAACCATATGAACCATATAAGCCTAGATTCATGTTCTTCTTTTTTCTAATACTTAGTCATTATTAAAAAATTGTCCAATGTCCTTTTATTCTCCATTGTTTTTCTACATAACCTCTAAACTTTTTCCACTCCTTTCTATAAACTTCCAAATCATAGTCTCTTAAGATTCTTGTTAGTTTATCCATCTCACTCCATGTTATTACTTTTGTAATCCAATCCCATTTTTCTGGTATTTTTTCTTGCTTCCATAACTGCACATACAATGTCCTAGCCGCTGAAAGCAAGTACCAAATCAAAGTTCTATCTTCTTTTGGGAATGTTTCCATTTGTAATCCCAACAGAAATATTTCTGCTACTTTCTTAGATTCATATCCCAAGATCTTAGAAATTTCTTGTTGAATCATCTGCCAATACTTTTTGCTCTTTTACCACATATGGTAGAAAGAACCTTCATGTTTTTTACATTTCCAACATCTATCTGGCATCTGACTTAAACAATTCTTGATGAAGTTTATTAAAGAAGAGCAAGCAGGATTTCTTCCAAGGAGACAAATAAGAGACAATATTAGAACTGAGAACGTTATAGTATCAAAGAAAACTGTTTAAAAATGATGTACAGGTGGTATATGACTCCTAAAAAGCTAGCAAAAATGAACAATAAGATGCCAGATAGATGTTGGAAATGTAAAAAACATGAAGGTTCTTTCTACCATATGTGGTGGACTTGTGAAAGAGCGAAACAGTTTTAGCAAATGATTTAACAAGAAATTTCTAGAATCTTGGGATATGAATTTAAGAGAACTCCAGAGACTTTCCTATTGGGATTACAAATGGAGAAATTTCCAAAAGAAGATAGAACTGTACTTTGGTACTTGCTTTCAGCTGCTAGGACATTATACGCGCAGTTATGGAAGCAAGAAAAATGGGACTGGATTGTAAAAGTTATGCCATGGAGTGGAATGGATAAACTTACAAAAATCTTGAAAGACTATGATTTAGAGGGATTTAAAATGGATTGAGATAAATTCAGGATATATAGAAAAGGAATGGAAAGTAAAGGACATTGGGTGATTTTTGAGAATACCACTTAGGTTTTTAGAAGAAGAAAGAAGATGAACTATAATAACTGGGTAGGACTTTATAAAGTATAAGAAATGTGTTTTTTTAATTTCTCTGCATATATATATATATATATATAAAATTAAGATTCTTTTAAAGTTAAAGATACCTTTTGATATTAGAATTTTAGGCAATTGGCACCAGTGGAAGTCAAGATTTGGGTGGAGGGGAGGAGGGGAAAGTGTAATGTATGGGGAAGGTAGTAAGTGTTTATTAATATTTTATTAGTATTGGATATAATTACCATATATTACCGAATAAAATTGTTTAATCGAGAAGGGAGCACTCACTGGAGAAGTTCCTGATGCTGGGAAAGACAGAAGGCAAAAGAAGAAGGGGACGGCAAAAGATGGACAGCATTACAGATGTAACAAACATGAATTTGAGCAGGCTTCGGATGATGGTGGAAGACAGGAGGGCCTGGCATGACTTTGTCCATGGGGTCGCAAAGAGTCGGACTTGACTGTGCGACTGAAGAACAAATAGCCACTGATGGACCTCTGCTCCATATGCTTATGATGCTGATATTGGATTTATCCATCTCATCACACAACCATCCCATCCAATTGTATTGTTTTGTTTTAGCACCATTGTATTGTTTTAGCTTATTTTTATATTAATTTATATATTGTATTTATACCGTTGTTGATTGATTTTATTATCTGTTTATTGTTATACCATGATATTATATCATGCTTTGTAAGCCGCCCTGAGCCTTCCTTGGCAGGGAGGGCAGGGTATAAATAAAAACTTATTATTATTATTATTATGCACACAGCATTGCTACTGTCCATAAATCATGATAATTTCTAAATAAAGTTCGACAAAATAACTTTCTTTGTGCAACGCCACTACCAGTTTCCTATCCATCAGCATTTAGTTGAAACCAATAGGAAATTGGTAGTGGCATTCCACAAGGGGCTTTTCTCAGGTTGTAGAATATTAAATTAAACTCAATTAGAATTAGAATTTAAAAATTAGAATCAAACTACACAAACTGCATTTTTTTGCTATCTAAGTCTCTGCTATCTAATTCTCAATATGGCCCCAACTGTGGATGCTTAAATCTAGAGAATAAGGCCATGGACTGAAAAGACAAATTTTTCTACACCCTGAGAAAAGCCCTAGGATTCTAGAAAACCTGAAATCTAAAAAAACAAAACAAAAAATAAGTGCTAAAAATCCCCAAAATGATAGAAGCATCATCTGTATCTCTAAGAAGCTGGAGAACCCAGACTTACTTTGGGCCCCATTTGCAGGCCTAAGGGGGTGAAGGGAATGGTGACATGGTTGTTCTTGGGCCACCTGGGATTCTGTTTAATGGTTGAGTTGATTATTTCTTCTCTGTACTGTCACAACTGCACTGGGGAAGCCATTAGGTCCAGATACATCTTTGGGGGAAAGACAACCTGCATGCCCATTTCCCCCATATTTGGGGATCCCCTTAAGAGTTTGTGAAGTGAGGGCTTAAAGAGGACATGCCCAGCTCTGAGGGCTGTCAAGGCATCCCCACTCTCAAGTGGCAGGGGAGACCACGCAGTGGTCTGTGCTCATGTGGAATATCGCATCCTGCAATCTCATGGTATTTCCCCAGCAGGTGGGTTGGGCTGGGGTACATCAGAATGCTGGTGGGTCATTCATTGCCTGGATCTGTTTGCTCCATATCATTCCAGGGCTCTTACAGCTGCTGTGACCATTAGAGTTGTGGCCATTATTAATCCAGAATGCTGTATGTTGCTTTCTTGCATTCATTGGGGAGTGGGTGGTTGCCTCACCATCTCCTTGCCCTTTAGCACTACAACTGCAAAAGAATGTCCTCAGTGGCTTTTGCTAGGCAACCGCAACAGTATTGCCATCATTTAAACCTCAGTATATTTCAGTAAAAGGCAGGGGCAGGGAGCATTTTTGGAGAAAATGGCCAGCAGGAAGTCAGTTGCATATTAGGCCACACCCCCTGATGTCACTATTGTTTCACACAGGGCTTTTTTGTAGAAAGAAACCAACAGGAATTAATTTGCATATTAGGTCACACCCCTGATGCGAAGCCAGCCAGAACTACATTCCTGTGTGTTCCTGATCCAAAAAAGCCCTGGACTGTTTGGGACTTTGAAGAAGGGTTCATTGGAGCCAGGCCTGCCAGCAGTTACCAGACAACTGGCTACCATATGGGATGCATGACTCCTCTAAGCCTGGCTACTGCTACTGCTGAACAGAAATTACTCTACAAAAGCCAGTGTGGTATAGTGGTCAGAGTTTCTGACTACGATCTGGAAGACTCAGGTTTGAATTCCCAATCTGTCATGGAAGCTCACGAGGTGACTTTGGGCCCATCAAACACTCTTAGCTTAATATACATCACAGCGTTGTTGTGAGGATAAATGAAGGAGAGGTGAATAATGTAAACTGCTTTGGGTTCCCCTAGAGAGAAAGGGGGGTATATTTGAAGTAAATAAATAATATAGCTGGAAATGGTGGGGGGGGGGGGGTTACAGATCAATGATAGGCTGGTGGATGGGTAAAAATGAGAAAAGGAAACAATGGGGAGATGATATGAGGACTGCCAGGAAGAGGGAAAGAGGAACTGTTGTGGGGAGGAAAAAGGAGATATGAGGGGACTTGAGGTGCCCCCCTGCAAGTCCTTGTTGGTTCCTCACCATGCAACTGGGCCTGGCCCAGCCAGAACCACACAATTTTGCCCAGCCCAACAGCTGGCCCTGTGCAATTGGGTCTTATTGTTCTGAAGTTGAGGCTACCTGGGAAAGGAAGAAGGGAAGCTGGTGACAGGGAGGCAGATAAAAATGGGTGGGGGTGAGAAGGAGAGAAGTAATCGGGAAAAGGGAAGAGGCTATAGGAGCTCCCAGGAGGAGGGGAAAAGGAAATAGTGTAAAAAAATTGAAATAGTAATATGTACCCGTGTGCAAGGATGAAAACCCAGAGGTGGTGTAAATTCTACATGAAAATGCCATGATAAGGAGGCCAGGTTCCAGCTTGCCTTTCCCATCCATCTACCTCTTCCCCCACCCTTTCACTGTGATGATAAAAGTGAAGAGGCCAGTGGGTAGGCAAGCAGGTGGAGGAAGGAAGAGAAGAGGAGGGGGCAAGCAGGTGAGGATATGGGAAGGAAATGCCAATTGGTAGGTGGGGGCAGGTGGATACAGAGGGAGGGGAAAGTGATAGCTGGTAGGAAAGTGAAAGTACTAACATTTATTTAACATAAATAGTGTTTGATTACTATCTGCTTTTGTAAGGATTAGTTTTGCTTAGATAAAAACAAGAGAAAAAGATGTAACAGCAAACAATAGAACAAAGAAACAAGGCATTCTCTCAGAGTACACTGGATGCCTGAACAAAATTCATTCATCATTTGAGGAATACTCAAGGCCAGCCTACATGACACATTTCTAAATTTCTAAAGATGGAGCTCCAAGCAAGATGTTATATAAAGTCTTAATTTGGATTGGAACCACAATGTGGTGTGTATCGATGCGTAGATTTAAGTGTGTAATTTCCCGTTTTGAGATGTGTCACTAATATTTGCCCTACTGGGCAATACTGAAACAAGGTCCCACAAGGCTTCTTTTTCTTTCAAAAAAGAAGCTCATTAATGGAATTCCCTGAGTGTCAGGATATAGCATGGAAACTGTTCACACCAGGCCTCATTTTGGGTAGGAGCCCCAGAAGTAGAGCTCTGGAACCTCTAAATTTTATTGGGCTCTTTCTTTTTTACTGCCCCCCCCCAAAAAAAAACTTGCTTCTGGGCTTCACTGTTCAACCCCCATGTGAGAATTTTGCCAAACTCTAAGATCTGACAAGATCAGCCCTGTGATTTATAATGTATAGTTCAGTTCTCATCAGTAGATGTCTTAATTTTTGGATGAAGACTCAGAAGTGAATGGACTGCAATATTTAGTCTGATTATATGTGGCAAATACAGCTGAATGTTCTGGATTCAGATTCCATAGAGAACTACTACAGCTTCCTAGCATGAGCACTTAAATTGTTAATAATGAATCAGGTAACAGGAGAATACTGCTGCTCTGCTGTGGTAAAAGAAATGGCAGAATATAATTTTTACAAGTCAAATGAGAAATGTTACGGTGGCAATTGTCTGTGTGTGCATAATTATGAAAAACACTGCAAAGATACCGACAGTCTATTAAAGGTGCTTAATCTGATCCATTTGGCTTCTAACCATACCTGCTTATTAAAGGGCAACATAAAGCTGGTGATTTTTTTCTTGGCTAATCTTCAGCCACATATACATGCTCAATACCTCTTCATTTCTTCTGTTCTGATTGGAACAGGCAAATTCTATAGCACATAAAAAAGAGGCATAACAACCTTTGTCCTAAGTGATGTCTGAATGCAGCTATGGAGGATCATAGAATCATCGAGTTGGAAGGGACCTCCAGGGTCATCTGCTCCAACTTCCTGCACAATGCAGGAAATTCACAAATACTCCCCCCCCCCCACCCCAGTGACACCTGCTTCATGCCCAGAAGCAGGGCTTTTTCTGTAGCACGAACTTCTTTGCATATTAGGTCACTCCCCACTGATGTAGCCAATCCTCCAAGAGCTTAAAGTAGGTCCTTTAAGAAGAGACCTGTAAGCTCTTGGAGGATTGGCTACATCAGTGGGGAGTGACCTAATATGCAAAGGAGTTCCTATTACAAAAAAAAGCCCTTCCCAGAAGATGGCAAAAAACCTCTAGGATCCCTGGCCTGAAGAAAAAATGCTGCCTGACCCCAAAGTGGTGGTCTGCATTTCCCTGGACATGTAAGGAAGGGCCATGAGAACTAAGCACTGATGCAGTCCTTCCTGCTCTCCTTCTGATAATCTGCCAAGTTCACAGAATCAGTATTGTTGCCAGATGGCCATCTAGCCCAGGGGTGACCAAACTGTGGCTCGGGAGCCGCATGTGGCTCTTTCACATGTATTGTGTGGCTCTCAAAGCCCCCACGGCCCCACTTGCTGGCTTGGAGATGGCATTTGTCTCTTTAAATTACAAGCCAGCTGTCAGCTTGGAGAATGCATTCACAGTTAAAGTTGCTTTCTTTCCACATCTCTCTCCCTCCCCTCATCTATTTTCCTTCCGACTCTCAAACTCCTGTCACTATCAGACATATGACATTTATTCTATGTGGCTCTTTCATTAAGCAAGTTTGGTCACCCCTAATCTAGCCTCTGTTTAAAAACCTCCAAAGAAGGAGAGCCCATCACCAGACTGCCAGTTTGGCATAGTGGTTGTGCATAGACTGTAATCTGGGAGAACCGGGTTTGATTTTCTACTCCTCCACATGTACTTACTGGGTGACCTTGGGTCGGTCACAGTTCAAGAAAGAGTTGCTCTCTCAAGAGCAGTTCTCAAAAGAACTCTCTCAGCCCCACCTACCTCACAGGGGTGGGGAGAGGAAAGGAAAGGAGATTGTAAGCCCTCTGAGACTCTAAGTGATGGGCCAGGCATAAATCCAATATCTTCACTTCCCAAGGAAGCCTTTTCCACTGAGGAACCACTCTGTCAGGAAGTTCTTCCTAATGTTTAGCTAAAAACTATTTTGATTTAGTTTCAACTGTTGATTCTGGCATGACCTTTTGGGGCAACAAGGGGTGCCAGCCTAGAGGTAGGGCCTGGACATCTCCTGCTTTTACAGTTGATCTCCAGGTGGGAGAGATCAGCTCCCCTGGAGAAAATGACTGCTTTGAAGGGTGGACGCTATGGCATTGGACCATACTGAGGTCCATCCCCTCCCCAAACCCTGCCCTCTCCCAGATCCACCCCTAAAGTCTCCATGTATTTTCAACACAGACCTGGCAACCCTACAGGCAACAGAAAAC
The DNA here is from genome assembly GCF_032191835.1 of Heteronotia binoei. Classification (NCBI taxonomy): domain Eukaryota; kingdom Metazoa; phylum Chordata; class Lepidosauria; order Squamata; family Gekkonidae; genus Heteronotia; species Heteronotia binoei. The sequence goes on along the minus strand of NC_083243.1, from coordinate 157,913,629 downwards.
AACTCCATGCCATCCTCTATACAACAGCCCTTCAAGTACTTAAAGATGGTTATCCTATCACCTTTCAGTTGTCTACTCTCCAGGCTAAACTGGAATATTTTGGAAGATCCTCCATAGGGTGAAAGAATAAAACCAATTTATTTATACTCCATTTTCTTTCCCAGTGGAGACCCACAGTACCTTACAGCTTCTTCTGTTTTATCCTCACATCATCAACTCAGTAGGTAACACATGGTGCAGAAAAACTGAGAGTGAACAATCAGCCTGATGACTGAAAATGTTCCAAAAGGAATCCAGTTTTGGAAGCAGTTCAATGTCAGTTAAAGAAAATGGAGGGAAAGGGGAGTGGAACTTGACTTCCTCAAGCCTCCAGAATCTGAGAGAGGTTTTGAGAGTGGGGTGACATTCTTTGTGGGCTCCTTTACACACACACACACACACACACATATACTTATTCCCAATGAGAACTCAAAGCAGTTTACAGCATCCTATGAGGGTGGTGAGACTGAGAGAGTGAGTGACCACAAATCTTATTTTCAGCTATAAAAAGCAATCTCTTGAGTTGAGTATGGAATACTGGGGTAAACAGGTAAAATAATATTCCCTATGCTTCATTTCTGTGACTTTGAAAGCATTTCTTTAAAGCACATGATAAACAGGAGTCCAGTAGACTAACAGCATTCAGATTTAAAGCACCTAAGCAATTTCAATGAACACAGGTCCTAGTAGGCTAGCTAAAGACCCCTGTGGAATCATATGTCCAACCACTGGGAGAACTGATAGTATCCAAACATACAATTTCACTAATCCATCTCTGCTATTAAAAAATTAGATCAGCAAGGCTATCTAATGAGGTATGATGGTGGTCATGGAAGCCCTGCTGGGAGAAAAGCAACCATGAGAAGGCACTTCAGGGAGAAAAGCATGGATGGAAGAAGGTTTTGGTACCCCTTTCCTGTTCCCAGCTCCCCACTCCAGGTCCCCCTGAGCCACCCCGCTTTATAATCACACAACACCCTGCATTCAAACAAATGGGTTGTGTACTCATCGCATTTTGTTAGATTCTGCAAGAAAAAAGAACAGATTAGATATTCTTTTAGTTCTTCATTCAGCTATCATGTGATTAAACAGTGAGGTATCTTTTACGGCATGTATGCATGTGTATGATTTGTTAATTTTAAGGTCACCTGTTTCTTTATCTGGACACTTAAGTGAGAAGCAATCCCTCCCATAGATATTAATTATAAATCACTTAGATAACAGTCACTGGTTTGTGTATTGTGCTTCTTTCAGGGATTTATCTTACTACTGATCTCTCAGTTTGACCTTCCTGCCTTTAGTAATTTTTATGCTACAACCTCAACATTATTTGCAGCATAGAACTGAGCAGATGAACTACAGTGTCCTGGTTGCCTTGGTGTTGCTGATACAAAATATACAGTTCTGGCTTCATGTACCTGTGCATGTAAAGTTTAAAGCAGGACAGACTTTTGAATTCTGATTAACTATTGACCTTAACAGGAGATTAACTCCCTTATAGTTTTATTGCTGTTGCTATTGGTTATGATGCTCTGTAGCAGTCAGAGGCAGCAATTGCCGCTGATACTGATGGAAAAGAAAAGGTAGTGGATGGAGGCGGGGGAGAGGCAGGCTGAGGTGCTGTCAGGGATTGGCTGGCACTTATGTCAGTCTGAGCTGCGGGCCCCAGCTCTTCCGCCGCTCCAGCTCCAGCTCTCCCCGAACAGCTCCTAAAGAGAACTAAGGCGTGCAGAGTGCTGATGACCAACACCATGCTTCTGATGTTTCGATCTTAGATTTCCCCTCTCCCTAAACACTGGCTAAGAATTGCTCCTGGGCATCAGCTTCCTAGGCAGACAGAGGGGAAAAAGAGAGAGGAAGAGTGAATCTTCAGCCAAGTGGACTAAGATCAGCAAAAGAGTCGGAAGAGAGAGAAAGAGACCGAGTGAGCGCTTTGCTTGCATAGCGGCAAAGTGGGAATTTAAAGAACTGCAGTGGAAAAGAGCCCACAGATTCCCGGACCACAACACACGCATAACCTCGCAGAATTTCCAGAGCCAGGTAGAAATGACATCAACGGTCAAAGAAGGCAGCGGAGCTCAGCATGCACAATATGTTGGACCATACCGCCTGGAGAAAACCTTGGGCAAAGGACAGACAGGTTGGTTCTTTGCAGTAGCAGCAGTAACAACCGTAGGGAGAAGGTAGCAGTTGCTGATATGAGGATGGGAGAACCTGGGCTTGCCTTCCTTTCGCTGTGGTGTGTGGTGGCGATAGATTGTTTAAAGTGGTTTCCATCTCTTCTTCACTAAAATTAAATCTTGTTTTTAACAAGCCCAGATTGCTTTGTGTGCATCACTCTTGGAAAGGGGTGGTGTGCTCATGACAGTCAAAGTGCATACGGGGAGGGGCTGATTGAGCGGAGGGGGGGGACGGTAGGATTCTCTGCTGCTGGTGAATTTTGCTTTGATTCAGTGCACCACTTTAATTTCCGTTTTAAAAAAAAAACACTAGAAAGCAATGGAATTGAGAGACACATAGCGGAGAGTGAAGAGGAGGAGGTGGCGGAGGCTGGGAGTTACCAGCAATGTTTTATGACATCATGATTGAAAAGGGTGTAGTCCTTAAGGTGCAGTTGTTGCGGGGGGGGGGGGGAGATGATATTCAGTGCAATCAATGACTGTCTTCTGTGGTTATCTGAAAAGCCTCCTTGGCAATGTGGAAACGACAGAAGTCATCACAAGAAAATGTTTAAAAATCCCAAATCGAGTTCTGGATCTATCAGTTCATTTTCATCTCCATATACTTTTGATTGGTGATTTAAGATTCCCTGTCCTGCAATTAAAAAGGTTTTGTCGTCGTCGTTTGAAAGGAACAATGGCAAGAAATATTAAAAGAAGGGAATATAGTGCAAGGCATTAGCAGGGAGCAGGTGCTTTCGCCCTGCGTGACATAATTAGATCCCCTCATTGTATTCAAGATTTGGACTTGCAGGTTGCCTGGCTCGGTAGCTTCGCTTCAAGGGCAGAGCAGCAGAAACGGCAAAGAAGCAAGCTTTGCAAAAATGTCAACTTGCCTCTGGTCTCCTGGTTTTTATTCCCCTTTTTGGTAACTGTTCCTGTGGACATTCAAGCAATCCATTTCATTGGGAGACGCTAGGAATGGACTTGAGTCTTTCCAGGTTAACGCTTTTTGGTACGCATATATTTTGTCAAGCCAGTAGATCTTCTCTGGGGCCTGTGGGTGTTAAGTATTGTTCATTATGGTGGGACAATAAAGCATGGTGCATTGTGTTTTGCTTTTGGCTTTTTTAAAAAAAAAAAAGACAGCCGAGCTTTGCCCATCTGTTGTCTAAGGGATTTAATAGGCGTTTCCATCCCCAGCTGCTGCCTCTGTTCTGCCTGTTTTCTTGCTGCCCTGCATGGCAGCAACTCTGCAGTCCCCGCAATTTTCTTAGGGACTGAGTTGAAATCCAGATCTTTCTCTGAAAGGAGCTCAGCTTTTCCATGATGATTAATTACGAAGCCCCCACCCACCCCCAATTCTTTCTAATTCTCTTCCTCAAACCCCATAGCAACCGCCTGTAGTTATGAGAATGACATTGCTTTAAAACAGAAAGCAGCTTATATTTCTTAAAATCATTCTCTCTCCCCCTACTGCAGTGGCTTAACGCATCTTTTCACCTTTATCCTTCACAATACTGAATAATAATAAAAAAAAACCAACAACCCTTTCTCTTGCTAATCTGGTTCACTACAAAATGTATGTAGGTAGATAAAATATACCTCAGCATGAATAAGCAGCCAAGGAAAATGCAAGTCTCTCTACAGTGATTGCAGTATCTTGGTGCAACAGTAAAACAACAAAAAAAAATCATATGCTGTATTCAGAGGTGATCTCTTGCAGAATACTGCTCATTGGTGACTATGCAAAAGGCCCTACAAATACAATCTTATCCCTATCATTGTGTTGGTCCCCCCCCTGCCCCATCAGAGGTTTCTCACTCTACGCACAACCCATTTACCAAAGAAAGAGTATTTCCCATTCTTACAAATTCAGCAACATTAATGCTGTATTTCACACTGATTGAGTCTTTGCATAGTTGTTTAGAAGTAAGTCCCATGACTAACAGCCAAGCTAGAATGCATAGGATTGCAGCCTTTGGCTCCAAAGTGCACAGCCTAGCATTATGCTTTTTAAGGGTTAGGTGCAGTTCCCTTCCTCCTCCTTTTGGTAATCTTCCTATTTTATCCCTAAGTGATTAGAGAGTGAGAGATTGTGTGTGTGTGGGGGGGGGGAGTGTTCAGAATTTCTGTTCTCTGGTTTTTCAGATATTGGAGGGAATGAATGGAAGCAAAGGCTGTTATTGATGATCAGTAATTATAGATGGGCCTCTATCTTTTCCATTTGTGTACATGTAGATGTACAAACAGTGCATAACAGCTGAAGTCTAAATGCCTAAAAAGTAGTAGCTACCATGTTTGGGCTGCAGTCCTATACACATTTACTTGGGGGGGGGAAGTCCTACTGAATTCAGGAGGAACTACTCCTGCATCAACATGCATAGGATTGGAAATTTTCCTTTTTTTGCACCATACTCAAAATACTTTGGAGTGACCTACACTGTTATTTTCAGGCCCATTCAGATTTGAAAAAGAAAGTTTCAGAGTCAAACTATGCTGCTGAGTGTCACATGTTTCTCAGAAGGCAGATGGTAAAGTATTGGTGTGCTTGGGGGATAGGGTTGGGGTTGAGTGGTTGGAAGTTGCCTGACCTTGCTGTGCTTTGTGTAGTAAAGTTATGTGGATCTTCTGAAAGTAAAGCCAGTCATTCAGTTTATTGCATTAGCACATATTGCCATAGCATCAAACAACCAGATTCAGCAATAAAACAAAAGAAGCAAGAAGAGAGAGAGAAAAAAAACAAAATACCTCGTGCCTTAATACAATAAGATACAATAAAACTCAATTTTAAAAACCAGATATAAAATTTAAAACATCAGTATTGTGATTATTAAAACCACAGTATTACATGTAAGCAAGAGCAGGAACAGAAGTTACTTGCTGCCAATGCAAAAGATAATTTGGCCAAATGTTATAAGCAAAAGTCTCATTCTGTTATCCGTAGCTTTTTGAGTGGATTGTCACAATCACACATTTCTACCTTCCCTTCCCCCTAAGGAGAACACACACCCCTTAACTCCCAAAATATTACTGGCCTGAGGTTCTTCCTTATTGCCAGCTGAATGAGTCATTAGATAACCCTCTTAGGGGTGATCGCCTGCTCTCCTGTAAAATATGAGATTGTTTTGAATATTGAAGGGGAAATTAGGAAGGCAAGAGCAGGGTTTCTGTATGGTCTAGGGCAGGGGTGGCCAATGGTAGCTCTCCAGATGTTTTTTGCCTACAACTCCCATCAGCCCCAGCCAGCATGACCAATGGTTGGGGCTGATGGGAGTTGTAGGCAAAAAGCATCTGGAGAGCTACCATTGGCCACCCCTGATCTAGGGATACCAGCCTCCAGGTGGGACCTGGGGATCCCCTGGAATTACATCTCATCTGCAGTCTACAGATATCAGTTCCTATGGAGAAAATAGGTGCTTTGAAGTCTGGATCCTATGGCATCATACCCCACTGAGGCCCCTGTCCTTCCCAGGCTCCATACTCAAATCAGCAGGAGTTTCCCAGCCTGGATGTGTCAGCCTTGCTCCCCCATCCCTGGTGGTGGCTGGCTGGGGGGACCTGGCACCCCTAGCATGGACCCATGAAAATGAAGTGTGTACTGATGACTTGAATGGTTTGCTTCAGCCTCCATTTAGCTTTAAATGGTAATTTTCTCCATGAGTGCAAAACTAGGAATGTTTGCAGACAAGACCCTGCTGGTTTCTGCAAAGATGTCCAGATGCTGTTTCTGTACTATCAGTGGAAACTGGTGACATCTGGTCCTGGGTATACAAAACTGACCTGGCAAAACATACTCAGGATGCATTTCAAAGGGCTGGGTGATGGCTGTGCTGATTCTCATTCAAAGCAGGAGAAGCAAAGCTTGTCCTGAGGAGCCTCCAGAGTTGGCACATCAGGCTTGCTGGAAATGATTGATGTTACAAAGGCAGGATTATGGCCTTCTGGTTTTAAAAGCAAGAGGAGGTTGCATAGAGCAGAAAAGTGCAAAACATTTGCATGCAACCTTTTCGTAATCTGGGGAGTGACCAAGAGCCAGGGGAAGAAATTCTTAAATAATGCAGTGTAAGAATTCTATGCATGTATAATTAAATTGGACTGCAGTTGTAAGACAATTGCCCCTTTGTTACTGCATAAGGCTGAGTTCAAAGGGGCTTTACTATTGTTTCCTAAAGCTGAACTGATGGAATTTGCTTCCAGTGGGGACTGGTAAGGGGCAGAAAAAGCATGAAGCACAGCAATAATCTAATGATCGTACTAGTAAGATTGTATTATGAGGAAACATCTTTTAAAATGCTGACAACAACAAATTGCATATAAACGAAAATATTATATACTTTTCATTGAATTACACTGGAGCATAGTTAATTATAGCAGGTTTGCACAGTAATTAACAGTAATGAACAAAAAGAATGTGCATTTGTGTTTGCAATAACACAACAGGAAACATTTACGCTTAGATAACAGATCAGATGTGAAGACAAAAGCACAAAAATTCAAATTTATTATTCAAATTACATGGAAATCTCCTTAATTTGCTATGTGTGATTCTTTTTCATTAGAAAGTCAGTGAAATCTAATACTTTGTTTGAGATTTCTGTTCATTTTACTAATATTGTATTTGAAACTTACAATCCTAAAGAGTTAAAATACCATGTCTGTCTGTGAAGCCAATGTAGGGTTGCCGATCTCCAGGTGGGGACACAGGATCCCCCAGTTAGGAGGCCTTCCCCCCGCTTCAGGGTCTTCAGAAAGCGGGGGGGGGAGGTCTTCTGGGCACTCCATTATGCCCTATGGAGACCGATTTGCATAGGGAATAATGGAGATCTGTGGGTATCTGGGGCTCTGGGTGGACTGGTTTTTTTTAGGTAGAGACACCAAACTTTCAGCATAGCATCTGATGACTCTCCTCAAAACACCCTGCAAGTTTAAAAAATATTGGACCAGGGGGTCCAATTCTATGAGCCCCAAAATAAGGTGCCCCATCCTTCATTATTTCTAATGGAGGGAAGGCATTTAAAAGGTGTATGGTCCATTTAAATGTGATGACCAGAACCCCCTTTTCAGTTCACATGCTTGTCACAGCCTTGCTCCTGGCTCCACCCCCAGTGTCTCCTAGTTCTACCCAGAAAGTCCCCAGATATTTCTTGAATTGGACTTGGCAACCCTAAGCCAATGTAATGCCATGTTTGATGTTTTTGATGTTTTGCTCATAACTAAGAATTTCTGCAGTACTAGCATATCATAGAAATAGAATTGAAGTTTTAGAGCACTCCAACTGTTCTATATGGATGTTTTCTTTGGGGTTCTTCCAGGATTCATTTTATGCTATTAAGCATCTACATTAAAACACTTGGAGTAGATATGTGAGTTGCTTTTGCCACTGTTTGTTAACTGGGATATAGAAAATTAATTTAGGACTTTACTTGCTAATTGGCTATATTTCCTTTTTTAAAAAAAGGGTGTATAGATTTTGCTGGTATTTTCAAAAACAGTTTAGTGAATATAATCCAGATTATAAAATCACTTACACAGAAGCAAATCCTGCGGAACTTCATTCCAAGCAAGGGTACTTAACAGGGCATCAGAGCAAAAATGAAGCAAAGTGAAACAGGCACATTGGGCATTAGACTATCATTCTAGACCTACATCAGACTGGTTTCAGGCTTGGTTATGGATGAAAACTACCTTGGTTGAAATGGATATTGCTGGAGGACTGACAGGAGGAATGTAACCCTCTTGATTCTCTGATCTTTCAGTGGCTTTTGAGATCACAGCATCCTTAAGTACTGCTTGGTTGGGCTGGGAATAGCACCATCCTGCTTTTGGTGGTTCCATCTCTACCTGTCAGGAATGATAAAGATTGTGCACAGAAATAACTGTTCTGCTCTATAGACTTTTCCTTTGGAGCTCTTCAGGGATCCATCTTATGCTATTTAGCATCTACATTAAACCACTTGGAGTAGATGTGAAAGGTTTTGGAGTAAAATCTCATCACTATGCTCATGATAGCCAATAAACTGAAGCTCAGTCCAGACAAGACTGAGGTACAGTTGGTTAATTAAAAGCTTCTTTAGGGCTGAGGAATCAGCCTGTCATGGAAGAGGTTGTACTCCGAGGGAGCAGAATCATATCTTCAGAACGGTACTGGATACTGGTTGGAGGCTCAAGTCTCTTCCATGGCGTGTAGTACGTTTTATCAGTTTTGGCTGATATACCAGCTATTGCTGTTCCTCAGAAAGCTTGAGCTAGCCATGGTTATCTGTGATCTGATCACACATTCAGGTTAAATTACTCTCATGTGCTTTGATTGGGGATGCATTTGAAAACTAGAAACTGTCTGGAAATTTCACTTCAGAACAGCTCTGTAGATAGGTGGCACACGAATTCCCAAAATAAATAATAATTAATATGTATTTCTGACCTTAGGTTTCTGAATTGTATCTGGAAGTAGTGATGGGCTAGATTAACAAATTGAAGTTCAAGTATAATAAACTGGACATCGATGGTGGGCAGCAGAATTGATGCAGCAGGGTATTTTGCCATCAAAATTATAGAATCTGCCTGGCAGATTTATCTATCCCTGTCTATATTTGTTTTCTGCCTGTTCTTTGTTCCTATGTGTTCTTTGTTTTATGTTTCTATTATTCGCTGCCCTAGGGATATTAAATTGGGTGAAAATGTGGCATAACATATTTTAAATAATTTTAAAGCGGTTCAGAGAGTCCAGGATAGGGTTATACGTCCCCTAAAGAATATCTGTAATGAGGGGATACTTTGCTACATCATGCTCAGGTGGCAGTTGTGTCTGGAAATAGTTTATTTCTAGCTATTCCATTCTGAAGAAGGAGGATTTGGACTCCATGATAGGGTTGCCAGGTCTGTTTTGGAAAATACCTGGAGTCTTTGGGGGCGGATGTAGGAGAGGGTGGGGTTTGGGGAGGGGCCTCAGCATGGTACAATGCCATAGAGTCCACCCTTCAAAGCAGCCATTTTCTCCAGGGGAGCTGAAGAGTCCAGTTTCACCTGGAGATCAGTTGTAAAAGCAGGAGATCTCTAGGCCCCGCCTGGAGGCTGGCAACCCTATAAATACCATAGTAACCTTTACACCTTTTCTGAAATATTTTTATAGGTACTTCTCAGTATGTTTTCACGCTTGATGCAAATCTTCATACTAGGTTTGCCAGTCCCCAGGTCCCAGTAGGGAATCCCCCAGTTTTGCAGGCTCCTCCTCACCACCAGCCAACTGGCCAGTGAGGGAAAGCCCTGCCCCAACAACCACCACGTGCCTTTAATTCTTGGCAAGTTTAGAAGAAGCTTGCAAATAACTGCTTGTGTTTTGGAAGGTGTGCATGCTTTTAAATCTCAGCAGGGCAAAGCTGCAGGTGGGTGGGGTAAGCAGGCAGAGTCATGTGGCTCTTCCTGGTGAGTGTGAGAGAGAGGAAGCCAGCATAGTCCCTCTGTTTGTTTGCCATTTGTTTCAGAAGTCATTTGTATGGATAGTAAAGAGTTAACCAGAACCTAGACTGCTCTGTTCAGTATTTTTGTTTTTCTGTGTTGATCTGAAGAAGTTGGTTGAAATCCAGCAGACTGCTACACCTAGCAAATCTCATGAGTAGATTGCCCCAGTGAGATCTCAAAAGTATGGGCTTGCAAGCTGTTCGTTTTGGCTGCTTTGTGAGTGTACGTGTGTTCACATTCATTTAGTGGAAGTGCAGCTGCTAGAGGAAATTTTGAAGGCAGAAGAGAAGAGGAGGAAATGACTGTATTCATGGGAACTGCACTACTGTATTTTTATTTATTTATTTTAGGGAATAGGAAAGTCTCCAGGCTCTACCCCAAAACTTTCCCAGCTCCACCCCCAAAGTATCCAGGTATTTCCTGAGTTGGACATGGCAACCTTACTCTCCCATTTTGCCCCCACCATTTATGGCAGGGGTGGGGAACCTCCATCCTGAGGGCCGTATACGGCCCTCGAGTTCACTCGGTGTGGCCCTCGAGGATTGCTGGGCCGAACCAAGCCATGTGGCAGCTTCTCTGGGGGCTGGCTGGCCAGCGAGGATCATGGGGCCCAGCTGCGCTGTGCAGCAGCCTCCCCAGGGCCAGGCAGGGATCACAGGGCCCAGCTGCACTGTGCGGCAGCCTCCCTGGGGCCTGGCTGGCTGGCCAGAATTGCTGTATGCCCTGGAAAAGTTACTGCCACAGTTCAGTTTACACTTGATTATCCCAGATGGTGTGGCATAATATGCTAATGAGTGTGTGACCTAATATGCTAATATTAGGGGATGTGGTGTAATATGCTACTGAGTTCCTACTGGGCTTTTTCTACAAAAAAGCCCTGGAGCTATGCATTTGCCTAGGACAGCGGGCCGTGTGTGTGTGTGTGGGTATGTGTGTGCCAGATTAGGCTCTCCCCTCATGACTTCAAATAGAAAAATAATTATTTGCATTAATTTTGCTGGCCTGAATCATTCTCCCTTGGCGGAGCACTGTTTTTTAAGTTGATATTTTTTTATGGCCTGCGAATGATGTTATAAATATCCATATGGCATTGGCAGGAAAAAAGCCTCTCCACCTCTGATTTAAGGCATTTAAGATGCTATCTGGGAACACCCTGAGTTTGTTGTATAACAACTTTTATCACATTGAAATAGTACAATTTCAGTTCTAGATATTTTGATAAATTACTTCAGATGATACGTTTAGATTTATGAAGTAGAGGCACCAAATTTTCAGCATAGCATCCAGTGCCTCTCCCCAAAATAACCTCCAGGTTTCAAAAAGATTGGACCAGGGGGTCCAATTCTATGAGCCCCAAAAGAAAATGCCCCTATCCTTCATTATTTCCTATGGAGGGAAGGCATTTAAAAGGTGTGTGGTCCCTTTAAATGTGATGACCAGAACTCCCTTTTCAGTTCACATGCTTGTCACAGCCTTGCTCCTGGCTCCCCCCCAAATGTCTCCTGGCTCCACCCCCAAAGTCCCCAGATATTTCTTGAATTGGACTTGGCACCCCTAGGTGCAAGATACAGATTTATTGATACTAGTATGCACAGTCATCTTACTTGATCAGTGCAAAGGTAATTTGCTAAAGAACTCTCAAATTGTTCTAGTTTTCCCATGGCGAAAAGCTGATAATAGGGATTTATATATATCAGAATTAATACATATGCGTATTTGAGTTTGTCATTGTATCAGTACGCACTGTGATAGATTCTAAAGTTTATTTCAAATTTAGGAAACTCAAATCATCTCCAGAGAAATATAGATTTCAAAATTCTGACGATTAAGGATGCAATCTGTTTACTTTTACCACTGTGATGTGGGCCAGAAGTTGTTATTGTGGTTTTCTTAAATGATGGGAATTTCAAGATTCACACACTTTGCACATTTCTTCAGAGCATGTATATGTATTTTGTACACTCTTGTTTTAGCCTGTATATGTTTCATCATGTTTATAGTCTCCCATGTTTATTGTTTATACTCTCCCATGTTTATAGTCATATGCATAATAAGGGCAATCTTATGAAAAATTACTCCAGTCATTTGAGTTTAGATTGGTGCAACACATGGGCTTGTCCTGTAGATATCTATTTATTTATCTAGATAAGATGTAATTATGGTTTCTATATTGGTTGAAAGTAAGATGAATGTTACCTATGTGGCATTTTCTGAAGACTAGTGGGTGCGTGTTTATGTATGATTGAATTTTTGAAACAGTTGGGGCAATCCTACATGTGACTCCATAGGAAGAATAGCAATAAATTCTTTGACCCATCTGCTTATCCAGATACAAAGTCATTAACATTTTGAATCAGATTGCTGTGTTGATTTTGTCCAAAGGGCGGTATGTTTCTCCTTGAGCTTTTGGAATGATATAAGTTGTTCCAGAATCTGCAATTTCCAGTGTTCTCCCAAGTGTGTTCTGAGCAATTGGATTTCACTGTGTGAAAAGTCTGGATCTTGGGTAGCACACTACAAGTGGGAGCTCAGAAGCTCAGGTTGTGCATATTTTCTGCAACACCCTTCTGTCTCCAGCTGTGAGAGAAGAAGAGGTGAGTCTGACAAAAAAATTCTGGTCTGAGGCTTTTTAATGAGTACATAAAGTGAGCAAAGATTTTGAGACTGAGCTGTGAGGCTCAAGTTCAGATATCTTTTTTGCTAGTCTGTTTTGTTTGTTTTATGTGATTTGGTGGTACTAATGCAGAAGACAGTTTCAGGCAGTGGATAGTTCCTATGTATAAAATGATATTTTGTATTTTAAGTTTAGGAATTTTCAGGTATGCTAAGGTCAAATTATTCAAGTCAGATCAGCCATTACTGGCATAAAAGGTCAAGTTATTACAAAATTCTCAGGACTCAGAGCTCCAGCCACTAAGATATATAAGAGGGGAATGGCTGCAGTTCAAAAATAGCGAAATTCCCAGCTTTCAACTGGTTACTTTGAAAGGACAGCTTGCTTTCCCCCCTACATTGCTACTCTGTCAGATGAGTGGGATTATATTGCTATTTATATACCTAAATCTCAGGCATCACCAGGGTTACAGAACAGGAATTCTGCATATACTGTTTTTGCACTATTAAGACAGCTTTCCTTTTTATGTAGTCCCACTCTAGTTAGGAGCAATAAGCTCACATTTAGTTTTAAGTGATATTCAGCTTTCATGATCTCATGAGTTGACAAGATGATCCACGTTGACTGACTATAGAACAGCTACATTTGAGCTCAGTAGCAGAAACCAATAAGATTCAGAGGGGGTGTGTGTAATTTTGAGTCAAAGCTCACTTTATCAGATATCTGGTGAAGAGAGAATGGACTCTTGAAAGTTTATACCCTGAAAAACTTGTGGGTCTCTAAGTTGCGACTGGACTTGACAATAGTGATTCTACTGCAGACCATCAGGGCTACCATCAGAAAAAATGACTGGTTGTGTGATAATTGTAGTTTCACACTATCTAAGCCACAAATGATAATGTTCCATGGGTAACCTGAAGTGGGAATGCAAACTGATTTCTCCACTTTTGAGAATACTGTGCATTAGGATGAATAGGGAATATAAACAAATTAAAAGCATTTATCAACAGGATGTGCTGTGTAAGAAATGCCCCCTCCCAGGCTATATAGAACCACTGTTGATGTTTTCAGATAGGGAGTATAAACACGTATCCATTTGGATGCTCCCATTCCCCATTGGAATGATCTCAGGCTAGAGGGAGGAGGTGATGCTCTACTACCAGCTCATCTTAACCAGAGAACCCTGAGAAGTCCTGCTCTCTTGTGTGGTTTAAATGCCACCCTCATCCTTGACACACTCCCTTGCTTTATCACCTCACCTGCCTAGGTATCTGACAGAATTACTTTCTAATGCAGTCTGCCCGATCCAGTTTCTATTAGGGTCGAAGGCAAGTGTCATCTTGGCTTGCTAGAGCAGTGTCTTGGTGGTTGCATTTAATGTAGTTTTGCATTTAAAGGCTTCCAAATTATGTTCTACCTTCTTTTAGGGGTGACTGTTGCCTCAGGTGTAGTCTGGGGCTGGCTTCTGAACATAGTGGGGAAGATTCTGAGTTTCGTTTCAAGAATCAATTGTGCCTGTGCACACTGTTTTTCATATTGATATTGTCAGCTTTATCAGCTGTAGTGAGTACTTTCTAATTAAAATTATGATCCTAAAAGTTTTACATTGCATCCTAAGTGATAATCCTAAATGTATTACAGTTTTAAAAAATTACCCATGCTATTGCAATCCAAAATGGTACAGAGAATTCCCTTTGCAATCTAATGGAAGTGTGATCATTTTGTAAATGGAACAGATTGATGTGGCATCAACAGTACAAGGATTATGTAACAAAGCAAAGAGAAAAGAGCTTGCAACTCAGAGAATGAAGGACTAAAACAAAGGACAGAAGCTGGAGAGAGAAATGTTATGAAATTGATCCAAGAAGTTCCCTGGAGATATAAAAATAATTTTGAATTGCTTCCGGAAGTATTGAAAAAAGAGATGATGATGTTGTCATTAGTTACATAAGCAGAGGATGGTTGTATGATGTATCAACTAAAAGATAAGTTAGGATAACTTCTGCCAGACATCTGAAGGTACAAACTGAGGCCATATTTGCTTATACTTGGTGGGAGTATATATGGCCTAGACTCCATGACATTGTTTGCTAGAACTGGAGGCTTGAGATTGATCTGGGAGCTGGTAAAGCTACAGCCAGGAATTGGTACAGCTGGCAGAAGACACTGCTTCAGTTAACCAGGTAAGGGCAGAAGTTCAGTTTTCTAGGATTAGGCCTGGCCAACCCAGTGGTTTCCAACTTCCTGCCAACTGCATGGACAATTGTTGGATATCGCATTTCATTTTGCAATGAAAGAAGGCTTTGGGGCTTCAGCACCAATAGTTCAGGTAACTTGCTTGACTTGGTTCCATTTCAGCCTATGTGGTTTTCATTCCAAGCCCTTGAGTCCCTGACAGAGATTGTGAACATGGGACAGGAAGGGGAGAAATAAGTAGATGTGCAGAAAATATGTCACATACTTTCACAGCTGAATATGATCATTTATGTTGGTATGGCCCAACTCTTGTTGTGAAAGAAGATGCTTCTTGAGGCGTTTGGAATTTTCCTTTGCATCAAAGACAAAGGCATCTAATTGAACATATGTAGGTTGAGGTGGAATTCTTTCCTTCATGAAAATGACTGGCCTCTGCAAGCGGTGTGGTAGATATCAGTGTGTTTCTCAGTTCCTTCTGTTCTGGTTTGACAAACAAAGGATGTCAGTTTGGCATTAAGTTGTCCTCTACAGAAAAATGAACTTTCTGATTCTAGACCAATTGTTACATGGTGTAACACTGTAATTCTTTGTAGAGTGACTAATAAAAACATAAGAACATAGGAAAAGCCATGTTGGATCAAGCCAATGACCCATCCAGTCCAACACTCTGTGGCAAAAACAACAACAACAACACAGGTGCTATCAGGAGGTCCATCAGTGCGGCCAGGACACTAGAAGTCCTCCCACTGTTGTCCCCCCAAGTGCAAGAATACAGAGCATCACTGCCCCAGACAGTTCCATCAATACACTGTGGCTAATAGCCACTGATGAACCTCTGCTTCATATGTTTATCCAATAGATTATGAGCAGCACAATATTTTTAATGGCCACATATGCTTTTAAAGAACATTTTACTTAAAAGGAAGATGCCTATGTTTCTATTTTCATATATATGACTTTCTTACTATTTGCAGCAAAGACTGTGGACATTCCTGATACACATAGAATTTATCTGTACTAAATAAGAATATGCATGGTTGATTCCTTTTGCTTATTGCTTGGGTCAAAAAGACAACATATTTCTGTCCTAAAAGATTAATGGTGTATTTTTTCCAGCAATGTGACTCATGATTCCAAAAAAATTGCTGAATGAATTTATATTCCCTTCCTTACATGGAACATTGGGAACCAGATGGTGATTTCCTCAAAGTTATTTGTAATCTGAATGTTTGTTATCTTTTCCTTTTTCTGTGCAGCTTGATTCTGGAGCAGTTATTTGCTATTGAATCAAATGCATCTTAATTATTGGCTTCATGCTTACTATAGCATTCATTTGATAATTTCTTTGCTTTAAATTTGGTTTCATATGAAGTGGCCTGAATCCAAAGGTCCTTTTCATAGCAGTATAGGGTTGCCAAGTCCAATTCAAGAAATATCTGGGGACTTTGGGGGTGGAGCCAGGAGACTTTGGGAGTGGAGCCAGTTGACGCTGGGGGCGGAGCCAGGAGCAAGGGTGTGACTAGCATAACTGAACTCCAAGGGAGTTCTGGCCATCACATTTAAAGGGACAGCACACCTTTTAAAATGCCTTCCACAGGAAATAATGAAGGATAGGGGCACCTTCTTTTGGGGCTCATAGAATTGGACCCCTGGTCCAATCGTTTTGAAACTTAGGGGGTATTGTGGGGAGAGGCAGTAGATGCTATACTGAAAATTTGGTGCCTCTACCTAAAAAAACAGCCCCCCGCAGAGCCCCTGATACCTCCAGATCAATTCCCCATTATACCCTATGAGAATTGATCTCCACATAGGGAATAACGAAGTGTCCAGCAGACATTCCCCCCCCCCCCCCCGTTTCTGGTGACTCTGAAGTGAGCAATTGGCATCTTTACTCATGAGTTGCTGCCAATTTCTTCAAAGTAAAACAGACACACCATCCCAAGAGGCTGCCTTTCCAAACAGAGACTGAAGCCTCCGGAGGTAGACAGTCACATGGTAGATCGGGAACTCAAAATCTCCTAGATATCCCCGGGCCAAAGGAAGCCCGCTTAAAATTGACAAGGGACTGGGCCTTTTCTATTATGGCCCCCTCCTGGTGGAACCAGCTGCCGGAAGAGGTGAGGGCCCTGCGGGACCTCGCCCAGTTCCGCAGGGCCTGTAAGACAACCCTCTTCCGGCTGGCCTATGACTAGCTGATACAAGAAACTGAGCGTAGTTATACTGGATGTCTGCTGCCCCCAATGTTTTAAATGTTTTAAATGTTTTAAATGGTTTAATGTTTAAATTTAATGCTCTATGTTTAACGCCTATTTATGTCAGATTCCTGTGTTGTAAGCCGCCCTGAGCCACTTGTTGGGAAGGGCGGGATAGAAGTCATTAAATAAATAAATAAATAAATAAATAAATAAATAAGCTGTGGGGGTGGGGCTTCCGCCTGCCGGCCAGCTGACTAGGGGTGGGAAAGAGCCTGGGAAAGCGGAAGAACCCCTGCTGGGACCTGGGGATTAGCAAGTCTATAGCAGTAGGCTGTGTGCACATGTACCCACCGAACAGATGAGCAGTTTTGATATTAAAGACAAGCTCCAAGGAAAACTGGGAACATAGATTCAGTCCTCCTATTTACCCCATCTACTAAAGTGAATGGTTTTGTTAAAGCTGACTGCACCAAACCAACTGGGAATGTGTGTAAATCTGATCCAGTGCATGTTACCTTGTGGAGCCATGGGAGTTTTGTTGTTTTTTTTAATGGGAGGGCTTATAACTTCATGGAAAAGTGCAGCCTTTGAGTGCAAAAAGTCCCAGGTTCAATCCTTCACATCTCCAGTTAAAAGATCTCAAGTAGATGAAGTCAAATTACCCAAGACTAAAGAGAACTACTGCATATATAGACAGTTTCATATATGTTTATCCTTGGATGGAATTCATTCCAGCAAGATCTGTTTATGGAAATTAGTTTCTATAAAAAGCCTGCATTTATTGGACCAGAACAACAAACTGATACCTTTTCATTTTGTTCTCTAAATGTTCAACAAAAGGCAGAAGAGTTTGCAGAGTAAATTATATATATATATAAACATTTATTCATATATTTATTCATATATTTATTTACCAAATGTTTGGGAGGGATTTTCTTGTATAGGTCTTCGTCTATTGATTCGGTTATATATCATTGGCTTGTGACTTTAACATCATGAATAATTGGTATATGATTTAACTAGTGGTATGACTTGACAGTTTTATTTATTTTTCTTTTCAAGTTATTCCCAATCTCCAAATTACTATGGAAGAAATTAATGGCTGTGCCTGGCCCAAGAATTATGAATCATATATTTGTTTCTTAGAATTAGTCTCAAGTGAGACGTGTTTGCTTCCCAGAATTTGTCCCAGTCTTAAAGGTTGGGATGTACTTCTTTAATAAGCTTATTCTTGAAGTGATCCTCTGTTTTAGAATCCATTGCTGCCCTCAGTCAACAGTAATACACATAACTCATATATTCTTTTGTTAGTTTTTGCTTCCTAGATGGCATTAGAGATCTTATACTGGAGATCTTTTAATGGAACATTTTCCATTATGAACCAGCAAATAACAATGTGGGCAGTGCAGTGTCTGCCACATTGTTCGTACAAATTAGAGGTAAATACAGCAGCAGTGGTAGCCATTGGATCGATAATAACGTCTGAAACAAACAAAAATTATTCCTGATACAGGGAGGAATTATGGCTATTAATTACTGTAATCAAAATTTTTGATATATTCAGAAATAATTGGGCTGGTGACCAACAAAAGTATTCCAAACAAGCTGATCATTTTACCCTCCCTTGTTGTATTTATCATTTAAATAGTATGCTAGGGCTGTAGGTGTGACTACTTTTAATTAAATATCTCAGTTTTTATTTAAGTTTTTAGAAATTACTGGAAAGGTGTTTTGCAGACATCTATTCAGTAAACGTGCTTCTGGCTGCCTGCACAATTTATCAACAACAGCCTTTCTATCTCCTGGGGCTCTGGTCATTTGTAACACGGTGGTTTTGCAGTACAAGCTTTCATAGGAGTAAAAAATAAATGTGTGTTTTTATCTGTGTTTCACCAGTATGATACAAGGGCATTTAGATGTACATATGCAAAGCCCACATGAAGCCCGTTATTTGTTGGGTTGATTAAAATTGTTGCTGAGTGCCTTATAGATAAGTAGTTCCAAATCATGGTTAAAGTGTGATCTAAGATTTATCATTGGGAAGTGACAGAGCCAAGAGTTATCCTTGGAAAGTTTACAGAACTATGTTTCATCAGGGCAGATATTAAGACTTCAGTACTTCAAAGTTAAGCAAACCTAACTCCTGCTATTTAACTTTTTGCTACCTGAAGTTAACGAAACCGTGTACATGATCCTCAAGTATTTTCTGTTGGAGCATTGCATTCTTGTATCCAGTTGTAATAAAGCTGCTATGCTGCTATTACTGATCACTGGAGCTGCTGTAGCATGTCCTGCCCACTATCCATGATCAGCCTGTGGCTTCTATGAACATATGAAGCTGCCTTATACTGAATCAGACCCTTGGTCCATCAAAGTCAGTATTGTCTTTTCAGACTGGCAGCGGCTCTCCAGGGTCTCAAGCTGAGGTTTTTCACACCTATTTGCCTGGACCCTTTTTTGGAGATGGCAGGGATTGAACCTGGGACCTTCTGCTTCCCAAGCAGATGCTCTACCACTGAGCCACCGTCCCTCCCCAAACCCTTTGTGCCCTGTTGTTTCATATCTGTTTAATAGCAGATGTCTGCTTCCCCCAGGATGGGCTGTGGTTAGCCCATCATGGCCTTCTGTGCCCTTATACTTTCTGCCTCTGTATACTTACTGCCATTTTGTGTCCCATTTTATATGTATGTGTGTATGTGCGTATATATATATATATATATATATCGACCAAGGGCCAGTTTGTGCATACTGATTGTGTGCAAATTATTCAGCAGGGTGGACCACAAATATATTTGTGGTCCACCCTGCTGAATAATTTGTGCACAGTTAGTATGCACAAACTGGCTCTTGGTTGATCTCTCTCTGTCTCTTTGTTTCGTCTCCCATTTGTTACACTGTTTGGTTTTTCACCTTAGGACACTGTCACCTCATTGAACCAGAAACTGGTGCACTGTGCCAGATTCATTACTCTATAGCCTGCTTTCTTCCTGAAGGGAGAGGGGGTGGGGAGAATCACACTGAGCTCCTTATATGCTTACTGCTTCTGGGAGCAGAGGTAATATTAAAGGCTTAAGGAAGAGGAGCTTGGATCTGTTGATACCGTCAGAGTTCTGTAGCACTGTCCTTGGTTCTTTCTGTCGGTTTAAGTCAATGACAAGATCACAGAGCAGATACAAAGATGTATTTACTTACATATGAGCAGGCATCTGTACAATCTACTTTGTCCCCATTTAAAAAATGAATCTGAATATCAACTTTTCCCTCTGTTATTGTCAAACTGGCTGGGTTTGTATAGACTGTTGGCATGTCTAAATAATCTAGCTATCTCTGCCAGTTTTCTTGTTAGGAAAACAGTACATATGTATGTTTATTATTAACTAGGAGTAAGGCCCATTGTGAAGAAAAATACAACAGGCTCTAGAAGGAGGCTCTGAGCGAGTGCCTACCACCCTTGCCGTCTTCCCACCCACCCAAGTAAAGGCACTGAATATCCCCCACACACCTCAAGGGGAGCTAATGTCTGCACTCTAGAGAATAGTTGTAAATCTGAGTGATCTCCAGGGCCTCCCCAGAGGGAAATGACATTGTACCTGTCTGATGTCCTATTCCTTCTCAAACCCCACCCTCTCCAGGTCCCACCCCTAACCGGAGTTGGCAACCCTACCTCCTTTATCTGCCCCTCTGACTTCAGCTTTCCATTGCCTTCCTCCTCCCTGCAGCTTCTACATAGGAAAATTACAGTCTTTCTTCATAGTGTGGGGGAGGGGGCACAGCAGTTTGCATCATTCTCCTCTCCCCCCATGTGATCTGAACAACAACCTTGTGAGGCAGGTTAGGCTGGAAGTCTATGCCTGGTCCAAAATCACCCAGTCAGTTTCCACAGCAAGAATTTGGGCCTGGCAGATCCCACTCTGAAGCCCTAACTCATATGTTCTTCTCAAATTCCAACACAGAATCTCCAGGGATTTCCCACGAACTTGGAAAGGTACCACTAAAGGCCACTGGGCAAGCGCCCTCCCAGCCTTGCTGTCTTCCCACCCACCCAAGTGAAGGCATTCATTCCCCCCCCCCCACAACCTCAAGGGGAGCTGATCTCTGCCATATATCTGGAGAGCAGTTGTAATTCTGAGTGATCTCCAGTCCTCACCTGGAGATTGGCAACAGTGGTTCCCCATGAGAAAAACCCTTTCAGAGGCCTGTAGTGATCCCTTAGGAATTTCCCACCAACCTGGGAAGGTACCACTAAAAGCCTTTGGGCGAATGCCCACGCCCCCAGCCTGGCTGTCTTCCCACTCACCCAAGTGAAGACATTCACTCCTCCCCCACCTCAAAGGCAGCTGATCTCTGCCATGTATTTGGAGAGCAGTTGTAATTCTGAGTGATCTCCAGTCCTCACCTGGAGATTGGCAACAGTGGTTCCCAGGAGGAAAGGCCTTTTCCTCAGAGGCCTGTAATGATCCGTTAGAGACATTTCCCACCAACCTGGAAAGGTACCACTAATGCGCTCTAGGCGAGCCCCCTCCCCCCCCAGCCTGGCTGTCTTCCCACTCACCCAAGTGAAGACATTCACTCTCCCCCCCACACACACCTCAAGGGGAGCTGATCTCTGCCATCTAGAATTTTCTGACCTGGAGCTGGCAACCCTGGGAAAGAGAGAATGAAAGACAGTAAAGGTGGGACAGCCATGTCCTCTGAGTTGGTGCCAGGCTCCCTGGCTATTCTGAGGCTTTGTGTGCTGGGAGGCCGTCTGAGTGGGCTGTTGATAGGGCCTTTTGTGAGGGTGCAGGAGCTCTGCAGCCCTTTCTAGAGCAACTTGAAAGAGAAGAGCTAAGAGATGTGGCTGTCTCTGAGGTAAGACAGCTTCTGGCAGTTTGTTCAACATTCCTGGGCCTGAGTAGGCAAGGCAAGGAAGTCAGCCAATGGGATGCCAGAGACACTAACTGACATGTGATGGGCCAATAGTTTATTCTCAGAATATTAGCGAATGGCCTTCCTTGGTGACGATAAAAGAATTATTACTATAGATAAATTCACAAGTGTAACTGGGCAGCATCATTTGTCTGAATGATTTGGAAGAATATCCAAAATTAGAGACTTTAACAAACAAGCATGCTTGTTTATAGAGCTGAGTAGACTCAGATTGGGATGATGTTAGGAGCGTGTGAGACTAGATGCAAGAAGCTTTTAAATCTGTTTCACTGCCTGCTGTGATTGACAAGTCATGTAGAGCTGCATGCAGAAGATTGAAACAGCCCTGCAAGATTCTTGCATTTTTTTCTGCTGGCCTGTCTATAGATGGGGTTAACGGCCACATTCTGACCTTGCCTGTATACCACTTTAGTACTTTCTAGTATCTTCCATCTTGTATCTTGCATTTTGTATTTTCCTGGCTGCTTGTGGACTTGCTGGATCTGGAATGGGAAATTCCTGGAGATTTGGAGCTGGAGGCTGAGGGCAGGGTTTGAGGAGGGAAGGGACCTCAGTTGGCTATAATTGCACGAGTCCACACGCCAAAATAGCCATTTTCTCCAAGGGGACTGATTTCTGTAGTCTAGAGATTAGTTGTAATTTTCGGATATGCCCAGGCTCCACCTGGAGGTTAGCAACCCAACTGCTTGCCTTGCAGGTTCAGTTTAGATCTCTTACAAGATCTGCCTCAGCATTTTCTTCTTAGCTTCAGTCCTTTTCTGTTTTTTATACTTCTGCATCTTGTGGTCCTTGTTGCCCATGTCTTAGTGCTGTTAGATACTCAGGAGACCGAAAACTAGGGATATGTCTAACTGAAATGTAAACAATTGGTATTTTAAAAGGTCTTCTCTCTGTATTTGATGTACTTTTCTATGAGCATATCTCTTCAGAAGATAACTTTAGTTCTGTTGCAAATTTTAACTTAACATTGCTTCATTCAGTCTTGACTATTATGCTGTCAAAGCATACAAAGTGATATTCACAGTGGCTAATGCAAAACTGTAGAACTTAGTTTCTCTGGGGAGTCACTGAAGTACAAATTGAAGTGTTAGTGTAAAGATGTAAATTGAGCCATGCTTGCACTAGCTGAGATTAAGGTATTTTGGATTTTATTTTTAGACTCCACAGCATTTTATGTTTCGATTTTGAGGATGTTTGCTGCACTGGGTAGCTGTTTTAGTCATTGGTATAGAAATGCTTTGGACATGGGTCCATGAGTTCATAGAGAAGGGCTGGATAGAAATACTTTAAATAAATAATGTACCTAAACTTTTCTATTAATGCAGTAAGAGAAACAGGATTCATTTTAAATGCTTGCTGATTGCATATTCCTATGGCCATCAGTGAGAAGTTGCAGCAGCACTTTCTTCCTTGGCCACTCACTTTATGAAGCATTGCTAATGGGCTTGGAGCATTGCCAACTTACTGGTGTAGATGCTTCCAGTGCTTCTAGATCCTGGAAAAAGTTGGAAAGTGGTGCTTGATACAAACATTTGTAAGTTGAAACCACTATTATTGCACTAGGAATAAGGCCCATTGTGGAGAAAAATACAACAGGCTCTAGAAAGCGGCTCCGAGTGAGTGCCCCCGACCCTTACAGTCATCCCACCCACCCAAGTGAAGGTATGCACTCCTCCCCCCACCACCTCCTCAAGGGGAGATGATCTGGAGAGCAGTTGTAATTCTGAGTGATTTCCAGCCCTTACCTGGAGATTGGCAGCAATGGTTCCCCAGGAGAAAAGGCCTCTCCCTCAGAGGCCTGTAGTGATACCTTAGGAATTTCCCATTTTACTGACAGAATCAGCTTTGCTGGCTGGCAACAGCCACTTGGGTGGGAGACAGGAGTGAATTCAGCCAATGGTCAAACTAATAGTTTGACAGGACAAAGGTTTGTGCTTTACAGTCCCACTGAGTCCCAACAAATCAGGATGGTCAGAATTGCCACCATGCCAGGAGAATTATTTATAACAGATGCCTTCGCTGTTTGTTGTCCCGCTGAGGAGGCTGATTCTGTGTGATGTTACTACACAGCTACTATCAAGACAAGAAGAAACACCCTGGCATCTTTCCACATGTATTGCACCTTAATTTGCCAATGCTGTTACACAAATGCCTGGAGAGGCATGTGATGGGAAACTCAGTGGGAGTTCCCTTGACACTGTGGGATTCCCTAACTGATCTCTCAGACTGGATTTTCATCTGTCACGAATTGCTGGAGCAGAGCAGTAGAAGCAAGAACCAGTGTTTTCAGAGTGAAATCCTACCATACAGAGTGCAGGAAGGAAGAGAGGAGATCTTGTGTTTCCCATGTGCTGCCATTTAAATACACTGAGATACACAAGCATGCCTTTCCTGAAGAAAGCCACTGAGGAACAACAGGATCTCTGTGTGGTCCCCAGGCATGTCTATGTAATTATGGTCACAAAAGACAAAGCTTAGTATTATATTCACACTTGGCAGTGACACATGCTTTAGCCCAGCTAAACACAGACATTTGTTTCTAGAAAGGGCATGGCCATGGGTTATGCAGCTTTATGCTTTGCAGATCCCAACTGCTGAAAATGGGATTTCTCTTT
Source organism: Heteronotia binoei (assembly GCF_032191835.1). NCBI lineage: Eukaryota > Metazoa > Chordata > Lepidosauria > Squamata > Gekkonidae > Heteronotia > Heteronotia binoei. The sequence continues at coordinate 157,889,421 of NC_083243.1, read as the reverse complement.
TTTGATATGGAAAGCCTGATTTTGAAACTACTGTAAGAAACTGGGCCATATAATCTGAAACAATAACCCAGAGTTAATTTAAACCAGTGTTGATTTACAGCAGCTGGGAATATAGCTCATAGTTTCTCCATGTCATATTTTAGAAGTTTAAGCAGACATTCCAGATTCACAAAAGGAGACTGTGGAACAGTAATGGCTGCATTAAAAGGTGAAATAGTCTCCTATATTAACCATCAGGGGTTGAAAAGTCATACCTCTGCTTTGCTTTTGTTTCTGGGCAAATTGCAGGTATCACCAGCTGTTTAGGGGTGGGTGGAAGCAGCAATTTCAGGATGTAGTGGGGAAAACAGTGGAAATGGGTTGCTGAGACTCCAAAATAGTACCGTGTGTTGTCCCATCCATGTCACTATAAGACTGCTTGTAATATTTGACATTTATATAGTGCCTCCAGTGTTCCAAGTGTTTCAAATTCATTATCACTATAATTCTTACAATACTCATGTAAGGTGGACCAGTATTATTGTTACTACTAGAAATAAAGCCTGTTGTGAAGAAAAATACAATGGGCTCTAGAAAGAGGCTCTAGGTGAGTGCCCCTCCCATCCCTGCTGCCTTCGCACCTACCCAAGGGAAGGCATCCATTCCCCCACCACCACCTCAAGGGAAGCTGATATTTGCCATTTGGAGAACAGTTGTAATTCTGAGTGATTTCCAGCCCTCACCAGGAGATTGATAACAGTGGTTCCCCAGGAGGAAATGGCTGGTTTGGAGGATGGAGTCCATGGCATTGTACCTGTCTGAGGTCCCACCCTTCCTCAAACCTTACCCCCTCCAAGCTTCACCCCTCAAATCTCCAGGAATTTGCTAACCTGAAGTTGGCAACTGCTGAGTTACACTGGCTGTCATAGGGGGGCTGCTGCTGAACAGGAACAAGCAGCCAGACTTAGTTAGGTTATGCAAGTCAGGTGGCATCAAGTCAGTCAGAAGGTGCTGCCAGGCCTAGGGTAGCCAACCTCCAGATGGAGCCTGAAGGTCTCCTGGGATCACAACTGAACTCCAGACAACAGATCTCTCTCTCCAAAAGAAATTGACTATTAAGTCTTTGCGTTTTGTATTGTTTGGAGCACTGGGTGAGTTCAGAATGTATTTTCTGACTTTTTCTCTTTGTATAAATGTTAAATATGACTGTTGATTGATTTATTATAGAAAATGTTTGTATTTAGTTCCAGGTTGCATTTACTGGTAAGGTGCGGCTTCTGCCGCAATTAGGAGAACAGCTTGTGCCTGGTGAATGAAATTGACTATTGCCTTTGCATTTAGTATACAAAGCACTAGGTGAGTTGCGGTTTTTGTTTCAGTTGGTGTAATAATTTGTGATATATGTTTAAGTACTGTGTAATGGTATTTTCATATTACTTCCAGAAGAATGATTAATTGTCAGATGAAGGATCGACCGAAACATGCCCCATTTTACCTAGGAAGTGTGTCACTTTAATTCTGAAGCTTGTTCCTGTTCTGAAGGAAAAAGTCTGCACTTGTTGGGTATTCCTGTACCAAAGAAAAAAGGAATTCCTCATCTGTTGTGGACTCTATATCCTTAAACGAACAGAGACTGAATTTGCAACATTATTTATTATTTGATATACTGTTGTGATTAACATCAGTATTGGAATTGTTAACGAATTTAGAAATAGTTTTTGCTATATGGTATATAATATACGGAAGTGCATTGAATTGTTGTACTCAGTATTTTTGACATGGTTATCTCCAGACTTCAACCTCCAGGTGGAGCCTGAAGATCTCCTGGAATCACAACTGAACTCCAGACAACAGATCTCTCTCCCCCTGGAGAAAATAACTGCTTTGGGGTAGACTTTATGGCATTATAATCAGCTGAGGGCTCTCCCTTTACTGACAGAAGCAACCTTGGTTGCCTAGCTACATCCTCTTGCTAGCAGCTTCCCCAATGGCCCAATACTTATCTTTCCTGCGGTAAGGGTGAGGGGAGGAGGAAGGGCGGAAGTGACAGGAAAGTGGTGGCTGCCATGGCCTCTGAGGAGATGCTTTGTGAGGCCACAGTAGAATGGCAGCACTTTCTGATGCCAGTTGATGGAGAGGACACAGAGAAGCATTGGAGATGTGTCTGTCTCTAAGGTAAGACTGTTTTGGTGGTTTGTCCAGTGCTTGCTTGCATTCTCAGAGTTCCTGAGAGTCAGCAGTTTCAAAGGTGAGATGCTCCCATCCCTCTTTCTTTCTTTCTTTCTTTCTTTCTTTCTTTCTTTCTTTCTTTCTTTCTTTCTTTCTTTCTTTCTTTCTTTCTTTCTTTCTTTCTTTCTTTCTTTCTTTTTCTTTCTTTCTTTCTTTTTCTCTTCCTCTCTCTCTCTTCTTGGAATTGTGTCCTTGCAAATCGAGCATTGATGCTCTGAGTCAGCTTTGTCTCTTAATGGACATGAGGACTACTGCCTACTGAGTACTCTAACTTGGGAACCACAGCCAAAGGGGGATATTACACTGGAGATCCATTGCTAATCTGAATAGCAGTGTGGGAGAGGGGAGAAGCTTGAAATTCCCTGCCATTTCATGTTTTTCCAGGCTGAGAGCATTTTATATTTTTAGTTTTCTGCTGTGTGATCCTTGTGCTTTTTCTTGATGCTTTATTTTTAAAATTGCATTGCAAAATCCCACTATTCTCCTACCTTTCCTAAAAAAAATATTGCAAAAGTTTTAAGCATGTTTGTATTTTGAAAACAATATCTTTGTGTTTGCCTTGTCTTTTATAAAGTCTATATCTCTTGTGTCTGGCATTACATTTTAGGGTAGGCATGGCTCAGCCCCACAGAGTCCCATTTATGTCAGATCTGGCATCCCTGATCTAGAACAATGGGAGAGAAGGGACTTTTTCATTCTTGCTCTTTTGTAATCAATTGAGCAAAGGTGCTCTGCAATGAGAATAGCCTCTTAAACTAAGGGACTCCTGTCAGCTTTGTTGCTGACTCTTTCCTGGCAGTGCTATTAAATTCATATGTCTATATACTGTTCTTCTTCATCACTGTTGGTTCCAAAGATGCGGTAGTGGTGACAGTTGAGAATGCGCCTTGGCAGAGCTTTGTGTATAGCAGCCTGAGCAACTTCACCCCTTGGAATTCTCCAACCTGGGTGATGGGGTGGCAACTGGAGATGTCAGGAAGCTGCTCCTTGGACTCTTCTCTGACTGCTTATGCAGAAGGATGTGCATGCTTCAAAGGGGTCTCCACCCTTTCCTAGCCAGAGCAAGTTAGATGGGGAATCAGGGAGATGTGATTGCTATCTGTGCTAGTTTACACACACACACACACCTGGGTTCCTGTCTGCTGTGGCATCCTAGGAAACTCCACCTCCAATGCTGCATATTGTTTTGGCTGGGTGTTTGGCCTGACTGTTGCCCTCATTGTACAGCGAACAATGACAGCTGAGTTGTCATGCTAGAGGGCCTGCTGCCAATCCCATCCTGCTATCTTCCAGCTGGCTGGAAAGTCCAGGAGGGCACTCCTACCTTCAGACAAGGCTCCTCTTGCCTTTTGGGGCACATCTGAAATTCTGGCACCTTAGGTTGCCTATGTGATCGAACTGATCCTGCTCACTTTTCTCTCTATTGACTGTTGGTAGGGGCAGGACAGCAAGATCATGGTTTGCCTAGAACACCCTGCACCAGCTCTGCTGAAGTGACACAGATGGCCAGTTTAATAATAGCAGAGACTTGGACCTTTGAAAACCACAGCAGTACTCTTATAATTTGCAAGCTAATGGGGTTTTAACTTTTTCTCTCTCCATATGAATGTGCCCAATGGTACAACGAACTGGTCATCAATTTCAGTTTGTCTTTTGGTAGGGTAATTTATATGCTCTGTGGCAAACAGCAGCAACAAGTTTGCTGGATGTTAACTGGTAAATGGAAGATTAGATTATTGCCAAGTCAGACAGTAATGTGAGAACATAATAGTAAAAAAAAAAGCTCTTGGATACATTTGTTTTTGTAGCAAGGAGTTGTCAAATTAAAGATAGAAAGCAGAAACAAAAATATTTCTTCAAGAATGTACTAAATTAAGGTTAAAAGGAATTTGATCTGGAAGACAATATCTTTTATATTATCAATTCATCCAACATTCCAGGACTGGAATTATCTGCTCCAGGATGTATTAGTTCTATGAGGTTTGGAGAGGAAGGAGATAGTGAATTTTACCACCGTTCCCATTTCTCTTAATATTCCACAGTAAAATCTTTTTTTGGATTGGGAAGAGATATGAGAATTTAAGTTCCAAAAGATTATTATTTTTCTTTGCCCAGCTTCCCTGGGAAGCTATAATGAGCTAAATGGAGAGTTATAATGGAAATGTCTCTCAGCCATGACTACAACAGCACTAGCTTGATGTTCACTCAACTCTCTTTCATTATGTGTGATAGTTGTGTCTTTGAAATGTAGATTTTTCCTCCATTTTGCATAATCTCATAGCCCCTGAAGTGCTTTCTTTTTTAAAACATGGAAAACGCCTCTGTAATTTTTTTGTGCATATGGTTTTTCTGGTTTCTCTTCCTCCTTTCCTCTTCTACCTGAACAACTGTGATAACGTGGCCTTCCTGACACTTGCCCTGGTAGGAAGTAGTAAGCACCGAACACTGCTCTTTTTTCAGTCTTTTGAAGTTTAGTAATAGGAAGGGGTTCATTTGCAAAGTGGAAACCTTTGATCATTGCCCTCACACAGTGACAAGTGTGTCCTAGACCTTTTGCTCCCTTTGATGTGAGGGCTATTGGATGTGAGTCTTGCACCAATAATTGCACTTATTTTAGTTCTGCAAATAGTCAGAACTATTTTTTTTCCTGCCCCAAACCCCTGGAACTCCATTCCTTTCCTGTGAAGTCACTGCTGCTGTGTAGTTGTGCGAGTTACAGGCCAAGCTTAGTGCAAAGTCAATTCTCTTCTCTTGTCTTAGAATGGTGCACTCCCTGTACTAAATACAAAGTCCTGAAGAAATCTTTCTTTATCAGTTTCAATGTCTGTGAATGATATATAGGTGCTGTTTCTTCTAACACAGCAAAAGTACAATACTTGTTGAATTAAAGTAAATGAATTTGTGAAAAACAGTTGAGTGAAATTTGTGATGTTGATCAAAGGTTGACTTTTGGCTATTAGTTTATTAGAAATTTAAAATACAAGTAAAGCGTATATCAGATTCTCATTTCCATTGCATTTGGAATAGACCCTTTCCATAAATTGGCTTGTGTTTTTTAATATCCCTGAAGATAATAGAGTGGTCTAGTAAAAAAAAAAAAAAAGTATACTGGCAAAAATTTGTGTGTATGAGTCCTGTTGAGTGTAACAGTTCACAAAGGCACCACAGATACTTTCATAGGTGTTTGATTTATCTCTCTTTACATGAAATGTATTCCCATTAATTACAAAGTACAGCTATATTGAGAGAAATCTTATCTTCCAGATACTTAATACTTACTTTGCAGATGAAGAAATAGATTTCCCTACACCAGTCAATATTGACATATCTCCCAAATCACTGAAAGGATTCAATATGAGGGCTTTTTAAAAAATGGAATTTGCCCATGATGAAGAGTAGATATTATCATGTGAGGCTGCATTCAAATGAAATGTATGTCGGCCAATTTGGTAACATTTCATTGAGAGAAAGTAAACTGTGTTAAATAAAATAAGAACTGAAGCATAATTTTATTTTTATATTTTTATTATATTTATTTATTAATGCTTTCTTTTGTCTTGACAAAACATGTGAACCAGCCTGTATTGGGAGGACATTTGTTATTTGATGGATTTACCTTAGTCTTGATTTTTTTCTGATAGATAAAATAAGCAGAAATATGAGTCTGTGCTACTGTGGCATTTTATTCCTCCTCCAGAACCTTGCCAAGTACTCTTTGCTTCCCTCTGAAGATCTAGGCCAAATACTTTAATAGCTAATAGTGATTATATATGCAGGTATGAGAGAAATACTAGCTGAAAATAAATTAACTTAATTTGAATAGTGACAGAAAAAGAAAATATTCATCTTATTGTCACTATTAATATATATATATATATATATATATATATTTAAATAATTGAACAATGCTTTAACTGTTTAAGGTTACAAAGGTGACTAAGAGTTCCTTTACAGCTTCCTTTAAAAAGTGGAAGACCTGTCCCAATGGATTGAACAAGAGGGACCCCAGTCTCTGCTAAAAGAAATGCCAGTCAATAATTAGGCATGCAAAAAAAGATTTTGAGGAGTGGGTTGCTGAAAGCATCAAGACAAACAAACACTTTTTAAAAAATATATCCAGAGCAGGAAACCAGCCAGAGAATCAGTGGGGCCTTTGGATGTTAAAGGAAGGAAGAGATTGCTAAAGGAAGATGGGGAGATGATAGAGAAGCTCAATGGCTTTTTTGCTTCTGTGTTCACTGTGGAAAATGTGGGGCATATGTCCATGCCACAGCCCGTTTTCAAGAAGGAAGTCTGAAGAACTGAGCCAAATTGAGATGACCAGTGATGAAGGTCTAGACCTACTGAGGGAATTAAAAAATGTCTCGAGGTTCTGATGGCATACACCCAAGAGTTTTTAAGGAACTCAGAAGTTAGATAGTTGATCTACTAACCTGTATATGTAACCTGTCACTAAATTCAACTGCAGTATCAGAAGACTGGAGAGTAGCAAATGTGACACCAATTTTGAAAAGGGATCCAGAGAGGAACCAGAAAATTACAGGCTGGTCCACCTAACATCTGTCCAAGGCAAATTATTAGAACTGTAATCAAAGAACCCAGAAGTAATGTAGGGTTGCCCTAGGAATTGCCAGAAATTCCCCAAAATTGACATAGTAATGTTACTGATGTCACATCCCTGTATATCCCCACCTTCCCACCGAATGCCATGCTTGATACATTTTGGAAGACAATACAGCTGCTTCTCTGATAGGGTGTACTGAAATCATGGAGTCCTCTCACTTTTATGCCAAATGGTCAAGATGTGGTAACAGAAAAGCTCTGGGCAATTTTTTCCCTGCTATGCCTTCCATTTGGGTAGTGTTCACATCTTCAGTGTATACTCAGTCTTTTGCAGTGGGAACGACCTGAAGACATGTAGATCCTCCTCTTTGCTTGCCTTTTATAGAGCCTGTAATGCAGTTTTATTTTGAAGAGCATTCAGTGGATAGGTTTTTTTCTCCCATTGGAGTGGTTTTAAAAGATTATTTGTTCTACTGAGTTTTAGTGGTTTTGTTTTGTAAATCAACTTAAATTTAAAAAAGAGGGAAACAATTTTATAATAAATAAATGCATTCTCTGAAGATATTCTCTGTATGTGAAGCAGAATATTCATGTTAGCAGTTAAATGTATAGGTTAGGGCAGTAACATATTAATAGGTTTAAGTTTAAGTTTATTGGATTTATATCCCGCTCTCCCTGCCGGAGCAGGCTCAGGGCAGCTAAGGTTGTAAGTTCTTACCTCAGATTTCATAAAGCAAGCAAGCTATGCCATACATTGTAGAGGAAAGTATAATGACTCATCCACTCAACCAGTCCTGTTTAGAGGGAAAATGCTTCCTGAATGTAAATAATAAAACAGCGGACATACCAGCTTTCTTTCCTGAGTAGGAAAGATTGTCACTGCCCTCAGTGCCTCCTAATGATGCATCTGATGAAGAGAGCTGTGTTTCTTGAAAGCTTATGCTACAATAAAATTTGTTAGTCTTAAAGGTGCTACTGGACTCCTTACTATTTCCTGATACCGTCTAATTCCAATTGTTGATGCCTCAGCAAATACCAAAAGCTTGATGGGTAAATCAGATTCATTCACAGCTCCTTATAGACCATAAGGAGATACTAGGTTCTAATTCATTTTACAATCTGACCTATGTAAGATTTAGTCCAGAAGAGCTTCCCTTAGAATCATGGTCTCTGTCACATTGCAAGGGAAAACTAGCCACTGTTCCTCCCCCTTTGTGTTCACTGCCACCACTTTTGGTAAAATCCAACCCCCCCCCACCTTATCTCTAGTATGTTTGCCCAAAGTCAACCTCTCAGAGATACCATTCAGCAGCATGCCAAGGAGTGAGGCAAATGAGTAAGGACTTGTGCAGCCTGCCCCAACTTAAAACAAAACTTTATTTCTGCAAGGCACAATCTCAGGGTATTTCAAAGGACAGGATCTAGCACATTAAAGAAAGTAATTAAAAAAGACAGTTTCTTTCTAAAGTACTCACAGTCTGTGTTGCATTTGATCTAGGAAGATGCAGGATGAGATGTCTGCCGTAGTGCATCTCCATTTCATATCATTTTCCTCTGTCATCCTGCATGGCAAAACCCACGCTTCCTGGGGTTCCCTACCTAGAAACGGTCAAGAAAGAAGCTCTAAACAAAGGAACAGCTTCCCTTTTCAGACCCCACCTCCACACCTCTGGGATCTTCAGCTAATATGGGTGCTCCTGCCTGCCAGACTTGCACTCTCCTATCAAAAGATGCTAATGTAACAAAGGGCTGGAGTGTTATCCTTCCCAGTTGATAGGGATGCCCTATTTCTGGCAAAGAGCATCTTTCCTTCTTCTTCCTAGCCACTAAGATGTCTGGACCCTTTTCCATCATTATAATTATCAAGGCAACTCCTGTCCCTCCCCCCTCACTTAGCAATAACCTAAATCAGTCAAACAGGTGATCCTTACAGGAGCAAGCATAAGGTAAAGAGGTTCAGTTTCCTACTGAAATTTATTCCTTAAAAGTAAGGATGATTGTTCAGTTGTTGTGGCTGAACTTCAGTGGGACCCACTCAAAGTCTGCATTAGCTGTGCAGGTTTTTAAAATATATATATTTTCCTAAACTGCTTAAATTCTTTGAAATATATATTCTTTGAAATATATATATTTTCCTAAACTGCTTAAATTCTTTGAAAGTGTCAGTTATCTGTTAATAGCAATTAACAATCTCTAGTCTTAGGAGTATCATGAAAGTCATAGAGGATATGTATTTAGAGATGGACCAGAACTTCAGCTTAAAATATAAACCTGAGTTTTGCAAGAATTGAAAGGGAGGATATAGTTAAAGAACAATTCAAAAATACTAAGAACTGGCAATGAGAAGTTAGCACTAATTAAGTGTTCTTCTCAATTTTAGGCTCTCAGCTGTCCAACCATAGTTAAAGCATCTTGCTCTGGCAATGTCCTGAATCCCCAGGCTACCTATAATCATTGCATGGTCCCAGACTAACCTATCTCACAGGGTAAGGATAAAATGGAGAACAGGAGAACAATGTAAACTGCTTTGGATACCCGTTGGAAAGGGAGGCAGAGTAAATACATAAATAAACTAGGCAGCACTGGAATATTGAATGAATTGGTTTGAATAGTAAACATCTAAATAGTAAGTGCAAAACTCTAAAAAACTAAACATTCTAATTGTTCAACAAAAATAAAAGAACATTTTATGGCACTTCAAAGATGAATAGATTTACAATGCAGTACTACTCCACTCAGAGCCCACTGAAATCAACTAATTGCCCCTCCACCCCAGTCGGAATAAGAAGGCACACACACAAGTATTGGGTAACAAACAGGGCCACTTTATTATTTTAATCAGCTTGGGGTGAACTAACAACACAGGACAAGCCAAGGGTAAACTGAGGCCCTCCCTTGTCCTGTGTAGGCTGGTGTTCACAGCAGAGAGCCATACAGCCCAGCTGCTGATCCAGCCCGCCACATACCCCCAAACAGTGATGAAGCACAGGTGCTCACCATTTTTAATAGCCCTCAACTCACTCCTGCCAAGTGACCGACAATTAACAACACCATTCTAAACATACTCCAATCCTCAGACTTGTAGTGCAAGGTAGGCAAAAAACACCCCAATCCTGGCCAATCAATTGAGGGTGAAAAAATTCCTACCTGGCCCGTTAAAGAGGTGACCAGCAAAAGCCTGCACTACTGCTGGGCGGGTGGGTGGGCTGAGAGCTTCTCTGAAATTGCATAGCTTGGGGTGGGACTGAGGCTTTTAAGCCTCAGCCCTCCACCCCCTTTGAAGCCCCAGATGGCCAGGAAGGCTAATTAGCCTCCCATCCTTCCGGGGAGGCAAACAAGGCCCCCACCTGTAGCCATTGCATTGGCTCAGGCGGGGAATGGCCAAAGTCTGCATATGATTGCACTGTTGTGAAATAGTACTCAACTGACAGAGAGGCTGATAGCCATCCCCAACCCGCCCCCAAACAGAGAACAGAGCCAATGATGGGCACACCATCACAGGCAAAGGAGAGACGTCCCACCAACACGGGAAGGGAACAGGAGTGAGGCTGGGCATGTGCGCACGAGAAGCCTGGCTTGGTGGCGAGTTGGGGGTGGGGGTGAGACAGAGCCACAGAGGACCATGGAGAAGCCATCAATCCCCTCACACCCTCCCGCTGTCAGAGACTCTGCCAATGGTAGGCAGACAAGCAGGAAGTACCAAGTGCAGGAGTTTGCTGTCATAGACAGCAGCTGGAATGTGTGTCTGGGAGTGAGCAGCCCAGCAACAGACACCCCCCCCACCCAGAGACCCCCTGTATTGCCCTGATGCCCCCTGCCATGTGCATGGAACACCTCCCCCGGGGGCCGCAGAACTCAGAGTGCATCAGCCGCAGAACTCTGAGTTGACTTCATCAGCCCCCCCTTAGTGCCCTGCACCCAACAGCCCTGTGGGGTTGGGTAGGCTGTCAGCCCAGGCAGGCTGAGGGGTGGCACTCCCCTCCCCTGTCCAGCCACGTGAGGGGGCAGCATGGCGGCTCATAGACTGTTCCCCCCCTGGAACCTGTGGAGACCTGGAAACAAGAGCAGTTAGCCCCAGAGGAGAGATCTCTCTCTCCCCCTCACAAGTCAAAGATACTGTCAAATCAACCACGCGGTGCAACATGCCTGCCTGTCCCTCACTCTAAGTCTGTATGGCCGGGAGCTCGCCAGCAGAGCTTCCTGTTACGCACTCCTCTCCCTAACAACTGAGTTGTGCAAGGCCAGAGCGGAAGTATTTCTAGGAGGGGGGAGACCGCGATTGGGTGCTGAGGAGGCAGCTCATCAGCCCAAGGCTTGAGGGGATTGGCGAGGCAATCATGCCGCTCCCTAAGGGGTTTGTGAGCTTCTGCAGCGGCGGAGGCGACCTTTGTTTTTGGTTTTAATGAGTGCCTATGGGACACGCCGCTATTTTTGCCGGCGTAAAGTTGCGCCTCGGGGGGGGGGAGTGTCATGGGCCAAACTGCTCAGGGAGCTGCATAAGCCTGGCCGCACCCCCAACTCCACCCCCTCCTCCGCCTGAATGCCGTACTCTGCGTCACTCCCGCCCATGCTCGAGTGCAGCCCTCAGGCGCCGCTGCCTTCAGGGGGGGCAGCACTCGGGCGGCCCCCCACCCACATAAATCCTCCCCACTGTGGCGGTGCCAGTCATACGTTGGTGCAAACCCTTTCTGTGCCCATGTAGCAGCTGGTCTGCTCCCAAAAGACTCCCCCCCCCCCGGATTGTGCTGTAAAATTGGAACAATATAGACAAGACTAGCCCAAGTCTGAGAGTATTGTATATTTAGGTTTTCTATCTGCCTCATCCTAAGGGCAGCTAACAATTCAGACATCAGCATATATAAAATCTGTTGTGAACAGAATAAGATTAATAAAAAAACTAATCCTCTTGTTACCTGAATACTGGCCACCAAACACCTAGGGATTTCAACAGAAAGCAAATTCTTATAGCTACACATTTATTTTTGCAATTCTGTTTTTATTTTCATTTTTAATTTATAACAATTCTCAATGCATTATATCAGTGATGCATATAATATCAATCAGTACATATTACCTGAATCCACCCTACCCCCTCAATTGAAGAAATAAATATCCTTCCCCTAAGTAAACAATGAGACTAAACATTCCTAGGATCAAGAAACCTTGACTCTATTATCTGAAACTATATTACATACCTTAATGCTCACAAAGCTTAAAAACATATATCCTACTTCAAATTAGCTGCACATTTCTCTTGTTTCTCAGTCCATGCAGCCTTCTTTTGTCTTGTTGGCATAAATAGACCCATAGAGGGTTAACTTTAAGTCAGAACTCAGCCATAAATCCTGCTTCCAGTTTCAAGTGTCAGCCTTGGAACATTTTCACTCATTGTGATCATCAGCCTTGATACCTCTGGGATCAGGAGCCAGGATTTTCAGGGATACCACTAATAGGAAGGCTTCCCCCCATCTCTAGTTTTTAGAAATCAAGTGGTAACATCATTGTGTGCCATGAGCAAAAATTTGTGCTCATATAATGTGCTGTGTGGATTTGCTTATGGATCTGCAAAAGAAGTAAGTTCCATAATGGCAGGCTTAGAACAGTCAGCAAGAATTCTTTTCTGTACTCCCTTTTTGAAAAAATTGGTGCACTGGCATAATAGCTCCAAGAGGGTACTCTCAGGCTGTTGGATTTTCAAAAAGCTTTAATTTGTCTTCATAACTGCTGTTAACAGAAACATTAGCTTAAATGAAAGTTTCCTCCCGCAAGTGGAAGAAGATATTGGATTTATATCCTGCCCTCCACTCCGAAGAGTCTCAGAGCGGCTCACAATCTCCTTTACTTTCCTCCCCCACAACAGACACCCTGTGAGGTGGGTGGGGCTGGAGAGGGCTCTCACAGCAGCTGCCCTTTCAAGGACAACCTCTGCCAGAGCTATGGCTGACCCAAGGCCATGCTAGCAGGTGCAAGTGGAGGAGTGGGGAATCAAACCCGGTTCTCCCAGATAAGAGTCCGCACACTTAACCACTACACCAAACTGGCTCTCCAGTTTGGAGATATTCAGTGACAGAACATGAGAGCTAGACTAGGTTTGGTATATTGATTAAGAGTGGTAGACTCCAATCTGGAGAACCAGGTTTGTTTCCCCACTTCCCCACATGAAGTCAGCTGGGTGACCTTGGGCCAGACAATTCTCTTAGAGCTCTCTCAGGCCTACCTGCCTCACAGGGTGTCTGTTGTGGGGAGAGGAAGGGAAGGCAGTTGTAAGTTGCTTTGAGACTCCTTTGAGTAGTTGAAGGGAGGGGTATAAAACCAACTCTTTTTCTTCTTCTCTGCTTGAGACCCTGGAGAGCGCCGTCAGAGAAGAAAATACTTGGCTAGATGACCTAGTGGTCTGACTCCACATAAAGCAGCTTCATTCTTTTGTACATGTTTCCCTCTAAGGCATCAGTTGAGTTAAAATGAAAATAATGTAGCCATGGAAGCAGGGAGTATGGTGATTCTCCATCCTGTTTCCAAAAAAAGAATCTGCTCGTAGAAAACAGAGTTTAGAAAGAGGGAAATGTGAACAGATGGAAGATTTTGTTTTTCATCCCCCTCAAGCTGATTATTTTTTTCCCAGTAGCTCTAGTTTGAAAGACATGATGATGGGGTCAGTGATCACTGATTGCTGTGAAATCAGCAAACCTTGTCCAGCTGTTAAGGGGATGCTTGTCTGATCATGGAAATTGTACTCATATAATACAGCAGGATGAAGTAGAAAGATACATGCTGGTAAATGGGTGGATTCAGATTTACATTGCAAAGCAGCAACTGTGCTGATATGCACTAAAATCTACTAGAATAAAAATCTGTGTTTCTTCTTCCATATATTTTGCCCTTTTTTGTCCTTAAAAGTGCCTATACAAATCTAGATTCTAGTCCACTAGCATCTTAAGAGACCAACTAGATTTTCAGGGTATGCACTTTTGAGAGTAAAAGCTCCCTTCAGCAGATACAAGGGCGCTTGACTCTCAAAAGCTAATATCCCCCAAATCCTTTTTGCTGTCTAAGGTGCTACTGGACTTGAATATAGCTCTTCTAGCACAGACCAACACAGCGACTCTTTAAAACTATTGTCAGGGATTTGATATTGCTAGAGTGATTAATAATACTTGAGGTTGGGAAATTATGTTTGATGGTGGTGCTGGTGATTACATCCAAAGAGGGCATTGTATAGGAAGTTATCCTGTTGCATCTTTCCAAGACATCTGTGAAACAGGTTAGGTTAGGAAAATTCAGGTTGGTGATAAATAATCCAGAGAAATTCAAATACATTTTAAAACATTAAATTGTTGAGAAGTGGATGGGTCATGCCTACCAACTGGCTTTTCCCTACCCTCGAACGGTGAATCCCTATGTTAAGAGCTAGATGCTCATTCCTAGGAAAAAAGGCTTTGTGAGCCAGATGGTAACTTCTCAGGATTTAAGTTATTTAGATCTTATCTAACATATTGACTGTCCAATTCCTATGCAAGTGTACTCTAAGCTAATTAAAATCAGTGGATTTAGACTGGAGTAACTCTGTATAGGATGGCATTGTAAGACATTTATTCCTGTTATGGTTATGCAGCAAAATAATTAATAGTTTTGGTTTCTCTATGCTCATCTAGTTTATTCCTTTAAATATTTGCAATTTCATATGCATTGCAGTGAAAACAGCAAGTGCTTTTTATAAATAGATTAAAAGATTGTCCCATACCACTGCAGCATTTAGATCTCCTACTGTGGGCTCTGTTGAAATGCTGTTTCGTAACTTCCTAGGCTATAACAGTACTGGGTGAATTATGACAGATTGCGCTTTCCCCTCTTTCCAGCAGGTGTGTCCATTAAAGGCCAACCTTTTATTACCACTTTTACTCTGTAGAGAGCACATTTGTACATGGACTACAGAAATTGCAGGAATGGGGCCTAGCCCTTTTTCTTCACCGATTCTGTACTTGAAGTGCTGACCTAAAAATAGAACCTTGGCTTTGTGTACATGATTTTATGGAGAGTTACACCACCATGATTTGTCATACTGCATTTTATCCCATGCTGTTCCTGACCCCATAGAAGTAACCTTTCTGTTCAATTTTCTACCACAGGAAGCCATGTGCTAGAGAAGAAAATTATTCTTTCTGTAGCTGGTAAAAGGAACTGTCCAGCATCTCCCATGCTGAAGATATTAAAGTGCCAATAAAACCTGTTTTAAAAACTTGCCTTTCAGCCGTAAAAATAATTCCTGCTTCTGTCAGATTTATCTGGTACACCTGTATTTGAAGTGGGTCATTGGCTACATACAAAGCATAGAATTGTTTGCAGTTTGATCCTTGGAAGTCAGCATACCAGTTAACTTGCGACTTTCCTCTTGAATACACCAAAAGCTATTGATTGTATGAATGGGTGAGATGTGTGAAAAGTCCATCATCCTCAGAGGGCTTGTCATGCCATAATATGACATGCTTTGAGGCATCCAGATATAGCTGAAAAATATAAACTTGTGTCATTAGAGAAAGGGGGGGGGGAGAGCTTGGTGTTCCTACTTAAAGGAGCAAACATCTTATTTCTGCGTGTTTCATCGTTTTACCGTTTTCTGTTTTATCTGACCTTCAAATCTTCTGATGTCTGCAAAATGGTGAAAGAAAAGACTTGCATTAAAAAAAGAGAAAGATTTTCTAAATTAATGGTATGTAAAATTGTCCAACTTTTTTTGTGGTAGATTTTGATTAGTCAGCTTAAAGAAGAGCCATCAAAGAGGGAATAATTCCGAATGCCATGAAGCAGCTCTTAAAAGATGACTGCACATAGCTCCCCAATAATCTCATAAACGCCTGTGACTCATTTATAGAATGTAGAATAAATCAGACTGTCCTCAGTGTGAATGTTGCAGTATGCAGATACAACACTATTTCTTGTTTATTTTACTGTCCACTTCCAAGTAGCATCTTCTAAAGAACACAAGTCTGGTCTCATGCAGGTGACCACTGTCTTAAAGGAGTTTTAAGATCAGTAATAATTTCACCCATATGGCTTCCTTTGCTACTTGCATGACCGGGACTTCAGTCATTCCTCACTGTGTTGCTAACTACTGTGAAACATTGGAATGTCTTTTGTCATGGGTACTTAGAGAATAGCTCCATACATACCATGCTGTTATATAAATATGAGGTCTAATATGTTCAGTGAATATATTACTTCAGCAGCACAGGAACTGCTTCCTCATAGCTTCATTCATTTGTGCTTTGGTAAAACCTAAATTAAAGCTTCATCCCACAAAGGCATATAGGCAATCTTCATATCAATAAGCATTTTATATCTCATAGACCCCTGCCTCCAGTCCTACGGTTTCTTCAAGTCATTGTGCTGCAGTAATATCTAAATGGGCACACAGAGAAAGTATTTATTTAAGGGTACTGTTACAATAGATAGAATAATATAGTGAGACTTTCCTTAGTGTGGCAGTGAAGTGGGGAGAATAATATAATTAAACTAATACCTTTTTGAAGAACCCAAAGCTCAATGATAGTTCAGCAGCTATAAACTCCAATCATTCCAACTGCAAATATGAAGTCAGTTTGCCTGGCAAATGAGAGAAAAATATCTTACTACTTGTATTACTCATTGTGCTGCCATAAATGGCTGTTACTATATTTGATTTTATACAGGGCTGTTTTTAAACATGGAGTATGGTAACAGTCACAAGGATGGTCAGGGTGGAAGACAAGGCAGCAGAGAACATAAGAACATAAGAAGAGCCCTGGTGGATCAGACCAATGGTCTGTCTAGTCTAACATCCTGTATCACACAGTGGCCAACCAGTTCCTCTGGAAGGCCAATAACAGAGCATAGAGATTGAGGCCTTCCCCTGATGTTGCCTCCTGGCTCTGGAATTCAGAGGTTTACAGACTCTGGAGGTTCTCCTCAGTCATGATGGCTAATAGCCATTGATAGACTTATCCTCCATGAATCCTCTTTTAAAGGTATTTATTTCTGTGGCCATCACTACATCCTCCGGCAACGAATTTCACTTATTAATTGCTCTCTGTGTGAAGTAGTATTTCTTTTTGTCCATCCTGAACCTACTGAACCAATCTTCATTGGATTCACTTGATCTCTAGTGTTTTGGGAGAAGGAGAAAATGTCTTTTTGGAGGTATGTTGACCAGAACTGTACACTGTATTCCAAATGAGGCCTCACCATAGATCTATACAGGGGCATTACAATATTGACTGTTTTATTCTCAATCACTTTCCTAATGATCCCTAACATAGAGTTTGTTTTTTTCATAGCTACAGCACACTGGGTTGACACTTTCGTAGAACTATCCACCCAGAATGTTTACCCAGTCAATGTGAGGGTATTTGAATCTCCCAGCATAATAACATTATCTGTTTTAGTGAATGGAGCACTGAATGAGCCATGTGGACAGTAGTGCCACAGTTATGGATTTAGGGACAGGAGTAACAGCAATAATAGCAGCATGAAAGAAGGGAAGAAGTGGCCTTTTAAAAGGCATCATCTCCCTTGTCCTGGTATGTATCAATATCCCTTCCTTCAGTTTTGCTACCTGTTACCCCAGCCTTCACCTGGAGACATGCCTTATGGGGATCAACAATTCATGGAATACATGTGCTGTTGAGTCACAGTCAGGTTATCTGTTGATCTGATTTTTTCCTGGATTGTCTTGCTTCCACCCTTGTTTTCTTGGTGAGAAATCTGTTTTAAGCAACCCTAACAGGTGGCATGTGTGAGCTGGTGGGGGTGATTGTAAATAGAATTCAGCATTCCTAAATGTAGCCTTTGGGGAAAATACTTTTCCAGTAAATAGCCTTTTTAAAAAAAGATCCAGAGGAAAGATGGTGACATTTAAAAAGAAACAGGCTTGTTAGAGGCTTGACTTTGTAAGGGAGAGAAAATATATTTTCTGATTGCAGGGGAGAGAGGGTTGGGTGAAGCTGCTGTGCTGGGCAGATAAGAAAGGGGTTAGATGCTGGTTTATCTATAAAGAGATGGAGGGCTTCTTTTGGATTTATAGTGCATTGAGTTTAAACAAAAACAAAAATCCCAGGGGATTTATCGCTAATCATAAAGTGCCATAGATAAAATATCTTCTGCCAAAAGTTTATATAGAGATATATGTTTTATATAAACAGGCATAAAACATATTTCTGCATGTACATGGCACAGTGAATTAAAGGTGTTTTAACGGCACTAATGAAGGACATGTCAGATGGCTTTTATGGAGCATAAATGCAGGTATTATGAAAAGCTGTGAAGGACTTCCAGACTGTATAGTTGTTGGAGCGCTTAATTGCTTAAGTCCCCAATGACAGTATATTCTCCAAGTCATGTTCTTCCCAATTACAGGTGCATAAACTTCTAACATGTTCTGCATTAGTACTTTCAGCAGTAAGTACAGTATTGCGCAAAGCTGTATAGTTCATGATCTTTTCAATGTTCTTAAATTACACATTGGAGGAGTTTTGCTCCTCTTAATTTACTGAGCATTTGCTCTTGGGGGGGGGAAAAAACCTAGGTCGATCCTTTTGCTTTGGCTCCTATGACCTAAACAGAGTGGTGCCCTGGACTACTGCTGTAGTTAAAGTAACACACTTTGACACTCAGACACAGAGGCACTGCCCTCTGATCTAGCACATAACAGTCAGTACTACAAGGCATTATCTAGTCTTGTGCCACTGTTATTGATCAGCATTCTAAACACCTCACAAGAAAGTTATTGGTGACACAGGAACAATGACAGCAGTTGCTGGTTCTGGTTTTAGTTACCTTTAAGCTAGGTTCCATTCTCTGCTGATCTGTGACAGGCATGCATAGGTTTCAGTTTAAAGGTTACAGTGTTGACATAAGGGGACAGTGCATCCATCCCTTTGCTCTGGGATTGATCTTGGCACTTGGCATCTGCTTTCTGAGTGAATGCAGTGTTGTGCTCTTGCTTTCTGTTGCTATCTCTCTCTCCATGCAAGCCAGAAGTATTTGGGAAGGGCAGGATAGAAATGTGAAGGCATAAATAAATAAATTTCTCATGACCCAGCCTGCCTTACAAGAAAACAAATCTGGCTGGATGTAGCTGAGACACTGTTTTGTGTAGGTAAACCTATGGCAGAATCATCATATTTATGTAGATTCCTTCCCACTTACTTCAGGGAAGTATGGCTGGGTCACCATTGTTCCTATGTTTGCACTTTGTTCCTTTGGGCACAAGGAACAGCCAAAACAAAGGCTCTCATATGTTGGCAGAAGATGATAATATAACCAGATGGCAAAGGGGAGGTTTTGATGAGCACAGTATAGTTCTTTTTGATGATAAGAGACGTGGGAGAGGGTTAGAAATGTGCTAAAATGTATCCTGAACACCTATGACATATGGAAGATGAGATGTGTTAAAAGAGCCAAAAGACACTTGCAGCTTTTTAATGGACAGGACCTGAGTCTCTGAATCTGGAAAACTGCTGCAAGGCCACTGCAATTCACCAGAAAGTTGCTGGAAGTTCAGAAAATTTTAGAAGACAAAACTGTAAATTCCCTCTGGACATGAGTTTGGATGAGTCATTTTATTCCACTGGTTTCTTAACACATTTTTCATATCAAAGTGGTTTGGTTTTTAACAGAGGGAGAAAGTGGAGGTTTACCTACAGATACCTCAAGGATTTCCTCTCTCCTGTATCTTTTGTGAAATATGAGTCAGCAGTGATTCATAAACTTATTCCCTAGATGTACAAGTTTCTTGTTTATTAATTAAAGAGATTGAGGGTTTACAGTCATTTCAACCAACTTTTTCTTGAAAACAGACAAGCCTGGCTTTTGGCATGCCATTAAGAAAGCTCAGGAAGCTTTCTCTGTTTGTTTGTTTGGCTGTCTCTCTCTCTCTTGCAGTGGTGTGTCAAATATTGACCCATATTGCTAGAAATAAGAATCCGACTGGTTTCTCCCTGTGGCTGCCTCTGATATGAATAGACCCTAGATATCAGATTCTCTTATCACTTTCCTTGACTCTTTTTAGGCCTCCACTGGCGTGCTGTGTTCAGTTTTTGATTACTTTCCCCTTCCTTTTCATTTAGTTTTCCATTCAGTTTCCCTAATGACACATTCCAATTCCAAGATTAAATACAGCATCTCTGTAATTCTGTAACCTTTTAGGGTAGCTGCACATTGTAGAGACAGCCACCCACACACCCCTAAAAGCCAGTTAAAGAGAAGGGAGAACTTTGAGTACAAAGTACTGTAGTCATCCCGCTATGGCTCCTAATGCCTCAGACAGGTGTTCAGGGCAGAAGACAGTCTGCCATCCATCAACAGATAGAGTTGGGTGTCATCAGCATACTGGTGACAACCCAGTCTGAAATCTCGGGCAATCTGGGGAAGGGGGCGCATATAGATGTTGAATAATATGGGTGAGAGTATAGCTCCCTTTGGCACTCTGCATATAAGTGGGTGTCGCATGGAGGTCTGCTCACCCAGCATCACCCTTTGTCCCTGTCCCCGGAGAAAGGAGGAAAACCATTGCAAGGCTACCCCTCCACCTCCGTATTCTGGTGAGGTGGTGGGAATAGATCATAGTCGACCATGTCAAACGCTGCTGACAGGTCAAGAAGAATCAGCAGCGCCGACCCATTTTGGTCTAGATGTCTTCTCAGGTAACCTGTGAGAGTGACTAGTACCGTCTCTGTCCCATGGCCTGGGTGGAAACCATATTGGAATGGATCCAGGGTGGATGTTTCATCCAGGAAAAACTGTAGCTGCTCCGCCACATGGATGGGAGACCTCCTTGCAATACCAGGAGGCAGGGGCAGGCTTTATTCAGCTACCTCCCTGGATATCCTCCAGGCCTCCAGTAGGGGTCAGTCACCAGAGGTCACCATAACTCCCGGGTGCACAAACACTCCCACATGCACACACACACATGCAGACATGAACATATAAATACAAAAAATGCTCCCAAAACCCAGCAACATTTTTTAAGGTATTATGTCTCCTTCTGGTTCTGTCTGCAGCATTTAAAAGTAAATTGTCTGGTTTCTTCTTTTTCTCTTTCCTTGATTGGTGTAATTGCAAGAGAGGCTTTATTTAGTAAGTAACAAGTACTTAATAACAAGTAACTTGGCTTAATAAGCAAATAGAAGGGTTTAGCTACACTACTTCCATAGGATAGAAATGGCAACCATTAAGATAGGGCCATTGATTAACACAATCCCAGTACCTAAAGAACTAGAGAGAGAGAGAGACAGACAGACATTGCAGAGACTAGATGTTGTCATTACATTTGGTAACTTTAAACCTATTCCAGCTCATCTTGAAGTGTACTGGACCTGCTGACCTTCCTGCGTAGGTACTCTTCAAGGGAGTGGACAGGGTGAGATGCAAACAGCCCCAGACCATTGTTTTCATGATGATCTACTTTATATGAAACACTTTAGAGGTCCTTTGGGGAACATATATTCAGTGAAGTGCAGCACCTACATTCACTGAAGTCGGTAGAGTAGTCTGAATACTGTCACTGGCTTGGTTGCCCTTCTGTTCCCAGGATACCTGCTGGTGACATTGATCTGGAGACAGAAGGACAGGATAGTGTCTTTGCATGTATGTATGCATGCTGATATGAATCAGAAGAGTGGATCTTTGCAAGAAGTTGCCTGAAACAATATTTTGATTTTTGCTGTCAGCAGGGTTAACAGAGATTCTGTGAGGTTTCATTGTTTGAAATGAGTGTGTGGAAAATAAGTTTAAAATTATTTTGGTTTGAACTGTACTTCCCAGCACCTTATTTGGAAAGATGAGCTTGTATTTCATTTACTATCCCTTCACACTCCCTTAGCTCCTAAGGATAGTATGGCATTTAGTTTGTTAATATATGGGAAAGTCTTAAAGATATTGATGTGAAAAGTTTTCATTTCTTCAAGGGAAATTGAACAAACATTTTAAAAATGCTTTTAAATAATCCTACCAGTCTCTGCCTTAATATTAGGTTCTCTCTCTCCTTGTGTTCTCTCAGCTTCTAAGTATCTTGCCAGCCAAGCATATTCCAATGTCACGGCATCCTTTCTTTGACAATCAGACTTTTCATGCTCTGTGAAGGCCACAGTTATTAATGGCAGTATAGTAATGCTGATGTCAATTTCATCTCGTAAGATGGAGACCTCTGGCTTTTCTTAGAGTAGCAAATGTATCTTTCCACTGATGGATTTGTAGCATGTTTCAAAAGTAGTTTAAACTGGCAGGGAACCCCAGTTTTGAAGAGATCAATATTCTGTATAGAAATCAAACCCAAACTTGGATATTTTATAATTTGCAGCAGCTATCTCAGCGGAAGAATGAAGCTAGTAACTTACTTGATGCACAGTTCTGCCTGCAATAGAAACTTTCCTAGCTTCTTTGTTATTTATTTTCTTTGTTTGATTCTTCCAGAGTATAGCTCTTCTACAGTGTAAAATGCATTTTGTACATGCACATGGGGGTGATTGATAGGATTGCATGCTATGCAGATGTTTTAGAGCCAAACAAGATAAGATGCTAAGAAATTCCCAGAGGGTTTTTTTTTTAAAGGGAAATAGGGACCATATAGGGCCCCATTTTGGACTGAGGTCATGATGTGATGTGAGAGAGTTTTAATACTTCTACCACAGTTGGCTTTGATTCCTGAAATTAATGTTCCTTTCTTAGATTAATATTAGCCTTGGAAGAGGGAAAAATCCCCACTTTTTTGCCTTTCCAGAGTGAACAGTATGAGCAGAGGGTATTTTCAATTGTTTTAATTGTGTAGGCAGGAAGGAATAAATCCCTTATCACTCTACACCATGCCCCAATCTGATTTTGGGGACTTACATGGCTGCAGTTTACCTAGAGCAAGGGTGTCATAAGTGCGGCCCGCAGGCCAAACTGGCCCACCCAGGGCTTCAGTTAGGCCAGCAAGGCTCTCTTTTCTCCCTTCCTCCCTCCGGTCCTCACTCTGTGAAGCATTTACATTTTAGGATACGCATGGCTTGGCCCCGCAAAGTCCCATTTATGTCAGATCTGGCCCTCCTAGCAAATGAGTTTGACACTTGTGACCTAGAGCCTTGGCAAAGGAGAAGTATTCTTCTAGTGGGGCACAGGGATTTCTGGATTGGTTATTAATGTGTGTGTTTTAGAGTACTATATGTTTTTATATTTTTGTTACCTGCCTTGGGTCTTGAAGTACTTGGGAGAAAGGCAGATCTATAAATATTTTAAATAAATAGGAGGAAATGGTGGGCAGATCCATTCATAAATTTTCCAGTGTCTCATCTAATTTGGCCCTTAGTTGGTATGGATCCCAGGTATAACTCAGAAGATCATTAATACAGTGAGAAAACAATTGCCAATACATTTCTGTTTTACTGAGTTATTCCACATATGTTTTAGAAATGAATGACATTATCAAGATAAGGCTAAGTATGTGTTTAAATTTATCTCACTAAATAACTAAACATAATGTGCAAAACTTTAGATGGGCCATATCTATAGTAAATAATGAATTAAACAGTTTGCATGATATTTGTGCCTTGTGAAATAGGTGTATACTTCTTATATCAAAGGTAAGAAAATGGAAGATTTAGTGATTTTTCTAGGACTGGACTGTCTGGATACACAGGAGCAGAGCTGTTCCAACTCTGCAGATGGAAGCATAACTGTCATTAGAACAGAAGAAGAATTGCAGATTTATACCCCATCCTTCTCCCTGAATCAGAGACTCAGAGCGGTTTATAATCTCCTATGTCTTCTCCCCCCACAACAGACACCCTGTGAGATGGGTGGGGCTGAGAGGGCTCTCACAGCAGCTGCCCTTTCAAGGACAAGTCCTGCAATAGCTATGGCTAACCCAAGGCCATTCCAGCAGGTGCAAGTGGAGGAGTGGGGAATCAAACCCACACTTAACCACTGCACCAAACTGGCTCATTTTCTATACCATAGAAAGCAGGTGGTTTGTTTATTGCTGGTGTCTTTGTGCAATACTATCTATTGATCTTTGTCTGTGAGACTATAGGAGTGATTAAAAATGTAGGCACATTCACCTGTCTATTTTTTCCTTTCCCCAACGCATTTATCATCTCTATCGTTTTGTTTGAACTCTGTTTTATAATGAAAAGGTATCTTGAACATCACAAATTTAAGAAATGCCTAATCCTGCCTGAAGCACTGATTCTTCCATTTAGTGGATCATAAGGGAATGGAAGAAGTAGCAAAATATTTCTGCTTTCCTCCAAATATGTAACAAGCCATGTCCCAGTATCCTCTCAGCAGGTTGGCCACTGTTAAACATTGTTACCATCTAGCTGAAGTTCCATATGTCTGTGAGAGCATGGGAGCTCTTTTCCCAAGTGAATTTATCAGATACCATGGAACAAACTCCTGTCACTACCACATCTCCTAGGGACCAGTAGCTCTGGTGAGGGTAGAAGATGACGACATTGGATTTTTATCCTGCCTTCCACTCTGAATCTCAGAGTGGCTCACAATCTTCTTTATCTTCCTCCCCCACAATAGACACCCTGTGAGGTGGGTGAGGCTGAGAGGACTCTCACAGCAGCTGCTCTTTCAAGGACAACCTATGCCAGAGCTATGGCTGACCCAAGGTCATTCCAGAGGTGCAAGTGGGGGAGTGGGTACCTTGCACTGAAGGAGATTCAGATGTTCTATCAGCTTCTTGAGCCACAGCCACCCAGAAATGCTGCCAAGAAAATTAGCATATTTCAGTCAGGTCTGTAGTTTGAGCATGAGTGGAACTCCCCTGAGAAATCTCAGTTGTTTCACCATAACGTGTTTTGTTTCTCTTGAGCTTTTTGGATGTTTTTTTCCTAGGAAGAACTTCCCAAACCTCTGAAATGTCACATTAGGCCTAATTTGATGCCAACTAGGCATGGGCATGAACCAGAAAAATGATGGTTCATATTGGTTCATGTTTTGTTTGATTTCCTGGACTGGTGGTTCATTTGATTTTTCAAACTGGTTCATGGTTTGTTTGTTTGTTTCGAGAAGTGCAGAACAGACCCTTCATGAGTTAGAGATGACAAACTTTCTGGGAGTCTTCAGGAGGCTCTCCTCCACCCATCCCCCAAGTATGGTGAAGATTGGATTTGGAATGTCCAAGTTATAGCCCCCCAAAGCAGGTACCCCCAGGAAAAGCTCAGCTTCAGCTCTTACAACAACTAACTTTTCTCTCTTCATGCTGCAAAGTGAAAGTAGCTGACTCATGATGTCTGCTCCTATAGATCAGAATGGGAGCTTCGTGGTTGGCTGCCAATCAAGCTATGGAGAACTGCTGTTGGTGTTTCTAGAGCTCCCAGAAGTATTCTCCTAGCTTTGCCTAGGAATTGTTTGAATCAGCACCAGGCTGTCTGGAAAAACAAACCACAAAAATGAACCTAACAAACCAACAAAGAAAAAAGGTGGTTTGTTATCTGGTTCAGGCATGGCATGACCAAATGAACCAGTTCAAACCTAACCACAAACCAGCCGTGTTTGTGCTCGAACTGCAGTTTATTTTTTGGTTCTTGCCCATCCCTAGTGCTAACATAATAAAGCTATACATAAAATGATAAAGCTGGAATGGAACTAAAGAACATTTCATTTTAAAACTGCGCAAGGCAGAATTTTCCATGACCTCCATCTACATTACATACTAAACTCACATCTTCTAACAACAGGGAGCAGGAGAAGATAGTTCATCCTTTGCTATATCTGGCTGCTTAGCCCAGGAATTATCTATTAATTGGGTTAAAATGTTGCATGTATGGTTTTATTGGAAAACTAATCATGGTATTATGATAGGGTTGCCAGCTTCAAGATGGTGACTGAAGATCTCCCACTATTACAACCAATCTCCAGTCAATGGAGATCACAGAATCATAGAGTTGGAAGGGGCCTCCAGGGTCATCTAGTCGAACCCCCTGCACAATGCAGGAAACTCACAAATACCCCCCCCCCCCAAATTCACAGGATCCACATTGCTGTCAATGGCCATCCAGTCTCTATTTAAAAACTAGAGAGCCCACCACCTCCCGAGGAAGCCTGTTCCACTGAGGAACTGCTCGAACTGTCAGGAAGTTCTTCCTAATGTTGAGCTGGAAACTCTTGATTTAATTTCAACCCGTTGGTTCTGGTCCTAACTTCTGGGGCCACAGAAAACAATTCTACACCACCCTCTATATGACAGGCATTCAAGTACTTGGTGATCATATCACCTCTAAGCCGCCTCCTCTCCAGGCTAAACATGCCCAACTCCTTCAACCCTTCCTTATCGGATTTGGTCTCCAGACCCTTCACCAACTTTGTTGCCCTCTTCTGGACCCATTCCAGCTTGTCTATATGCTTCTTAAAATGTGGTGCCCAAAACAACGCAATACTCCAGGTGAGGTATCACAGAGCAGAGTAAATAATACCATCACTTCATGTTAATTCACTTTACTTCTGTTAATACAGCCCAATATTGCATTTGCCTTTTTAGGCACTGCATCACACTGTTGACTCATGTTCAGAGTAGGGTCCGCTAAGACCCCTAGATCCTTTTCACACATACTACTGCCCAGACAAGTCTCCTCTATCCTATAACCATGCATGAGATTTTTCTTACCTAGATGCAGAACTTTACATTTATCCCTGTTAAAATTCATTTTGTTGGTTTCAGTCCAGTTTCCCAGCCTGTCAAGATCATCCTGGATCCTATTTCTGTCTTCTACTGTATTTGCAACCCCTCCCAATTTAGTATCATCGGCAAATTTAATAAGCGTTCCCTCTATTCATTCATCCAAATCATTTATAAAGATGTTGAACAAAATGGGCCCCAGGAAAGATCTTTGAGGCACTTCCCTTGTCACTTCTCTCCAAGAGGATGAGGAACCATTCACAAGCACTCTTTGGGTGTGATCTGTCAACCAGTTACAGATTCACCCAATGGTAACAGGATCCAAACCACATTTTACCAACTTGTCAACAAGGATAGTATGTGGAAACTTATGAAAAGCTTTACTGAAATGATCCAGCAAGGTAGCCACTTTCTAAAAAAAAAGAGATCAGGTTAGTCTGATATGACTTGTTGTTGAGAAACCCATTCTGGCTCCTAGTAATCACAGCCATTTTTTCTAAATGTTCCAGGACTGACTGACATGATTTGTTCTAAAACTTTTCCAGGTATAGACGTCAATCTGATGGGTCGGTAGTTACCCGAATCCTCCTTTTTCCCCCTCTTGAAGATGGGGACAACATTTGCCTGCCTCCAATTTTCTGGCACCTCTCCTGTTCTCCAAGAATTCTCAAAAATAATGGCCAGAGGCTCAGAAATTACATTTTCAAGCTCTTTTAGTACTCTTGGATGCAGTTCATCTGGCCCTGAGGACTTAGTTTAATTTAAAGAAACAAGGTGTTTATGTACCCCTGTGCTGATCCTAGGTTAGAACTCCATACCCTCATTATACGTTCTGTTTTTGCCAGGCTGAGCACTGCTTCCCTCAGAAGAGAAGATTGAGGAAAAGTAGGAATTGAGCAATTCCGCCCTCTGTTCATCACTTGTTACAATTTCACTTTCTTGTCCTTGCAACAGGCCTACCATGTCCTTTGTCTTTTTTTTTTTTTTACTCTGAACATAAGAATAGAACCTGTTAAAATTGGTTTTAAAATCTTTGGCTAGGAAAAGCTCATACCAAGCTTTAGCTTTCCTAACTCTTTCTCTGTAAGAACTGGTGATTTGTTTATATTCAGCCTTGGTTATAAGGCCATCCTTCTATTTCTTAAATGAGTCTTTTTTATTTCTCAAGCCTTTAGAGAGCTGTTTGTGGAGCCACCTTGGCTTCTTTAGACTTCTTCCATTTTTTTTTCCTCATAGGAATGGTCTGTGATTGTGCTTTCAATGTTTCACTTTTAAGAAACTCCCACCCCTCTTGAACCCCCTTCTCCTTAAATATTTGTGACCATGGGATTTTACCCAGCATAGTTCTAAGTTTGTCAAAGTTTTCCTTTCTTAAGTCCTACCTATATGTCTGACTACATACAGCGTTTCCCTTTCCTAAGACTGTAAATTCCAAGATAAACTATATCAGTTTGCCTGGAGAAAATGGCTGCTGCAGAAGCAGCATTATACCCCATGGAAGTCCCACTCCCAAACCCCACCGTCTTCAGGTTCCACCCCCCAAAATCTCCATGTATTTCCCAAGCCAGAGCTAACTCTATTTTATGAGCTGAATCCAAAAACTCTTATACTTGCAGAAGGTATCTTCCATTCATAGTAGGACTGTTTTAGACTTGTGCTAGAACATTGCATGAGAAGTGAATGTAAATCCCAAGATGTTAACCTGCTTTTTCAAGAAAAGTGAGAAGTGTTATAGAATCTGTGTTTAATTGCATATGAGCTCTTGTTGAAGTATTTGTGGAGCAGCACCAGGTATTATTTTCTTTTTGCTCTCAGTTCTTTGAATTCCCTGTGTTTCTCTTTAAGAAAAACTATATCCAAACAGCAAAGGGAAGAGCAACGAGTTAAATGACAGCCTAATCTCTTTTGTTGAAGGCATGAAAAAGGTGATTATATAAGAAACCAATGCCAGCAAAATTTTAAACAGAAATATAACAAACTAGATTATGGATGCCTGTGAGCATGACTTACTATTTACATGCCAGTTTTCATTCAGCCTTGCTTTTTTGTTCTGGTCAATATGATCAAGAAATAGACACTTAAATTATTTAATGGATTAGAATTTGCTTAACAACAAAGGACATGGAGTTGCAATGTGAATACCGTAGGGCTTATATGTACAGACGTATATGACTTTTTATGGTATTAAAATGATGCACTGTGTAGTTTGGAGATGCTGAGGTTCACATACTTGTATTTCATTTCCGTCATTTCCATTATCACAGTTCAGAAGTAAGGCAAAATGGAAATAAAAGAATTTATAACCCAGTGTAATTTGGTTTGGCAGGAGTGGCACATTAAACCCAGTGATATCCATAAATGATGCCAAACTCAGGAGTTGTTGCAATTTATTCCAGTTGTTGGCTGTGACAGTTACTTTATTGACCATGTGGTTTTTCCACACTCTCCCTTTAATCCCCCAGTCTAGATTCTCTTCAGCCTGACCTCTAGAGCATGGTTTGTGACTTAACTTCATCATATGTCTTTCTCTGTTTGCTTTGTCTGCCTTTGCTGCTACTTTGTGCTCTCATGCTGATGGTTATCTGGCCCCACCTGTGACTCCTCACTCCTGCTTATCTCCTCTGACTCATTCTTTAATGCCATGGCTTCTGCCCACTGCAGCTGGTCACACTTTTTCTGGAAAAAGAGGTGCTGGAGCTCTGAAGAGGAAAATGAAGAAGAAGCACATGGGTGCTCCTCGTGAACTTTTAAACATTTCTAGAGAATTTTGTTTCCATGAAGGGGTTCCTGAAGCCCATTCCAGCACATTCCCCAGGAGAAAAAAGCCCTGTTCAATATCATTCTCACCTAGCCCTACTGTTTCTTTAAGGGGGCCACAAATGTTCACCAGCCCCTCCTGACCATCAGCCTAAATTGTTCTCTCTCCTAGCAGCCAGGGACTGCTTATCATTCACTGGGGAATTCTTGGCTGTGGGAGAAGACTCATACCTGGAATGACTGAAAGGGTGTGGTCTCCTGGGCAGACAGGTGCACTAACTCCTGCACTAACTCCAGGTGGCCAATATTGAAGGTGTCCTATGGTTAGACATTGCATACAGGTAAGTCATCCCATGTATTTTCAGAAATACATGTTTCCAAAGCACTTTGCTTCTGAAGTCACATCATATCCATATTTTTCTTGAAGGCAGTTGCGTGTAGTAGCTTTTTCCTGGGTGACCATGTGTGGGCTGTATATGAAGAGATCTTCAATGGTCAATTTAAATTGTACTCTTTGGGGCTGGCTTTTTGTGGCATTCATCTGGAGCAACCTCTCAAGGAGAGAAGTTTAGAATTCCTCTACTACTAAAAATGTGACTATACAAGAAAGTTGTGAAAATAATCTTTTTTACAAGGCAGATCAACTGCAAATACTGGACTTAGCTACTGATCTTAGTTTAACTTGCAGAGCCTCCTCCCATAGCTAATTTGGCTCTTGCCATCAAGGGATACAGAAATAAGCAGATACACATACCTAATTATAAAAACAAACAGAGAACTGTCCCCCTGACCTGAAAGGACAAAATGGAGAGAGATGTCATCAAGGGCATTACAGTGGGTAATTAAGTTACATGTTTAATGAGCAATCATTCACCTCTGTTTTTCCTAACCTAATGCATTCACAGTAATTGACTGGTAGGTGATAATGCCTGATAGAATGGTAAATAGGTCCCTGCCAAGGAGCTTATGAATTAAAATTTAACTTAGCTTTAAAAGCATTGCATTTTTCTATGTACTGGGACACTTTAGCTAAATCATGGTAATTGCCTCAGAACAAATTCTCTTTGGAAAATTAATAACTAGCATTTCTCCTATTTTTAGCTTAGTGCCAAGCCTACAAAAGATGTATCCTAAGAGGTGGACAAGAAAGTAGCGGCTGGAAAACTGATTAATTCCTGTTGTAGCTATTTGCTTTATTTATTAAAATATCTGTACCCTACATTCCCCATGGCTTAAGGCAGCCTACAGTACATAATAAAAATATCCAGTAACAATAAAACCAAGTAATTAGAATATACATTGAAAATGAGATGCTAAGAACGTTAGTTGTAGAAACTGCTGTGGTCAAAAAGATATAATTATGAAGGCCAAATGTTTGTAGTATTTTAAAAATAGTCATTGAATTCCTACTTTTAAAAACAACCTCTAGCATAAAATAGCAATAAGAAGTACTTTACATTTGTTGTGTGAGAATTATTTAAGAAGAATTCATTCACCCCTGCAGCAGGCTTGGGCTGGAAGACAGAGATAACTGTGTTAAGCAGAACTTTCCTTTCTCTTTTGCTGAATTGGAGCCTGGCCTTCATGCTGCATCACTCCTCCTGAGGGTCTGCTGAGTTCTTCAAGCAGCTTATCAGGTCATACAAGAGACTGCAGTAGGCTGGGGCCTTGAGAAAGCCCCAAAGTGTGTTGGGGATGGGCACAAAACATTGTTTGGTTTTAAAGTTTTACATTAGTTTGTAATTTTTACCCCCAAAATG
Organism: Heteronotia binoei; assembly: GCF_032191835.1. Lineage (NCBI taxonomy): Eukaryota > Metazoa > Chordata > Lepidosauria > Squamata > Gekkonidae > Heteronotia > Heteronotia binoei. The sequence continues at coordinate 157,858,494 of NC_083243.1, read as the reverse complement.
AAGACATGACACAACAAAGGAGTTAAACTAGATCTTTATTAAAAACTGATCTGCAGTTAAGTCAGGAAAAATGCTGAAGGAAATGGAGTGCAGTGAGGCAGGGTGGAGGAAGAGACAGGGTTTGATTCCCCCCTATGTACTTCATTTTAATTCCACCAATACAGCCACTCAAGTCTTCACTTATTTTGTATGTGAACTGGAGGTTGCCTATCTACTTCACTGCCAGGGCTAATAGCAGCTGAGGTGGTAGTACTTTGTACTGTGGGAATGGCACCTACCTTGCACTGTTTTCTTTTACGAAGATTAAAGATCTTATTGACAGATCTTATATCCATTCACTGATTTCCTGTGAGCTGTTTGGTTTGGCCCTCAGTTGGTCTGTCTGTCTCTTTATGTTGCAGATTGCACAACCCCAACATTCTACAACATGACAAGTGCTACCTGTTGTGGGGAGGGGGATCCAAATGTGGCATTTGCCTCCTTCCTTCAAGTCTAGAGTGTATGCTGGTGCACCCAAGCAAAATGTTTGGCTCTGTGCCAATTCCCGAGAGATAACAATTGTGTGTATGTAAAGTGCTGTTAAGTCATAACCAACTTGATTGTGATCTCATAGAGTTTTCAAGGCAAGCAATTAAGCAGAGGTGTTTACCATTGCCTGCCTCTGTGACGTCTTCCTTGGTGGTCTCCCTTCCAAGTACAAACCCTGCTTAGCTTCTGTGATCAGACAAAATCAGAAGGTGCATTCACACTACACTAAATAATGTGTTTTGCAACTGGATCTTTGCTATTCTTACACTGTAAAAATCCAGATGCAAAACACACAATTTAGTGTAGTGTGAATGAACCCAGGTTGTACTATAACTTTTCACAACAATTAGAATGCTAAGTATTAAAAATCAAATCAAAGCCCTGCATTTAGCCAGTATTATGACTAGGATAAATATTACTTTAGAAAGACAGACCTGTCTGTGAAATGCTCTTTGGCAAATTCTCTGTGTAACTCTACTGATTGGTAAGTATCCCTGCAACTTGTATCTCTTAAGTCACTTATTTTATTTTCTCCTCTCCTCCTTCCTCTGACTCTTAAGTCACAAAGCCAGGGATCAGAAAGGGCTAGATATGAATGTTTCTGAGCACTGTGTACATTTCCCCCCAAATCTGGATTAGTTATACCAAGATGGATCCAACCATTCTCCAAGGAGTCTTCCTCCAACTAAAGCTGGAGTTCTTCCATTGGAAGAAGACTCCTTAGTCTGGAGGAAGCCTTTAAACTTTGCCCTATATTAAAAAGGGATAGTTTCAGTTCATTTCTTAATTAGATTAGGCCAGACTGCATGTTCTCATTACACCATTAGTTTAGGCTGTGCGATTTGATAAACATTAAAGGCATGCCATTCCAAGAGGCTGTTATTTGAAACTGCTGGCTGCAAAGTGCTAAATTATTACTGCTAATGTGAAGCAGAACTACTGAAGGTGTTACTCTGAAAGGAGCTAGGAGTCAACAATCACTTTAATAAGCCTTATAAGAGAAGCCCCGTGGTGCAGAGTGGTAAAGCTGCAGTACTGCAGTCGGAGCCCTCTGCTCACGACCTGAGTTCTATCCCAGTGGAAGCTGGTTCAGGAAGCCAGCTCCAGGTTGACTCAGCCTTCCATCCTTCCGAGGTCAGTAAAATGAGTACCCAACTTGCTGGGGGGAAAGTGTAGATGACTGGGGAAGGCAATGGCAAACCACCCCATAAAAAGTCTGCCGTGAAAATGTTGTGAAAGCAATGTCACCCCAGAGTCAAAAACGACTGGTGCTTGCACAGGAGACTACCTTTACCTTTTACCTTTATAAGAGAAGCAGCATAATTCCTTTAGAATCATAGTCAAACCAATAGCAGGTCACTGCGTGCAACCACACAAGAGATTTGACTCAACCTAGCCACACCTCCCCCCCCCCATCTAATGTGCATGGTCACACACACACATGCCCCTGAGTCCCACCTGTATTCAACTCGTCTTAGTACAGGCTGGGACTGGATTAAATAGCTACCGGGAACTTCCTGGTAGCAGATATCTAAAGTGCATACAGGATTAATTTCCCAGCTGTCTGAATGGTTGAGGCACATGATGCATACGCCCCACATGCACAGGAGCTGTTTAAATGCTCCTCCTGCACGTGTGCGGTCATGCCTCTCTCAGCAGCAGGGCAGGGGCTGTGTGATAGCCATGGAACATATTAAAGAACACTGCCATATCAGATTCCCAGTGTGCTCCCACCCACTGTGTTTGTCTTTGGAAAGCATGTGTGTTATTTAATCACAGAACTATTATGTGAGCACCGTAAGTGGCTGTTTAAAGAGAGGTGTCCTTCCTCTCTCTCTCTCTTTTTTTTTTGTCCATTCCCTTGAATCATCATTGAAGATGAAAAGTGACTGGCAGGCTGTGGAATGGAATGCGGGTTTCTGTAATTCATTTTTATGGCAGTCTTTGTTTCTGATTGCCCTAAAGTTTGGAAGATAGCTTGGGAATACAGAATGCAATATTTGGGCTAATCTGGGGTGCTCAACAGAAAGAGAAAGAAATAACTGGGAGAGGGAAACCACCCTAGAAGGCTGTTTTTGAATAGAGAAGAAATAGCAAAAGGATGGATTCTGCAGGTGGCCACTGATCACAACACCACTGATGTCTTTATTTTCTCTGGGCTACTATTCATCTGTAAGAGAAAAATCACTCTGGTTTTCCAGGTACATATTTGCATAGACAACACCTGTTATTTTACTATCATGTTCAGTGTTATTAGCTGAGTAGCATTTGTGTTGCCATTACCCTTTTTGAGTGGTACAGTCAGCAGTTTGAGACATGGCCATGAAGCATTATTTGACATTGTGAACCAACAATATCTTTTTGGATTTTTCTCCAGGAGATTTTGATCATGACACTTGTGATTTAGAGTGGGGCTGCATATTAAAATGGTTTTATTTCCTGATTACTTGAGTATTCCCAGATACTTAGTCAAATATGTGCCATGTAAAATTTACAGAAGTAGCTTAAATTCCTCCAGAGATAAATTGCTGTCGTGGTAAATTATAATTGCTTACAAACAGTATTATGCTACATGTTTTGATCATACTGGAATAACATTTTGTTGAAATTGATGAACTGATCATTGCTGTTTAATATCAGCCATAACAAGAAGAGCCTGAGCTGTCTCCTTGCAATTGCAAATTTTCTCAGGAAGGTGGTTCTAAGAGTTGGATAAATTGACTGCAGTCTTCCGAACCATATAGTAGAAGATGTGACTGTGTAGTCTTCTTCAGCAACATGTACCAAACAACTGGTGGGTTTGGGGGTTGTGAGCCATTAGGAACCTTAGCATGGAAAGATTTCTGCAGGACCTTGTTCCTCCTTTATACTTATTCACCTGCCTTCCACAGTTGATGTACTATTGTACTTAGGTCAAGTCTGAATTTAGGCAAAGCTTCTCAGACCCTGGACTCGCTAAGAAAATGGACCCCCTTTTTGTAAAGGTCAGTCAGGAACCAGATGCCTTGAAGTGAGCTACATTAAACTTTCTTCAAACAATAAAGTGCAGGTATTTGTATGAAAGGGCCTTAAAAAGAGATTACCACTTGCAGGGGTGGAATTCTAGCAGGAGCTCCTTTGCATATTAGGCCACACATCCCTGATGTAGCCAATCCTCCAAGTGTGCCCCAGTATGCCTTAACCCCACTTCTTGGACTTATATAAAAACCCTGCTGAGTTACAGAGAGGCAAAGACATTGTCTGTGAAACTGTATTCTCCATGGAGGCTTTTCAATAAAACTTGCTCTTGAGGACTGTACTTGGTTGCTCTAGACCTTAGATTCCAGGAAAAAAAAAGTCCAGATCAGATCTTGATGCTCCCTGAGGTCTCTAGACTTTCCCACCCATTCACACATACCTTTCCTCTGCTTCACAAATTACGGTACTTCCACTCCTAGTCCTGTTGCCTTTCCAATCCCCTCCTCTCTCAGTCTTCCAGCAGCCAGTCCTCCCCTCCCATACAGATTGCCTAGCTGTAAATCAATTCTTTTTCAGCATCTGATGCTTAGTTAACCCTGCACAGCAACTTGTGTCTCTGATGTTTGAGCTGGCTCTCTCCAGATTCTGCCTGTGGTGAGTACCCTCTAGATTCAGATCCATCAGTGATACAGCATTGATAACAAGATGGCTCCAGATGTTTTAAATTATGTGGACCTTCATAAGGAATACAGGGTTTTTTTTGGAGGTTATATGCTCTAAGGAGGAGGTTGGTTGCATCATAAAGAAGCAAGGACTCAGCCTTGAACTGCTCTTGCTTTCTGTGCCGATTTCTTTTAGCCAGTCCTGTGACTTCTTCCCATTTTCCTTTCTATGTTGAATGATTATGGAAAGCAATTACGCACCCCCACCTTCTACTGTTATAGCAGCTGATACCACAGTTGCAGCTGAGATCAAAAAGAAAAAAGGGACACAGTGGGATGCAGAGACTTCACAAGATAAATGAATGACTGGGAATCAGGTTCTGAATAAATGTGGTTCAAACTGTGGTACATCCCTCATACTGAGTAATATATAAAATATATATCTTGCTCAGCCAAACAGTCTTTGGTTTTGTGTCTCAAGTATCCCAGTTTAGTACAGGCTACTCAAAGCATTATTATAGGTAGACTTCATAATCTTTTGTTTAGAAGGATGTCAAATATGTTCCAGGCATGGTGAAAATAGTAAATGGTGCAGTTCCCCCCGGGTTTGGACTGCAAGTCAGGAAATGACATGCGTTAATATTATTTTCGCATGCTAAGAACAAAATATTCATAACACCTTGAATGCAGTAGATTTTAATGTCAGAAAAAAGAGTTGTAGTAAAAAGAGAGCCGAGGATCTTATGCCAAAGTTAACTTCCACTCACCAGAAAAATAAATAAGTACTGCAGTTCACAGGTAATTGTCTGGTAGGGAATCTGGCCTCTGATATCTTAACTCTAAATAAACTTACTGCAATTTAGCATTTCACTTTCATGCAGTAAGGCTCTTGTTTGCTGGCTATAACAGACAGGTTCATAGCTTTTTTTCTTTCTATATCAAAAAGCAGAAGAGCTTGGCTGTACTTGATGTGGGGCTCTTACATAATTCCTTTGCAATCAGATTGCAGTGTAGCCCAATCCATTTCACAGTGGTTGCATGTATCACCCTATATTTTGGCTTTTAGTGACATCTGTCTGCTGATATGCTGACTGATTTTTCAAGGATAAAGTAGGAATTTAAGGTGGAGGGGTAATATTGCAGTATTGATTCCCCTTGGTAAATAGTCAGAAATATACTGGTTGTGGTTGCAGTGAGTATCTTACACTCTATACTGGCTTCCCTTTTGCTACTAACATCTTTATTCCAGTATTTAATTAAGCTTTTAATTAGACTGATTTGTTCTCAACACAGTGGTTCAAAACTATTTTGTGAGAACTTGAGGTGGGGGAGATCTTGAATATGTTCAGAATTCATCAAGCTTTAGGAAATGCTATTCATCTTATTTATTTGCTTGCTTCCTTCCTTCTTTTATGCACTACCCTTCTCCCTGAGAGTTCTCCAAGATGTATGTTAGTCTGAGAGTATGTGATGGCGGAAGGTCACTCAGCAAGTGTTCTTGTTAGATCTGAGATTCAAATCTTGTTCTCCCAGATCTTATCCCAACACTAACCACTACACCATGCTGGCTTTAGAGAGCAACAATGAAAGTGCACATGAGATACATGCGTAGATTTGGTAAGAGGAATGCATTCTTTTGCTCTTCATTTTCAGCATGAAAGTGTAACATTTCTTCTTTTTTGCCATGACCAGTCCATGAAATTGCTGTTCATTTTCTTTAGTTTACTAAAGGTCCTAGTTATAAGATCACTCTAAGGAACTGAGAGCCCTGGCTGGCATGGAAATTCAGTTTGGAAGTGATTTGCTGAGGCCTCTGTGTATATGCCTTGCAGGGTGCTTAGGCTACTTTTACCACTAATATTAACATTTTGTCAGAAGTAGGAAACCCACTGGCCTTTTGCAGTTTTCCCTTCAAATAAATAACCTAAGCCTAAAGAACCCTGCTGACCCTTTTGAAGCTGTGCATACTTGTGCGCTGATCACAAATGCACTGTTCTTCTTGCTCAAAGCACCTGTCTTAATAATAGAAAGAAGGAGTGAGTGATTTTATAGTTTGCTTCTGATGTAAGTCTTGGAGATGTTTCCGATGTTTCACAGAAGCAACAATAACCTTTGTGCATTAATGTGTAACACTTGTAATAGATATTAGGAGAAAACTGTGTATATATCCCTTGGGTAGAACTCATGTATCTTGCCATGGGAGAGCTGCATAAGTTCCTCTTGCCTGACATTACTCTGGAAGTGCAAAAATCTGATAAATAGATCAATAGTATACAGTCACTATTGCTGCTTCTGTTTACTGTCCAGTCAGAGAACAGTCACAATCCCAAAGTTCAGACCTTATTTAAGTGCTTGAATTTGTGTCTCATCCCATCCTGTGTCCTTAGGATAGGTGGATATAGAATGAAAAGGTTTTTGTTTTTTTAAATGTAAATTAAACTAATTCCCCTATACAAGCCCACATGAAACTCTTTAAAAACAGTTTCTGGCATGATAATACTGATGAAAGTTGTATTTACCTGGTTCAAAATAAAAATTCGCCTGGTGGACTATATATAATGCCTACCATAGATTATGAGATAATTTCCCTGAGTAGTTTCAAAACAATTTGTAATGCAAAATGTGATTGTGCATATGTGTAAAATGTGGTTGCATGTGCAGAGTCTCATGTTATATTGTAAGTCAGTTTGGAACTCTCAATAAAAAGTCATCTCTTTAAAATAAAATTAAAAAGTTGTGTTTTGATGGTACCCATAATTGGCAAGTTGGTTAGGTTGCTGCACCTGCTGCAGAATCATTTGATGAAGATTTTTCCATCTTTTTGCCCCCACCCCCAACCCTACCTCCATCTTACAGCAGCACTGCAAAAGATGAAATGTGGCTTAGGCTCATCACAGACCCCTCATTTTGTCTTTTATAGTAATTACAGCAATTTATTGGTGTTACTGTTTTATAGCTTTGCAAGTCACTTTGGAAAAGATAAGGGTAATTACCAACCTGTCAACTTGACGTCTATACCTGGAAAAGTTTTAGAACAAATCATCTGTCAGTCAGTCCTGGAACATTTAGAAAGGATGGCTGTGATTACTAAGAGCCAGCATGGTTTTCTCAAGAACAAGTCATGTCAGACTAACCTGATCTTTTTTTGAGAAAGTGACTACCTTGCTGGATCAGGGGAATTCTATAGACATAGTTTATCTTGATTTCAGTAAGGCTTTTGATAAGGTTCCACATACTATCCTTGTTGACAAGTTGGTAAAATGTGGTTTAGTTCCTGTTACCGTTGGGTGGATCTGTAACTGGTTGAAAGATCACACCCAAAGAGTACTTGTGAATGGTTCCTCATCCTCTTGAAGAGGAGTGACAAGTGGAGTGAGACCTGTTTTGTTCGACATCTTTATAAATGATTTGGATGAATGAATAGAGGGAACGCTTATTAAATTTGCCGATGATACTAAATTGGGAGGAGTTGCAAATACAGTAGAAGACAGAAGTAGGATCCAGGATGATCTTGACAGGCTGGAAAACTGGGCTGAAACCAACAAAATGAATTTTAACAGGAATAAATGTAAAGTTCTGCATTTAGGTAAGAAAAATCTCATGCATGGTTATAGGATAGGGGAGACTTGTCTGGGCAGTAGTATGTGCGAAAAGGATCTAGGGGTCTTAGTGGACCACATGTTGAACATGAGTCAACAGTGTGATGTGGTGACTAAAAAGGCAAAATGCAAAATTGGGCTGTATTAACAGAAGTATGGTGTCCAGATCACGTGAAGTGATGGTATCACTTTACTCTGCTCTGGTGAGACCTCATCTGGAGTATTGCGTTTTGGCACCACATTTTAAGAAGGATATAGACAAGCTGGAACATGTCCAGAGGAGAGCAACAAAGATGGTGAAGGGTCTGGAGGCTGAGTCCTATGAGGAAAGGTTGATGGAGTTGGGCATGTTTAGCCTGGAGAGGAAGTGGCTGAAAGGTGATATGATCACCATCAAGTACTTGAATGGCTGTCATATAGAGGGTGGTGCAGAATTGTTTTCTGTGGCCCCAGAAGGTAGGACCAGAATCAGCGGGTTGAAATTAAATTAAAAGAGTTATGAAAGCTCAACATTAGGAAGAACTTCCTGACGGTTAGAGCAGTTCCTCAGTGGAACAGGCTTCCTCGGGAGGTGGTGGGTTCTCCTTCTTTGGAGGTTTTTAAACAGAGGCCGGATGGCCATCTGACAATGTGGATCCTGTGAATTTAGGGAGGGGGTGATATTTGTGAATCTCCTGCATTGTACAGGGGGTTGGACTGGATGACAATGGAGGTCCATTCCAACTCTATGATTCTATGACTGTTGGTAGAAACATGGGGCATAAATGCTATAAATAAATAAAACAAATTGAGACAGAGGAAATTTTCCCATCACTGCTGTTGTTTTTCTTCTTTTTAAATTGGGGAGCTCTTCATTCATCTCTGATGTAACATCTAGTTTGGTCTTCTGTAGCTGAAAAGTGTGGATATTTCCATATGATTCTGCCTTTTATCTGGGATGTATCTCTTGGTGATGTTGTTAATGTGGAAAAGGAAACAAGCCAGAACCGTTTTTAAATCAAATGTACATTGCAGCCAAGATTGGTTTCACCTTTTCAGAGATGCAGGAATTGCAGAAACCCATTAAACCATTTCTTGTGAATACAGCCTATGACTGTGATGGAATATGATCTGTGCCACAGGGATAAGGCTGACTCACATTTACGTGTATGACACAGGAAATTGTATGCTGCAAGAGAACAAAGGGAGAGGTGTTTATGGAGGGGGGGGGAATATTGTTGCTATCTTTACCGCTTATGCAGTTTTTATCTGAGGTGAAGATATTTTTAACCTGAGTAGTGGGTGAAAAAAAGTGAAATGATTTTGCATGTAACAGCTTCATTTCAGCCCAGTGAGAGTTGTTCTATATATAAAATCACTGTGGCTGTTTTGAAAGCAAAGCCAGCTGAATTCTCCCATTAAGCCTTTTAATTTTCACTGCAGGTACAGGCCAGTCATTGTGTTAAGAGGGAAGTGTGACACTTAGAATAATGTATGTTTAAATTAAACTTTCAGCATCAGGGCTTTGGTGAAACAAGGGAAAAAACATGTTAAACCCTAGAGTTTTTCAAGATGAGAATAGGCAGTTGTTGTCATTTTTCTCAATTTCTATGTCAAGGAATAAATTTAAATCATTGTTGGGTGCTCTCCCCCCCCCCCCCCCCGGTTGGTATAGGACAGAGGCTTTCAGAAATTCAGTCTTCAGAAATCCAGCAACAGTAGTAAAACTGTTTGGGGAAAAAAATGTCTACCATTCCCCATCATAGGGTAATGTTGGATATATTCAAGGATGCACTGGTCTCAACACATAGCAGAATATCACATGGAAAGAAGATGACAGCATGAAGTGGATGACAGAATGGTTTATGGTGCTGTAGACTGAGTGTGGGAAGAATTCCATTTTTGAATGAATGGAAACCTTCCTGTAGGTAGATAAGTAGAACAGAGAATGAGCTGAGCTACTACCTTTCTCCTTAGGGTTTTTCTTCTAAGGACTTTTTTTTTTTTAAAGGAGAGCATTTAAAAAGCACCCCCTCATCTCCTAGTAAAATTTGAGCTCACTCTTCTACTTCAGTCTGTTACCTGATTCTGGTGAATGTACAGGTTAGGCCTTGGTTCTCATGATGACAAATCAAACAGGTTAGGTCAGTGCTCCAGACAAAGTAAGTATGTACCTTCTCAGCACTTGCTAGAATTCAGTCCTGACATCTCTTTTCAGTGTCAAGTGCTAAAACTACAGTATAGAAAGAAAGAAGTGGAGAATGTATTTTACCTGTACATTGTGTGGCTACAGGGAATCTCCACATGTCCCAGATTAGAGGAAAGAGCTTTAAAAGCCCCACCCCCCAGTAGCTTGAGCTCAGCATCTTCTTCCTCCTAAAAATTACACAGTGGGTCTCCTCTAATGCAATGTGGGGGGGGGGAGGGGATAACTGAGCAGCCAAATCATCTGAAAAAGTTCCCTGAGAGTAGATACTGTGAAAAGTAATCATACAAGAGTACTACTTTTGTCTGCTTTTAAAAGAAAAGCATAATAATTGATTTCCTTATGAATTCATTTTAACTTTGCTGTACAAAAATAATTATGAAGACAGACAGTGTATTGCAAAACAGAGGAAGTGTCTCGTGAATAGAGTATAACATGTCTTTTGTGGTCTGTTTGCCAGTGTAAACTGGGAGCAAAAGCACTGGTGTATGCATTTGTAATAGCAGCTTAGGGACCTGTACTGCAAGAGAGGACTAAATGTTCTCAAAGAAGAAGCTGCTTCAAGAGAAGGGATGCATTTCCCCAGTCTTCTGTCCTTCCCCCAAATATTTAGACTGGGTAATCTTCTGCTAATGCTCAACCAAAAAAAATTGTTTCACCTTTACTATATGCATCTCTGGCTATGGTGTTGTGGGTTTGGGCAGACAGGCATCATTCTCCAAATGAAATTAATGAGCTTTACTACTTAATTAGGGTGAAAGTAAATTCCATTGAAACCAATAGAGCAGGGGTGACCAACGGTAGCTCTTCAGATGTTTTTTGCCTACAACTCCCATCAGCCCCAACCATTGGCCTTGCTGACTGGGGCTGATGGGAGTTGTAGGCACAAAACATCTGGAGAGCTACCGTTGACCACCCCTGCAATAGAGAAATGTATTTGCCTTTTGGTCCGAGCCATGTTAATTATCACACCTGCTAAGTTTAAGAACTAGCTGTGAATTTCAGGAGTAAAAATAGCCATTCATCTGAGTATTTATTTGAAATCACCAATTTTCTGGCATAGTGATGTATATGGATGTGCATTAATGGGAAATGCCTGCACATCTTTAAAGGCTGGGTTTCATTGACAAAAGTTATCCTAGTTTTAAAAAAAATCACATTTTGTGCTCTGATCTGCTCAATCTCTGTAGCCAGTATCACAGCTGTTCTCCGATGTTTTTCTGATATCTTGATCATAGCTAACTAGCATCTTGTGGATTAGAACTAACTCCAAGCAATTTTACTGATCTTCAGTAGTACTACCAAATGTCAATTAATGTCTTATAAAAAATATTGCCCATGATTGAGTTGGCAAGAAAAAGAAAAATATTTTCATGTTACATGAAACTGAAATATTTATTTTTCTTTACTCAAAAATACTTAATGTTCTTTCTTTTGATCTCCAGGCTTACTAAAAATCCAGATTTAAACTCTAAGTATATAATTAAATTCACAGCAACCTGTCAGACTGAAGCTTAGAATGAAGTAGAGTCAAAAGTACTGGTAGCCACATATTCACAGTGAGCTGAAAGGCAGATTGTGATGAGGAAAAGGAGAGGTGTACTTCCTTCTACAAAGGTATTGTATACCTTTGGCAACATGGCTTCAGGACTCATTATTGCAACCCAGTGCACCACATATCAAGGCTGTAGTTGTCACTCTGAGAAATCAGTTTGGTATGTAAGAGGGAAAGTGTAATATGTCCTGGTGTCAGACCATTTAGGGTTTGAAGATTGTTTAGGAAGATCTTTAATGCTATTTTTAAAGTTTTATATGCATTGTGTAAAAGTACCTATTTGTCTATAGTGGCCTGTGTGGGTGTTTGGGCCGTCTAACTCTGAAACCATTAAAACACCAGGGTGCTAAGTTTATTGTTGTTCCTGACCATTCATCAAAGGGTCTGTTTATGTGGATAAATAAATTTTTATCCCAAAACCATTATCAGTAAAATAAAACCATCTTGGAGAATATAGGAGATATTTGTCTTTTGGATTAAATCAAGAGTTCCAGGCTGTCATCTATTTCTTATTTAACATTTAGACTGATATTGATCTATGCATTTTGTTTTTGGCTTATCAGATGGTGAGTTTACCTTGTAGTTGCCATTCATATGTACCCAACTTCAAGCATTTTTAAAAAGGTTATAGATTCTGGAGTACTGAAATATTTCTAACCTAGTAGCAAATGTTATCTAAGAAAGGGTGCAGTGATGAAAAATCCCCTTTGGAATATTTTCAGTTCTGTTGTAAACAGCTGAGAAGATATATAATCCTTCCACTTCCTTGTTGGTGCCTTTGGGGAGGTGACTGGCACAACTAGCTAGCCTTCTTTCCTGTATCATTTTCCTTTTACCCCGAAAAATAAAATGTGGACTTTACATAAGTAGCTCTGAATACTGTGGAGTGTCTGATAAGGGGATTTCTTCATCCATGCTGAGCTCCTGTGGTATCATGCATCATTTTCATTATGTTGTATGAAATGCTTATTGGAATTTTTGCCATTAATGTCTCCTATATACATTATCTGTAATGCATAATGGATTGTATGTCTGAATGAAAGAAAATATCCTGCAAAACCAGAAAGCCTTGTAAGTTACAAGTATCAAGGACTTTAATGTTATGAGCTCATTATATTGAAGAGAATATTTGTCTAGTATGCTCTGACACTGTAGAATTTAAATTATTCCCTCCTTTTTTATGTTCATTAGAATTTTTTTTTTTTGTAAACTCAGTATTACTTCTCCCCACCCACCCAAAGTTGACCTCTGGTCTTCAGATTTGGTAAGCGTGGCAGGGGTGGGGAGAGGCTAGATCAGTCTATGACAGGATTCAGGCAAATGGGAAGAGAAAATGTAAGAAGATAAACAAGAGCTGTTCAATTGTCAAATAAGAAATGGGTGGCAGCCTGCAACTCTCGATTTATCCCAAAGATGGATAACTTTCATATTCTTGGGGATCACCATTTTCCAGATAGTGGTCTTGAATGGAAATGGAAATAAATGCACAGTGACTGAGGCCTGCAGACATCTGTACCTGCCTGCTGCCAACAAATGCTGGCACCAGAGAACATTCGTGAAATCACAGTTGGTGGAGCTATCCTGCTGAAAGGAAACCAGTGCGCGCTAGAGAAGGACAGGGAATTATTCTGTGAAGACGTTACCCTCAAATGCACATCCTATGAGCACAGTCTATATTCCTTTAAAGGAGAGGATAAGTGGAACAGGATTTATTAAGGCTACACAAGCTTGCTTATCTTAGCCAACATGGCCCATTGGAGTCTCATGCCCCCAGTTCCAAGGAGCTGCTGACCAAAAGGAAACTGCCACAGACACGTGACAGCCACAGATGCTGTGATTTTGGTGAAAACAACATCCACATTTACCTTTTCAACCATGCCCATTTGTGTTGAGTCAAACACTGTTTACGATTACCTTTATGATTTTCTCACAGTTGAAGATTTGTGTGTGTGTGTGTGTGCCACCTGGAAGTCATGGCAGCTTCTGGTGACTGACCCCTACTGGAGGCCTGGAGGATATCTGGAGAGGTGACTGAATAAAGCCTGTCCCCTGTCCTCTTGACTGCTGGTATTCCAAGGAAGTCTCCCATCCAAGTACTAACCAGAGTCTTCCCTGCTTAGCTTCTGAGATCTGATGATACTGGGCTTGCCTGGGCTATCCAGGTCAGGGCAACAAGCAGTGTTTCGAGTAGTTTTTCATATATGCAGTAGTGACATTCAGGATGGTGGCTAGATAAGATAAGATAATTTTATTTGTATCCCGCCCTCCCCGCCGGAGCAGGCTCAGGGCGGCTAATAGCATTATATAAAAACAAGGTTACATCCAACATTTTAGATTCTAATGAGTTTAAAATTAATCAATTAATTAAATTAAATTAATAAAAGTGCTATTGCTATTCGTTCTTTTGTGGTGGCGGTTATCCTTAGCAGCTTCTTTCTTCAGCGAAGGCCAGTCTGAAGACGAAGGTCTTGCAGGCCCTGCGGAATTGTTCAAGATCCCGCAGGGCCCGCATTTCCTCTGGAAGTTGGTTCCATAGGCTCGGGGCTACAGAGGAGAAGGCCCGATTGCGGGTGCATTGTAGCTTCACCTCTCTTAGTCCGGGGGTAGTCAGCAAGTTTTTTCCAGCTGACCTCAGTGCTCTCTGGGGTTCATATGGGGAGAGGCGGTCCCTAAGGTAGACAGGTCCTCGACCATATAGGGCTTTAAAGGTAATGACCAGCACTTTGTAACGAACCCGGTAGATAACTGGCAGCCAGTGCAGCTCGCGCAGCCCAGGCTGTATGTGCTCCCATTTAGGGAGCCCCAACAGCAATCTGGCCGCTGCGCTCTGCACCAGCTGCAGCTTCCGGGTTCGGTACAGAGGCAGCCCCATGTAGAGGGCATTACAGTAATCCAGCCTCGAGGTGACTGTTGCGTGAGGTACCGTTGCCAGGTCTTGGCGCTCTAGGAAGGGGGCCAACTGCCTTGCCCGCCTTAGGTGGAAAAAGGCTGACTTGGCAGTGGCTGCAATCTGAGCCTCCATTGATAATGAAGGCTCCAGTAAAACTCCCAGACTCCTAACCCGGTGCGCCGCTTTCAACGGCGCCCCGTCGAAGACCGGAAGAGGTATTTCCCCTTCCCGGGCGCCCCGACCCAGGCAAAGGACTTCTGTCTTCGCTGGATTCAATTTCAGCCCGCTCCCCCTCAACCATGTTGCCATATCCTGCAAGGCCCGGTCTAAATTCTCAGGGACGCAGTCAGGCCGGCCGTCCATCAGTAAGTAGAGTTGGGTGTCATCTGCATATTGATGGCACCCAAGTCCGTATCTCCTGGCAATCTGGGCAAAAGGGCGCATATAGATATTAAATAACATTGGTGAGAGAACTGCCCCCTGAGGCACTCCACAACCCAGTGTGCGCCTCCGGGACCGCTCGTCACCAATTGCCACCCTTTGTCCCCGATCCTCGAGGAAGGAGGAGAGCCATTGTAAGGCGGACCCCCTCACCCCTATATCGGCGACGCGGCGGGTCAGTAGCCGATGGTCAACCGTGTCAAACGCGGCTGACAGATCTAGCAACATCAACACCGCCACACCGCCCCGATCCAGGTGCCGTTGGAGATCATCCATCAGGGCGACCAGTACTGTCTCCTTCCCATAACCTGGGCGAAAGCCGGACTGGCAAGGGTCTAGGATGGAAGCGTCATCCAGAAAGCTCTGCAACTGCGACGCCACTGCCCTCTCTATTATTTTACCTAAAAACGGTAAATTAGAGACCGGTCGGTAGTTTGCCAATTCGGCCGGGTCTGCTGTACTTTGTTTCAAGAGGGGTCGGACCAAGGCCTCTTTCAGGGATGATGGAAAGCGCCCCTCTGAGAGGGATCTATTTATGATGTCCCATAACGGACATTCAAGCTCCCTCCGGCAGGATTTAATTAGCCAGGAGGGGCATGGGTCCAAATCACAAGTTGTAGGGCGCACAGAGGAGAGAATTCCGTCAACTTCCTCCAGGCTGAGCGGGTCGAAATGATCCAGGGTTAAATCAGAAGACAGGCATAGGGCCTCGGGCTCATGTACTGTATCTAAGGTGATGGGCAGGTCCTGGCGGAGCAACGTGATTTTGTCTGCAAAAAATTTCGCAAAAGCCTCACAGCCTATTTCTAATTCTCTAGCGTTTAGTCTGCCCTGGGGTAGTGTAGTTAAATGTCCAATTATTTTAAACAGTTGTGCCGGGCGCGAATTTGCAGACGCAATCTTGGTCGCGAAGTACTTCTTCTTCGCGGCCTTGACTGCCATCTCATACGACCTCATAAACATTCTGCAGGATGTTCTCGCCGCTTCGCCACGAGTGCGCCGCCACTGCCTCTCTAGTCGTCGGAGTCCTTGTTTCAACCGGCGTAGCTCCGGGGTATACCAGGGAGCCAGCCTTGAATGAGGACGCAGAGGACGTCGGGGTGCGATCTCATTGATTGCCCCAGATAGCCGGTTTTGCCAGGCCTCAACCAGGGTGTCAAGGGAATCGCAAGGGGGCCAAGGATCCCGAAGAGCCGTTTGGAACCGTTCCGGGTCCATCTGGCTCTGCGGGCGAGCCAAAATAGGCTCTCCGCCCTTACAGGGTTGTGGTAGCGTCTCCATACGAGCCTTGAGGGCTAAGTGATCCGACCATGGTATCGCCTCCATTGCGATTTCGTTCACTTTAATCCCGGCCGCAAAGATCAGATCTAATGTGTGCCCAGCCTGATGCGTGGGAGTCGTAACAAGTTGGGAGAGTCCCAGTGTCGCCATGGAAGACACTAGGTCCATCGCCTGAGTGGAAGCCGCGTCATCGGCGTGAACATTGAAGTCACCCAGGACCAGAAGCCCTGGATGCTCCAACGCCCAGCCGGACACGGCTTCCATGCAGTGCTCTCTGGGGAACATGTGGGGAAAGGCAGGTCCCTGACCATATAGGACTTTATAGGTCAATACCAGCACTTTGAAGTTGATTCGGAATGTAATAGGCAGCCAGTGCAGTTCTTTCACCACCGGTTAAATGTGCTCCTGTCGAGGGAGCCCCATTAACAACTGTACTGCAACATTTTGCACCAGCTGCAACTTCTGGATCAGAGTCAAGGGCATCCCCATGTATTTCATTTTATTTATATCCCGCCCTACCCCACCAAAGCAGGCTAAGGGCGGCTCACAACATAAAAATTCTAACAATGAAATTCATGAATTAAAATACAATAATAATTTACATAATTAAAACAACATATGAACATATGAAGCTGCCTTATACTGAATCAGACCTTTGGTCCATCAAAGTCAGTATTGTCTTCTCAGACTGGCAGCGGCTCTCCAGGGTCTCAAGCTGAGGTTTTTCACACCTATTTGCCCGAACCCTTTTTTGGAGATGCCAGGGATTGAACCTGGGGCCTTCTGCTTCCCAAGCAGATGCTCTACCACTGAGCCACCGTCCTTCCCCGCACCCGCACAACTAATATATCAATACATCAATCAGTCTCAGTGTGCTATCTTATAGTCTTCCATCAGAATATTTCAATATTTCAATGTTTCAACGCAGGTAGGCAGGTCCTAGGCCATATAGGGCTTTAAAGGTAATAACCAGCACCTTGTACCGGACTCGGTATATTATTGGCAGCCAGTGCAGTCCCCGGAGGCCCAGCTGAATGTGCTCCCGTCTAGGGAGCCCTAATAACAGCTGAGCGGTGGCGTTCTGCACTAGCTGAAACTTCCGGGTTCGGCACAGGGCAGCCCCATGTAGAGGGCATTACAGTAATCCAACCTTGAGGTGACCATTGCACGGATCACTGTTGCCAGATCGTCCTGCTCCAGGAAAGGAGCCAACTGCCTCGCCCGCCTAAGGAAAAAATGCAGACTTAGCAGTGGCTGCTACTTGGGCCTCCATGGTTAAGGCAAGTTCAAGTAGTACCCCTAAGCTCTTGACCCTGTGCGCCATTGTCAGTGGCACACCATCAAGAGCTGGTAGGGGAATTTCCCCTCCCGGACCACAGCGACCCAAGCAAAGGACCTCTGTCTTTGCTGGATTTAGTTTCAACCTACTCAGCCTGAGCCATCTAGCCACAGCTTGTAATGCCAGGTCCAGGTTTTCTGGGACACAGTCAGGCCGGCCGTCCATGAGTAGATAGAGCTGGGTGTCATCAGCATACTGGTGGCAACCCAGCCCATACCTCTGGGCAATCTGGGCAAGGGGGCGCATGTAGATGTTAAACAACATTGGGGAAAGAACTGCCCCCTGTGGCACCCCGCAATCAAGCGTGTGCCTCCGGGACAGCTCACCCCCAATTGCCACTCTTTGTCCCCGACCATCAAGGAACAAGGAGAGCCATTGTAAGGCCAACCCCTGAATCCCCACGTCGGTGAGATGGCTAGTCAGCAGCTGATGGTCGACCGTATCGAACGCTGCTGATAGGTCTAACAACATCAGCACTGCCGAGCCGCCTTGATCCACATGCCGCTGGAGATCATCCACCAGAGTAACCATCCCGTGACCCAGACAAAAGCCGGACTGATGGGGGTCGAGGACGGAAGCATCCTCCAGAAAACTCTGCAACTGCAACGCCACTGCCCTCTCAATGAGTTTACCCAAAAAGGGTAAATTCGAGACCGGCCAATAGTGTGCCAGTTCGGCTGGATCTAACATTGGTTTTTTATATAGAGGGCGGACCACCACCTCTTTAAGAGGTGCTGGAAAATGCCCTTCCATCAGGGATCTATTTATGATATCCCGTACAGGATATCTAAGCTTCTTCTGGCAAGCTTTAATAAGCCAGGAGGGGCAGTGGTCCAGATTACAAGTTGTAGGGTGAGCAGACAAGAGGATCCTGTCAACTTCCTCCAGGCTGAGAGCAATGAAACCATCCAGGACACACTCCGAAGACAGGCACGGAGCCTCAGGTTCACATACTGTCTCCAATATGGTGGGGAAGTCGTGGCGGAGCGACGCGACCTTATCTGCAAAAAAATACTCAAAAGCCTCACAGCCAATCTCCAATTCATTAAAATTTGGTCTGCCTTGTGGCAGAGTTATCAGGGTCCGAATTGTATTGAACAGTTGTGCCGGGTGCAAAATTGCAGACGCAATCTTAGCCACAAGGTATGTTTTCTTTGTGGCCTTGACTGCTATCTCATAGGACTTCATAACTTCTCTATAAGATGTTCTAGTCGCTTTGTCTTGAGTACGCCGCCATTGCCTCTCTAGTCGTCTGAGTCCATGCTTTAATTGCTGCAACTCCTGGTTGTACCAAGGTGCTGGCTTTGGGCGGGGGCGCAGAGGATGCCTAGGTGTGATCTCATTGATGGCCCTGGAAAGTCTATCATTCTAAGACTCTACCAGGTCATCTAAGAAATCGCCAGGGATCCCGTAGAGCTGTCAGGAACTGTTCTGGATCCATCTGACTCTGCGGGCGAGCTAAAATACTTTCACCGCCTAAACGGGCTTGGGGTGGGACATCCACACGAGCCTTGAGGGTATAGTGGTCCAACCATGGCACTGCTTCAGCAGTAATATCGTCCACTGAAACTCCCGCCGCGAAGATCAAGTCTAACATGTGCCCCGCCTGGTGACTGGGCGTTGTAACAATTTGGGAGAGTCCTAGTGTCGCCATGGATGACACTAGGTCCATTGCCTGACTGGAGGTCACGTCATTGGCATGGACATTGAAGTCACCCAGGATCAGAAGCCTTGGATGCTCCAATGCCCAGCCTGCTGCGGCCTCCAGTAGGGACGGTAAGTGCGTTAGGTGGTCAGTACACCAGCCAGATCGCCAACCCCTCCCCAACGTCCCACGCCAGACCGGCACATTCAATACCCTTGATCTCTGGGACCGGGAGAGCCCAGAAGGAGTAAGCCTCTCGTATGAATAGGTCCACCCCTCCCCCCGCCAGCTAGTCTGTGACTGGTGAAAGACCGAGTATCCTGGGGGGGGCATCTGGGAGAGAGCTACGGTCTCCCCATCATGCACCCAGGTCTCGGTCATGCATGCCAGGTCCATATCCTGTTCAAGCAGGAACTCCCGAAGGGTAAAGGTTTTATTATTTATGGATTTGGCATTGCATAACACCAGTGACGGAGGCGAGTACTTTAACCTGGCTCCACTACCTGTCACCATCAGGATGAGACGCAGGCTGGAAGGGGGCCAAGCCTTCCAGAGGGCATTGCAGTAGTCTACTCATAATTACTAACTTTTTTTGGATTATGTATGCTCTAAGGTCGTTGTTGTACACAGGTTATACATTATTGAAAAACAGCTACAGTAGTGCATATATGCTGTTTTTGTGCCTTCACAGTTGGTGGCATTCATCCCATCAGCAGCATCCATTATGCTGGCACATGATCAAAACTAATTGAACTACAGTTCCCAGGAGGCAGTGCAGGAAAGCATAAATCTAGTAGAAACTAATGTAAACACATCTGGCTTTGGGAGTCAGGCAGGGAGACTAAATAGGTAAATGGGGAACACTTGAGAGCAAGGGTTCATGGTGCTCATGGGCACCATATTAGCCAACATCTTTCCTGACACCCACCAACTATTTTTATAAAGTGGGTGGGGCCAGATGGCACTCTTGCTCAGCATGACTTCTGATTGCCCATTCAATATCCAATTGGTTGTATAGATTAAAATAACATTGTTTCAGTTGTACATACCACCACAATGTTGCTTTTATTTTTTCCCATTGTATTTTAAAATCACCCATTGGCATCTTCTGAGTGGTTGTGCCTCACTCCCTGTACCAGTCATTTTGTGGTTTCACCCAATATCCTATGGCAGCCATTTTGTGGTTGCATTCACAGCCTTGTATCAGGATTCCAAAGCTGCCCACAGGTTCAAAAAGCTTGGGGACCCCTGTTGCAGCTTCCCCTTCCCAGAAGGATCAAAACGGATGTTGTAGCAAATTCATTTCTTTTAAAACCAACCATAGCTTTTTATAGCAAAGCTTTTGACTTTGTAGATCATAATGATCTACAAACTGATGTAACTGGCCAGCCATCTGTTTACAGGAAATTGAAATATTCTGGTTTAAAGTTTTAACTGTTTAAATATTTAATTGTTTTATACTTAATATTGCTTAAATTTTATGTTTGATTAAAATTGTTGGAAGCCGCCCTGAGCCATTCGTGGGAAGGGCGGGATATAAATCTCAAATAAATAAATAAATAAATAAAAATAATCTATGAAGCACAAGCTGATTTTCTTTTAAAATTACCTCATATGTTCCAGTAAGCAACATAAATTTGCAATATGATCTCTAGTGACTCTTCCTTTTCTGAATCCAGCTTGAACAGCTGGCATTTCTAATTGAATACATAATAACAGTCTTTGTTGTAAGATTTTGAGGATCAGTTTACTCATATGAGAAGTTACTGTCATGGGTCAATAGTTGCTGCAGTCCTTGACATCTTTTTTGAATTGGAATATAGATCAAGCAATTCCAGTCTATGGGCTGTTGTTTTATTTTCCGTATTTGTTGGCACAATCTTGTTAAGATTTTGATGGACTCAGTTTCTGTGGGTTGGAATAACTCTGTTGATATCCTATCTACTGGTGATTTTTTCCTCCGAATTGCTCTCAGTGCAGCTTTCACTTTGCTTTCTAAAACTGTAGGTTATTCGTGAAATGATTCTTCTTGCAAGGAATATCCAAGAATATCCAAGAACTATATCTCTATAGTTTTTTGATGTATTGTTTCCAACTTTTCTTTATTTTATCCAGTTCAGTTAATATATTTCCACATGTTGATCTTTCAGCATGCCTAACCATGGTTTAAATTTCCCCTTTATTTTTTGGATCTTGTGGACCAGTTTTTCCTTCTTTGTTTTTCTCTTCTGTTTTTTTACTCTGGTTGCTATAATCATTCTTTTTGTCTCTGCATTCAAGTTACTGGAATACTACATTTAGACTTTCTATTTCTGTCACCATTCACCTTTTTTTCTTGTCTTTCTTTAGCAATTTTAAGAGTTTTATCAGTCATCCATCAAGGCTTTTCATTTATTTTGGCTACAAGAATACGACCCAGTTTACAAAATAAAAATAATAAAAACCAAGCATTAAAAGACAATTAAAATCCAGCATTAGAAACTCACCCTAGAATAAAAATATAGACCATAAAAACAAGCCACTGCCATCTTAAAATAACAGTTTGCAAACTGTTAGAAGACCAACCCATTAAGTAAAAGCTTGGCTGAACAGAAATGTTTTGGTCTGGTGCCTAAAAAAAAGTAACATAAGCACCAGGAAAGTGTCAAGGAGAAGGGCTGTCCATAAATGAGGTGCTACTACTGAACAAGCTGTCTCTGGGTGCTATCGGTTATACTTGTGAAGGCAGGGGCACAGAGAAAAGGGCTTTTCAGGCAGATCTTGACTGCTGATCTGGACAGTCTAAGTGACTGCTAATCTAATGACTGCTAATCAGTTTGAAATGGCAGCACCTTTGCACATGCTCAGTTTTGGGAAAACCCAGTGCAAGTCAATTCAGCAGATGTTTGCAGCTGCCTGGCATCAGCTGAACAAACTGAATGATCAGTTCAGTTCACATCTCATCATCACCTTTGAACATGATAAGTTTGGCAGTTGAATGTGTTCACAGTGAATACACAGCATCCCTAGGAGGAACCCCAAAAGGACCTCTCCAAACTGGGTGACAGCAACTCATACTGAAAGGCGTTTTTACAGCTATTAGTGACTCAGCTAGCTAAAATGAGCTCCTGCCTGTTGTCATAATCTGGATGGGTGTGGATAAACAAATGTAAAGCAGAACTGTAGATCAGATTATGCTCCTCAGCCAATCTCATAGTTACAGAGAGCCAAATGGAGAGGTTACAGTGGACCCTCAATAGAGTCAGGGAACAAAACATTCTTTCTTGTACATTCTAAAAGAGTAGCTAGGAGGATCCATCATAAGAGGTTGGGGAAAATTCTTCCCACCTGTAATCTGAACATTAGTTTTAATACCCTGGAAGTGATAGCATAAAGCAGGGGTCCCCAATGTGGTGCCCACAGATGCCGTGGTGCCTGCCAAGTCTTTTCAGAAAGTAGGCAGGGCGAGGTGGACTAGGCACAATTTCTGTTTGGCCACTGGGGATCTAATTGGCTGTGCA
The DNA here is from genome assembly GCF_032191835.1 of Heteronotia binoei. Classification (NCBI taxonomy): domain Eukaryota; kingdom Metazoa; phylum Chordata; class Lepidosauria; order Squamata; family Gekkonidae; genus Heteronotia; species Heteronotia binoei. Next base: position 157,835,911 of record NC_083243.1, on the reverse strand, counting down.
GATTAAAATGATGATGATTTTGCAGCAGTTGCTACCACAATGTTGGTTTTACTCTCTCTCTTGCTCTTATACCACAGGCTCAAAAATGTTGGGGGTCCCTATCATAAAAAGTGTGAAAGATCACAACGGAATGTAAATTACACATATGGTTCCTGGCTTTTTAGATACTCTGTACCAGGGCTGTTTTTGTAGAAAAAGCCCAGCAATAACTCATTTGCATATTAGGCCACACACCCTGACACAAAGCCAGCTGGAACTGCGTTCCTGTGCATTCCTGCTCAAAAAAAGCCCTGCTCTATACAGTGCCTGAATTCCAACCTCTATGCTGGGCAACAGTTATGCCATCGTTATGGAGAGGGGCTGTGGCTCAGTGGAAGAGCCTGTGCTTTGTATGCAAAAAGCACCAAATCCAATCCCTTGGATCTCCAGTTAAAAGGACCAGGCAGTAGATGGTGTGGAAAACCTCTGCCTGAGACCCTGGAGACCCACTGCCAGTCTGAGTAGACAATACTGACATTGATGGGCTGATTCAGCATAAGGACGTTTCATGTGTATTCAAGCTCCTTTTAAGAGATTATAATGCATGTTCATTTCCAGATATGACCCAATAAATGAAGATTAGCTCATAAGGGAGGACCATTCCAATGTAATGCTTTCCACCTCTCTCTCTCTCTCCCACACACACACACAAACGCTTTCCATTTCAAGTGGATATTCCATTTATCCCATTGTACTGCTTTCTATATCAGATGGAGAAACACAAAAAGGATTTATTGAACCTGTCCTAAGGAAATACGTTGGTTATTCTGTGCTTGACAAAGAGCCCTTTTAATAATAAACTTCAATAATAAACATCATGATTCATAACACATTTGCAGCACAGCATTTTGCAGGAATCAAACCGCAATTATATGTAATCAATGTTGCACCTATTGTTAGTTTCCCTGTATTTATATCATACCTATGGAGACTTGTTCCTACATTTTGAAATGAAGAATTCATCTTCTCATGAATAATTGTGTTCGGAATAGAATGGTGGAGAAATACAAAGGTAAATCTATAATATTATCATTTTGCAGCACAATTTTGAATTCGTTCATCAAATCTGAGCTCCAGCCATTGTAAACAAAAAAATTTTCCTGCCCTCTTACTTTCTGAGTGTTACTTGTGAACTGTACCATTTGCAATGATCTAACATTTTAAAATTTTGGGAGATTTACCATATTTTGAATTTCACTGCTTAGAATAGCAGAAGAATATAAAGCATATATTTCCATGTTTGTATCTAATAATCTAAAATACCATAATTAATATGCATTTTAAATTGTGATATAGTCATAAAAGCTGAATTTATCATTCTTATTACTGAGTTTTTAAATTCAAAATGTGTCTTCTGCTTTAACAAACCAGAAATCTGTTGGTAGCTAAAGACACAGTGGTCCTAATAAAGCTAAAGTTAGCTGTTGTACCTTACTGAAAAAATATAACCAATTGTTTGCAACTAATTCTAATCCCAAAGAAAGGATCAAGGTGGGCATGACTAATGAAAAATAACAAAATTCTTCAGAGTGAGATGTTTTAACTGAGTGGATGTGCTCGTGCTTTCCCTCTCCATGGCAGCTGGCTGCTGATTGAGTTTCAGTTCTTGTTACTATTCCCCAGGGCTTTTTTTCTAAGCAGGAACGCAGTTCTGGCTGGCTTAGTATCAGGCAGTGTAGTTTAGTATGCAAACAGTTCCTGCTGGGCTTTTTCTACAAAAAAGCTCTATGTGGCACAATGGTGATGTCATGGGGTGTGGCCTAATATGCAAATAAGTTCCTGTTGGGCTTTTTCTGCAAAAAAGCCCTGCTTTTTTCCAACCATTTGCCTTGTATTGAAAGGCCAACTGGAGATCTCTGTAAAAAGATTTTTTTTTTCTTTATACTTGAGTTGAGACTTTCTCACTTTTGCTGCTGGACTCAATGGGATTGTTTAACACTCTTCCACTCAGCAGTAGTTAATCAGAACACCCACTAGTCACGATCAGACTCGATAGGATTTGAATATTATTTTCTGATTATATGAACCACAGTATGCTCATAAGGTGGTACAGGACTTGAATCTTGCTGTTCTTCTGCAGACCAACACAGGTATTCTCTGAACATGTGTTCATAGTAGTTAATAGAATCAGCTAGTAGCTAATAGAACTGGATTGAAGTGTCAGTATGGGGATACAGATGGTGCTATTGCACCAATACTGAGACCTCCTGTTAGAGCTTTAGCCATTGCTGTAGTGACCGTTGATATTTTTCTGCTATTATCCGTCTCTTGATGTTGCAGAAATACAATTGTGTTATATGTCTTGTGTTGTAAATCATTTGTCATTTGTTGTGCAGAAAAATTGGAAATCTAAAAACACACACATGGGGGGGGGGGTGGTTAGCCTCCCAAATGGTAGATAGAATACCAGCAACTTTAAGAAACAAATGCCCTCAATGGTTATTGCTAGACAACCACAGCAGTATTGCCAGCCTTGGTGTCTGTCAGTGAAAGGTTGGGGGAGGGGCAGGGCCCTATCCACAGCTGTTTTGGACTTTGAGGGGGGACTTAATGGATAAGGCTCAGCAGCAACCACCAGGCAACTTGCTGCCATGTGACTTGCATAATTTACCCAAGCACTAAGGTTGCCAGGTCTGTGTTGGAAAATACCTGGAGACTTTGGGGGTGGAGGCAGGATAGGGGAGGGGAGGGGCCTCAGCACAGTACAATGCCATAGAGTTCACCCTTCAAAGCAGCCATTTTTTCCAGGGAAGCTGATCTCTGCTGACTGGAGATCAGTTGTGAAACTGGGAGATCTCCAGACCCCACCTGGAGGTTGGCAAGCCTACCAAGCACAGCTGGCTCTGGGAAGCTAGCTGGAAGAAGACAGCAACTTGAAACACAAACTGACTGATGAATAAATCTTGTTTTTAAAGGAACATGTTTATTATGTAGTGATTGATCCCTACTCTGTTGCTTAGGTGAATGCATTTAGGAGGTGTCTGATAATGAAATAAAACTGGTCTCCTGAGTAAAGATAATCATGGTCTTTACACTCTTCTTAATGGATAAGCCTGTTTTAAGTGAATAAATATGTGAAACTCTGCTACTCTGCTACTCAGAGAGAACCATGTTAATGACCTTAAAGTTAATGGCCTTAATATTTATGTAGCACTTTTCATGAAGGAAAAAAACCCCACCTGAATGTAATCAATGGCATGTTTTCACTGCTTGGAGATGTTGGCATCTTCAGAGTAAATTATGGGGACGTGTTACAGTTCCTGATAACGCTGGAAATGTCTATAGCAGTAGGAATTCTCCTGTGAAAACTCTATTGAACAAGAACACCTGTCAAAGAGCTAAGGACAATTTAACAAGTTGCTTTAAAATAGGGGGAAATTGTCTGAAACTAAAGGTGACACAAAAGAACATTGTTGACCAGAATGCTCATTGAGAACATTTTCAAAAGGATTTATGACTAGAACTCTCAAAGGATATTGCTGATTCTTGCGATTCACATTTGGACTGTTCTTATCCTGTTCAGTGCTATTGACATGGTCTAGTAAGGTCAGGACAGCTTGCATGGCAGTCATAATGAAATCCCAGCATTGATACGGCCACGTTTTCCTGCTGGAGAATACTTCTCCCCCATTTCCATCGCCTGTGCTGGAGGAAGCAATTATTTGGAAGCACTATCAGTTCTAAAATAATCACATTAACAAGATTCAGAGAAATTACATATTCCAAAAATGTAAAGCATTCCTGCTGGGTGGTCCTGAACATATTGACAATGAGCCAGCAAACGTGTTTATCTGCACTTTCCTAAGGGATGGTTCAGCTAATACATGGCCCTACATGCTGTGTAATGGGAGAGGGACAGTGCATCTCATCTCCCTGGCTATGCAGTGCACTTGTGAACCCCAGCACAGTGGCCATGCAGTATTGTAATGTCCAAATTTGATCAGATCTGCTGCATGTAATCTTCATATGAGTGTTGATTCACAGTTTTAATTTGGGAAATCAACTATACTTACAATGGCTACTAGTGTTACCTTGGTTAAATTTGGATATGGCACTGCTTCGTGGCATCAGTGGTCAGGCTGGCAGGTGGCTGGGTAGGGAAGGTGCACTCTTCACCCTTCTTCCTGTTTGCCATGAAGTATAAGCAAGTGTGTTATTCAAACCAGTACTTGGGGCTTTGTTCATCAGCACAACTCCCCTAACAATGATGTTACATAGCAAACTGCTTTTTAAACTTGCCTTCTGAATGAGAGCAGTTACATGGGATGATGGAAGCAATTAAAAAAAACCTGGATTTAATTCTAAATGATTTTTTTTTTTCTGGAGCATTTCCATTAGCATGTTTTTGGGGCATTCTATATCTTTCTTCAAATGCATGCAGTTATTGTGAACATTTTATAATGAGTATCAACAGTAGCCTAAAGATTTGTTTTAAATTTATAGTGCATATATTTAAAATGAGAGGAGAGGATGTGTGGGTACCTCCCTGGTGTACACAAGGCCTTTGGAGTCTCTCTTGTGGCACCCCACAAACCTTCCTGTGTATTGGGGTGGGGGGCAGATTTTTAGAAGTGGCATTCAGTTCAGTACAAAGCTGAAATTCCAGAGAGCAAGTGAAAGCACCCTGCCTTGTGCCTGTGCCTTTTCATTCCCCTAGTTTACTAGCAGATACGCACAAGTGACTTCTGCATTTGCCAGACCAAATAAAAAGTAGTACTCTTGTTATTAATAGTAATGCACAGGTTTTTTTTTTCTAGAGCGCTCTCATTAGCATGCCTGGCACTATGTGTACAAACATAGAATTTTTAAAAAGATCTTTGCCTTAATCCAAAGGGGAACAACAGACCATACGGCAGGAGAGTGCAGAGGATAAAACATATATAATTATAATAAGAGCTCTTGAAGGGGTAAATAATTTCTGAAGAAAAGGTGATTTTAAAAGAGCCATATTAAAAAGAGGACTGTAGCTTCACAATTGGCCCTTGAAGCTCTGGAAACCTAATTTTGTACAGAATGTGGGCCAAATCCATTCTCCCTGGATCAGTGCCTTGATGGCCCACTGTGTATTAGGATGTCTGCCATGGAGTCTATAAAAGAAAAATTATTCTTCCTCTCCCCTGTTTTCACGAGAAAGTGAGTTATGTTTGCTGCCAATGCTAGGATTAAACACTGACACCTACGGAATTAAAGAAGATATTTCACTTAACACCCACCAGAGACATATACGACTAGCACCATTCTGAAAAGGGTCTCTCCCTTGACATGGCACAATCCAGAGATTGATTCAGATGTCCTAAAGATTGAATTAAAAACACCTCTGGCCTTACAAAAGAATGTAGTGTAAAGAAAGCTCAACTTGTTAAAAGGACATTGGCAGAGAAATTTGAAGGCGTGAGCAAAAAGGAGCAAGAAACTGAATTGCTACAGAATAGCAGAGAGTTTGTCTTATCCCCCCCTCACAAACCTGTCTAATTTAAGCATCTTTTTGAAATCATATCCCTTACCCAGGGGTGCCGAACTCATTTGTTATGAGGGCTGGATCTGACATACATGAGACCTTGTTGGGCTGGGCCATGTTGGGTTGGGCTTGGCCATATCTGGCCAGGCCATGTGTGTACCTATTTAAGATTAGATAGCAAATATAGAAACTTCATAAAGGACACAAACAAATATATATATTTTAAAATTTAAAACATTAGCACTCAGTCTTAAAGTTGCTTTCTTTGCATTTCTCCCATGGGATCCAGTGTACTGGGAAAAGGAAGCTCTGGCTCTTTCCTTCCTTCCCCAGGGGACTGGGGTGTGGGGAGAAGCCTCAGACAATAGAAGGAAGAGAAGCTTGGCTCAGTAGCTCTGTTGTGTGATTGAGAGAGCCTGGAAAAACAAGCTCTGCGTCCCCTACCTTCCTCCCCAAGAGAGGAGCCTCAGCCAATGGAGAAAATAGAGGTTTTGCTCTGTAGCTCCTGTGCAATTAAGCAAGCCTTGCAAAGCAAACTGTTATGCAGATGGAAGCAAGATATAGGGAGAAGGAAGCAGATGACAGACAGTTGCTCGGGGGCCTGATTCGGCCCTCCAACTGCATGTTTGACACCCCTTACACAGTAATATGTACAATAAATGATCACTATTTTATAAGATGATACTTTATGTGTGGAAGCGTAGCATAAATATGATTCAGACATGTCTCACAATGTTCTTCTCAACATGCTGGAATGCTATTATTTTTCTTGTTCTCATTTCAGGGCTTTTAGAGACAGTTGGGATTCAGAAACTATTAGTTTTCCATTGTTCTAGGGTAGCAGTCTCAGTTAATATGAATAAAGAATTCCTTTGATTTGTAGCTACACCACTTGCTCATTTCTACATCACTGTGGAACTGTGGGAATTCCACCCAGCAGATATTGATGCTGCTGTGCTCACAGTCACTTCTGCCAAACTGAAAGAGAGGAAATCTTCCCAGGGTTTGATTACTATAATTTATTGATACCACAGAATCTGGCTTCCCTTAGTGTGGGGGATATGAATAGGCCTGACTATGTCATCTTCTGTCACAAACATTTATTGCTATGCTCACATAATATACTGGGGCAAATATCTGTGACCTGCTGGATTATATTTTTCTTGGTTTCATGTTAGGGAATGTATTTATAGATACAGGCCAGATATTGCAGAAATGTACTGAGGACATAAAGAAATGTGCTACTGCTAGCTAGGTAACCAGTATTCTAACAGTAATTCATACATCCTCAGAAGGAAGTCCTATTGGTTTTACAGGATATATCAACATGTAAGTATTCATAAAAAGGTAAAGGTAGTCCCCTGTGCAACACCAGTCGTTTCCGACTCTGGGGTGACGTTGCTTTCACAGTATTTTCACAGCAGACTTTTTATGGGGTGGTTTGCCATTTCCTTCCCCAGTCATCTACACTTTCCCCCCAGCAAGCTGGGGACTCATTTTACCGACCTCAGAAGGATGGAAAGCTGAGTCAACCTGGAGCTGGCTACCTGAACCCACTTTCTGCCAGGATCAAACTCAGGTCGTGAGCAGGGAGCTCAGACAGCAGTACTGCAGCTTTACCACTCTGCATAGGATCTGAGATTTCTCCTGTTGAGTTATGCAGCTTTACCACTCTGCATAGGATCTGAGATTTCTCCTGTTGAGTTATGCAATTCTATGATAACTTGAATGCAAGCCTTCAACAATTTGCTCAAGAGGCAATTGTGCTGCAGTCAAAGTGACCCCAGATAGGTGTCTGTCAAGGGTTGGTGATTACATTCCTGCTTTAAGATGCCTTGTTACATTAATCAGTAGTTAAAAATATAACATGTTTAAATCTTCTTTGAAAGTTGAAGTGCAACTGGAATGTAATTCTCCCTCCTGCTCTGAATCATCAGTGTGTTGAGAATGAAGACGGCTGATTGCTAAATATATTTATATATCTCTGCTACATTTCCCCCCAGTACCGTCTCTCTCCTTTTGGTAATTAAAGACAGTGATTATAATATCAATTATATTATACTGGAATCTCTTGTTAAGAGTGAGTAGGGTCATATTATAGCTGTGCAATTGCACTTCTGTAGTTGAAGTTGCTGACATTTCCTATAAAATGGAGAAAAAACACTTTTTATCTTGGGAACTGTAAAAGAGAGGAACTGAAAACTGCATTGTAAAATTTATAAAAAGATTGAATAGGCTGCATTAGCTGTTAGGGGATAGACTTCTAGCCTTTTCCAGCTTTAGTCTTAAATAATTTTTTTTTCTAATGGTGGAAATAATTTTCAGTTTTCCCAGTCTGTTGTTGAGGGGTAAATTTGCATTGACTGAGTTTGTGGCACAAACATTTCTTATATAGGAAGAATGTCAGACCGATTTTGCACTACACGTGTTCTGGGTGAAGAACCCTTTTGTTACCAGGGCTTCTCTCCGTTTTTGCACCAAGTTGCCCCTGAGCTGCGAGTTGGCACGCCGCTATTCCACAGCAAGTGGAAACCGCTTGTCAGAGGACCTCACTTGCTGTGGCGTGCCAACTCACAGCTCCGGGGCAACTTGTGCAAAAACAGAGGCTGATTCTGCAGTACATGCTTGCGTCAGTGTTCAGCCAGGCCTGTTTCCCCCGACTCGGATTATTTATTTCTGCACCACAGCCTCCCCACCCAGTACATCCCTGAGATTAGTTTCTGCACTAATATTATCCCAGAGCATTCCCTGTGTCTCTTCCTGTCGCTCTTCAGTGTTTCGCCACTGAAATCTCTACCTCCTGGGTTTTTTTCCATTGGAGGCATGGTTTTGTTACAACCTGACCAATTGTTAACAACCTTACAGGCTGCATTGTTTTATGTGCTTGCTTTAAACCAGCATGCTGATTGACTGCCTGTGTTGCCGCCTGTGCTTGAAACACTTTTTTTTGTTTGTTTTCAATAAGTTTTGAGAATGCCCCAAACTTGCTACTGCAGCATGCCTGCGAACGGCAGTGTGGCAGTAAACTGAAGTCAGAGAGTGCTTGTAGCACTTGTAGAAATAGAAGATAATAAAATCCATGGGGAATGCTGTTCTCCATTGAACATTATGCTAAAAAGAGTGGGGGGGGGGAGAAGATTTCTCTTGCAGAGAGTGTGGGAAAGAGAAAGAGCAGAGAGATGGGGCGAGAGAGATGGGAACTTCCCCCCTTCTCTCCTATGTTACTGTCCTTCATCTCCACAGGCCTCCTGTTTCTCCCCCCCCCTCCCTGGTGCCTATAGGGTGCCGCTGGGCACTCCCCAACCCGCCCTGCTGCTCTCAGCTTCCCGAGTTGTAGATGCGGGACTCTGAGAATGGCTGGATGGCGTGCCAATGTGAGATCTCCTCCGAGACTGGCTTATTGCAGGGAGACAGCCTTGGTGCAAGGCAGAGCAGCCCAGCTGCCCCTTTTCCAGGCCCAGGGGTGGGGGGGGGCAGGCTCCTCCACCCAAACCCCACTTCTACCTGTATGGCCTTTCCTTTCACTGCCCCGCTCTGGCTGCTGCCACTGCTCTGGCCACCCCGTTTTACCCAGCACTCTCTCCCCCACCGCTCTCCCCACTGCCACAGCTACTCTCACCACCCCAGTCTCCCCAGCACTCTTGTGGCCCTGCTCTCCCCACTCAACTACACTCGCCGCCCCCACTCTCCCCGCTACTCTCTCTCCATCACTCTCACGGTTCCACTCTTGCCACTGCCGCTCTCACTGCCCCGCTCTCCCCGCAGCTGCAGCTGCTCTCGCCACCCCACTCTCCCCACCTCTCTCATAGCTTTGCCACTACTCTCACCGCCTCCTCTCTCGCAGCCGCCCTCGCTGCCACCACCCTCACTGTTGCTGCCGCCGCCCTCCTTTTTAATTTATTTATTCAACTCTGGTTGGGGAGACAAATTGCCTACATATTTGAAAAAATGAAACGGCATGTGTGTTGTGTGTGTGTTCTTGCATGGCTGTGTGTTGTTTATAGCCATGGCACAGCAGTTTTTTGCGGTTGCATTGAGCAAAATTATGTTGTTACCAAGTGGGGAGCGGGGGGCATGGCCCCTGTATTAACCCCCTCCTTCTCCCCATAGGGCCCCTCCGTTCAGTGCCGCCACCCCGCCACCCACCCCTTCCCTTTGCACACACACTCAGCACATTGCCTGTTTGCCTGCCACGGCAGCCTGTGCCTCCTTTGCCGGCTCGCCACCACCGCTACCACCACCCGCTCCTCCTTTCCCATCCCTTCCCTTTGCCTCCCCCGCGTGATCACGGCAGGGCCCAAGCGCTGCATGGTGGGGGGAGGTGAAGTGAAGGGATGGGAAAGGAGGGGCAGGCGGCAGTAGCAGTGGCAAGCTGGTGAAGGAGGCACAAGCCGTGATGGCAGGCAGGTGGGCAGCGCATTGGGGGGGTGCAAAGGGAAGGGAAAGGGGGGGTGGGCTGTGGTAGTGGCAGGCTAGTGAAGGAGGCAGCAGGCGGGTGGTGCAGTGGGGGGGGACAGAAAAGAGAGAAACTCGTGGAGTTTGTGTGAAGGGCTCCTCCATGCAAATGGGACCATCTGGCCCCGTGGTCCCCCCCAAAAATGTATTACCTCGGGGGCCCCTCCACCCAAAATTTTCTGGCTACAGGCAGAAACACAAATGAGGAATGGTTTTTTTTTTTAAAGGGTTGTTGGGTCACAGTAGGCATGTCAGAAAAGGAGGAGGGATGGAGGGCGTGATCACCAGGACAGGGAGGGGAAAAATAGACCCGAATGGAAGAGTTCTGCTCACACTGCCAACAGCCGATTCAAAATGGAAACACCTGTAAAAAGAGGAGTTCAGAAAACCTGCAATAAGCTTTGCAGAAGCCATATCAAACCCCTGTTCCGGATTAACATGTGCGGAACTCTTTCCAAACTCCGAAATACTTTGTCAGCATGCTCCGGGGCAGGAGACTGTGCAGAATCAGCCAGAGAGAAGCCCCAGTTGCAAAAGGGCTCTCCACCTGGAACAAGCATTGTGCGAAATCGGTCTCAGTTTCTGTGGTACAGTAAATAACTACAGGAAATTAGTAGTTTGTACCATCAAATTGTTTCCTGTATAAGGCAACTAATCTTTAACAGGAGCCATATTTTAAACTTAGCAATGATAGGGGCCAGGAGAATTGGTACAATTCACTAACATATTCATATATGAGATAAAACACAGGTACAAGCCTTCTCAAGCATTTGTAGAAACAGAAATAAATCTGTTCCTGTATTATGCATATAAATAAAAGCTTCTTTTTCCATAGGTAAAACTTTATCTTTGGGAACAGAAGATCCCTTTGCCCATGCCATTGGATACACAGGAGAAGAACATAAGAGAAGCCATGTTGGATCAGGCCAACGGCCCATCCAGTCCAACACTCTGTGTCACACAGTGGCAAAAAATTTTATATATACACACACACTGTGGCTAATAGCCACTGATGGACCTGTGCTCCATATTTTTATCTAAACCCCTCTTGAAGGTGGCTATACTTGTGGCTGCCACCACCTCCTGTGGCAGTGAATTCCACATGTTAATCACCCTTTGGGTGAAGAAGTACTTCCTTTTATCCGTTTTAACCTGTCTGCTCAGCAATTTCATCGAATGCCCACGAGTTCTTGTATTGTGAGAAAAGGAGAATCTCTCAATATGAGGTATCTCTCAAAGCAGGAGCTATTGTGAGAATCAGCCATGGTGCTCCTGAGTCCAAATTGATATTCCAACCACTGGAATTCTCAATCACGTTCACCTTTAGCCCACTCAACCAAACAAACAGCAGTTCCCCAGCTATCACAACTCAGAATTTTAAGCAGTCCCACAAACCTCAGAATGAAGTCTTTCAAAACTCAGAAATTCTCAGCAACTTCTCCAGCTGTCTCAGCTATCAGAGCTGCTCTGTTCTGTTCTGCTCTCTCTCAGACCTCTGGATGGGCCGTTGGCGTGATCTAACATGGCTTCTCTTATGTTCTTAATGTATTGTGAACTGTCCTGAGGCATGGGGAAAGATGGTATAAATGTTTTAATAAGATAATTAAAAGCATTTTTGTGTGTCTTAGAGTTAGTAACTGGATCTAATTGGATCGAACAGACAACTGATGAATGAGAGAGAACTTTTGCAGCTGTAGACTGCTGGTTCTCCTTTAAGCCAGAGTGCTGTGTTTACACCTGACTCTTCAAGGCATTGCATGAAATAGGATTTTCCATAACTGATCAGGCCATTTAGTTCATCATGATATTATTTGTCATCTTTGAATACTTTAATAAGAATATTATTGTTCCATCTTACTTCCTCTGTCACACTTTTTTCAGAGGTTTCTCAAGGGGATTGTTTTATGTGGCAATTTCCCTCTCTAAGCATGCAAGCCACACTTGTTAGTAGTTGATATATGTAAGCCACATATTTTATTAGGGTGGATGTGTTCATATGGGGTTCTTATTGATTTTTTTCACATTCCAGTCAATGATGAAGTGAAGCAATAACAGACTGTGTATGTGCTGCCCTTGTTTTCTTTATCTCTGCTGTGACTTGGACACAGTTGTAATTTGTTTTTGTTTTTTTAGATATACAAAGTACAGTGGAGGGAAAATAATTCTCTGCAGGAGAAAAGATATAGAATTATATTTCCAAGCAGATTCAACCTGAGTTGCTGCCTTCTGTGACACTTCAAGTTTTGCTTTTTATTTGTTTTCTCATTAATTGTTTAACTTGGCTGGATGAGTTCTCATCTAGTAAAGAGCATGATCCAGCCAAACAACTGATGAATGAGAGAGAACGTTTTAAGCCATGTCAGTGAGATGTTAGTAAAATCCATGGAAGATAGGTTTATCATTGGTTATTAGACATGATGGCCAAAGGGAAGATACATATTCAGAGACAGTATGCCAGTGTATACCAGTTGCTGGGAAAGACAGCAGCAGAGGAAGGCTGTTGCCTTCTTATCCTGCTTGTGGTCTTCCTAGGGGACATCTGTTCAGGTCTGATTGCTTGGTTTGATCAAGAAGGGCTCTTTTATGATTTAAACATAAGCTTAACACTTCTGTAGAATATTGGGCTGGGTTATAGCAGACTTGAAGTTAAAATATTTCGCATAACTATCGCATACCACATGATCTGCTTGGAGCCCTTGTCATGTGATTGATTTGTATTTTCCCATGGTTAGTAACACAGTTCAAAGATGGCTACAGTTCAGCTAAGCAGTTTACCAGTAAAGTTACATCGGTTGACACAGTGACTATAATGTTATTGAGTTCACCATTTGTATAAATAGAGAAATGCCCAAGAAGACCAACACAACTACTTTTAACTTTAAAAGGGGTAACTTCTCTGAGATGAGGAGTCATGTGAGGAGGAAACTGAAAGGAAAGGGGTAAATAGGGTCAAAACCCTTGGGGAAGCTTGGAGGCTATTTAAAACTATGATCCTAGAAGGTCATAAAATATATACCACGAGTCAGGAAAGGAACAAATAGGAATAGAAAAAGACCTGCATAGTTAGCAAAGTAATGGAAGCTGTAAAAGGTAAGGATTCCTTTAAGCAATGGAAAGCTAGTCCAAGTGAGGTTAATAAAAGGGAACACAGGCTGTGGCAAATCAAAAGCAAGGCTGTGATCAGGCAGGCAAAAAGGGACTATGAGGAGCATATTGCAAAAAGTATAAAGACCAATAAAGATTTATTCAGATACATTAGAAACGAGAAACCAGCCAGGGAAGCAGTGGGGCCTTTGGATGACCAAGGGGTAAAAGGATTACTGAAAGAGGGTAGGGAAATGGCTGAGAAGCTGAATGCATTTTTTGCCTTGGTCTTCACTGTGGAAGATGAGAAGTGGAGGGACAGTGGCTCAGTGGTAGAGCATCTGCTTGGTAAGCAGAAGGTCCCAGGTCCAATCCGCTGCCAGTCTGAGCAGACAATACTGACTTTGATGGACCAAGGGTCCGATTCAGTATAAGGCAGCTTCATATGTCCATATGTATCAAGTTTCACTTTTGGCCAGGCTTTTTAATCCTGTTACGCAGTCATGGTGGCTGAGGCAATAGAGTGCCAAGGTGGCAGTGGCCATGGTGTTCTCCTTGTAGCTGCTGCCTTATTTCTTATTAAGAGGCTGATATAGCTGTGAGAGCAAGAAATGCCACTGCTGCTGCTTCACCACCCACTGCCTCCTTCTCATTAAGAGGTGATTGCTGTGCTCAGACCCAAGCAACCCTCCTTGTGAGGCAGAAGAGAGATGTTTGATCCAGGTATGGGCACATCAGGTGCTTCCAGTACTCATTGTCTGCAGACTCAGCAGAAGCATTAAAAGCATTATATAGGCATTAAAATTATATGTCATTACAGAGAAAAAGGCTGTGTTTCTCAACCATTTTGCACACTATGCAGAAGAAAGCCTAAATTTGCTATCAGACCCCTTCAGAGTCCTGTTTCTTCTCCTGCCTTCTGACCTAGACACTTGCAAGAGTCTAGTGACCCACTTTTGGATCCTGACCTATCGTCTGAGAAATACTACCATATTTTTCTTTGATATTTTAATCACTCTACTTATCCATGTGTGATTGTCATGATGCTTAATAGCATCTAACTTAATACCTAGCTTTTTTCTTAGCTCTGCATTTGATGAATCTAGGAATATACACAGTAATTGGGGTTATGATTCGTTTTCTCTATTATTTTAAATTCTTTTTTTATATTTATGATCCCTATTTTTCTATCCCATTAATTTATATTAGTTTTGTATAAGGATTTCTTTGTAGAAAAAACCCAGCAGGAACACATTTGCATATTAGGCCACACCCTCTGACACCAAGCCAGCCGGAACGGCTTTCCTGTGCATTACTACTCAAAGAAAGCCCTGGTTTTTATGGGAGATAACATTTGTCTGCACCTTTTTTTTCATTTTTTTAACTCTTTGGGGCTAATGTAGTTCCAAATTTCAGGCTATAGGATACATATAGGATTTCTCTCCTTGACTGCACAGTCTGGATTTGTTTGTTTCTGTTTTGCAAGTATAGAAAACAAGATAGGGGAAAATAGCCTGTATCTTGTGAACAAAGTATAAATCTCTTTAATAAAGAGCAATTGCTCAAAATGTGTGTGTGTATTTTAAACCAGTTTTTATAGCACTCCTCTATGTTTTCTTGTTTCCTTCTTTTGATTGGTGCAGCCCTCATTTCTGGTTAGATTTTCCAAAGAACATATTTTCATATTGCAGTTTTCATGAACACAAAATTAGGTTACTGGTACAAAAAAGTAAAAGATGAGTGAGGTGATCTAGTATTCTAGTATACATGGAAATATTGACACTTGTGGCAGAAGTGCAACGTACAGCTTGCATTTGTTTGAGTTTTCTTTCTATTGTACAAGAATATTTTTCAGCCTATATTCTGTAATGATTATAAATATAAAGTGTATATACCAGCAACCATAGTAGTTCTATACTGGTATCAAACTATGCAAAACTGAATTATTCAGAAGAGCATTTTTACACAGATGATAGGGGTTATACTATTACAGAAGGGTTTGGAAAGATGCTTTAATGAAGGAAAAGGGATTATGGATTTTTCTGCTTTATATACTATGTACTATCTTTTGCTGTGTGTATTGTCCTGCTATGTAATTGCAATTTTGAACATGTCATGCTTTGTATCAGATTTCTGCTTAGTTTCAGGTTTCTGCAGTCCTAATCCAGTTATAGTTTACTGGATGCCCCATCCTGTTGATTGTATTGATTTATACTGTATAATCCACCTTTAGTCTCAATGAGAAAGGCGGATTATAAATAACAAATAAAAAAGTTTTAAATATGAAATATTCTAGAATTTTCTTTAGGATTACAGTTAATGCCATGCAGTGCTATACTAAACAAAGGCTTCACTTCTGTTGTTTGCAGTGTTAGGGTTGCCAGCTGGAGAGCATGGGGGGGAACATTTGGGGTAGAAAGAGGAAAAACAACATTGTGCAGTGCTGTAGTGTCACTTCCAGCTACCTGGAAGTGAAATCACAGCATCATGTGACACAGTCCCCCCCCCCCACTCCCATTTTGCTCCTTCCACTACATAGGCAGGGGTTGGGGCTGTGTGTAGGGTTGCCAAGTCCAATTAAAGAAAAATCTGGGGACTTTGGGGGCAGAGCCAGGAGACACTGGGGGTGGAGCCAGGAACAAGGGTGTGACAAGCATAATTGAACTCCAAGGGAGTTCTGGCCATCACATTTAAAGGGACAGCTCACCTTTTTAAATGCCTTTCTTCCATAGGAAATAATTAAGGATAGGGGCACCATCTTTTGGGGCTCATAGAATTGGACCCTCTGGTCCAATCGTTTTGAAACTTGGGGAGTATTTTGGGGAGAGGCACTAGATGCTATACTAAAAATCTGGTGCCTCTACCTCAAAAAATAGCCCCCCCAGAGCCCCCAATACCCACGGATCAATTCCCTATTATTCCCTATGGGAATCATTCTCCATAGGGAATAATAGAGTGCCCAGTAGACATTTCCCTCCCCCCCACGCTTTCTAAAGGGGGGGAGGGCCTCCATACGAGGGAATCCCCCTCCCTGCCCCCTCCCTCTCTCTCTCACACACACACACACAAATACTTACTTGGTCTTCTTCCGGAGAACTGTGCCTGCTGTGAAAACGAAAGCAAAGAAGGGAGGGGCCGTTCTCCGAAGCCCTTCCTGTTTCCTCCTTCCTTCCCAGCCTTAAAGGGACAGGGATTTTACAAACTGCTCAGGAGCTCTATAGGTATGTTCTCCCCCCCTCCACCCCCCCACCCCCCCGGTTCTCAATTTTTGAAGACCGGGAGATTAAGCTGGGAACCCAGAAGTCTCCCGCTAAAGCGGGGGGATTGGGACCCCTAGCTGTGTGGGCACTGGGCAGGAAATTGCTAGCCACGTCAGGCAGCTTGGCAAGACTAGTCTACATAGAAAGATGTCATTTTAGAGAGATGCTTAAAAGTTTCTTTATTTCCACTCCTTGACAGACTTAAATGTAGCAGTATTTTAAGATGGTTATAAGTTAGCAGTCACATATCTTGGGTTGATGTTGGCTCTGGGCTGTGGTGCAGAGTTATGTATGGGATCGACTTAAAATTTGTTGTTTCTGCAGAGAGTTTTTCATATGTTGTGAAAATATGTCACATGCTTTCATTCATCTTAAAGTTTCTCATTTTTAACTTATTTCAATACTGTGTTTATACAGTACTACCAACTACTATCTAAAAATGTCCTTGCTCCAACTAAAGTATTCATTTTCTGAGAGACTGATAGAAAGGTTACTCTTTAGGTGGCTTGGAAATCAATCCTTAGTGCCTCAGTTCTGATTTCACAAATCATATCAATTTCAGGAGGGGTGGATGACAGTTTGGAATTAACTCTGGTGAAATTACATTTTACTCAAAACACAACAGGCAAACTTTCCAGAGAACTTTTTTGAAGAAGTCCCACCCCATTTATTTTCATTTAGTTTGTAGGGTTGAGGGAATGTCAACCTGAAAATTCAAGATGAAATTCAGTCACTGGACTGAAACCTATGTTCTCTTGCTTCAGACCAACATGGCTATTCACCTGAATAAGTCAAGGAACCTGTGTGTGATGATGTGTTTCTCAGGAAACGCTAGAGTGGGGATTCATTTTTGCAACAATTTAACTCAAAGCAATGAGAATATCACAACACTGGGTCGACCTATCTTAGAATTCCTGCTGGGAATGCCTACTGTGTTGCTTTACACTATTCTCAAGTACTTCCTAGTAGCTACTGTTCACAGGCAGAGTGAACCTCTTTCCCTCCTGCCTCTGAAACACTATTCTTTTCTTCTGCTGGGGGTGGGGGGGTGGGCTTTGGGGTTGTGGTGATATATAATTTTCCAGTAGACAGAGATTGCTTCTCCTCTTCCAGGGCTTGCTCAGGGTCAGTAATGACTTCTGCAAGAACGATTTATTGACTTCTCCACTCTGGCCAGAATTAAAACTGTCACCATTGAGCCTGTAATCCCTAGACAGTAACATTGGTTTCTCAGTCAATCTGAGGGAAAGGCTGCTTTGGTTACAGAGCAATTAACAAGCTTATTTCATGGTGGATGACTGAGGAGGAGTAGGGGAAGGAGGGAAGGACAGTCAGTTTCTGGATTGAATTGTTTTTTCTCCTGTACTCCATCCTTCTGCCCCCTTTTCAAATTCTCTGCATTTGTTTGCATTTTTACTGTATTTAATGATGAATGAATGGTAGGTTGTATTTGAATAATAAGAAATCTTAATAAGAAGGTTAAGGTTTCTGGGCTCAAATATTGGTTTTGTTGCATTTGCCTACTTACCTGGAATTTACAAATGGGTATAGTATTTCTAAATGGTATTTAAAGCAGGCAGACCCCCCCCCCCCCCCCCATTTCTAGCTCCAAAATGGGACCTCTGCATGGAAATCTGTGTGAGTAGTACAGAAAATTCTTTGTAGGAGCTCCCATCTGTTTTGGTTTAATTCTGTATTGCTAGAATCTGTTGTGTGCAGCAAAACTGGACACCTTCTGCCTTATATTGGAAGATATACTTTGTTGCTCTCTTCGTAAAAAATCATGTCTTGTTTTTTTCTAATTGGGATGATGTGCTTTTCTTCTTTCTTACTTAAATTTCCAAGTCTGGCCAGTTAAACTTATTTTAAAAATGTCAAGCTTAAAACTGTGTTTCTGGTTAAAAATTGTGAACAAGTAACATTAATGATTCTCTGATCTTATTTTGTCTCCGTAAGGACTTCAGTTTTGCTGCACACAACAGTTCACAAACATATACTACCACATATATCACTTCTTTAGTATTAAAAATAGAATAATGGCAACATTTTTGAGGGGGATTAACAATATTTTACCTTTGCAGTGACTGTTTATCACATTGCATTTCCCATACAAGTAAATGGCTATGGAATTTCTGCTGACACAGTTGTAACCCAAGTCAGCATGTAGCAACATACCATGAATATTTTCAGTGGCCCTAAAATAAAAAAAAGGGAACAGAGCAAACCAAAATAGTATCAAATATATACCAGCACCATACAATAATTCTGTTCTAAAGTGCCCATTATCCTGTTGGATGTACTTCGAACTATATCTTGCAATAAATCCTGTTTAATTCTAATGATGGTGATTTGCATAATGGGAATTTAAAGTATCAGATGGATATCCTGCATTGTGCAGTAGTTCAGAAAAACTCAATATCTGTATAAAATTCTACAGTCACTCATTACAATTTCATTCCAGCCTCAAAACCTTTTAATGGATATGTTATTTTTGATAAGTATTAAATTATTGGTCTGATACCAAATTTCAATCAGTAATACACTTGGACAATAGTTACATCCAAGTTAATATGCAAAATTGCACTGTACAAAGTAAGTGAAATCAAAATGACTGGAAAACTTAATATTGCTAGAGGGCCAGTTTGAAGCAGGTAGCTGGAGAGCTGAACTGAGATCTGGGGCACTTTTACCAAACCTCCATAATCAGAAAGCATGCTGGTTGACCCTGGGCCAGACACATGCAACCATACTACCTCGCAAGGTTGTGATGATAAAATATGCCACCCTGAGCTTTTGGGAGGAAGGACAGGATAAAAATGCACTAAACAGAAAAAGAGATCCATATTGCCCTCTGATTATTAAATATTGAAAAGATGCCATCTGCATACTTATAATAGTAAAACTAGTGTGGTTTGTTATGGTTGCACAAAATAGTATATGCCTCCAGTCAGTCAGTGTTTATTATAACAGTCATAAACAAGGTAAAAAGCACAAATTTATCAGTAATAAAAAAGTACAAATCTAATATATGTCCATATAATACAACAACATTAAAATGTACATAAAATTTTAGTACTAGCCGTAGTTATTTGTAATAGCTCCACAAAGTCTACACCAAAAGAGAAAGCTCCTATGATTTAAGGGTGCATTCACACTTCTCTAAATAATGACCAATTTCGCACTCACCCTGCCCCACTCTAATGTTCCTCTTTTTAGCGTGGCGCCCTTCCAATTTCCCGCTCTCTGCCCCAGCCTGTGTCACCATTTTTGCATGGCAAAGAGAAACCGCTAAAAACCAGTTTCTCTTTGCCATGCAAAAACGGCTGAGGCCCCGGGGCAGATAGTGGGAAATCGGAAGGACACCACGCTGAAAAGAGGAACGTCAGAGTGGCATAGGGTGAGTGGGAAATCAATCAATGTGTTTTACAATTGGATTTTTACTGTGTAAGAATAGCAAAAATCCAGTTGCAAAATGCATTATTTAGCATAGTGTGAATGCACCCTAAAACTAGTTTAGATGGAGATATTGGCCAATTACCAGCCACTTCTCCTGAAAGCAGAACTGAAAGTGAAATCTGAAATAGTCTTGGCTAATTCAAGTGAAAACAATAGATGGGAGGATCCAAAGATATAAAAAAGTTTCATCCTCTGGTATGAAATCAAATGTTCTTGAGAACCCACCAGTTTGGCTTATGTATGTATATGTTTGGGATATTTGGTTGATGTCTAACAGTTCAATCATGTTTGTTCTAGAAATGCTGCTTTTCTGCACCTGCTCAGAAAAGCATTATTTTTTGTTGCTTTTGCTGCCAACATAAACATCACTTTAAAATAACTGCCCATTTACACTATCAGATTAGAAGAATAGCATTAAAACCCAACCTGCTTATTGGTTCAGTTGCTGAACTGTCTGAATCTAGAATATATCTACTTATGTATTTTCACACATGGGAACTGTAGTGTATTTCCTCCTCCACATTAGTTAAAAACTGTACACATTAGAGACCTGACCCAACTATGACTCTGGGGCAAGGGGGAGATTGATTTCCTTACTGTGCAGGTGCAAAAGTGACAAAATTAAACTGATCTATTAAGACTGCCTAGCTTGTTGTTCAAGTCTAGTGGCAAACAGGAAGGCAAACTCTCTTTACTTATATTAGGAGACCTTTCATTCATTCAGACTTCTGTGTACTGGTATTATTTAGCCTGCTTCACCTCGGTTGAAACTTCAGCTTAACTATGTTGTGTGGGTCAGGTTGCAACTACGTGTATCATTGAGTTTTCACTGGAAACCATCAATTTATTCTTTATTGATTAGATTACAATAAACATAATATTAATTGCACAAAGGAGGAGGTCTGGCATAGTAAATTAGAACATGGAGTAAAAACTGTTTGTCTCATTGAAAAATCAAATTGTTATTGAATTGAATCACAATATTGAATTGTGCTAATTTAAAAATATTGAGCTTGGATATAAAAGAAAGCTAATCAAAATTGGAAACAAGAACCCAATTTTACTGCATTAATGTTGGAAACATACACTTCCTTTTGCTGAGAGACTTTGTAACTTTTAATTTTGTACAGTAGGAAGTTTTTGTACAGTAGGAAGATTTTGTAACTTTTAATTTTGTACAGTATAGAATCTTTTGCAAGCTAAAAATGAAAGGAACAGTGAAATTTGATGGACTTTTGTATTCTAGTCCTGCAAACTATATGCCAAGTTATGTAGGTGAATGTTCCCTGGACAAAATTCTGGCTTAGCTGAAGCAACTGGATATTTGATTGTTCTGAGGATAATTTTCACTCTCCTGTTGTAAATGACCCATAAGTCAATAACCAAGTAATGAGTCTCCAACAAGCAGTAACCAGCAAATGTCTTCAGAATGATCTTCAGAATTAGGAGGCTATGTCTATATGTCTTCAGAATAAGCTATGTCAGCCTTACTATGTAGCTTCAGCATCAAAGAGAGATCATTACTGAAGGGGTCACATGTCTGCTCACATGAATCAGGCATTCGGGACTAAGGCAGGGCTCCTTAAGAATCCTCTTGATATTTTATGCTTATGTCTGTGTGCATGTGTATATCATTGTACAAATTTGCTGTGGGTTGAACCCAAAGAACTACACAAGCTCTACATGCCACAACTGTTTGGCAGTTTCTACATGATGCACCATTTGTGATTATAGGGACTTAAAAATCTGTGGTAATTTTTCTGATCATATCTGAAGACCTTGAATGTATATTAAGATCTGGTACCCAATATTCCTGTTGTGAGACAATAACATTTGTGTGCGTTGCAATAACAGTTTTGCTGACAAAACATCTATATAGAATTACAGAGAATTAGATTTACAGAAATATATATATATATATATATGTATATATATATGTGGTCTATATAGAATTTTATATACAGAAGTTATCATAGTAATCCTTACAACAGCTCTGTAAAGCAGTTCAGTATTATTATTCTCAGAGGCTGACAAAGACCAGCTTCTATAGAGTCACAATAAGTTTGTGAATGAAATAAAATTTCATTGATCTTTTGTGGTAGTCAACCATGAACAATATTAAAGCAAAATCCCCATGTCTTGGACTACCCTACACCTGCAGTTTATGCGTTTTTCTCTTCTGGAGAATTCCAAAGCACTTGCCTAAAATCTGTAGTCACAAGTTTCTAAATACAAGAACGAAGTTTGAGCCCAGTGACACCCTTAAGGTCAACAAAGTCTTATTCAAGGTATAAGCGTTTATGTACATGCACACTTCTAAAGTGTGCTCACACACAAAAGCTTATACCTTGAATAAAACTTCATTGGTTTTAAAGTTGCTGCTGGACTCAAACTTTGTTCTGCTGCTTCAGACCAACATGGCTTAGGGTTGCCAAAACCCAGTTGGGTGCAGGGGATCCCCTGGTTTGGAGGCCTTCCCCCCACTTCAGGGTTATTAGAAAGCAGGGGGGGGATTGAATGTCCACTGGGCACTCCATTATACCTTTGGAGATGAGTCCTCATAGGGCAGGGGTGGGGAACCTCCGTCCCGAGGCCTCTATGAGGCCCTCGAGGTCACTTGGTGTGGCCCTCAGGGATTGTTGGGCTGAACTGAGCCATGTGGCAGCCTCTCTAGGGCCTGGCTGGCCAACGAGGATTGTGGGGCCCAGCCCTGCTGAGTAGCAGCCTCCCCAGGGCCAGGCAGGAATCTCAGGGCCCAGATGTACTGTGCAGCAGCCGCCTTGGGGCCTGGCTGGCCAGAATTGCTGCAGGGCCTGGAAAAGTTACTGTCACAGTTCAGTTTTCATGTGATTATCTCAGATGGTGTGGCCTAATATGCTAATGAGTGTGTGACCTAATATACTAATATTAGGGGATGTGGTCTAATATGCTACTGAGTTTCTGCTGGGCTTTTTCTACAAAAAAGCCCTGGACCTATGCATTTGCCTAGTGCAGCGAGCCGTGTGTGTGTGTGTGCCAGATTTGGCTCTCCCCATATGACTTCAGATAGAAAAACAATTATTTGCATTAATTTTGCTGGCCTGAATCATTCTCCCTTGGTGCAGCACTGTTTTTTAAGTTGCTAATTTTTTATGGCCTGCGAATGATGTTATAAATATCCATATGGCCCTTGGCAGAAAAAAGGTTCCCCACCCCTGCCATAGGGTATAATGGAGAAACAATCCATTAGTACCTGAGGCTCTGGGGGGCTGTTTTTTGAGGTTGCTACACCATATTTTCAGCATAGCATCTGGTGCCTCTCCCTAAAAAACTCCCCATGTTTCAAAAAGATTGGACTAGGGGGTGTAATTCTATGAGCCCCCCAAAAAGATGCCCATTATATCCAATGGAAAGAAGCACGCAGTCCCTTAAAATGTGATGGCCAGAACTCCCTTCAGAGGTCAATCATGCTTGTTATAACCTTGTTCCTGGCTCCACCCCCAAAGACTCCTGGCTTCACCCCCAAAGTCCCCAGATATTTCCTGAGTTGGACCTGCCAACCCTAACACGACTACCCGCCTGAATCTTCCTAAATACAAGTAATGGCTGTGCTAGGATAGGACCAAGTAGTTCCTCTCCCACCCCCTTCTTATGCTGATTTCTTAAGTGTCCTTTGATTGGATAGAGGCAGAGCACCCCTGGCATTTCTGCCTGCCAAACAGCCCAGGATCTTATCTCTTAAAGAATCCACTGGGTTGGCATTTGGGGATCTGTGCCTTGCCAATAGTAGGTCAGTAGGTGATAAATAGGTCTTGGTTTTCTGATATGTATGTGATGCAAGCTGTGAATTTTGCCTGCCGCTCACAGATTCTTGGCCTGGAAAAAGGCAAATGGCCACTACTTCAGGCTTCAATAGATTGTAACTTGACTGATTCATTTTTGCTAAGATAATATCAACACAAAACATTTCCATTAGGCTACAATACATACGAAGCACTCCACATTTTAGAATACTTTCTTCTGCGGCTTTAAATAATTCATACTTCCAAATCTGGAAAATACTTACTCATAAACAACCAGCATATATATTGCTTGTAACTCTCTCTGAAATAGGTTTGGGCATGGTTAGTCTGTTGTGGAACTTTCCCCCTTTTTATTTAATACAATGCATGAAGCTGAGGGTGTAAATTTGCATTATGTGCAATGAGGTAGGGAATGATTTTTTTTTTATTTACCAAATTTAATATGAAAATGTTGTGAATACAATGAAACAGTGGAAATGGATGGTTGTTTAGTTATTGTAACCACAGTTGAACACAGGGTTGTTGTTCTATCACAGTTTATCTGACAGGCCTAGAAAGAGAGATACTGAGTATGCTGGTTCATTTGCTGGTTTCAAAAATAGGCTCATATTTTCTTTAACTCCCTTGGAAGCCCACGGTATCTTTCATCCACCCTTTGGAACTCTCTGATGTAGGAATGCAACAATTACAGTCCTTTCCATTTTGTGCCAGCATTGTTTTAGAAAGATAAATAACAAATTTTCATTTGGCAGATGAAATCAACTCCATTCTTTATTTAAAAAAAACCTTTGGGCCGTAACAATTTTTCATAAAGGCTTTAAACTTGACATTTAAAAGATATCTGTCTGTTGTCTATATTTGGATGCTTACTGTTGATAATATGACTGAGTGTCCAAATCCCTTTGGTTTTCAAAACTAGCAATGGAAACTGAGTAGTGAAACCCATGGGGTGACTTTTTTTCCTGTCTCCCTTTCTGTAAGTGAATGCCCTCCCCATGCAAACTTCTTGTTAAAACTTTAACCCAACTCAATTCTATGCAGTAATGGCTACTTTCTGCTGTATGCGGTTTTGCATTCAGCTCTCATCTGTAAATTCTTATGCATGTACTTGAAAGCATCTTTTAGATAATAAAAGCCCTACCATGGTGGTAAATCTGAGGATTTTCATTGGTTGGATGTGGGCTATGCAGGATTGGCTTGCACTCTGTTTCTGGATTCCCAGTGGCTGATTCTGCTCTCTCCTGCCCACCACCAGCCCTGTCAGGCAAGAACCCCACCAGATGGCCCCTGATCTCTGAGGGAGACAGTTATCTGCTGACAGGTTCTCCTGGGGGCTTACTAATTACTACTGCCTCTCTTCAGGGCTCGTTGTAGGAAGTCTGGGACAGTCCGTCTCCCCCCTCCTCCCCCAACAATGCTGCCACAAAGTAAACAGTGAAGCAAACAGTAAACTGTGAGAGACATGTTTATGAGAGAAACACTAGCAGTTACTTCTCTTCAGCTGACACAAAAGGAATGTTCATTCACACCACGGGAGAACCAATTCCACAGCAGCGATAAACAGACTGACACTATACAATGTATCAAGCTCCCTTTTCATCTTCAAATACTCTTCATTCTTTCTATTCAAATTAGGCTACAGTGGGCTCATATGACAGAATGGACTCCATTCTATCCTATCAGTCCATAGGACAGCATTGTGTCCATTCCATATTATGAGCCCATTGGACAGAATGGGCTCCACTGTATCCTGTGGACAATCCATTCTATTCTATGGGCTGGTAACATAGAGGTGTCGACTCTGTCCTATGGCCCCATGAGATGGAATAAACTCCCTTTTGCTTTCCTACCACCTGCAAGTGAGAGGGAGCAAAATAGAGGCTTGCAATGGTTCCTTGCCTCTTACAGCCACCAGTGGAGTGGGTCCACCTGTCAACTGCTTGCTCTAAGAGGCGGGGAGCCATTGTAAGACTCCCTTTCTCTCCCCCCCCCCTGCAAGTGGGAGGAGGTGAACGGGAAGCTTCTAATGGCTCCCTGTCTGCCTGTCTTTCTGCCATTTTCTATCTCCTTCCTTCCTTCCTTCCTTCCTTCCTTCCTTCCTTCCTTCCTTCCTTCCTTCCTTCCTTCCTTCCTTCCTTCCTTCCTTCCTTCCTTCCTGTCTCTCTCTGTCTTTTTCTTTCATTCTATCTTCCTTCTTCTTCTTTGCTTTCACTCCTTTCTCCCCTTTTTTCTAGCTCTCCCTTCTGTTGTTTCTCTCATTCTTTCTCTGTATCTGTCTTTCTGGTTTTTTTTTAATTTAATTCTGTCTACCTTCCTTCTTTTCATTTTTCTTTCTCACACTCTTTTCTCCCCATCTTTTTCCTACCATTATTTCTTATTCTTTCTCTGTCTCTCTCTTTTCCTTTCATTCTGTTTGTCTATCTTCCTTCCTTCCTGCCACCTACACATTCATCCCCCCAATATTTTTCTAGGGCCCATCGTATATCTTCCTACAATGGGCTTTACTGCTAGTATTCTGATAAAATCAATGAAAATTATTGTCCAATCAGCATTCTTAGGATCATAGTGGAAATAGCATCTCTGAATGTCATTGATACATTAGAATCAGTGGTCATCTATGGAAAAGTGTATAGTGAATGATAAATAGGTAGTTAACATTTACAATCCCTTGCCTAAAACTACAGTGTTAACTGTGCACAGGATTGCAGTGTAAGTCCCTCTTTACATGGTCTTTCTTAACCTGTATGGAGGCAATCAGGCTGGCAGCAGTAACCATGCAACATGTGGTGCATGTAAAATTTGTGAAAATACAGGCATTTTCAGAATAGTTTACTTTAAATAAGGCAAATAGTTTTGCATGTCAAACCAGTCTTTTATAGATGTCCTCTAAGGCACGCAATGGAAATAACAGCTGATGACATTGGTGTACTTTGGATAGCATTTTCAACCCATGCTTTTCCTCATCCAGTGATTTAAAATGTGGAAAAGGTTGGAGAGTTTTTAACTTGGTATTTTTAAACCTGTTGTCAGTAGATTGTGTCACGGAGTCTCAATTACTGACAAGCACCTAATCCCAGGAGAACAAGGTGAGCTCCCAGGCAAGGTTAGGATATATGGTGTGTGGGGAAGGCAGGAAGTGAGAAGGGATTCAAAAGCAGAAGCATCACACATGGTACTCTTTTTAATGAGCTGTAACTATGAGGACTGTCAGAACTGTCAGGGCACCAAAAGAATCCTTCCTGCTATTATCGACAGCCAAGATGAAGGGCGGTGGCACGGCTGAATGTGATTCCAGTCATTTTAGAAAGGAAGAAGGAAAATAAGAAAGTCAGAAAGGGTCCAGCTTCACACCCTCTCCACTCCCGCTAAAAATGTTTCCTTATGAAAACTGTGAGGACAAATTTTTATAGGTAGCCATGGTCATCTCATCTCTTCACTGCTGCTAAGATTGCAGACAATATGTATATTCATAGGAATGTGAGCATATGTCTATTTATATAGGCCTTAACACAGAGGGATTTAAATTTTGTTTAAAAGTAAAAAGTAGACAGAAGAATATATTCAGAGCAGCGTATTCAGAAGAATTTCCAGGGTCTGTTGTATGGTGGCATTATTTGACACAATCTAGCTTTATATATTGTTAACTACAATAAACTACTGAATGCTGGTGTCTCTGTTCTTAGCCAGTGGTCAATTGACTAAAAGAGAATAAAATAAAATTGAATTCTGATAAGAAGGAAATTACATTAATTGGTAAGTTTTCTGCATTGGAGGGGCTTTTACTTTGCACAATGGATTGCTGGTTGCTGGGCTGAGCTCAGTTGGATGGTGGGGAACCTACAGGAACTTGCAGAGAGTACCTTACTTTCCCTTTTCCCATAGATAGATCCAAGTAGTCAGCCGTGTTGATCTGAAGTAGTAGAACAAAATAGAAGTCAAGTGCACCTTTAAGACCAACAGTTTTATTTAGAACGTAAGCTTTCGTGTGCTCTCTAAGCACACTTCAGCAGATGAGGAATCCGGTACAGTGAGCAAAGCCACACATAGCTGGTAGTCAGTGGCTCAGTTTGCATTCTGAGCCACTGACTACCAGCTATGTGTGGCTTTGCTCACTGTACCGGATTCCTCGTCTGATGAAGTGTACTTAGAGAGCACACGAAAGCTTACGTTCTAAATAAAACTAAGTTGGTCTTAAAGGTGCAACTTGACTCCTAATTTGTTCTATCCCTTTCCCCATGTTAGTTCCTCTTTCCTTCTTTGTAGCAACTCTCATGTTTATATTTTTCCCTGATCCTTCTTTGTTTCCCATCCATCAGCCAACCAGCCTTTTATCTTCCCTCCATCTTCCAATCCTAGTCTGAAATTCTAACCACTTAAGGTTGCCAGGTCTGACTCAGGAAATATCTGGGGACTTTGGGGGTGGAGCCAGGAGACTTTCCCATTCCCTAAATAAATAAATATTTTTGTTGTTCAGTCGCACAGTCAATTCTGACTCTTTGCGACCCCTTGGACAAAGTCACGCCAGGCCCTCCTGCCTTCCACCATCCTCCGAAGTCTGCTCAAATTTGTGTTTGTTACATCAGTAACATTGTCCAGCCATCTCATCTTTTGCTGTCCCCTTCTTCTTTTGCCTTCTGTCTTTCCTAGCATCAGGATCTTCTCCAGTGAGTGCTCCCTTCTCATTTGGTGGCCAAAGTATTTGAGTTTAGCTTCAACATCTGACCTTCCAGGGAACAGTCTGGGTTGATTTCCCTTAGGACTGACTGATTTGATCTTCTTGCAGTCCAAGGGACAGTCTTCATTTCCTCATCCTCTTTTTTTGCCTATCCTGACAGCTGCATTTCCACTAAATGAAGGTAAAATTTGTCATACCCCCACAAGTCACCTTGTCTTTGGAAGCATTTCCAAGCACGGCTTTTTAAAGGCACACACACACACACATACACACGCACACACATAGCAGCCCAAATAAAAACAGTTTTCAAGACCACACGTTTGTGTGATCTCACTGGGGCAATTTACTCACCATGGGAGCTGCTGAATGTAAAAGTCTGCTGTATTTCAACCAGTTTCTTCAAACACAGGAACACAAATGGAGAACAGCCTAGGGATGGAGCTTTCCTCCTTCACAAAATCAGGTTCTAGCTAACACTTTACTATCCATTTTACTGTAGAAACGATGTTTCAAGCAAATCAAAAACGAAACAGAGGGACTGTGCTGGGTCCTCTGCCTTTCTCACAGGCTGCTTCACAGTCACATGGCTCCGCCTGCTCACCCTGCTGCCCTGAAACTTTTATTGGCTGAGATTTAAAGGCACATACACATTTGGAAACAGAAACATCTCCTAACTCTGTCCAGATTTAAAGGCACATGGAGGTTGTTGGTGGGGGGGGGGCTTCACCACACCAGACAGTTGACTGGTGGTGGGGAGGAGCCTGCAAAACCAGGGGATCCCCCGCTGTAAGCCAAAGTGCCCTCAAAACGAGGTTGGAGAATTGACAGGTGGGCACCTGGCTTAAAAAGGATCTTGAATCTATGTATACAGGATACACGTCCAGAAATTGCCTAAATTTGCCAAGGACACTAATTAAGTAAAACAATTAAAATTTATTGTAGAAAAATGTAGAACACACATACAAGGCAATGAATGAATACATACAACACACATACAGTTCTAATGAAAATAGAGAGGAATGAAGAGACAACACAAGGATGGACAAACAGGGTGATAATTACCGATCGTAGTCTTCAAGGAATCCTCCAATGGTGACAAATGAGGACTAGGGGGAGGGGGCCCTCAACTGGCCAAGAATCAGGGATGTATATCTAGACAGCGGAACTGGGGTACTGCTAGATCCACACCTGTGGGGAGCTGGGTCACAGGTTATAAGGACTACCTTGAGCCCTTAGAGGATGGGAAGTACAGGGGCGGATGACAGTGGTCAGCTGGTACATGACCTCAGAAAAAGGGGAGGCTCCGCAATGACCATAAGGGCTGGACTTGTGCGGTAACCAATAGCCAGTTTATTGTTGGCACTTGATTGGGCGCCCATATCTGGCCAATGGTCTGCCTTGGCCTTAGTTACCTGATTGGACCTCCAGATAACAATGGGCCAAGGGGGAGGCTCCAGGATGACCATTAAGGGAAAGAATGGACAAAAATGATTGGGGTGGGAGTGATTAAAACTATCAAACTTATCTAAAAGGTGACAATAGATGGCCAAATTGCTACCTAAGGTAACACCCGGTCTAGACAAAGACACTTGGCTCTAGGTGAAGATGTTCTTCCTCCTCTTCATCCCTCTACTGGCACCAGTCTTTGTCTTGGGTTCCATTGGACAAAGGCTTAGGCCATCTGGCAGGATCCACGCCTGAGATAAGCTTGATGGCTTTATGCATAGGTGACATCTGTTGAGTACATGAGCCTCCCGCTTCGCTGTTATGGAGTCTGGCACTGCAGGAAGATAGCTGCTGGTGGTGTTAGCCTTCCAAGATGGATTCTGTGGTCAAGGCTGGAAACCGCTTGCCTGGACAGTTCCTGGCGGCGCAACTTCTTCCGCTACAATGGCCAAGATGGGAATCGCAAGGAGCGACTGGAAACCATCTGTTCTCCTGGTTAGCACTCCTCCAGAGGCATGGAGTGCTGCTGCAACATTGTGGCTGTTAGTACTCATAAGTCCCTTCCAGTTTGGTAGACAAAGCCCATGTTCTCCAGGCAGATGTGTGTGAGTTGAGTCTCCAGGCACCCTGGCAACCAAACGGGTGACTACGATGTTCTGGAATTAGGGGTATTTTTCTCACACCCCCTGGACCTGGGGACTGACAAGCCTATAACCACTACACCATGTTGGCATTTGTGTGGTGGCTGCTATTGCATAGTAGCCAGCAGCCAGGATTGTCAGTGGTTGCTGCTGAGCTTGGTCCTGATGAGTTCTCTCTCAAGGGCTGAAACAGGTCTGGAAAGAACACTGCCCCCTACTGTTGTTACCCAGCTTGCATCCCACTTTTCCAGAGGGAGTATTTTAGTAATACCTTAGAGATATACAGAATTCCCCTGAGAAACTGATTTGAATTTTTCAAATTTATTTTAGGCAACAGAAAAGAAAAGTACAGTGATGGAACACATGTTTTTCATGTAGGAAAGTCTTAAGTTCGATCCCTGCCATCTCAAAAGTGTCTAGAAATGTCCCTCTTCTTGACATCTGGGGGAGAGCTGTTCCATCCACATACTGATTTCCCTAGAATTGCCAACAGCGATTTGAAGTTTGCTGTAGACAAAATTTCAGCAGCAACGATAATTGGCCCCTAGAACAGCCATAGAGCCTCCAACAACAAAGTGGGCATTATTTATTAATTATTTGAGTTGATTTATTGATTAGCAAGAGTGCTCTCCTTGGCTGTCACCCGAGGGAGCTATCTGTGCAGAAAGAGTAGGTGGCACATGGTTGTGTAGCTTTTTCACAATTTATTGCAAGTTAATATAATTTGACAGTGCCATTAAGATTCATAATTTTTCTGTCTAGTGATTTGTTTACTTTTACCAACATTGGATCGTTTAAAGCACAATATAATTTAGTATAAAGCCTACATCTGTTAAAATCCAGCACTCCTGTGAATTTGCCACTGTTGGAAACAGGATGATAGACTTTTGGCCTGACCCAGAACAGCTAATGTAGTGCAGAGGGGGGAAATATTGTTTTTAATCTTGGAAACAGCTTTGATAGATGAAAGAAATAAAATGCATAATATTCTAGAGTGTAATCTGAGGGACTCCTGTAATGCACATTATATACTTAAGCCCTCATTGGAGGCAATCCTACACAATTGACTTTCAGCTACTCTTACTGCTACAAGAGCTATACAAGCAGGAATGACCTATGACTGACTATGTCAGCTGTCGGTATAACTGTTTAAACTCATTGGGATAAACTCAGCTGAGGCATTGTGCTAGAAGGCTGATTTGGTCATTAAATCTCCAGAATCTTGTATGGGTTTCATTTCTTCTGTCACTAGTGTGGCCTTTCCTTTTATACCCTGAAGCCATAATCATAAACCTCTTGTGAAGGAATCATGGAGGCTGAAGTATAATAGAGATTCAGCTGGCTTGAGCTTGAAAAACATGCTCTTTAGCTCACAAATGGCTGGCAAACCCGGATACTTTCTGTTCTAATCCTTCAGATATGTCCACACTTGGCATCTTCTCTTGAGACCAGGTAATGCTGTATGTCCTTTTTGTTTTGTTAAAGATAATCTGTCTTTCCTTATGTCTGTATTTTCCCCTTACATAGGGGAATATTTGGCACAATTTTTAAGGTACAAGAAGAGAACTAAGCTATATTAATGATACCCTTTAACTACCCACTTGTACTCACAACTGTAGTTATTAATGAAGCGTTAAAGGCATGCCTTTCCTGTCTTTGCAGTGTTTGCATATAAATGCACTTGATAATATAATCTTACATTGTGGATTAATATAAAAGGGAAGGACATACCAATCATTTTGTGAATGGAAGTGTAGAAAAGGACAAAGCTGCGATGGATATGCATTTGTGCAGGGCTTTTTTTTTTTTTTAGAAAAAGCCCAGCAGGAACTTATTAGCATATTGGCCACACAAACTTATGTCACTGGAAGTATGGCCATTTTGCCACTGATGATTAGCAGCAGTAGAGGAAACAATCAGTATAAGGTGAGTGTAAGTAACTTTGTGAACAGATGGGTGTTATGCATCAAAGGCCCCCACCCCCATCCCAACACAGATGTTCACTAGTGGACCTGGCTATAAGAGGCAGCAGCAAGGCTGGAACAGTGGCACCAGCGGTGAGCTGGTGTTGCAGTAGGAAGGCAAGAAGAGAAGGAGGATCCTGTTTGCAGTCGGTGACTCCCAGCAGTTACTGCCTCCCCAATCACTCCCAGCACTTGCCTGAGTGGCAATCCTTTCCCTCCATTCTCATGCTTACTCGGCTGTCATTGCCTCTTTCCTTTCCTTCTTCCTTCCCTTACTGGCACTTCACACCTGCTCCAAGTGGAGAGGTCAGGGAAGTGAAGAGCCCATGGCTGCCTTCCAGGGCTATTTTTGAGCTGGAGCACTGGCCAAGCCAGCAGGAACTATGTTCCTGTTCATTCCTGCTCTAAAAAAAAGAAAAACCCTGCATTTGTGTATGTGAAGTGCAGATTGCTTAAAAAACTAAGAGCAATGAGAAAATCAGGTGGTTGTAAAATTAATCTTTGGTTTTGTTAATATTAGATGAAATATTGGGTAAAGAGTCAATGGAAAGCATATTTGGAAATATTATTTTGTATTTTGCTTGGAAAAAATAAACTCTTTAAGTATCTTCCCTGGTCCTTTTCCTGCAGTTGAAGAATCCCTCTTCCTTTTAAAAACGTGGCATGCATCTATAAATTATGTTGTGCTAACTTCACTGTACATAGTTGTGGTTTTATTTATTTACTAGAGATAAAAGCCCATTATGAAGAAAATACAGTGGGCTCTAGAAAGAGGCTCTGAGTGAGTGCCCCCCAAACCTTGCTGTCTTCCCACCCACCCAAGTTAAGGCATTCACTTCCCATCCCACCTCAAGGGGAGCTGATATCTGCCATCTGGAGAATAGTTGTAATTCTGAGTAATCTCTAGCCCTCACCTGGAGATTCAAAAACAGTATAGGAAAGCCCTCAGTAGCGAGTAAACCCAGTATAAAGACACAATAGATTGTCTCCACCGAGCTATCACTGTCCAAATAATGGATGTTTTTTCAAACACTGTTATTTCTTATGAAACCGATTTTGAATAGAGAACTGTTATGGTAAAATTCATTAAAGCGGCCACAGTGAAAGGCTCTGACACCTGGGAGCAAATTACAAACAATGAAATAATCACAATATTTGGACAGTGATAGCTCAGTGAAGACAATCGATTGTGTCTTTATACTGGCTCACCTGGAGATTGGCAACAGTGGTTCTCCAGGAGGAAATGGCTGGTTTGGAGGGTGGCATGTATGACATTGTGCTTTTTTGAGGTCCAGTATTTAGTATTTATTAAAACAACTGCTCCCTTCCTACCTTTTTTCCTTGCACTAAAACATAAATATCTAGACCCCAGCATATGCTCAGCGAGTTAATTCTTAGTCACCTGCCAGATGCATTTGTAATGTTACATTTCCAGCATGAATCAAGAGGCTTACAGATAGCTATTAGGACAGAACAAATGGATCAACACCTGTTTTAAGATTTTTGTTGTTGTTGTTGCAAGTAAGGTCTTGTTATGAAGAGGGTTTATCTCCAATGATTTGCTGCTTCTTTTCAGCATTTTGGATTGCATCATTTGGCCAGCCGCCCTCCTGAACAGTCACTTGCAGCATGAAGTACTGAGCATCAACTTTGTGTCACAGTGGCTCACAGGGCACTGATAATGAGTATGGTTCCTCTCCTTTTCTGCGAGCAATGAAGGATTTCCTGTGGCTTGTTCTATAGCTTAACTAGCCATCTTCTGTTTGCTGAAACAAAAACAGGTGCTGGACACACAGGGTAGTCACATTCCTGCTGCCACACATTAATACAGCATGGTGTGAATCGATTGGAGAAGTGTTCATAGATCCTCAGCTGCTTCCCCCTCAGGAACTGCATATGCACTTACAAAAGATCCTTGAAAGAAACATTGTAGAGGGATTTGGACTTGCTGTTTTCTGCTTTCAGTCATGGTGCCCTATGAAGAATATCCCGGTCTGTGTGACTCTATCCCTAAATCAAGCTATTGCAAAAAAGACCTTTTTCAGACATGTTTATATGGTCTGTTGTCAAAAATCTGTGGCACTGAGGAAGATATGGGAGCAGAGGAGGGTCACAAGGCTGGCTGAAGTAAATAGCACCTACTGATAGCAGTCTTCTTGGGAGTGAAGTAGGAAGACAGAATCAGCCTTTCCCATTTGCAATGCTATTCTGTAAAAGAATGAGCACAGCTCATTGGGCTACATACCTGGAGGCTGTGCCTAGTACTGTGCCTCCAGGTGATTGCCAGTCTCTAGGTGGGGATGAAGAAACAACATTCACCACGTACCATGACCAAAATAAGAAGAAGAAGAAGATGAAGATATTGGATTTATATCCCGCCCTCCACTCCAAAGAGTCTCAGAGCGGCTCACAATCTCCTTTACCTTCCTCCCCCACAACAGGCACCCTGTGAGGTGGATGGGGCTGGGGAGGGCTCTCACAGCAGCTGCCCTTTCAAGGACAACCTCTGCCAGAGCTATGGCTGACCCAAGGCCATTTCAGCAGGTGCAAGTGGAGGAGTGGGGAATCAAACCCGGTTCTCCCAGATAAGAGTCCGCACACTTAACCACTACACCAAACTGGATAACAAAAACAATTCTTACAAAGCTTCAAACAGTATTCAATAAATTCATATCCAAAGTACTTATACTTACCTCACACTTGTATCAATACAAAATTCATATAAATTTTCCAGATGTGTTTTGAATTAGCAAAGCATACAAAATTCATTAAAAATTCCCAGTTCATTAATTGCTATTCCAATTCATAAATACAGAAGAATAACCATCCAATAAGTTGCAAAATTCAATTCAACTTGAGCAAAGATGCTCAGTTCTTGGCGCTTCAGACCACAATTTAAATCAGCCATCTCTCAAATACCTTACAGATAGAAGAATAAAGTTATGTGTCAACAGAAAGGTTATCTTGTGATTTGCTGGCCAGAAGTTTATTCCATCTTTACTCCAGATAATCTTTAATTCCAAGATAGTCTTTAAGTGGTCTGATGATACAAGCCAGCTTCGGAAGATTGTTTTGCTTGAAGTTTTTTCAAAGGCTTCAATTATTCTTTAAAGACCTCAATAGTAAACATTATTCATTGCGACTCAGACTCACATACAGTCTTTGTGAGATACACATGATTGGCATTCCTATTTAGGTTAACCTGGAATAATATCTTCAAGCCTCCTCAAGTGTAGAGAAGAAAAAG
The DNA here is from genome assembly GCF_032191835.1 of Heteronotia binoei. Classification (NCBI taxonomy): domain Eukaryota; kingdom Metazoa; phylum Chordata; class Lepidosauria; order Squamata; family Gekkonidae; genus Heteronotia; species Heteronotia binoei. The sequence goes on along the minus strand of NC_083243.1, from coordinate 157,800,404 downwards.
CAAAAAAGACAATGTCTTACTTGTTCTTTACTACAGCACAGGATTACAAGAATTAAAGCCAAAAAGAAGAAATGTTTTCACATGGGCTTAAACCATGTCTTAAGGCTTTTGTGGATCGGATTTTGGAAGGCAGCATTGTGCACACTGGTAGTGTTGCCAGCCTCCAAGTGGGGCCCGGAGATCTCCCACTTTTACAACTGATCTCCAGCCGGCAAAGATCAGCTTCCTTGGAGAAAATAAGCAATATAAAATAACCACCGGAAGCAATAAAACTTTCATGTAAAGTGTGTAAATATGTGTTTTTAGTGAAGTTAAACAAAAACAAAACTAAGGAACACTGAACATTCTTGAAATTTTTCCCACAAAGTCTCTTAAGAGCCAGTTTGGTGTAGTGGTTAAGTGTGTGGACTCTTATCTGGGAGAACCGGGTTTGATTCCCCACTCCTCCACTTGCACCTGCTGAAATGGCCTTGGGTCAGCCATAGCTCTGGCAAAGGTTATCCTTGAAAGGGCAGCTGCTGTGAGAGCCCTCTCCAGCCCCGCCTACCTCACAGGGTGTCTGTTGTGAGGGAGGAAGGTAAAGGAGATTGTGAGCCGCTCTGAGACTCTTCGGAGTGGAGGGCGGGATATAAATCCAATATCTTCTTCTTAACAGTCACAAAGAAAGATAGCCTCTTCAAATAGGACTTAATGAAGATGTGAGTAAAGTCTTTAAATTCCTTGTATTCTACTTGTGATGGTACAGAGAGAATAAGGAACTGCTTTTAAAAGGACTCCTCACGTTTTCAATAGTTCTTCCTCAGCCTCTTTCTTCCGATGTTACACGGAGCCACGGCTCTACTCTTTACAACATGGATCCACACATGCTCTAATTTGCTGCTACCGGCTCCCCAAGCCCTACCCTCTCCTGGCTGTACCTCCAAAATCTCCAGGTATTTTCCAACACCAACCTGGCAACCCTACACATCGTTATCCCAACCAATGATCCCAGTTAAGAACTAGCACTGACACCAGTAAGAACAGGGCAGTGAGCATAACCATTTGTATTTCACTTTTGGAAAAGTGGTGAGGATTGATAGGCTCTCTTAAATCACAACCAGGATATGACCAAGAAGTGACTTGCTTCCTTTTGATGCCTTGTAGTTTTAGGGAAACCATGTAAGCCGCTCTGAGCCCGCTTCGGTGGGGTAGGGCGGGATATAAATCAAATCAAATAAAATGAAAATGAAATGAAACATTTAGATAATTTTGTTCTAATGCATGGAAAGGAGTTACCTTGGGTGCCTGGATGGTATCCAATTCTTTATCAGATGTGAAAACTAACAAATCCTGAGTGGATGCACCATTCATGAGTCTTGTTTGAACAACAACATTTTTCTTTTAAAAATCTGCTATCCCCTAGTTCTTCTGGGGCTCAGAGACTGTGCCCAATAAAGTGAGATGATTAAATGGGTATGCTTTATTTCATTAAAACATTAAGAATATTTATGCCTTTCCTTTTCTCATAGTTCAAGGTGGCTTACAATAATAGTTTAAAAACTTTTTCAGTTAAAACCAAAACTAAATAGCAAACCCCAAATCTCTCTCCTCTTCCCCCCTTAAAAATGCCTGCCATTCAAACCCTCTGAAGTGCCTCTTGAAAATCTCCAAGGAGATATCCAATCTCCTCTTCAGTGAGCCTATTCCACAGAGCTGGAGCCAAGATAGAAATTGTCTGGGCTCTGATCAATGCCACTCTAAGTCATGAGATAGTCAACAGCTTTCGGTCTGATGACTATAGTTGGTGTATGTAGATCCCAGGTCATGAAGGGCTTTAAAGATCATAACCAGCACATTGAATTGAAATCAGAAACAGTCTAGCAGCAAAAGTAACTATTTCAAAACAGGTAACATGTTCTTGGTGGCTTGCCTTGACAATAGTTGGACCACCACATTTTGGACCAGTTGTAGTTTTTAGGTTGTCTACAAGGGCAGGCCCAGGTAGAGTGTGTTGCAGTAATCCAGCCATGTGTGTATGTGTGACAGTATTATGGATAAGTATGGACAGATGGACTGAGTCTAGATAACAAGAGAGTTGGTGAATTGGATGCAGCTGCTTGAAGGTGCTCCTTGCCACCATGACAACTTGCTTTTCAGATAGCAAGGTAGGGTCTATGAGCAGCCCAAGCTCTTAACCTGTTCTGAAAAAGCCAGTGTCACTTCATTTAGGATAAATAGATTCAGTCCCTGTAGAATATCAGCATTCCTAATGAGCATTACCTCTGTTTTGTCTGAATTCAACATGGTTAAGGCCTGACAATTTCAATATTTGAGGTGGACAGAATTTTTCTTTAGAATAGGTTCAGCGACTGATTTTCTCTCTCTCTCTCTCTCTCTCTCTCTCTCCTTCCCTCCCTCCCTCCCTCCCTCCCTCCCTCCCTCCCTCCCTTCCTTCCTTCCCCTACATCATGTGATTCAAGCATCTGGAGCTATTTGCTCTGCAGGGTTTGTACATTTTACCTGCTCTCTGTTTGTGGCATGTCATGGTTCAAAATGTGAAAAACTGCTCTGTCTTCAGATGCTCTAACAAGTGGGCAGATGGTCCTGCCTTGTAGTTTTTGCTTGCAGCAAAATGCAAAAACCTGAAGTCTCTGTTGCTGGCAAATGAAAGGAGTTAGGCTGTTCATGCTATTTTACTTTCAACAAAGTTTATTGTGTACTTCCAGTCTTAAGCAATGTTTCCAACCCCTTAATGAAAATTGGATATCTGAATCCATCTGGTAACTCTTGTTTAGCATGCCTATCTTTTTTCTAATGTCTGGAAACAGAGCAAGAATAATAAGCCATTGAGTATCAAATCTCAAGGAAAGTGGTGAATTAAAATTGTTTAGATTTTTTTTTTTTACTACTACTTTAGATTCTTATTGGGAAAAAACAGGGTTTTTTTAAAATCAAACTGAACCTATTCAGCCTAGTGTGTGCATGAACAGCCCTGCTGTAGAGAAGGGTAAGTTATTTGTACCAATGTGTTACTTTTCTTGTGTCACAGATTGGTTTTCTCTAAATCAATGCAAACGTGGAAGGAGAAAGCAGGGAAAGGAGGAATGCCATGCTTTCATTTTGTAAAAACCTGCTGAGCATAGTGTAGCAGCAGAGTTGGAAAGAGTTTCAATAACCAGTCTGTTATGCAATTTGTGACATAATTTGCTGCACAAATAATGCTTTCTTCCTTTCTCTTGCGTCTGCTTACCAGATGAAAGGGATTGATAATGGCTCATTGTTTGCTGTTCTTTTAAATGGTATTTTACCATTGTCTTAAAGCCTGATTGGAGTGAACTAAACATACTGGGCTTTGCTGAAACAAAAGCAGTTGTGCTCCATGTCACCAAGTAGACTGTAGTGGGAAATATTAATTTGACAGCTCAGTAAGCCTTTGAGCTGAAGCCACTGAGCTAAATATTACAACCACAGTGTCACTGTATCCAGGCTGTTTGCTTTTAAATGCTGGACAAGCAGCTTCTTTCACAGGGACATCAATTTTTGTGCCTAGTCATTTCAGCTGGTTGCATCATGCAGGCAGGTTTTGAATGTCTTCTGAGTAACCATGGTAACTGAGGGCCATTTAAATTTGCTGAAGGAGAATAAATTCTTCCCCCACAACTCTAAATGAAACTGGCAGGAAAGGAGATCTACCAGCAAAACGCTTTGCTGATGTAAAGAGCAGTTAACTCCATGATTCCAGCGGTGATAATGCCTATTTATATCTGTTGAGGATCTCCCTAAATGTGGGGACCAAATTTAGAACAGGTACAAATGAGCATAATTTGCTGCGGCTAGATCCGAATAGCACCTATTTATGCAGAAGTAGTTATCTCTTCTGTGCGTGTTTGTGCTTGGTACACTCCTAGTTTCATTTATATATGGCAATTAATGTACAGTATAATGTCTGTATGAGGATAAAACATGAACTGAGAAGGATCTAGTTCAACCCCTTGCTCTGGCAGACTATCCAGGATCTCCAATACATCCTTGTCAGTTGATGTCTCAGATGATTCTCAAACCTGCTAAATAGTCATAAAATACATAAAGTATACTAGGCAGTGAACAGAGATAAAGCACAAGCAAGGCCCTTCCTGCAGGTCAGTAACTCAAAACGCAAAACAAAAGTAGAAAGAATGTGGATAAAGCTATGGGGAAGCTGAAATACCTACCTGAAATTCTAGGAAGTAGAAAATGACCTAGTAGAAAAATATCATGAAGGGAATTCAAGGTGAATGACATTGTTCACTTTCTTCTGAGAAATTACTGCAATCAGGGTCTCTCTCTCTCTCTCTTCTGTAGTTGAGGGATCCAGATTATATGAAAGACTATTAGAGCCAATAAATTTGATTTCTTTAATCCCTCATCATGTAAAGTTTTGTTCAGCTTTTCCTTTCCACCTGCTGGCTTTTTTGGTGTGACAATAGCATATTTTTCAGGAGTAAATTTTATGGAGTTCAGTTGGCTTCATCCAAGTACATGCATAGCATGACTGGTCTTTTAGAGTTTAATCATGGAAGTCTTCATGCGTTGGATATTCTCTGAGCTCTGACAATGCACAGTGCTGTATAAGACCTGATTTTTCTACTGTGCAACCAAATAATTATTACGATAGGGATTTACTAGTATAATGTCATGCTCTGTGGTGTTGTCGGCTGAGTGAATAGTTGCATGGCACAAAATTAATTGGATGGTAAAAATTATTTGATGTTGTTTATTTGGTGCCATTGTTACATTAATATGAAAATATCTGATAAAGGTTTTTTTTTGAGGGGGGGACTTGTGACTTTTGTTCTTTAAATTATTTTTTGCGTTGTAATTTTTGTTAGGTGTTGATTGTATTGGGAGTAACATTTTTTTGTCCTTTGGTGATTTTAAAATGAATGAAGAATGTATTCTTGTATTGAAGTCTGTTGAAATGTGATAGGAATTTTTATAATACATTTTTTAACTATAAAAGAAACGCTTACGTTAATTTGTGAAGGAGTTCACAAAGGAAATGGTCAGCCAAGATGCCAATGGATAAATGGCTTCATCCAGCTACTCAGCAGTTTTAGCCTTTTAATTGCATTTTAATGGACCAGGTGATCTTTTACACCGGACTATTTAGTTTATTTAGATATTAATTTGAGTCGCACAGTTTTGGCTTTGCCTTTGTTCTTCTATGAAACCTCTTGGAGTCCAGAATGTCAGCTCTGTTGGCAGAAACTATCCACCATACCTGGCAGGAACTATTTACATTGGCATAGTGACTGTCTAGCAAACTTGCTCCATGTTTACTAAGCACTGAACAGTGTTATAGTTACATCAGTGTAAGTTATTGTAAGTTATTATAGAGAGAATTGAGGAACAATGATCTCTGATAAGTGCATCTTATTGCTACTTATGGTAAGGGTATATTATTTGTATTCTGGCTGTCATCCAAAGAAGTCATTTATATACAAGCAAAGGAACTACAAGTAAGCTAGAGTTGTCCCACGTTTTAACTGCTTTAGCATACTCAGTGGATGATGCAAGATGCCGTTCAGTCTGGGAAAAAATACCCAGCCTTACTGACTGTAGGAGGAGGGCACGTCCATTAGGCAGCATGAGGTGGCTGCCTGGAGCACAGCTGTGGGGGGGAGGGCACCAATTTTGGTGCTCCTTCTCGCCCTCATTTCCTCAGCAAGGGAAATAGCAAACTTAGCAGCTGCCACAGGGCTTTTAGCCTCAGTAGGCACGCATGCTGCTCGCTCACTTGCTGTCACTCCATCCCACACATCTGTGCTTCCAAGCAAAGATGCAAGGGGCAGAGCAATGGTGTGCGCATGTGCATCAAGCTGTGGGCAGAAGCTCTGCTGTAACCACCGCCAAGCTTGCTCTCACCGAGGGTACCTGGCCTTGAAGCCTAGCCTTGTGCCGGCTTCCCAGCGCCAGCGCTGAGTGAGAGCTGCTATTCAAAAATTTAAGAAATTGCATAAACTTCTCTAAGAAATTACTCATTAGGACCATCGCCACTAGTATCTTCTGGCTAGTAGTGCTTTGGTATATTTAGACCCTTTGCTTGGCTCCTGTGGTGCAGGAGTGTTTAGGACACTTTTTAAAAAAATTATTTTATTAAATCTAATCTAATACAAAGGGAGCATAGGGAAAATAAATAATAAAATATAAATCTGACATACAAGGATCCAATTTAGACCATTTGATGCATATAACAAACTATTTACAAAAACAGTACATAATATGCTAGGCATTAAGAATTGAGAAATAGCCTATAATCCATTCTATTAGGCAAAAAAGAAATTTTCCCAAAGAATTCCAAAACCGAGGCCCAAAGCAAATCATAATCTATAGCCAAATCAGTATCATTCTCGAAGAAAGGGTTATCCATTGTCTTTGCCATTACATACCGGTCCCATGACTTATCATACCACATTTCAATTGTGGGGGTTTCCAGTTTTTAGCAATCGTCATGGGAGCTATTGCCAACATTGTCAAGATTAAAGATTTCTGCATTAAGCTGAGGCCAGAAGCCCTGATGCGGCTCCTGCCGAGCTCCCTCTCACCAAAGAAGCGAGGGGTGGCCGGGGTACCTGGCCTGGAGCGCTAGCCTTGCGCTGGGTCCTCAGCACTAGCACTGTGTGGGAGCTGCCATTCAAAAATTTAAGAAATTGCATAAACTTCTCTAAGAAATTACTCATTAGGACCATCACCACTAGTATCTTCTGGCTAGCAGTGTTTTGGCATATTTAGGCTCTTTGCTTGGCTCCTATGTTGTACAAGTGTTTAGAACACTCTTGACATTTTTTTTTTTTATGTTTGTAGAGAATCCCTACAGATTTGGAAATCGGTACACATTCTTAGAAAACAAAAGCCAAGAAATTTGCATTTTTACTGTAATTTGTAACCTTTATGAGGTTATGAAATGTGCTGCCAACATCCATGACGTCAGATTATAAAAAGGACTGGTCACCTCTTCATTTCTTTTTTTGTTTTAAGATGTACTTAGATTTTTCCTGCAGTACCATTAGATTTAAACAGAATGGAACAGATTGGCCATCCTTAAAAAAAAGGTGGAAAGAAATTTTGGGAAGTAGCAGGATCATATGGATAGAAAGGATCAAGGCTTTTTTTTTTTAGCAGGAATGCACATGAACGCAGTTCCAGCTGGCTTGGTGTCAGGGGTGTGTGACCTAATATGCAAATGAGTTCCTGCTGGGTTTTTTCTACAAAATAAAAGCCCTGGAAAGGATCAAAGAAATTACTAATCTAAATCCTTTTAAATTTGGGTCGTAATTCCAAATGATCTCAACAAAAGCAGGAAGAAATAAATTCTCAACAGAAATCGACAATTGTAGCCATCTCTTATAATTTTATCCATATCTCTTCTAAAGAGGTTAGGGCAATGTACCTTGTGCTTCCCACCTCCATTTTATCCTCACAATAACCTTGTGAGGTAGATTAAGCTACAAGATAGCCAATGTTCTGGAGTTATCCAGTGAGTTTCATGGCAGTGTGGGGATTTGAACCTGGTCCTACGTGGCCCTTTAATTGCTCTACTTCACACTGGTTCTCCAATTCCAAGCAAGAAAGGTTAATAGAATTAATCTGTTTGAAATTGGGCTGTGATTTTGGAGTCTAGAACAGGGAATATTGCTTGGTTAACACTAGAACTTCTGTGCTGTGCTGGTTGTCTTTATTTAGCTCTTTTCTGCTTTTATTTCTTCACTTAACTTTATGTATTATCCATAATTTGATGCTTGTACCAAGCCATCAAGACTGTGCCACTCTGGGGCCATCAATTTACTGAGGAATTCTTTTTTTATGAAATGCTGTCACCCATGTTTGGTGTTTTGGGGACAGCTTGTCAAGGATCTGCAATCAATCATATTCTTATCACTTATTTTCAAATACATAAGGTGTTCTTTTTGTGGACTAAAGCCCCCTGAAATCAATACATGTGATCTTGTTAGTGCAACAGCCAGCAAACATATTTCCATATTTCCTTCAGTATGCAAATGTAAGTTCATGTTTACACTTTCTGCACCTGATTTTGGCAGTGATATACAACCCTATTAATGTTTAGCAGCTCTGAATCAAGGGAATAATAGTTGGACATCTGCATTTGCCCCTGTGAGGCTGTCATAGATGCTCCATCTTCACCCAACCAGATGGCAATGAACTGTTCAGTGTGCATTGTGCTATTTTTCTTACAGTGTCATAATGCTCTGTAAATGAACTCACTTGTCAGTTGACACTCCAGAGGGGCTAGGCTTGATTATGGTGTGGTACATAACTAAGTGACATTATACTGGGACTGGCTTTCAAAAGCTTTGTCATAATGCATGACAGCAGACACTTAAATGTACATAAGATGTAGTGTAGGTTGCATTATCTTGAGACTGGGAATGATCATAAAAGGTATATTTAGATCAAAATCCAAGGAACAGATACGTGCATCAGAGAGAACCACTCACACAGGCAGCACTGACAGTACTGCAGCAATTCCCACAGTTGAGCAGACACACTGCTTTTTAACTGGCAAGGTTGCTTATATGTTTGGCAATGGAAATAACTGCTAAAAATGAAAGTAAACATTTATTTACTTGAGGGTCATGGAGGTGCAATTGTTTGATCTACATCTTCCCCTTTGTTTGGAGTCAGGTTGTTCCCTCCTTTATGGTTTCAGTCTCTCTGTTGTCAGGGCTGGCTGTCATGGAAACATAGAATTAATGTTGCATTTCTTCCAATTGCGTGGTCCTTACTTATTTCTGTTTGGGGTAAGGAGTGAGACAGGGAAAAGGCAATGAAGAGTCATGCTACTGAAGGCAGGACTGAGCCAGAGGGAGATGCAGAGGCTGTGTGAAGGGGTTGGGGGGAGGAAATGTCCCACTGACCACTTTTTTCAAGTTTACTTTTGGTCTTGCTTTTAGCTGAAGTTATGTACCTTTTCTACTATACCCCCATATGAACTAGAAGCATATTTATTATGTTGAGTTATAGGGCAGTCACAACTTGTGTTCACTCTACCCAACTGATTTCTTTCTTCTCTATCATTCCTCTCTATCATTGTGAGCCTGTCTGGGATCATCTTTCACTCCACATCTTCATCATAACTATTCAATTGACCCCAAAAAAAAATCTCCCAAAAAGACATATGGAGCCCCTCCCCCACACAAATATTCCACCAAGCATATAACACATCTTGTATCTTTCCTGTGAGTTCTCACAGATTGCCCTTTCTGTGACTGTCCTATTCCTTCCCTTACTCTACTGCTCATTGTCAGTTATCTGCTCCCTTTTTCTGTCATAGCTACTGTTGTAGATTGTAAGCTTCTGGGCATGGTATGTGACACAAGTTTATCCTATTTAATGATGCTAAATAGGTAGTAATATTGATGCTAAATGATGCTAAATAGGTAGTAATATGATGCTAAATAGGTAGTAATATGATGCTAAATAGGTAGTAATATTCTTTGAAATGATGCTAAATAGGTAGTAATATTCTTTGAAAACTGGCATTCTCACGCAGGCAAAATTTAGCCCAACATAGCCCTCCCTGTGGAAATTCAGCTGAGACAAAACTGCACTAGAATAAAAAATGAGAAGGAATTATCATCATGGGAAAAGGGAAAGGGGGCAAAATAGACTTGGAATTATGGCTTTATGACTATAGTCAAACCAACATTCATGTAATTTACCATCTTCAATTATTCATTATGTTAAAAAGATTTACAGTAACTGAAGAAAGACAGGAGCCAAGATAGAGTACATGGAACAATTGTGAACTGCAGTGTACAGGAACTGAACTCCTTATGGGGACAATTATGATTTCCTGTTTAATGGAGATCTTATCAAAAGTGCTGTAGCTATAATCTGTGTGTAACCCACGCATGCCTCCATACAAATCCGATTTGTCTGCTATTTATATATAAAGACCTTTAATGTGAGCAATAAGAGAAGAAATATTTCAAGAGGAAGGAATGGACACTTTTGTGAAATCTTTGCATGTGCTGAAGTTTGATACTAAGCAGAGTTATGGCCTTCAAAGATCACTATGTACTATAGTCTTGTATACACAGAACTTAAAAACATGCATGGGAAAAGAAGAGAGGTTGTATTGTAGATACAGTTCTAACACACAAGAATGAAGATGTGTTGTATCAATGCGCCTGTTTGATCATTCTTATTGATCAGCTTTGGACTGCCTGTGCTGCTGTAGTTTAAATGCTATCCAGCACCTAGAAAAATCCTTACCCTTTCTATACTTCAAATGATAGCCCATACAGCCCTGTATTGGCATCCACAGCTCTCATGGGCTGCATGAAAAGAATTAGACACTAAAATGCCAGCAAAATAGGATTGCCAACCTCCAGGTGGTGGCTGGAGATCTCCAGGCAAAAAAGATCAGTTCCCCTAGAGAAAATAGCCACTTTGGAAGGTGGACTCTATGGCATTATACCCCATTGAAGTTCCTCCCCAACCCTGTCCTCCTCAGGCTCTGCCCCCAAATATCCAGGTATTTCCCAGCCCAGAGCCAGCCACCCTAGAGAGAAGAAGGCAGAAGAGGATCCATTCTCTCAAGCAAGAGTGGTCCAGAAATGAACATAAGAGAAGCCATGTTGGATCAGGCCAATGGCCCATCCAGTCCAACACTCTGTGTCACACAGTGGCCAAATTTTTTTTATATACCGGTATATATTTTATACACACACACACACACACTGTGGCTAATAGCCACTGATGGACCTCTGCTCCATATTTTTATCTAACCCCCTCATGAAGCTGGCTATGCTTAGACAACATATCTGTGTTGCAAAAGTGAGCTGTGTGGGTGACAAATGCAATATGCCCTAGTGTCAGCACTAGAATTCTTACCTCAACATATCATCATATCAGCCTGTAGTATTGTTTTCACTCTGCCTGTCTATCTAGATTTTTAGTTTTGCCTAATCCTTAAGATTCATAGTAAATCACAATGAATAGACAGTTTTACTGTTTACCATGTCATAAAAAGAAAGGTCAAAAAGTCTTATTCAGGGATGGTGTATATAGTAATCTGTTCTGCTTCTATAGTATTCTAGCAACCTAGGAAATTGGCTGGAGAGTCTAAGGAATAGAAATGTTTTCCCATTAATTTCTATTCCCATTTATAATGTCAAATTTTTCTCCATTCTTTTTCTTATACAAGGGTTGACTAGTTTGGCCTATATAAACTGTGGAGGGGTGATGGGGTCATTGTGGTGTCATAGAATTACATTAAAACACATGTTGATAAAACAGCTTTTGATATTTTGGATAATATTCAGCCTGCTATTAATATGTTGCTAGAGTAGATGAAGGGGCTGAGCCGGGGCTTGTTATGGTACATAGTACTTTGACCACATCTTAATTTGATGGTAGGCAGCTGAGTAGAGTTTCCAAAGTAGAATAGAGAATCCAAACGTTCAATATGTTCTGGTTCCTTTCTTGTTTGTGAGGGACCAGAAATATGTAGCAAAGTTTCCTTTTGTAATTCAGTGATGTTTTTGGCATCATTCACTCCCTTAATCCACAGTTTGTCACATTGCCAGTCATTCCCTTCAGCAACAGGCATTGATGTCACAGTCCTGGGATTATCACATCTAAAGAGAAATCTGGAAGAGAGGAAAGGCTAGAGGGCAAGGATTCTTTTTTACCGTGTGTGTGTGTGTGTGTGTGTGTGTGTGTGTAAAAGAGAGAGAGAGAGAGAGAGACTGAATTGTGCTCTTGTTTAAGTTCACAGCATGCTTATTATTAAATTGCATTTGAGACAGTTTTAGCTCTAACTAGCATTTATTTCCCACCTTAGCTAAAGAAGCTATATAAACTTAAACACAAGCATGAGCAGACAAGCTCCCCTCCAGATTAAACAGGCACGATCACATGTGCACATCTGGTCCCCATGCCCCACTCATCCTTACCTTGTGCTACAGTGACTCTAAAATGAATTAAATAGCCACCAGAAAAATTACAGTGAAGAACTTCCAGGAAAGCACTTCCATGGTGGGTTTCTGGGTGGTTGATCACCCCTGAGAGCCATGGAAATGCATGAGCGGTATGATCATTCAACTCCATTTTCCGGCATGTCCTTTGCTATTTTTTTCCTCCAACCCCACTGCAAAGTGTGCTTCTTTTCTTTTCCTGTGTAGTAGGACTGGAAAAAAAAATCAGTGGCAGGTCCATAGTTGCAGCATGTTAGCAATGTGAACCATGGGTCCATGCCACTTGGATTCTGGTTTAGCACCCACTGTCTGATCAAGGCAAAGAGGCACAAAATCAAACAGGTTTTTAAAAGGTGACATCCTGCTGCAGCAATCTGTCCATCTGATCATACCCCATGATTGACAGCTGAGGATATCTTGTTCAGCGTTCCTTGATTACACAAAAGGTGAGCTGACTGGTTTGCCTTGGTGTTCTCTGGTGAAGTTGATCGTGAGCACAGCAGTTCTGTGCTGAGCAGCTTTGTACCTTTGCAGTCTCCTCTTGGTTGCTGCAGCTTGCAGCTGCTTTTGCACAGTCCAAGAACTAAATTGTCTTATGTACAGTAGAGGGGCAGTATTCCTTGATATCATGGTTAAACTTATTAAATTAACTGACTTGGATAGAGCATGGAATTGCCTGCATTTGCCCCTTTTCTGTGACTATGCAGTTGGATGCATCAGTTAAATGACCAGCATCAGCTAGATTGAAATGATTTCATTTTATGCTTATGCACTTAGTGGTATCCAACTGAGAACTGATCATGAAAACTAACTGCAAAATTGTATCATCATCATCATCCTCTCCTCCTTTTAACCCTCACCAAAATTCTGTGAAGTAGGCTAGGTTGAGAGAGAGTGCCCCCCGCAAGCTACCATGGCAAAATGAAGACAGGAATCTGGATCTGCTGGGTTTTAGTCACTGCACTTGTGGACAGACACAAAACTGCACAGAAATACTAAGTAGCAGGGCTTTTTTTTGAGCAAGAACGAACAGGAAGGAAGTTCGGGCTGGCTTGGTGTCAGGGGGTGTGGCTCAATATGCTAATGAGTTCCTGCTGGCCTTTTTCAACAAAAAGCCCTGTGTGAAACAATGGTGATGTTAGGGAGTGTGGCCTAATATGCAAATGAGTTCCCGCTGAACTTTTTCTACAAAAAAGCCCTGCTAAATAGTAAGTCACAGTTAAGAGATTTTAAACTGATCCCCCCCCCCCTTTTTACTATATGCCCTTTTAGATAGCGAAGGCAGTGGCAGAAAGTAGGGGGATTTAGAGGTGGCAAGAAAGTCTAGTTATGCATAAAAAGGTATAATAATACATGCAGACATAGCCAACTGTATTTAAACACATCTGAACAGTTTACCAAATGATTGTGCTCCCTGCACACAAGTCATGAGCTACTGGGTAAGTGTTGGAGCATAACTGGTTTTAAATTCAAATAGCATTATAATGTAGGGCATCTCCTCCTGTCATTGTAAATAAAAATTCTTTTTCCTCTGATGTAGTTACTAGCTAAGAAATATCTATATACTTGTGTACTAGTACTTTCCAATATATGTCACCTTTCAATTTCAGCCTATTAATTTTTCAGTATTTTCTTAAATGTTCCTTGTAGTAATATTTGGGTTTCCCCCCAGTAATTATCTCAAAAACTCAATAACGCCTAACATCTTGGGGGGGGGGATGTGGGTTTCCATACATATAATATGGGGGGTGGGTCTGCCTGTGTTAAATGTTGATATTTGGTAGGGAAAATAAGGGTTCCAGATGTTCTTTGAATTCTGATGACTTCTGACTGACTGACTGTCTTCTTAAACACCACAATATGCTTGTGAAAATGTTTTGTGGTGTAATACAGTAATTTGAAATGCTAGCAAACTATGTAGTGATGTAAAGACCATATAAACTGAAAATGAGGATAACTATTTTTATAGTTCAGATTTCAAAATGTCTTCCCACTCATTTTATTTGTGAAAAATCTAAATTTAAAAAAAATCACAGAAAGGTGCACAATGGCATACACTGAAACATTTGATCACACAATTACATTAAGTTGATAAAAATTAACTACCATTTAGTTTCTATGATGTACTTATAGCACAAGAAATAGGTGTTAGGAGAGAGCCACAAACTTGTTAATTCTTCAGTGTTTTGGTTTCTCTATTCAAAATAAATTAAACAGGGATCCTTAGAAACAGGTAACATTTTGTAAATTCTCCCCCTTATTTTCTGCCCACCCTTTGAGTTCACTAGAGCACAGCCTCCAAATGTCCTTTCATGCCAACACCACCAAATGCTTCATATTCTTTGTATGTGCAAGGTCAGAGTTGTCAAATGTGTGGCCTGTGGGCCATATCAGGCCCCCAAAGGGCTCCTATCAGACCCATGAGCAACTCACTGTTGTCTTCTTGCTTCCTTCTGTGTCTCAGCTTTGCCAGGCTTATTCAATTACACAGGAGCTGCAGAGCAAAGCCTCTATTTTCTCCATTGGCTGACTAGCACATGAAGCAATTTATGTACAAAAGCTCACAATGTCCAGCCATTTCATGTTTTCCTTTAGGTCTTAGGCTCAAAGCATTGACCATGAGAGTTCTGTAATGAATGTCAATAAATCAAAAGTAGGCTCATAACAAATGAGTTCAACAAAATCCTTCTGACTCACTTTTTCAATGGCCTTTTTGCCTTTTCCCTTCAAGCCGTATGTTCTCCTTAGGATCCTGATTCCCAGGACCAGGGTACTCACAGGAATGCAAAATTTCTTCAGCAAAAACCCTGTCTCACAAAAATGATTCCATGTTCAAGACTTTGTTTGTGTTTAGGCTTAGCAAGGAAAAGCACTGGAATGTGTTTTAGGTACCAAGGCTGATTCCTGGAATAAACAAAGCAAATGAGAATGTAAAACATCAGAGAATGTAGAGAGTGCATTTTCCTAACTATGGATGAACTGCAGCCTTTCCAGGTTCTCCCCCTCTTCACCCCAGGCTTGCAGGGAATATGCCCTGTAACATGGTTGTCACACAGGCCAGAGCCCCAGCACTTCTCCTTTTAGAAATTAAGTACTACCCCCACCTCCTCTGTTCTCTGCAAAAATACACTCCCTTATTTTGCCATTGCTTTTCTATTAGGAAGCTTTGCAAAAGCACATAAAGCATATTTTCCCCATTAAAAATACTCCAGGGTTTCTCCATCTTTCTCCCCTCAGGTGTCTGTTGCTCTATCCCATTCTTGAAACAGGCACTGTTCTTGGTGAGGCTTTACTGCCATAAAAGCATCACAATATGATATTGATTATTCGGTTTCAATAGACCTACAAAAAATAATGGCGACTCAACAACAAATTTGCAACCTTTGTACTCTATGCGACTCATGGGCCATCATCCAAGTGACTATGCACTGGGTCAGTTAACTCCAGATGCTTTCCTTTTCTTTGGAACCCCCAGAGAAGACCTTAACATTCTCAGAGCTACTTGGAAAACAATAACTTTATTCATATTTGCATACCCATAATTTATGGTAGTGTTTTTCAAATGTCCAGTCCTCACAGAACCATTTCCATGTCAGTCTGCTTAAGAAACAACTGCATGGCCATAAAAAGAACCCCATTTCATTGCAACTTATTCTGTGTCATGATCTAGGCACATTAGGCTTCCCAACCCCCCCGCTCTGGCGGGGGACTTCTGGGTTCGCAGCCTAATCTCCCGCCCCCCAGAAATCGGGAAGCGGGGGTGGGGGGCTGGAGGGGGGGGAGAACATACCTGCAGGCTTCATATTGTTGAGATCCTGAGCCATTTGTAAAATGTGTGGCCCCTTTAAGACTGGGCAAGAAGCAGGAAGAGCTTCGGAGAACAGCCCCTCCCTTTTTTCTTTCGTTTTCACAGCAAGTAGAGTTCTCCAATCTGGTAAGTATTTGTATGTGTGAGAGGGAGGGGGTAGGGGATTCCCTGGTTTGGAGGCCCTCCCCCCCTTTAGAAAGCGTGGGGGGGGGGAGGGAAATGTCTACTGGGCACTCTATTATTCCCTATGGAGAACGATTCCCATAGGGAATAATTGGGGGCTCTGGGGGGGCTATTTTTTGAGGTAGAGGCACCAAATTTTTAGTATAACATCTAGTGCCTCTCCCCAAAATACCCCCCAAGTTTCAAGAAGATTGGACCAGGGGGTCCAATTCTATGAGCCCCAAAAGATGGTGCCCCTATCCTTCATTATTTCCTATGGAAGGAAAGCATTGAAAAGGTGTGCCGTCCCTTTAAATGTGATGGCCAGAACTCCTTTGGAGTTCAATTATGCTTGTCACATCCTTGTTCCTGGCTCCACCCCCAATGTCTCCTGGCTCCACCCCCAAAGTCTCCTGGCTCCGCCCCCAAAGTCCCCAGATTTTTCTTTAATTGGACTTGGCAACCCTAAGGCACATGCTGCAGTTCATACAGGGCACTGGCCAGTCCTCTTGTCACACTTTTGCTCCAACAGACAGAAAGTACCACCTAGAATACTCTCCCACAGCTGCATTTTGCAGAGGGTATTAGTGGGCAACCTATGATTTTCTCATTAAGGAAACCCAATAGGATTCTGAGAAACTCCAGAATAATGTTTTGAAAGATTTATGGAAAGATCAAGATTCCTGCATTACTTTATGTTCTTAATTCTAAACACAAAATAAAATTCAAGCTATAAATGAAATAGAATATTTGTCTTGAATCTGTTTATTCCATAGATACCATGTCTGTCTCATTCATGAAAGTAGCAACACTTACATGTTTGATGAAACTCCTAGGCCCTTGTGTATCACACAGAATGACCACTCTCTAGCAAATCTAAACTAACCTATTGGAATTGTGGAATGTATGTGTCTTCCCAGTAACTGATGACACTTCCATGTTTAGGTATCATGGGGATCTTTGTCTTAAATTGTCTGCTAGCCATATTATATTATTTTTAGCATTGGTTTTCAGCAATGTGTAGGTAAGTGATGTGCTGGTTATAAATAGTTTCATTTATATTTGACAGTATTTGTAGAAAACGGTGATGATGGAGCTTTCCATCTATCAATTCTTTCTCTTTTGGGTTGCATAATAATTACCACTTTACACAGTATGTTTCTGGTTTGCAGCCAAAGCAACCTCCATCACCTCAACTTGACAAAAGTGTTGATTTTTTTTCTTGAAGGCTGCATACACTTTATGTAACAACAGCCTAAGCAAATATACATTGAGTTGATGCCAAAATTCAAAAAGTATGAATTGTTTCTCTAAGTCAAGATCTTAGGCAGAGTTCAAAGAAAGACAGGCATTCCTATGATCCTGTGAAATTGGTGGTACATTTAACTGAAAAAATAAATGCTTAAGTGGTGCTTGCTACTCATATGCATGCCAGTTAATATTAAGCTTATGTAAACAAACACAACACATTATATATAATGCTTTTAGGGGAGCTCTGGAAACCAGCAAATATAGTGCTAGATCTCCTCACATACACTGAGATACTGGGGGACACAATATCTTGTGTTTGCCAGGCTAGTAGTCCCCACTGTCCCAGGTAATACTTACATGGACAGAAGTTAATATTTAGCAGCTTCCATGCATATGACACCAGCTGCAATTTCCCCATGAGCACTCAATTCAGAAGTACCATGGGGACCTAATTCAGACTGGGACCATGGTGCATGGGAGGAGGACTGGCCCAGAAAGAAGGAGCTGGTGTATATGTGCATAGTGTAAATGGATGTTATTTATTTTTTGCTGTCTGTCTATCCATTTGTATTGAGAAAGAGTGTTGTGTCTGCCATTCGTTCAGGAAAGGATGGCACAGCACACCTGTGGGCGGTGCCTGGAAGGGATGAATGCAGCTCTCCTATGACGATCAGTGGTGGGAAATTTAACTGTCCAGAATTGGACCTGACCAGGAAGGAGGTTGTTCTGGGAAATGTATATAACAGGGGACCCGACGCTGCCATGTTGTCTTTGTGATGTACTTGCTAATAAAGCATGTTGCCATCTGAACGTCTCTGACCTCAGTACATTACACTGGCGACAAAGGTGGGATACCGGTGAGCAGCGAGCAGCCTCCAGCCGTCCACAAGCCCCGTGATCTGAGCTCTAGTGCTTCTGCAGCCGAGGTCATGGACACTGCTCCCAGACAAACCCTACCGGCATTCGATGTCACCCGGCCCAACTTATGGGAATCATGGGTGGACCAGATCAACTACTACATAGACCTGCACAAAATAGAGGCAGCAGCAGAGAAGACGGCACTTCTGAGTTCGTGCAGGGTGGAGACCATCCAGCTGATGAAGTGACTCATCACACCAACCACCCTCGCAAGGGCAAGCTACGACCAGCTGGTCAAGGCAATGACGAGCCACATGGTGCCACAGCTGTCCCGTCTCACACGCAGGCACGCGTTCTACATGACACAGCAGAGACAAGCTGAGTCCGCTGCCGAGTATCTTGCAGAGCGTGGTTTAGCCCTGAGATGCGATTTCACGGGGGACCTGGAAGAGATCCTGCTGGACCGTTTTGCGGTAGGCGTCCGGGAGGAGAAAATGCGCTGAAAGTTGCTAGTATACGAGGACAAAGACATCGACCTCACGAAAGCGCTCCGACAGGCAACTACCTTCAAACAGATGCATACCAACCCTTCCACGAACCAGGCCACCACTGCCCGCAGAGAACTCACAGGAGGTGCAGGAAATGGACTGATCACCCTGCCCTCAACCAATTCTTTCCCTATTTTTTGTCGAACTCCATACCTGTAACTGACTTCAGATTATTGGCCATAAACGGCCTTCTGGGTCCCTGACAAGGAATTCTGAAACCGAACTTAAAATCATTGAACAAGTAAACTCTATCCTCAACCTTAGGATAATTACAGAGCCAGGCCTCAAGCACTGTCACCCTTATTGGGCTGGGGCCCTTTTCCAAAAGGCTTATTTGTCCCACCAGAGCCCTGCCTACGCAGCCCCCTCCTGGGTTTACCCCGGGAACAATTTGTAAAGGAGTGAGACCCTCCACACAGAGGGCACGGTGGCTCAGTGGCAGAGCATCTGCTTCATAAGCAGAAGGTCCCAGGTTCAATCCCCGGCATCTCCAACTAAAAAGGGTCCAGGCAAATTGGTGTGAAAAACCTCAGCTTGAGACCCTGGAGAGCCGCTGCCAGTCTGAGTAGACAATACTGACTTTGATGGACCAAGGGTTTGATTCAGTATAAGGCAGCTTCATATGTTCACTCGTGCTTAAATGGGCAGTTTTTCCTTCCACACACCCTCTGTGACCCAAACTCCCAGCAGAGCAAGCGGGGTTGAACTGCCTGCCCCGCATTACTGCGGGAACCAGAAGCAGCGGCTGTGCGCTGCACGACATGGCTACTGTCTGACCTATCTCCGAGATTAGGTCTTGCTGGAGACATAACCTGCAGCCACAACTGCAGCTGATTTTGATCCCATTGAAGGTTCAAGGCGGCCCTCATCCTGAATTCCTCATTGTACTGAAGCTAGGCAGGGCCACTAAAGCTGGTGTAGCTCTTGTATATGATATCAAAATACTGGAAAAGGGAAGTGGCCCTCCATGGATGAGACCTGGAAATTACTCCGGTGTAAATAATGAAACCGGGCACCCAATTTGCCCAGGTCCTATCAACTTTACGCCATTTGATTTTCTCCTTTTCCCTATCATCAAGGTCCTCCTTATCCTTTTTCTCAAGCTCCCTGTAGAGCAGAGAAAAAAGGTCCACAAATTCACCCTTTAATATTTTATCCTTGGTGGCTGGCAACAAGTGATCCCCTAAGGGAAGAGCCAGATCATCAAAAGGTAAGGCCTTAGCAGGCACCAAAGAATAAGATGGGCCCCAGGGATAAGGGAAACCCCAGCCACCACAAGGGGCCGAGGATAGTCCAGGAAACTGGCCAGGAAGGCCACCCCAAGATGCTAGAGGGTTAGCCGAATTAAAACCCCAAGCCCAAGGCTGAGGATTAGTAAACACTGCAAACTGGCTATTGGCCACAGGCCCAAATGTATCTGACTGCCCCCATGGCCCCCAGGGCCAAGCTACATTAGTGCGTTGTACAGACTCGCCCCTACCAAACTGCACACCTTGCCAGGCGTCCACATCAGGAACTTCCACCGGGAGAGGTGATACTCCATCCATCTCAACAGGGCCGGACCTGCTCTCAAGAGAAGACAAGTGGTTAAGAATCTCTTCTTGCAACCGTTTCCTATCAGCAGCCTTGACAGCTTTGGATGAAACGCCCTTCTTACCCCCAACCTCTGTGATATAGGGCTTGCCACTAGAACCCTCCAAAGCAGCCAATCTAGCTAATACAGATTGCTCAAAGGAGTCATCCTCGTCCTCAGACGACATAGGCTGAGGCGCTGGGCACTTATAAGAAACTGGCCGGCAAGGCTGGGATTTTGGTGCAGGGCTCTTGCCTTTTGATTTTCCTTGCCCCTTAGGCATGGCTAGCAAGCCCAATATCTAGCCTGCAAAAAACGTGGGCAGGGGGTGTGGCTCTAAGCAGGGAGTAACAAAAAATGGCCACCGCCCTGCCTAGCAACAGGGAAGTAATAAGCAGAGAAAATGGCCACCACCCTGCCCAGCAACAGGGAAATAATAAGCAGAGAAAATGGCCACTGCCCTGCCCAGCAACAGGGAAGTAATAAGCAGCAAAAATGGCCACTGCCCCGCCCAGCAACAGTACAGACCACCCCAACAATAGGACAGGGGGAATGAAGAGGGCCCCAAAGCTGGACCCCCTAAACGCCCACCCAGCAACAGTGCAGACCACCCCGACAATCAGGATGGGGGGGACTGAAGAGGGCCCCAAAGCTAGACCCAAAATTCCCAGCTACAGAGGGGGAACAACCCCGGGAAAAGGCAGAGAAAAAACACTGGCTGAACTAAAGAACCCAGCCAGCAGCAAACCGCCGCACCAAAAAGCACTCCCGTCACCTCCACGCAGCCGAAAACCGGGTGCTCTCCATCCCTCGACACCCAAAAGCGGCTGCAGCCACCAGGAAGCCGCCACCACTGAACTACAGGCCCCTGTCAAATGAGGGGGACAACAACTTCCCTTTGTTCCCTGGGCAGGGGGAAGGGAAAGAGACAGCAGAAAGACCAAGTTGTCCGGGAGTGCCTTGAGAAGCCCAGCAAAGTTTCCCTCCAGGTTTTGTGTGCAGTGCTTCTCTGGGATGGCTGCTCCAGAGCCTCCAGTCAGTTCAGCAAGAAAGAGTCTGCAGGTAGTCTCTCTCTCTCAGTAGCAGAGGCAGGCCCTGCACTAAGGGTGAAGCGTGTTTGGGGGTGGGGAGGAGGCGGAAGTGGCCACGAGAAGACAGTGGCGGGTGCGGGAAGGTGGCGGGAAGGCAGCAGCAAATGCAGGGAGGTGGCAGAAAGCAGCGGGAAGACAGGCAGCTGCAGGGAGGTGGCGGGAAGGCAGTGGCAGCTGCGGGAAGGCAGCAGGAGCTGCGGGGAGGCGGCGGGAATACCGAGGCGGCTGCGAGAAGTAAGTGGCGGAAAGCAGGTGGCAGGAAGGCAGCAGCAGCTGCAGGGAGATGGCGGGAAGGCGGTGGTGACTGCAGGAAGGCAGCAGCACCTGTGGGGCAGTGGCAGAAGGTGGCGGTGGGTGCTCTCTTTCCCTTCCCCCTCCCCAGGGAACAAAGGGAAGTTGCTGTTCCCCCCCCTCATTTGCACTTGATAGAAAGAGCGGAGGCAGCCAAAAGAGCAAAGGGAACTTTTAAAAAAACCTGTCCTCTGCTACTGACTTTTGCTCCCCCCTTTTTACTTTTGCCCCCCCCTTAAAATTATGTAGATCTGGCACTGCCCCCACAGCTTTGTCAAAGAGGCTTTTGAGGTTGCCTGCAGGCTGCAGTGGGGCAGGCACTCTGTCTCTGAGATAATTGTCAAGGCCCCCCCCCCAAGAGTTTGACTGCCTAGGGTCGCGGTCAGTGTGGTGGGTGCTCCAACTCGGAGATAATTTGCGAGGGGGGGGCCATGATTTCAACTGCCTAGGGGCCTCCACAGGGTTTAATCCAGCCCTGTGTTGCTGACAGCTGCTCCCCTATACCCCATCCCCTTGGTCTTCTCTGGTTGCCAGCACACCCTAGGCCTCAGTGAAAAGGAAAGAAACTCATCTGGTTAGTGAGGCCTTTAGTCAATGTATCTGTGTGAGGGTATGGATCCTGCTCCACAGCACAACGTCTTAGGCTCTGTTCCAAATCCCCAGCAATTTCCCAACCCAGCACTGGCAGCCATATTCAAATACCAAATTTTTGCCTGTTTTTCCAGGTAGTACTTTCCTCTTCCTTTTTTTGGAATGAAGTCTTATAAGGTCTTCTCAAATTATTCCGTAAGGACATGACTCTAGTAAAAGCCTCCCCCTCTCACCCAAAATGCCATTGCTAATCAAAGTGGATGGGAGTTCAATAAATTGTGGACTTGCTCTGCAGACTATTGACATTCTTTGCATAATGTATCTTCCTTTCTTCCCTGTGCATATGAGGCTGGAGTTCTGTGTGTTTAGGATTAGTGGTTTAAACAAACACCATTCTCTCTAGAGGTCTGTTATCTTGCACAAGCAGCTTGCGATCTGCTTTGTGTGACTGCATGAAACCCATCCTCAGCAGCAGTGCAACTGCATTTTTTTTTAAAGCAGTATAAGACAGGAGGGAGAATGTGTGAATTCATTCGTGACATAAGATGGCAGAAACAAACTTGTATAAAAGTTGTGGACGGGGAGGAAAATTGTGTCCACTAATGATTGTTGTTACCTTTGAGCTGTTTGGCTATTCCTTTTTATCTGCAGAGCTCTAAAGGCAGTGTTGGATCAATCTGCACCACTACTTTCCAAAGGATGAACCAAAGCGGGTCTGAGCCTCTAATGCTCTGAAAACCATTTTCATTTAAATTTTTCCCTTTGCTCCACATTACTCAAAATAAACCTGTTTTGACTTCCTCCGTCTGTGAGCACTGAACAGGTTAAAAATGGAAATGAGCTAAAAGCTCTGTTTTTTCTTTGCCTGAAAAATCCACTGATGCAGGGTGAAATTAAAGGCTATAAATAGTGCCTGTCCCTTCAGCTTCATCGTGCAAGCCTTGGCTGTCTGCTAGGATTAGAAGAAGACAGAATGGATTTCTGTGTGGCGTCAACAAGAGCCAAGGATTATGCCCACTGTGCACATTTTATTGTTCATTTCTCATGGGCCCTTGCAGAGAAATTAAATCCTTTCTGAAGCCAAAGGTGCAGGCAGTAGCAGCAACTTGGAACAGGGCACGTGCATTGCAGAGCAATTTTGCACAGTGGCACTTAGCATCTCACAGTGGAGCCACGGTGTTCAGCCCCAGCTGTACTTTGTACAGGCAGACAGCCCAGCCTGGATCACAGTAGTAGGGAGGTTCGGGGCTTTTCTCGCTCTGAGCTATGGCTGGTATCATCAGCAGTGTTCATTGCTGCGGAAATGTTTTGAAGTCAATGTGGTGCTGGAGGGGAAGCAATGCTATTTCATTCTCTGTAATTGTTTGTCTAGTAGCTAGCATGGACACTGGTGTTGAGATGAGTTAAATGCCCCATAGTGTTAACGGCAGATAGAATCTCTTTGGCTGTTAATTCACAAGGGAATATTCAAGGTTGATATGACCTTACCTGTTAGGTATTGGCCTGCAGGTGTGAGCATGCATGGATTTCACATCACCATTTCCGTAGCAGTAACTGTATCTGCTTCATTCTAAAATGCTTCTTCCAAAATAATGAGAGAATCAGTATGAATTTCTTTTTAATTACCATCAGTTGAGATTGTTTCTTTTCATATCTGTCTACTCTTTCAGAAGTTGTGCATTCCTCAAAGAGCTCAGATCTTGTGATTTTAGAAATAAACTAGGGGTTTTCTAAAATATTGGACATTCTAAGTAGAGAGGAGTGGGTTCCTTCAGCTCAGTTCCAGGTGAGATTTGGTTCCATGGTCAAGGACATCCTGAATATTTTGGGACTCTCAGGAATTAAATCAAAGGGTTAAAGAGTGAATGTTTCCTCCTGTTTCCCTGCTAATCATTGCAACAACTCTCAGAATCCTGATACAGTACTGGGTCCCATGCTCTTTAACTTGTTCATTAATGATTTAGTTGGGAGTAAGCAGTGAAGTGGACAAGTTTGCAGATGACACTAAATCGTTCAGGGTAGTGAGAACCAGAGAGGATTGTGAGGCACTCCAAAGGGATCTGTTGAGGTTGGGTGAGTGGGCATCAACGTGGCAGATGAGGTTCAATGTGGCCAAGTGCGAAGTAATGCACATTGGGGCCAAGAATTCCAGCTACAAATACAAGTTGATGGGTTGTGAACTGGCAGAGACTGACCAAGAGAGAGATCTTGGGGTCATGGTAGATAACTCACTGAAAAAGTCAAGACAGTGTGCGATTGCAATAAAAAAGGCCAACACAATGCTGGGAATTATTAGGAAGGGAATTGAGAACAAATCAGCCAGTATCATAATGCCCCTGTATAAATCGATGGTGCGGTCTCATTTGGAATACTGTGTACAATTCTGGTCATCACACCTCAAAAAAGATATTATAGCATTGGAAAAAGTCCAGAAAAGGGCAACTAGAATGATTAAAGGTTTGGAACACGTTCCCTATGAAGAAAGGTTAAAACGCTTGGGGCTTTTTAGCTTGGAGAAACGTCAGCTGCGGGGTGACATGATAGAGGTTTACAAGATTATGATGGAATGGAGAAAGAGAAAAAAAGTACTTTTCTCCCTTTCTCATAATACAAGAACTTGTGGACATTCAATGAAATTGAATGAGCAGTCAGGTTAAAATGGATAAAAGAAAGTACTTCTTCATCCAAAGGGTGATTAACATGTGGAATTCAGTGCCACTGGAGGTGGTGGCGGCTACAAGCATAGCCAGCTTCAAGAGGGGATTGGATAAAAATATGGAGCAAAGGTCCATCAGTGGCTATTAGCCACAGTATGTATGTATATGTATATATATATATTGGCCACTGTGTGACACAGAGTGTTGGACTGGATGGGCCATTGGCCTGATCCAACATGGCTTCTCTTATGTTCTTATGATAATCAGGGATCCTTTCCCCCTTCTAAGGTTCCCAATCCTTGCAGGGGATTCCCTAGTTTGGAGGCCTTTCTCCTGCTTCTGGGTCATCAGAAAGCGGGGGGTGGGGATGGGGAGGAGGGAAATGTCTGCTGGACACTCCATTATTCCCCATGGAGACTGATTCCCATAGGGTATAATGGAGAATTGATCTGTGGGTATCTGGGGCTGTTTTTTGAGGTAGAGGCACCACATTTGCAGTATAGCATCCAATGCCTCTCCTCAAAACACACTCTAATTTTCAAAAAGGTTGGACCATTCCAATTCTATGAGCCCTGAAAGAAGGTGCCCCTATCCTTCATTATTTCCAATGGAAAGAAGGCATTTAAATAGTTCCTTTAAATGTGATGGCCAGAACTCCCTTTGGAGTTCAGTTGTGCTTGTCACAACCTTGCTCCTGGCTCCATCCCCGATGTCTCCTGGCTCCACCCCCAAAGTCCCCAAATATTTGTTGAATTGGACCTGGCAACCCTACCTCCTTGCCTTTCTTTTTTTAAAAAAAAAATTTGTGGGATGAGATATTTGTTGGAAATTTGTAATGTTTACTTTTAGTATATCAAGGGCAACAGAGAATCAGGAATCCCAGGGTACATTCATTTGTTGCAACATATAGTATGCCAAATACAAACCAAATAAAATAAAACAGCCTTGCAAAACTAGAACTTTGTGTGCTGAAAAAATATTTTTAAAAATATTTTTGGCACATGATGTGCTAATTTTGAGATTTTTTCTTTCTATGATGTAGGAGAGTGCAATCACGCACATCATTGACTTGGAATCAATAGCTAAAAGAGAAACCCCTTCAAAAGTAGCTCATTGTGGGCTGAAAAATAATACAAAATAATAATAAAACATCCTTAAGATGTTTTTCAGCCCCAGAAGGCGCAGACTCATCATGTACTACCCATAGATCAGCCTAGTGAGGAAGGACCGAGATTTGACTGTGAAATCCAAGGTGACAGGATTTTACTGATCATCCCCCATTCTAAACCCTGTGTCACTGCAACCAGCCTTCTTAATTGGAATGGAAGGGCAGCATATTAGTATATTATTCAAGCTGCCACCTTACTATATCCTGTATGGACAGAACATAAACAGCACCAAACAGTTGGTAAGAATTTAAAATACTCATAGATTATAGCCTCTGACTTTATAGACAGTGATTTAAAAGGGGAGCATCATTGCTTTTGTGGCAGGTACAAATGCCTTGATTGAAAAATCCTTGTAGAGTTGGTCTACATGACTCCCCCAGTTACACTGAAATGAATAGAGTTTGCATAAGAGCAGTGCTGAACAATGGGGATCATTAATTCCAGTGGGGTTTGCCCAGGGGCAGTTTTTAGAAGACTGCAGCATAGTAATATTATATTATATTATATTATATTATATTATATTATATTATATTATATTATATTATATTATATTATATTATATTATATTATATTATATTATATTATATCCCATGTTTTCCCACAAACAGGCTCAGGGTGGGTAACAACAATCATTAAATATAATACATAGTTAAAACAGTTAATGTAATTAAAATAATATTACACATTAAAAGAAAAATCCTTAAATGCTACAGATGATGGAATCAAATTTCATTTACTCCTCAGTATCTTCTTAAATATCCCTCACAGCTGGCATAAAACAGATGACAATACCTTTTGGGTAGCGAGTCATTTCAGCAGGGAGGCCACATGTTGATGAAAAGCCCACCACCTCAACCAAAGCCCTGGTGGAACAGCTCTGTCTTAAAGGTCCTGAGGAATTGCAGCAGTCTCCGCCGGGCCCTGATCTCCAGTGAGAGTTTGTTTCACCAGGTAGGGACCAGAACAGAGAATGCCCTATCCCAGGCTGAGGCTAAGTGGACTTCTTTCAGGCCAGGGATTACCAGCAAATGTTGGTCCATGGAGCGTAAAGCTCTCATGGAGGGGTATATGGGAAGAGGCAGTAGTCCCAGGCTGTGCGGAGCCTTGAAGGTCGAAGCCAAACCTTGAATCAGATCCAGTACTTGATTGTTACCAGCTGCATGTGTGCCGTAATAGGCACTGCAGCAGGCAGATGTGCTGCCTCATTCTGTACCAGCTGGATTTTCTGGATCAGATTCAAGGGTAAATCCGTGTAGAGCAAATTACAGTAATCCAGTCTGGAAATGACAGTTGCATGGGTCACTGTGGCCAGATCCTGGATAGAAAGGTAGGACACCAGCTGTCTAACCATTATATATATGATAAAAGGCAGGCCTGGCTACCACGGTGACCTGGGCTTTCATAGAGAGCAAGGTATCCGGAATCACCCAAGGATCTGGCAACAAAGGTGCCTCGCCAAGGCTCAGGAGCCTCATTCCCATACTTGTCCCACCCCAGGTCAAGCATAGGACCTCCATCTTTAGTGGATTAAATTTCAGTTGACTCTATTGCAACTGCATTCAGCCCAGATTTTTCCAGGACAGAACCTGGACAGTCATCCATCAACAGAAAGAGTGGCGTGTCATCAGCATAATGATGGCAACCCAACCCATATCTCCATACTAGCTGGGCAAGGGGGCACATTTAGATGTTAAACAATATTGGTGATAGGATCGCTTCAGGGAGGGAGGGAGGAAGGAAGGAGGATGGGGAGGGAGGACAGAGGTAGGTAGAAAGAAATCAACTTTAAATGCATTCTCCAAGCTGCCAAATGTCTTAGCTTGAAGAAGTGATTTAGAGAGAAATGCCTTCTCCAAGTCAGCTAATGAGGTGATGGGGGCTTTGAAGCCACACAATATGTGTAAAAGAGCCACATGGCTCCTGAGCCATAGTTTGGCCATCCCTGCCATATGCACCTCAAGGCAGCCATTTTGTTTGGGAATTGATCTGACTTTAGCTTTCCATCTCCTTTCTCCTCCCTGCAACCTCTACCTAGGAAAAGTACAGTCTTTCTCCACAGTGGGGACCAAAATAGAAGGAAAGTGACCTCAGCAGGGTATAATGACAGAGTCAACCTTGCAAAGCAGCCATTTTCTCCAAGGGAGCTGATCTCTGCCTGGTTCTTCAGGAGGAAATGGCTGCTTTGGAGGGTGGAGTCTATGGCATTGTACCTGTCTGAGGTTCCACCCCTCCTCAAGCCCCACCCTTTCCAGGCTTCACCCCTCAAATCTCTAGAAATTTCCCGACTTGAAGTTGGCAACCCTATCTCCTTCTCAGCCAACTGTCAGTCTATCTGCCCCTCTGACTTCAGCTTTCCATCTCATCCCCCCTCCCTACAGCCTCTACCTACGTTCACCATCTCCCTGTTGCTGCTGCCTACTTTCTCTTCTGAATGCCACAGAGAGTAGGTGGGTGACAGTGGATGGGAGAGAAGAGTAGGCTTAACCAATGAAACACAACAGAACTTGAGTGGGAGTTGACTGGCCAATGGCTGATGCAGTGAGTTGTGACCATTTGGGCTTTTATAAAGGGATGATATTTTTGCCTTGCTACAGAGAGAGGGGGGGATGATGTTGGGCTGTTATACCAGGACTCCCTTGGGTGCAGCTTGGTCCCCCTTATCTTTTTCATTGTATTCATGCTCTCATGATTGATTCTTTCTCAGTAGGAAAGTAATGCATACTATCTTGA
Source organism: Heteronotia binoei (assembly GCF_032191835.1). Taxonomy (NCBI): domain Eukaryota; kingdom Metazoa; phylum Chordata; class Lepidosauria; order Squamata; family Gekkonidae; genus Heteronotia; species Heteronotia binoei. The sequence goes on along the minus strand of NC_083243.1, from coordinate 157,771,715 downwards.
TGTCAAGTCAGTGGGGTGGATTAGACTGAGAGTATGTGTCCAGACTAAGTTAACCCAGCAGAATTCCTTTGAAGACTGGGGATTCTGAATTTTGACTTCCTAGATTGTAGGCTGATAATGACCACATACATTGCTGTCTCTCTATTCTTCCACTGCCTTGTAGGATTTGTAGTTATTTTTCTGGGGAAGACTATAGTTTTGTAGACAAACACGTAGCCCTAAGTCTATGTCATAGTGCTTTCACATGTTCTTGACCAGCACAAAAAGCAACTTATATACAAAAGCTCACAATGGCCAACCATTTCATGTTTTCCTTTGGGTCTTAGACTCAAAGCATTGACCATGAGATTTCTGTAATAAACGTCAGTAAGTCAAAAGTAGATTTGCAACTTACAGATACAAACTGAGCACCACCTGAACAGAATACTCAAGATTGCTACAGCACAGACATCATTTCCAGTTTTTGATGTAATAATTCAGAGCAAGAGGTGTCAGTTATCAGACTGTTAAATAAACAAAATGTTTAAGCATCTTTTAAGTTTTTTAAAAAATTTTAATTGTTTTTGTCTGAGTCCTTTATAAAGTTTTTATTTTTGCTACCTGGCATTACATTTTATGACACAAATGGCTCAGCCCGACAAAGTCTCATTTATGTCAAATCCATCCCTCATAACAAATGAGTTTGACAACCCTGGTTTACACTGTTTGTTTAAAACCAAGCACATTAAATATGTGCAGATTTAATTAGAATGGGTGAAGCTTGGTCAGTTGCTCCAGTGCAAGTTCTTGTTAGTGGAAACTGGATCAGTGTTTTGATGCATATGTTGCTAACATAGTCACAGAAGAACTTTCTGAATATTTTTGGATTCTATAAAGTATTGTAAGTACAGCCTAAAACTTATATTGCAGCCTTGCAAATTAGTCCACAAAAGTTACTGACCTAGTTCTACTAGTCTGCCTTCCCTTAAGCACCCATTTTACTCATTTGTAGCCTGAAGGAAAGAGGGAACACTCTTCTGTACAATTTCCATACCAGGTCATCTGGAGGTGCTCCGTGCTTATTATAGCTGACTGGGCAGGTGGCTACTTACAATCCTGACTGATTGAGCAACTCCTTTTCCATAAAATACTTCAGCCCCTGCTTTTCCTTTCCATAGAGGAATTTATTTAGCCAACAGACATTTTTCATCAATAAAGACAACCAATTTACATCGTTTTACATTACATTATTTACAATACTGTGTTTTCTGAATATGTGGAAACAATATATCCAAGCAGGCTCCTCAAAATGTTACTCAGAAATTTCTGCTCCTACCTTTTACCTACCTCTGATTCTGCTGCCCACTGAACTAAGTACTTCAAGACACTGCCAGTGCAGTCCTTATAAGCCCATTGACTTCAATAGACTTAGATGAGTATAAGTTTGTTTAGAATCACACTGATCAGTTGTTAAAAGCATGAAGCATGGGCTAGTTGTCTTTAGTTCTTCTCTTTGCTGTTCTCTCTAATTTGCAATATAGGAATAAATTATGCAGACTGCCCTTACAAGTTTACTTTAAAGATTGTTGAGCTAATAATGTAAGTGGTATATAAATACTAAGATTATTATTAGATGAGATCTGGTGAAATATCTGATATGCATAGAAAGAGCTGCTACTGTTCCTAGACATACAGTCAGTCAGTCAAACAGATGGAAAAGTACAGACAGTTCTCAGAGAGCAGGAAATATGGATTTATGCCTATAATTTGATTCAAAAGCCAAAGAAAAGGTGTGAAATAAGCCATAAAGGGGAACCCAATGTGACAGATTCATAGGTTATCTGCAGACCAAAAATATACTAGATAATTAATACAGAATAGTTCAGTTCAATGTAAGTTATAGTGATTTACAAAGGTGTATTTTTTTTCAGAACAAGAAAGCAGGTCTGCTCTGATATGCAGAGTTGTATAGTGTCTGTTTCATGTTGAAATTGGAGGATAAATAAATAATGTGGGAAGAAATTATAGAAGTATCTGTTCTCAGGAAGAGCTGCTGCTAGCGTGAATCCTTTTACATTACTAGGATCAAAATCCTAATCTTTGAGGTCTGGATCAGGGTAACAATAAAGACAGGGAAAATATAATACATGTGGGTGCGTTAAAGTGCATTCAAGTTGCTTCCAGTTTACGGTAACCCTAAAAATTAATAACCTCCAAAATGACCTATCATTAACAGCTTAGCCCAGGTCTTGCAATCTGAGGCCCATGGCTTCCTTGACTGACTCAATCCATCTCATGTTGGGTCTTCCTCTTTTCCTGCTGCCTTAGCGTTATCGTTTTTTCCAGTGAGTCTTGTCTTCTCATAATGTGCTCAAAGTACAGTAGCCTAGATTGAGTCATATTAGCTTCTAGGGTAAGTTCAGGCTTGATTTGAATTAGAATTCACTTATTTGTCCTTTTGGCAGCCCACAGCGTTGTAAAACTCTCCTCCAACACCATTTAAAAAGAATAATATGTACAGTATGTTAAAATAATCCAGACATATGAATGAATGCAGCTATATTGTTCCTGGGAAATGCTCAGGTTAAGGTGCTAGTACCAAACTAGATGTGTATTGTGCAGCTCTACCATTATAAAAACCACTGTGGTGTAGTAGTTACAGTGCTGGACTAAGATCCAGGTTTGAATACCCATTCAAAGCTCATTAGTAAGGCATGTTAGTCACAGAATTATCACCTCTGTCCCCATAAGAACAGCTTGCTTATAGTTTATATGGCATCTTACCCCCGGCAGTAAGGTTGCTACCAAAAAGTTTATTTGATATTGTCTGAGCTCAACTTTCAGCCTTATGAAATGTAATTAATTGAGCAGGGAAAACCATACAAGGAGTTTTTGCATGTCATTAACATTGCAACATGAACCCAAAGCATACAGATTAGGCTTTTTTGTTGTTGTTGATTTATGCAACTGTGGGCAACATAAATAGAACAGGGTAAAGAATTAAATGAATGCTGAGGGTTGACCTTAATTTTTTTTAATGTAATAAAGAAAAGGAACTTTAATACTTTAACATTCAAAGCAATCATTTTGAATTTTGTTTAAAAGGCTTTGGGATGGCAGTGCACACAGGTGTAATGGTCTCTTGGTGCTTTGTTTTGGAAGTACAGGATGAAAGGGTACTTGATCATTACAGTAGGGTTTGGTTTTTGTTGTTGTTAAAGAAGTGCCAGTAGTCATATATAAGATGCATTGATTTCCATCAATTTTCTCCTCAAGACTTACATAAGCCCCCCTGCCCCCTGCTGATATCTAGTATCAGTGAGCATCACCACAAAAAAAAACGCCTGCACTAAAGGCCAAAAAGAGCTATTGGACAGGTTTCAGTTGCAAATCAAGGCTCTTCTTGTTGGACTAGGGATGGAGAAAAAAGGGAGAGGTTCATTCCTCAACTGTTATTTTTACCAGATTGAGCAAATATGCTCCACTAGGATATGGAACATTGCTAGGGTTGCCAAGTCCAATTCAAGAAATATCTGGGGACTTTGGGGGTGGAGCCAGGAGCAAGGGTATGACAAGCATAGTTGAACTCCAAGGGAGTTCTGGCCATCACATTTAAAGGGACAGCACACCTTTTTAAATGCCTTCCTTCCATAGGAAATAATGAAGGATAGGGGCACCTTCTTTTGGGGCTCATAGAATTGGACTCCGTGGTCCAATCGTTTTGAAACTTGGGTGGTATTTTGGGGAGAGGCACTAGATGCTAAACTGGAGATTTGGTGCCTCTACCTCAAAAACAGCCCCCCAGAGCCCCCAATACCTCCAGATCAATTCCCCATTATACCCTATGAGAATCGATCTCTACATAGAAAGTAATGAAGTGCCCAGCAGACTTTTCCTTCCCTCTCCCCCCCCCCCACCCTGTTTCTGGTGACTCTGAAGCGAGGGATTGGCATCTCTACTCACAAATTGCTTCAAATTAACACAGTCATACCATCCCAAGAGGAAGCCTTTTCAATCGGAGACTGAAGCCTCCAGAGGTGGAAAGTCACATGGTGGCTTTGGGGGCGGGGCTTCCCCCCACTGGCCAGCTGACTGGGGGCGGGAAGGAGCATGGGAAAGTGGAAGAACCCCCACTGGGACCTGGGAATTGGCAAGCCTAAACATTGCTGGTATTGTCCTATACTATCATGGATTCACTGTCAATGTGTACTTGACATCATAATTCATATTGTACAGCAATGTATACATGGCTGGGCAGAAGATTGGAAGGTATCATTAATTTCAAAACATTTGAAACAGTTGTGTTCCCTGTAACCTTTGGGATCACCTCTCTCAGTATGCCCTGGAAGAGCATTACACTCTACCAGTAAGAACATTTTGGTAGTCTCTGGCCAGAGAGAGATCTGGCTGTCCTCAACTCGGGGTAGGTCCTTTTCTGACCTGGCCTCTGCCTGATGGAACTCTCTGCCAGAGAACATCTGCACCCTACAAGATTTATTAACTTTCTGTAGGGCTTGCAAGGCAGGTATGTTCTGCCATGCATTCTGTTGAAGACAGCAACAGTCTGGCATTCTCATACCCCCTACCTCCTCTCTTGCCTCTCCACATCCCTCCACCCAGGACAATATAATATCTGTCATCTGGATATTATATTGCTTTGTTCAGGGCCTTTTTTGTAGCAGGAACTCCTGCGCATATTGGGCCACACACCCCTGGTATAGCCAATCTTCCTGGAGCTTACAGTAGGTCCTGTACTAAGAGCCCTATAAACTCTTGGAGGATTGGCTACATCATGGGGTGTGTGGCCTAATATGCAAAGGAGTTCCTGCTACAAAAAAAGCCCTAGTTCTGTTGCTGATTTTTTTTTTTGGTATTTTAATGTTTTAATTTCATTATCTTTTATATTTGCCTTTGATATACCGTAAGTAATCCTGAGCCCTGTTTGCAGGGAAGGATGGCCTAATAATTGAATCTAATACGTAATAACTGAACCCATTATAACATTTTCTCTCTTGCCACATACATTAGAACTTCTTACACACAATGGTAATTGAAATCCATGAGGGCTGCATAAAGCCTTGTAAAATTCCCAGTGATTTCAAAGGCCTTTGGGAAGGAGAGTTACTCGCTTAACTGTCTTTACTGCTTTCCAGGTAATGACACAAACTGTGTGTTCCTATTTTTTTAAAACTCCTCTGGGGATTTACCCTCCCCCCTTTCAGACTGAAAAACCATCACCATTTGTCATTTTGTTCCATCATCTGGGTATTGCTTCATTTCTAGGGATGCACATAGCCCATAAACCCACTGACCTTGAGCTGAAAGTTCTCCACAATATTTCATGCAGGGCTAATTTTTTTTTTTGGGGGGGGGGGGAGGGTAGTGGTTCAGGATGCTTTCAAAAACACAGCACTCCAACCAACTTTTATGCTCTGTCAGTTTGAGTTTGCTTCCACAATAAATGCTTAATTTGTAGTTGAGAAGGCTCAGTGATTAGAACAGATCCATAAGTTATTAAGAAATAATGACTAGACTGTAGAAAATGCAGGATAGAGTGTAAAAAATATAGTTGGCATTTTCGCACCAATACTAAATCTTTGGGCACAATCCATCCTCCTGGGTGTGTGATAATGTTGGTTTATATTACTTTGTCAGTACTGCCATATACACTAATGTTGTCTATGTTTATATGATGTGTAACCTAAATGCAGGGAGCATGGAGAAGAAGCGTCTGTGTTGCTATTGAATTTTCTAACAGACCACAAAGATTCCTATCTTTCCTGCCCACATATGGGGGAAGTGGTGCAGACAGGGCCATGGGATTGGTTACAATCTAGAGAAATCACAAAGCAGATGGATATTGAGCAGATAAGCGTTAATCTGCCCTGGGAGAGGATTAATCAGGTGAAAGATGGATGTGTGTGTGCGTGCGTGCAGTGTGTTGGATGGGGGGGGGGGATGGTGGGCAGCTGGTTCTCCTATCATCTCTTCAGGTCTTGATTTTGTAGTCATTGCTTTGTACTGTGATGTGTGAAGATCTACTGAGTGTTTAGCCTTCTAATTTCCATTGACTATCAAATGCCCACAGAAGGAGAATGTATGAAACCTTTCGCATGTATTGTTCATTAATCTGTTTGTGTTTTCCCTTTTGCATTTAGACAGTTTCACCTTGGTTTGTAGCTCTGCTTTTTAGTCCATCCAGCCAAATGCAGCAGTTGCACTGTCATGTTACTCAGCACATCTAAACCACATTTTATCTCAACCTCAACATTTGATGGTATTAGTTAAGTAACTAATCCTTTCAACATCTTTGACATTCTGCTCAGGGAAATAGAAGTCTGTTTTCTAAACACTGAGTTCAGTGCAAAGCAAGTTAGGTGCATCCTAGTTTCACTAACATCAATGAGGCTTGCTTAGGCATAGGTGTGTGTCTTTGCTGTGTGTTGACATTGTGTATCTGTATATACACAGTGAATTAGTGAACGTTATATCATTTTTCTTTCATGTGATTAATCCAAGGAGATGTACAGAAATCATCAACAATAGATAAAAACCATTTTGAAATCCAGATCGTCAGCCAAAGTAGTATCAGCAGCCCAAAGCAACCTTTTTTAGACTAAAAATATCCCAGAGACCATTAAGAAAAAGCTTTTTGAGAAACAGTTTCTTAAACCTTTCCTAAAAGTGGTCTCAGGGAACAGCCCATTTCACACTGTCAAAAATAACTATGGAGAAAGCCTTGAAATGTCCTGCTTGCCTCCATATATGAGGGAATAGCAAGGAGAAGCTCCTGGGAAGAAAACAACTTCTGGTCTGGTGTATATATAAATCTTATTGCAATTAAGCCAAGTTGTTTCAGGAACTTAAAATGTTCATTGCATCTTGTTAGTGTTAGTTTACTAGGTTGCAGCTGGAATGCATAAGTAAAAGCAAATGTATCACAGCAGTGCAGATTTCTTTCCTTTATGTACTTAACACAGAACCCTCCAGAATTCAGTCCTGTATCCTCCTTTCAACACCTACTCTCAACTCAAAACGTGGAAATTATCTAAGCATCTTTGACACTCTGCGCATGTATGAAGAGCAGAACCTTCCTCACTGAATGACTAGAATCTGCCCTTAATCTATGTAAGAATCATGGAGTAGAGTTCTAAATCAGAAAAATTAGTTTCCAGGCAAGCTGAAGCCTTGATGCTTCTTCCATGCCCTTTATTCGTGTACAGAATTCTGATGATCTCCCAGAATCATTTATCTTGATAAGGAACAGGATCAGGAACATATTTTTCAAAAATTATTTTCCAGAAATGAAGAACACTTGGGCTGAATGCATACGGCCTATTTGGGCCAACAGGAACTCCCCACAGCCAGATTTAAATTGTGTATTCAAGTGCACACCTCTAGGTCCCACCTCGCTCCTGCTCTTATGTCATCCTCTGGTGCCTCTCTGCCGTCTTAAAAAGCTACCACACTAAGTGGAAGCAAATCTCAGAAGTGCTTGTCTGTCACCTTTCCCAGTAGTCTGGACAGCTGGGGAGTGCCAGGGAAGCACCTCCCATGCACTTGAGTAGTCTGACCACTTCTCTGGACTGTGCATGATCTGTCCCTCTTCTGGCAGTAGGGCACGCACTGTCTGACTGCCCCGGGGTGCCTCGGACTGTGTCGGCTTTTTTTTCTGAGCCAGGAGGCTGCCTCTCAAGCTGTTTTATAGTCTTGCCAGAGGCTGAGCACATTTCAGAGAGCTCTGAGAGAGAGCAGATAAGAAGTGCTATAAGGGTGAGGTTTGGCTTTCTAAACAGCTGGGGAAATTGCTGAGAATTTCTGAGTTTGTGTGACTGTGTGATTGCTGAAAATTCTGAGTTTGTGGTTGCTGGTGAATTTCTATTTGTTTGGTTTGAGTGGGCTGAAGGTGATTGTTGCTGATTGATTAGGAGTGGCTGTGTTCCTGGGGCACACTGAGGCCCCACCCTCTTTGCATTATTAAGCTGTGCCTTGCCTTGGGTGTGTGCTTGATGCAAGGAGCTCTGGTCCTCAGGAAACGAATTCGTACCCTTGAGGCCGAGGTGACTGACCTGGAGAAGCAGAGACAGTCAGTTAGGCACTCGGAGAAGACTCTCAGGGATGTATTAGATGAGCCCCACTCTGAACATGGCAGCCCTGTTGCTGCCAGGGAGCATGAGGGTCGAGAGGGAACATTGCATTGTTCTGAGGATAAGGGGAATGCACCCTCAGAAGGGACCTCTTCTTCAATTGGTGAGCGGGTATCCTTTCGCACCAAGGAACCATCCCTGGGTGGAGGGGGTCTTGGTAGTTGGTGATTCGATCCTTAGGCAAGGTGACAGCTGGGTGGCAAAACTGCGTACTGACCATACTTGCCTGCCTGGTCTGAAGGTAGTGGACATTACGCATGTTGTAGATAGGCTGATAGACAGTGCTGGGGAGGAGCCAGTGATCGTGGTGCATGTTGGCACCAATGATGTGGGGAAATGCAACTTTGAGGTCCTGGAGGAAAAATTTAGGCTGCTAGACAGGAGACTTATGGCCAGAACTTCCAAGGTAGCCTTCTCAGAAGTGCTACCTGTTCCATGTTCAGTGCTAGAGAGACAGGCACAAATTAGAAGTATCAATGTGTGGATGAGACGATGGTGTAGGGAAGAAAGGTTTAAGTTTCTTAGGCACTGGGATGATTTCTGGAACAAGCGGGAGCTGTGCAAAAGAGACGGCCTCCACTTGTCCCCCAGATGGAACCAGGCTGCTGGCGATTAAAATCAAAAAGGTGGCAGAGCAGTTTTTAAACTAAATCTTGGAGGAAAGCTGACAGGAGATGAAATGTCTCTGGCTCGGGAGGACTCATCTCAAAGAGATGAAGGGTTAGGTGTTACTTTTCTACCAGGTAATGAATCAGAGTTGTTCACTGAGATGGCGACAAACAGTATGGAGTGTCTGCCAAAGTCTCGAGGCAGCAGGAGGAAGGTTGAGGGCCTAACTTGCCTGGGAAATTATAGATGTTTGTATACAAATGCTAGAAGTGTTCGAAGTAAAATTGGTGAGCTGGAATGTTTAGTGTTGGGGGAAAACATAGACATTGTGGGAATTTCAGAAACTTGGTGGAATGAGGAGAATCAATGGGACACGGTGATTCCTGGATATAAGTTATATTGGAAGGATAGGGAGGGAAGGGCTGGAAGTGGCATGGCTCTGTATGTCAGAGAGGGTATACAGTCCAGTAAGACTGAGGTCAGAGAATTAGATTCCCTTCTAGAAATGCTTTGGATCGAAATACAGGGCCCAAAAGGAAATTTAACTATGGGAATTTGTTATTGCCCACCAAATCAAAAGATAGAGGACAATTTTAATATGATGGAAGGATTAAAGATAGCTGCTAAACGTAAAAACTGTGTCATAGTAGGTGGTTTTAACTACCCGCAGATTGATTGGGTCAATATGTGTTCAGGTCGAGAGAAAAAGATTGAGTTTCTAGACACCCTCAATGACTGTGCTATGGAGCAGATGGTCACAGAACTTATCATGCGTGGGGTGATCCTGGATTTGGTCCTAAGTAATGCCCAAGACTTGGTGAGAGATGTAAAAGTGATTGCACCGCTTGGGAGCAGTGACCATAACGTTATTGATTTCACTGTTTGTATAAATAGGGAGTTGCCCCAAAAGACCAGCACAACCACGTTTAACTTTAAAAGGGGTAAATTCTTTGAGATGAGGGGGCATGTGAAGAGGAAACTGAAAGGAAAAGTAAATACAGTCAAAACCCTTGGGGAAGCTTGGAGACTATTTAAAACTACAAGCCTAGAAGCTCAGATAAACTATATACCACAAGTTAGGAAAGGCACAAACAGGTATAAGAAAAGGCCTGCATGGTTAACAAAGTAATGGAAGCTGTAAAAAGTAAGAAGCGGTGGAAAACTAGTCCAAGTGAGATTAATAAAAGGGAACACAGGCTGTGGCAAATCAAATGCAAGACTGTGATCAGGCAGGCAAAAAGGGACTATGAGGAGCGTATTGCAAAAAACATAAAGATCAACAATAAAAATTTCTTCAAATATATTAGAAGCAGGAAACCAGCCAGGGAGGCAGTGGGGCCCTTGGATGACCAAGAGGTGAAAGGATTACTGAAGGAGGATAGGGAAATGGCTGAGAAGCTGAATACATTTTTTGCCTCTGTCTTCGCTGTGGAAGATGAGAAGTGTTTACCCGCTCCAGAACCACTAATTTTGGAAGGGGTGTTGAAAGACCTGAGACAGATTGAGGTGACAAGAGAGGAGGTCCTACAACTGATAGACGAATTAAAAACTAATGTCACCAGGCCCAGATGGCATACATCCAAGAGTTCTGAAAGAACTCAAAGTTGAACTTGTGGATCTCCTGACAAAAATATGTAATCTTTCATTGAAATCTGCCTCCGTTCCTGAGAACTGGAAGGTAGCAAATGTCACCCCCATCTTTAAAAAGGGTTCCAGAGGAGATCCGGGAAATTACAGGCCAGTAGTCTGACTTCAATACCAGGAAAGTTGGTAGAAACCATTATCAAGGACAGAATGAATAGGCACACTGATGAACACGAGTTATTGAGGAAGACTCAGCATGGGTTCTGTAAGGGAAGATCTTGCCTCACTAACCTGTTACAGTTCTTAGAGGGGGGTGAACATACATGGGGACAAAGGGCACCCAATCGATGTTGTTTACCTTGACTTCCAGAAAGCTTTTGATAAAGTTCCTCATCAAAGGCTCCTTAGTAAGCTTGAGAGTCATGGAGTAAAAGAACAGGTTCTCTTGTGGATCAAAACCTGGCTAATTATTAGGAAGCAGAGAGTTAGTATAAATGGGCAGTCTTCACAGTTGAGGATGGTAAGCACTGGGGTGCCACAGGGCTCAGTACTGGGTCCAATGCTTTTTAACGTGTTCATTAATGATTTGGAGTTGGGAGTGAGCAGTGAAGTGGCCAAGTTTGCAGATGACACTAAATTGTTCAGGGTGGTGAGAACCAGAGAGGATTGTGAGGCGCTCCAAAGGGATCCATTGAGGCTGGGTGAGTGGGCGTCAACGTGACAGATGAGGTTCAGTGTGGCCAAGTGCAAAGTAATGCACATTGGGGACAAGAATCCCAGCTACAAATACAAGTTGTGAACTTGTAGAGATAATTCACTTGAAAAGTCAAGACAGTGTGCAATTGCAATAAAAAAAGCCAACGCCATGCTGGGAATTATTAGGAAGGGAATTGAAAACGAATCAGCCAGTATTATAATGCCCCTGTATAAATTGATGGTGCAGTCTCATTTGGAATACTGTGTACAATTCTGGTCACCGCACCTCAAAAAGGATGTTATAGCATTGGAAAAAGTGCAGAAAGGGGCAACTAGAATGATTAAAGGTTTAGAACACTTTCCTTATGAAGAAAGGTTAAAACGCTTGGGGCTCTTTAGCTTGGAGAAACATCAACTGCGGGGTGACATGGTAGAGTTTACAAGATAATGTATGGGATGGAGAAAGTAGAGAAAGAAGTACTTTTCACTCTTTCTCACAATGCAAGAACTCGTGGGCATTCGATGAAATTGCTGAGCAGTCAGGTTAAAAGGGATAAAAGAAAGTACGTGGGGGGAAGGACAGGGGGAGCAATCATTTCACAGATCCTGGGTCAGATCATAGTAGGGAAAATATTTCTTGAAGTTATGAGCTATAAAGAAATGGCCACAATAAACGCTGTCGAACTGTGCTAGCTTTTCCAGTTGAAACCATTTTGAAGGCGGTGCTAAATTTCATTCCCCTTCTGGATTTGCTGTGAGAGGAGCTTTCAGTCAGAGGCTCTGTCTGCAGCTGCCCTTTCCCCTTTAAGTCACAGGAAAGGAGGATTTTCTTTGCAGCTTAACAAAGGATCATCCTGGAAGCCCTGCAAGCTGTGCTCAGAAAGAGCAGGGCATCATGTGGGAACTCCCAAGTAAAGCAGGGGTGAAATCTATATGCAGAAACAGCCTTGAATATATTCATTTCAGTTCTTTGACTCTTGCTGTGAAACTTGCCTCAACCTGCTGATAACTCTCCTTCCCTTACTGGAATGTGAAATGGTGTCCCTGAGAAATTGAATGTCATGCCCAAATGGCTTTCACAAAACCACAAAGGGTTTTAGTAATGGGGAAGAGAATTGAGAGCCAGCACCTGGGTCTTAATCCCTTTATGATGGTCAAAGCAAAACCTCCCCTCTCATGACAGTTTTTGCTGCTTTGGTATTATTATTTCTCTCCAATGACAATTGTGTGTCCCTTCTGTTCATTTTCCATTCTCCCTCCCTCTCTCAGCCCGTCTGTCTGTCTGTCCATCCATCAGTCTGTCCGTCTATCTGTCTGTCTTGTCTATTTGTCCATCATCATCATCGATCGTTTATCATTTATCTATCATCTATCCTCTGAAATTTTGGATGTTGTCCTTTTATCACAGAAGTGGCTATGTGCTGTGTTGCAGCTGCTTTTTTCCTGTATTGGTTGAGACATAATCTCTAAAAGGGTTTGTTACAAAATGGGAGCTTTCAAGAACATTGGAACTACCATCATTAGGGCTTTTCTGTACTGCTTGGGGGCCTTTGCTCTAACTGCCCTTTCCTGATGTCTCTAGTGAGATTAACAGCAGGCTTCCACTCTGTAATCGCATGCCATGGGCCAGATTTTCAAAGGGGGTAAAGAATGACCTCTCCTTTCATGCGCTGAATGTTCTTTTTTGCATATGCAGATTAGTACAGAAACAAGCAGTGAATGGAGTATTTGTGAGGAACTTTTTAAAGAATTTCAGTATGCAAGATTTTATAGCCGATACATTATTTTTATTACACTGTATACTTTCCTAGAACTGGCTTCTGTACAGACAGATTATTTGAGTTTCTAGTATATACCCATGACAGGAATTTATTCATACAACATTGTATTTTTTGAAGCCCGGGTCTTTATCCTATAATCAATAGAAAAAGATTATTGCTGGCATGTTAGATCTAGACCAGGGGTGTCAAACTCTAGACCTGGCCGGATCTGAAATAAATTAGACCTTGTTGGGTTGGGCCATGTTGCCTTTTTCCTTCCTTCTCCAGGGGACCAGGAGGGGAAGGAGCCTCAGCCAATAGAAGGAAGAAGACTCAGTAGCTCTGCTGTGCAATTGAGAGAGCCTGGCAAAGCAAGCTATCCCTCTCCCCCAGAGAGGAGCCTCCGCAAATGGAGAAAAGAAAGGTTTCGCTCTGTAGCTCCTGTGCGATTGAGCAAGCCTGGCAAAGCAATCTGCAATACAGAAGAAAGCAAGAGAAAGGGAGAAGGAAGCAGATGACATATAGGAACCCTTGTAGCCGCCACCACCTCCTGTGGCAGTGAATTCCACATGTTAATCACCCTTTGTGTGAAGAAGTACTTTCTTTTTATCAGTTCTAACCCAACTGCTCACCAACTTCATCGAATGCCCACGAGTTCTTGTATTGTGAGAAAGGGAGAAAAGTATTTCTTTCTCTACCTTCTCTATCCCATGCATAATCTTGTAAACCTCTATCATATAACCCCTCAGTCGACGTTTCTCCAAGCTAAAGAGCCCCAAGCATTTTAACCTTTCTTCATAGCAGTGTTCCAACCCTTTAATCATTCTAGTAGCCCTTTTCTGTACTTTTTCCAATCTACAACCTCTTTTTTGAGGTGTGGTGACCAGAATTGTACACAGTACTCCAAATGAGGCCACACCATTGATTTATACAGGGGCATTATGATACTGGCTGATTTGTTTTCAATTCCCTTCCTAATAATTCCCAGCATGGTGTTGACCTTGCACACTGTCTTGACATTTTCAGTGAGTTATCTATATGACCCTAAGATCTTTTTCTTGGTCAGTCTCTGCCAGTTCACACCCCATCAACTTGTATTTATAGTTAGGATTTTTGGCCCCAATGTGCATTACTTTGCACTTGGCCACATTGAACCTCATCTGCCAGTTTTCAATCTTTTTGAAATCTGGGGATGTTTTGAGGAGAGGCACCAAACAGCCCCTCCAGAGTCCCAGATACCTTGGATCAAGTCTTTATTATACCCTATGGGAATTGGTTTCCATAGGGTATAATAGAGTGTCCAGCAGACATTTCCCTCCCCCCACCGCTTTCTGATAACCCTAAAGTGGGGGGAGGACCTCCAAACCAGGGGATCCCCTGTCCCCAACTGGGGATTGGCAACCCTTATCTGTCCCCCTATTAAGCTTTCTTTCCTTCCCTCCTCATGGCAGTCTCTCCCCAGGAAAACTATGTCCCAGTTGGGGAGTGCCAGGTAAGCTGGACCCATTTACAGTGAGGGGGGGACTTGCATGGGGGGGCACCTCGCTTTGTCCTGCAGCCCCTCCCCACACTATTTTTTCTTTCCCTCACCTTTCCCATTTCTCACGTTTTCCCCCTGATTCCTTGTCCACTTCATACACACCCACCAATTTGCCTTTTATCTAACAATTTATTTACTTCATTAATATCCTGTCTTTCTCTACAATGGGAACCCAATGCAGGATACATCATTCAGCTCAGCATACATCATTGTAAGCTGCCTTGAATTCCTGTAAGTTAGAAAAGTGGCTAATAAATGTTATAAAAACATAGTTTCTGGACAGTCTTCAAGGGAAGCTCTACATAGATCACATAGCAGTGATCTAATCTGGATGCTATGAGTACATGCACCTCAGTGACAAGATCTTTCCCACTCAAGAAGGGCTGTGGCTGACTCACCAACCAAAGCTGGTAATAGGCAATGTTAGCAACATCTGTGAATGTAGATTCCGGTAGGGTAGCTGTGTTTGTCTGACGATTTTGTGTGCAAACACATTTCTTCAGATGCTGCACACAAAAGCTTATACCTTGAATAAAACTTTGTTAGTCTTAAAGGTGCCATTGGGCTCAAACTCTGTTCTTCTGTGAAAGTGACCTTTCTACTTAGGGTGGGCCAACTTCTGTTGGAACAAACATGTACATTTTAAATAGTTATTGGGCCAGTTTCCAGTTCTTCTAGTCAGTGTATTGTGTATGGTTCAAGAGCTTAAATATATATTTTAATTAGATGATGTCTGCCTAAAATAAGTAACAGTGCAATTATATGGACTTAGAAGGATGCAACTCTGCATAGGATTTTACTGTAAATATATTTCCAAGCATAAACTTGCATTCCATGTGGCTAAGAAGTATTTTTCATTATGCTTAATTATTTGTCACAGGGTTGCCAACCTCCAGGTGATGCCTGGAGATTCCCAGCTTTTACAGCTGATCTTCAGCTGGCAGCAATCAGCTTTCCTGGAGAAAATGGCTGTTTTGAAGGGTGGACCTCCCCTCCCCAAATCCCACCCTCACCCTCTCCAGGATCCACCCCCAAAGTTTCCAGGTATTTCCCAAACCAGACCTGGCAACCCTAAATTGTCATGTAGTATTGTTTTAACTCAACATCAATAGATTCAGGATAAATAAAAATGTTAGGTTTTATATCTTCACAATTGTTTGGCAAACCTCAGGAAAAGTTCTATAAGATTCATTTTGTGTTCTTTCTAAATCTGTACCATTTAGTTTTTGTTCTTTGTGCTGTCTTAATTTTTTCCAGTTTGGAACAACTCAAACTTGAATTACTTTTTGAATTTTGCCATGCTATCCGAACTGTTAACATGCAAAAGGAATCAGTAGAAGGTTTAACGTACTGGTTTTTTGTAGTAAAAATGTTAACAGTTAATCACCTAGAATTCTTTTTAAATTAAGTAGCTTGGATTTTTAAACTCGTGATCTTCAGTTCTGATAATTATTCTTACTTATTTTCTGTAACATGCATGTGTGTGAGGAGGGATCTGGAAAAAGATACGTGTTTGTAGCTTTTGAGTGTCCAAATATTGTTTTACAGGTTTCCTGTGGTCAAACAGTTTGCCATAGTTCAGAGTGACACATGGGGTTGGAGAAATAAATGCTTCTGAGACATCAGGTTATTAAAACTAAGGGATCATGCTGGGAAAATAAATTGCCACCAGCATGAACTGAAGTAGAAATATTTATTAACTTGCCTACAGGTATGGATTTCCGCCCCCCCCCCCCTTTAACAGATAAGAAATATTTATGTTTCCCTTTTCCTCTGATCACCTTTTTAGTTTTGTTGCTAATTCTGAAATAATATTGCTTCTTCTTGTTTTGACCTCCTGCCCGTAGGAGGAGCCTTTTATGTTGCTCTCTCCCTCTCTCTCTGTTTTAGCGTGCTTATGCAAACTGTTTAATCTCAGCCAATCATGCAACAAAATAATGAGAAAAGGTCGGTTCAGCTGAAAAGTATATTGAGGTTGCACTGTGAAGAAAATGTTTGCTGTGGATACAGTGTTTTCTTTTGCATTTGCCCATATACATTTTGAGGCTAAGTTTTGTGCATATTTTTTTTTGTGGTACAGTCTCTTTATAAAGACTGACCTATTTCAATTTCACTTGGAGGAAGTATTTTCACAACTGTTCTCTGGCGTGATTGACCATAATTTTTGTATATCTTGGGTTGCTTACACATGTGATACGCAAGACCTTATTTTCGTACTTCGTTATTAATTTCCTATTCTGAAATCCTGATAGAAATGTAGGAGCATAGTAATGTGTAGAAACTGACTTCAGAAGTACATTTTAGCCTGTGTTTCTATAGAGGCCTGACTTGGCTGCAAAACTGAAAGCACATTCCAATCTAGCAGATTGCCCTTAATGACCCATCTAAGCAACAACATTTGGCCTCCCATCCATGGGCAGGAGACAAGGGAGAACTTAGCATCACTTTGAAGGCCCATTAAAAAACAGGTAGTCCCCTGTGCAGGCATCAATCATTTCCAACTCTGGGGTGATGTTGCTTTCACAATGTTTTCACGGCAGACTTTTTTGGGTGGTTTGCCATTGTCTTCCCCAGTCATCTACAATTTTCCCCCAGCAAGCTGGGTACTCATTTTACTGGCCTCAGAAGGATGGAAGGCTGAGTCAACCTCGAGCTGGCTACCTGACCCCAGCTTCCGCCAGGATCGAACTCAGGTCGTGAGCAGAGCAGTACTGCAGCTTTACCACTCTGCGCCACGGGGCTCTTTTGAAGGCCCATAGGTTGATACAAATGCAGAGAGATTGATTTAAAATAGAGGCCTGGTATTCTGGATGTTCTGCTCACGTACATGGTTGTCAAGAGGTGCCAGTTTGGAAGGATGTGTTCTTTGAAATGTAAACACTTGTTAATTTCTTGAGGACCATCCCAAAAGCTGCCCTGAGTCTTGGCAGGGAGGGCGGGATATAAATCAAATCAAATAAATAAATAAAATCAGGATGCTCCAATAGAATGATGCCAAGTCATGTAGTATGTTACCTGATTATCCAATAATGTATATTTTGTATAATTTGCTGATGTCACAAAAGGTATAAGACACTATGTCAATCTTGTACTCTTTGAAGAGCTCTTGGGTCTCCTGAGGGCTTTGGTGCCTTGGAGCCCACTCTTCCAGCTTATTAATAAACCTTTTAGTCTGTTTCCTACCTCACAGGACTTCTCTTGTGTTTCTCATTTGGATCTGGGGACACACCTGACCTGGGTTATGTGATACATACATATGTGATTTCAGACAAAGACCATGCTTAAAAGGTCCACAACTGACTCTCATTTCAAAAGAAAAATCTGATTTGCAGTTTTAATTCCTTTGTAGTCTCTTGAAATCCTTTTTTGGTTTACTCAGCCACCAGGCAGTAACGCTCATAGCTGGACCTCAAGGATGCCTGTTGGTTTCTTTCTGAAAATATCGAAGAACAGTTGTCTTAAGAAAATCTTTCTGTTCTGACACCTTCCAAGACAACTATGGTCCTCACTATGGCTTACTTTGGAGAATCCGAGCAGTCAGGTTGACTTCAGATCTGTGTGCCTGCCTTCTGCATTATCTGTTTTTCTCCACTTTATTTATTGCGTATTTGTGTATGCATTCAACATCTACAATTTTAAACCCTCATTTTTGCTTAATTTTGGTTGTGACACCAGGTGTGACCTCACTGGGGGACCTCTTTATCAGTATCCTAGGGAGGCAGCTGAAGAAGGGGGTGTGCACCCAGCCAGGGACTCATGGAGATGAGGGGAGATAGGCAGGGAGCTGAAAGAAGAAGGGAAGGGGACAAGAGATGAGGGAGGGAAAGTGGGGAGGGGGGGACAGAGAATGGGAGTGAAGAAGCCAAATCAAGACATGCAGCGAGGGCCAACCAAGGAGGGCAAGCCAGTGCTGTAGGGCTGGCCAAGAAGAGTGCCTTTTCACTTGCCTCTTCTTGTCAGTGGAATGCCCGGGCAACTGCTCAGCACAAGCAGAGAGCAGATGCAGTCCAGCAAGGGACCTGCTGAGAAACAGTTGCAGATGACTCCAGTGATCTGTGTCAAACTTGCAAGGCCTGAGTAACCTCTTTATTCTTTTTTCAGTTCAGATGTGTGACATCACAATTAAAAACAATAGATATGTTGAATGGATGTACATATGCAGAAGCAAACAATTTCCACCAAAGCAAAGTGCCCTCCCTTTCCTTTGTGCTTAGCCCAAATAGTAATTCAGCCAGATCTTCTTTTCCCTCTGCTCCTCAGCTATCACCATCTGCCCACCCACTCCATGCCTTTCAGGGAACAATTTTCCTAAACAAGAATCTGTCCAATTAAATCCACCTATTAAAAAGGCACATTTTACCAATCCAGCCATGAAATTCATTTTGCTTTTCAACTATTGCTATGTCAGAAACTCCACATCACATTTAATAAACTTCTCCAAGTGAGCATGCTGATAACTAAACAATGTGACATTTCTAACAGCGAGAAGACAGAAAACCAAAAACAATTATATTAAGAAATGAAGACAAAAGAAAAACACACACATACATACACTGACACACAGAGAGAGAACTGGCAAAAGCACTCTCACTCCAAGGGAAATCTTTTTTAAGCCCCGTTCAAATACTCCTAGGGAAAACAGATCTCCACGGGCCTCAAGTGTCCTTATACCATGTTTCCAGTTCCCTTCTGAATAACCTTGCACCAACGTTATAACAAACCATCATGTCAAATGCTCCTGTCTAGGCATACTGTCTTTAAAAAGTTCCACTTTCCCCTAAAACTTGGGTTACCAACCTCCAGGTGGTAATAATAGCAAACTGTGTAGCACTATAATAGCAATTATATTGCAACAACAACAAAGCCCTTAAAGGGAAATGTCCATATCCAATTAGAAATACGTTTCGTCTTGCTGCATAAAGGGTCTCATTACAAAGGTCATCTTCTTCCGTCATGATGTAAATAAGCCCAATAGAAGAATCAAGTCAATTCAAGGGACTGGTTTCAGTTTAAAAAATCTTCATCAGCCGAGGCTTTAGCTTTGCAGTTTAGTCCATCATGGCTTCAAGCTGTTATGGAAGAGACTTAACAATAATAAAACATTCCTACAGTTACACAGCAAAATATTTCCTATAAAATACTTCATACTCACCCACATAAAGAAAAGATAACTTGCTATTTGAAGCACCAGTCCTTCCAGTTTAGGACAAAAGTTCCATTATTTTCTGGCTGGTAATTGCTTCTCCTAGCAAGCTGTCTATTTACTCCTACATATATCAATCAAGTATGTTACACCTGATGAATCTATTATTTCATTTAAAGAGACAATATCCATTTTACAGTCATTTTTAAAACATTTTACAACATTTCCAGTTCATTTCTCAAAACATCTAAAGTTACAGAAACGTTAACTATCCAATACAGAAATATTTCTTAAAGCTAAAGAAACATTAAATATGCAATACAGGATATTTCTTAAAGCTACAGAAATGCAGACAATTCCGTATTCTAATTTAAGCCTAATGGGGCCATTGTTTTAAGGGTATGTATCCAAAGGCACTCAAAAGTAATAAATGTCTCTGAATATTGACATGTACAAATGGATGTGGTTCAAATTTCTCCAAAACCAAAAAGGTGAAATCATTGGGGGAGTAACAGGCCTCCATGAAGTGTTGACTAAGGGGAACATCAGGTTTCTGGGTCCTAAGGCAGGGCCTATGTTCACAAATCCTAACCCGCACTGCTCTCATTGACGACCCAACATATAGCCTGGAACATGCACACTTTATTAGGTATATGATTCTTTTCATTCCATGTGTTGTTCATGATGTCAATTTCTTTTTAAAATTAGGTAAAATTAATTCATCTATCCGCCAGCACAATTCACGTATGGAACAAGATCTGCAAGGAAAGTGCCCCCTAAATTTTAAGTTTAAGTGCCTCTCAGTTTTAAGTTTCTCCTCAATATGCTCACCATCCTTTTTAATAGTCTCAATCTCATGTGTTGCCTGATCAGTGTCCAATAACGTAAGATCATAGGCACATTTATTAAGAATCGTTATCCACTTAGCACAAAATTCTTCATTTTCAACAAATAAAGTCGGGCCTTTCTGTACCCTAAGCCCCCGTGGTATCTTATCTGTTCTGCAATAATCCATTAATGAGTTAGAATGTAAAGAAAGTCTAATTTTCTATTTCTGTAACATCAGAAGCCGCAACCACTCATAGGGGGGAACTATTGTTGCAGAGTAGTAGTAGCAGGTAAAAACATGAACATAGAATTTTCTGTGCTATTGATTATACTTCCAGGGCAAACTGTATTAGGAATATCATTTATAAAAATTGGTTTTTGGTCCAAGATATACTGGGCTGCCATGAGCCACCTTTGATTGGCATGCGGAGAACGACAAGCCTTAGAAATATGCTGGTGAGAGCAGACACAAAACAAACACAGAGGGGACAAAATGAACAATTTAGGGGGCACTTTCCTTGTGGATCTTGTTCAGATAACCATGGATCAATTCTCCATTATACCCTATGGGAATCAATCTGCATAGGGTATAATGGAGTGCCCAGCAAACATTCCCCCTTCCTGCTTTCCAATGACCCCGAAGTGGGGGAAGTCCTCCAAACAGGGGGATCCCCTGCCCCCAGCTAGGGATTGGCAGCCCTAGCAATGCCATCTATTTGGTAGAGTTGTGACTTTGCAGTCCTCCTAATGTAACTGCAGCAACTAGAAGCATCCAGAGAACTGATCATGTTACTTTTTGCAATAATATTGCCCCTGACAGTAATATTTTTAAGTATGGGGACATACTAGATAAAAAAAAAAAATTGCTTTCTCTGTTTGATCTGGGTTTAGCATAGCCATTTTCTTTTTCTGCTTGCTTTACACAGTGCTGTTTTAAGAGAAAGAGTCAGATGCAGGAAGTGTTTTTCACTTTAATGGAGAGGCCAGCCTGGTCAAGATTGGACTGGAGAATGAAAAGGCATGACTGCATGGATTTGGATCAATGGCATGCTGAGGCCTGTGTCTACTTATGTGCATGTCTGAACTTTCCAGTCAGAAATCATTTCTCCCAAGGAGCTGCACACTGAACCGTGCTGAAAGGAGATTTGATAATGGCAAAGTTCTCTACAGCTCAGATGGCTGATTGAATTGCTGTTGCTATGGAATGTCCTTGAATGGCCATCTCTATTGGACAGAAAAAATTACACTGCATTCTCTAGCAGTGTAGAAAGTATCTGAGTATAATGAATAAGAAGGCAACAGAAACTAGAAAAAAGTTCTATACAAATATTAAACAGTAAACATTTTAATTCAGTAGTTTGCACTACTTTATTAATGCATGTTTTAAGAAGAGACAGCATTTGCCCACAGTTATTAACTATGATCACACTGTGGATAGATTTTGAAATGCAAAAGGCCTGTAATTCATATGCATCTGAAGAATTGAAAGATTGTTTTAATATAGTGCCAAATAACAATTTTCTATTGTTTTACATGTGAAATGTCACACCATTGTTCAAGGGTTGATCCAAGGGTTTTTTTGGCACAATAGGTGCCAAAGCTGCTTCTTGCCTCCCCTCCCCCCCGCAAACAAGAGAGGTGGCAGAGAACCCTGCTTCCTACCTTCCTTACCCCTCCATGCCTCGGGGTGGGAAGAGGTGAGCCTACTACCTGGTCTTCCTGCAAGTTAGGGAGGAAGGGGATAAGCCTGTTGCCTGATCTCCTTGTCCTCCACCCCTGCACCTTGGGCAACCAGAAGGCGAGCCTTCTGCCTTCTGTCCACTGTGAGGGATTGAAGGAAGAAAAGAACAACAGGGCTGGTTTGTGCCCCTCCACCTCTGGCACCCTAGAAAATCACCTAGATACCCCTAATGGGTAGGCCAGCCCTGAGTGTTCATGGTCATCCTTTTTGGGAGGTTGAGGCTTCCAGGTAGGGTTGCCAAGTCCAATTCAAGAAATATCTGAAGATTTTGGGGTGGAGCCAGGAGACATTGGAGGTGGAGCCAGGAGCAAGGTTGTGACAAGCATAATTGAACTCCAAAGGAAGTTCTGGCCATCACATTTCAAGGGACTATACACCTTTTAAATGACTTCCCTCCATTGGAAATAATGAAGGATAGGGGCATCTTCTTTGGGGGCTCATGGAATTGGACCCCTGGTCCAATCTTTTTGAAACTTGGAGGGTATTTTGGGGAGAGGCACTGGATGCTATGGTAAAAATTTGGTGCCTCTAGCTCAAAAAACAGCTCCCCCTCAGAGCCCCAGATACCCATAAATCAATTCTCCATTATACCTTATGGGAATTGGTCTCCAAAGGACATAATGGAGTGCCCAGCAGACATTTCCCTCCCCCGCCCCGCTTTCTGATGACCCTCAAGTGGGGTGAGGACCTCCAAACTGAGGGATCTCTTGCCTTCGCTTGGGGACTGGCAACCCTACTTCCAGGATGTACATTTATATCACTTTAACTTGTTTAAATCAGTGGCGCTCCTGGGGCCAGTTGTGAACATGCAGTGAACATATGAAGGTGCCTTATACTGAATCAGACCTTTGGTCTCAGACTGGCAGCAGCTCTCCAGGGTCTTTCAAGCTGAGGTTTTTCACACCTATTTGCCTGGACCCTTTTTTTTTGAGATACCAGGGATTGAACCTGGGACCTTCTGCTTCCCAAGCAGATGCTCTACCACTGAGCCACTGTCCCTCCCTATAGTTGTCAGAGGGTATGAGTGAAAGAGAGAGGCAGAGGCAAATGCAGGGAGTATTTTTCACTTTACTGGAGAGGCCAGTCCTGTCAGAAAACCCTGGTCATAGTCAGGGCTTTTTCTGGTAGAAAAAGCCCAGCAGGAACTCATTTGCATATTAGGCCCCTGATGCCAACCCAGCTGGAACTGCGTTCCTGTGCATTCCTGCTCAAAAAAAGCCCTAGTCATAGTAACACTTTTTAAAAAGATAGTAAAATATATCAGTTTTTTTTAAAAAGTTATTTTAAAACATGAGTGTAACTTTCTGGAGGACTCTTGTGTTGTAAAAACTACATGAAATCTGGCTTTTACATTATTTCCTGAAAGGGTGCTGCTGTCTTAATCTGCCAGTAGCAATTCATACAGGATTTTGTAAAACTCTAAGAAATTAGAATGGATTACATTATTTGTAGGCGTTATACAGAAAAGATAATTTGAGCTCCAGAATAATTTATGATGCTATAATTTGTCCAGTTTTTGTGATATGTTCCAATCAGAAAGCAAAATGAATACTTTCTGGGAACTGAACTAAAACAAAGATATAATTCTAGGGTTGCCAATCCCTAGTTGGGTAAATTAAGAAAGAACAAAGCAAACTGTGTAGCACTATATAAGAGGTTATAAAGAAAGAAATAACCTATATTACATCATGTAAACAGTAAGTATCCATATTTTAGCTGGAGGAAAGACTCCCGTTTAGCTGTAAATCCTGCAATTGTCAGTTCCAAAGCAAGCCTTCTTCTTTAAATCACATTGTAAATTTCAATCTGAAGAAAGAAGACATCGGGACAGTTTCAGTTTTCAAACCTTCATCAGCCAAGGATTAATATTCAATTCAACATCTCATGGCTTTATGCCAGACATTCAGACAAAATAACATGTTATTTGAAGCACCAGTCCTTTCCTGTATTAGGACTAACGTTCCATAATTTTCTGGCTGGTATATTCTTCTCCCCCAGAATAACTGTTATGATGCTATAATCTGTCCAATTTTTGTGGCATGTTCCATTTAGAGAGCAAAATGAATACTTTTTGGGAACTGGACTAAAAAAAGATATAGTTTTAGGGTTGCCGATCACCATTTGGGGGCAGGGGATCCCCTGGTTTGGAGATCCCTCCCCCTGCTTCAGGGTCGTCAGAAAGTGAGGGGGAAAGGAAAATTGCTGCTGGGCACTCCATTATACCCTATGAAGATTTATTCACATAGGATATAATGGAGAATTGATCTGTAGTTACCTGGGGCTCTGGAGGGGCTGTTTTTTGAGATAGAGGCACCAAACATTCAGCATAGCATCCGGTGCCTCTCCTCAACCCCCCCCCCCCCCAGTTTCAAAAAGATTGGGCTGGGGGTCCAATTCTATGTGTCTCTAAAGAAGGTGCCCTTATAAGGATAGACAGCTTCAAGAGGGGATTGGATAAACATATGGAGCAGAAGTCCATCAGTGTCTATTAGCTACAGCGTATTGATGGAACTCTGTGTCTGGGGCAGTGATGTTCTGTATTCTTGGTGCTTGGGGAAGGGGAAACAGTGGGATGGCTTCTAGTGTTCTAGCCCTGCTGATGGACCTCCTGATGGCACCTTTTTTTTTTTTTGCCACTGTGTGACATAGAGTGTTGGGTTGAATGGGCCATTGGCCTGATCCAGCATAACTTCTCTTACATTCTTATGCCCCTATCCTCCATTATTTCCTATGGAAGAAAGGCATTTAGAAGGAGCACAGTCCCTTTAAATGTGATGGCCAGAACTCTTTTTGGAGTTCAGTTGTGTTTCTCATACCCTTGCTCCTGGCTCCACCCCCAAAGTCCCCAGATATTTCTTGAGTCAGACTTGGCAACCGTATATAGTTCAAATCCATCCTGTTCCAAATTCTCAGGACCCTGAGTGTAGTATCCTCTAGGATGCCCTGGTTTGGAGGCCCTCTACCCAGTTGAGGTTCCAATTCTATGAGCCCCAAAAGAAGGTGCCCCTATCCTTCATTATTTCCAAATGGAGGGAAGGCCTTTGAAAGGCATGTGATCCCTTTATATGTGATTGCCAGAATTCCCTTTGGAATGCTTGTCACACCCTTGCTCATGGCTCCACCCCTAAAGTCCCCTGGCTCCACCTTCAGCGTCCCCAGTTGGACTTGGTAACCTTGTCAGCAACTGAATGTCCCCCACTGTTTTTTGAATAATGTTGTTTCTAGTATCAAAGTTATGTCCATTTACTCTTTGTTGTAGGGACTGACCTGTTTGTCCAATGTAGAGGGTGGAAGAGCATTACTGACACGTGATGGCAGAAATCACATTAGAAGATGAGGCATATGAACCTGAGATGGTGTGGCTGATCTTGCTGGGCCCACTTATGGCATTGCTAAGATTTATATGAATGCAAAGTTGGCATCTTGGTTTGTTGCCAATCTTGGTCCCATGTTACTGTTAAGTAGCATCTCCAGTCCCCAACTGGAGGTGGTGATCTCCAGATTTGGAAACTGGGGAAAATTACACCACCACACACAAACAAGCAAGAAACCGAAAGTAAATGTGACATATGTAAGTCACCCATAAATGACATATGCATATCAATGACATTGGGGTGTGGGGGAGGACTCTCTGGTTTTCGGAAAAAACTATGGTCACATTTATTTCCTGCTGCTTCTTTGTTTCCTCACAGTAAGTGCACCCCCCATTCCATCCACTCAGCCAAAGGACCTGGCAACCCCACTGTTAAGTAGTTTATCATTGCAGGTGATAAGTTTTTTTAGGTTAGCAAGGTGTGTCCTGGCCACAGCCCGCCAGGACTGCTGCTGGCGCCACCCCCCCCAGCCAAGGCGAACCCCCCCGGCACACCTGCCGCAGCCCCGAAGCCGCCCCGCACCTCCGAAGCCAGCACCCGGCGGCTGCAGGAGCCCCAGCCTACCTGAGATGAGGAGGAGCCATGGAATGCCACCACTGCTGCCAAGGTGGGCCGGGAGCCGCCGCGCCACCAGATGAGCCCGGCCCCACAACAGAGGCCGACGTTGCCCGGCCATCTCTGGGGCCCCACAGACAGGTGGGGTGCCCGAGGAGAGGGTGGGGAGAGGCCGGGAGGGTGAGAGCACGGGGTGCCGAGCCCACAGGGCCCGCCGCGCCACACCCAGAAGAATGGCCGGCTGCTGCCAGCCCCCAGCAGGGGAGGAGGCTGTTGGGCGTCCCCACTGGTAAGGGGAGGTGGGGCTTGGGGAGGCAGCCACTGGGGAGAGGGCAGGATGAGTGGGAGGAGGATAAAAGGAGGGGGTGCTGGCCAGTGGGAGGTCAATGATGAGAAAGGAGTGGTGCTGGAACGAGACCTAGAGAGAGCCTTGCAGCAGAGAGAAAAGAGAGCGTGTGGGCTTGCAGCCGAGGGCAGGGCCTGTGTGAGGGAGCTGTCGTTACCCAGCATGGGTTGTAGGTCATTAATACTTACATATAGCTCCTTTGCATAGGTAGCATTTTAAATGAAATGCTGGGTGAATGGGAAGTCCCACTGGGGAGGGCTTTTGCCTCTTCAGCATAATGTTTAAGTTAGACCTAATGTGACCTAAACCCTGCCATCCTTGAGTCTAGCAGCTCCTCCTCAGTGGGTCACCCAGATGACAGAGCCTGGGTATCATCTTCTGAGTGGGATAGCTGACACTCAGCTGTCTGGCAACATTAAGCACCTCAACAATTTGTTGGTTGGCTTAAGCCCTGCCTGGGGGAGGTGGCTGCTGCAACTTCCATGGAAGAAATATGTATTGGCATTTAAACAATTGCCTAGTGTAGCAGGTGAATTGCTTTGCAAAAACAGTTATATGTAGTTTTCCTCATAGTGTAGTTCTCTGCTATGGAGTAGAAAGGAGATCAAAGTACTACTGGATGATGTCTGAACGGGCACATTGATGGGCACACAATATATTTTTAGAAAAAAAGGAAATGCCAATGGTCTCAATGTAAAATACTGCAAATAGGGTTTACTTAAATAAAGGATTCCTGTTCTTAGGGCTTCATTTGTTTTTGTTTTGATTTATTAGCAAAGGGGGGGGGAGAGAGAGAGAGAAGCAAGGCATTGAAACTGAAGAAATTGGCCAATATTGAAGGGACATTTATAAGGTCAGCTAGGAATACAATCTTCATACAGTCTGTCAAATCATATAACAGCACAGATTGAGTGGTTTTAACAAACATTAATGCTAACCCTCTATAAAAAGATTATACCTTTCAGCATTCTGAAGCAAATATAAAGAGCATCCAGGAATTCAGATTTTATTTATCTGTAACAGTCATTACCCTAGATGTGCATTTGTCTAAGCTTTATTGGATTATCCTAGCAAATAAAAAACACTGGGCAAGGAAACGATAGATCAGACTATGGAGAAACAGCAGCAATCTTAAGTGTATTTACCAGGAAGTAAGTTCTGTTGAACCAAATGGGATTTATTTTGAGTAAACCCGCTTAGGATCAGAGTTGTAAGTAAGAAAAACAAGCAAGAACAAAGGAGGAGGTGAAGGAGGATGTCAGACCGTAAGGGGAGAATGCGGAAGAAGATTCTCTAAGGCAGGATTAGCTTGAAGATGTACCCTAACTAAAAACAACATGAAAATTAGCCCACATTTTTTTAGTCTCTTCTATAGAATGTAATAATTTTATTGGCTGCTAGATCTTCTGAGCTGTAAAGCCAGTATTTGACTCTAGGGGGAAAAGTTGGTTTTCAAGTGCTACTGTGTAAACCTCTTACTCACCCTATAAAACTTAGATTCTGAGCATTTTAAAGAAGCAAATATTAAGATCCCCAGGGATATAATTCAGTGGGTTTTTAAAAGGGATGTGCCCAGCATTTATACTGATGTCTGTGTCAACTTCAGACCAGAAGTACAGAACTTAATTTAAAAATACTTCTGAAAATATATGAGCTAAAGTTAGGGTTGCCAATTCCCAGGTATTTCTTGAGTCAGACGTGGCAACTCTAGCTAAAGTGATTCTTGCTGCCTACAGCTTCTCACAGTGTTATTTAAAATAAAATGCCATGATTGGACTTATTCCCCCACCTGTATGCTGGTTATATGGAACAAAGATTGACTTGCAGCCATTTTTCCTGTTTGACAGCTGAAGTGAATTTATTGTTGAGAAAAGGGAATCTTCTGATTTCATTAAAAGAATAAATTGGGAGTCTTGCCACACCTTCAAATTTTATTCTAGTGTAAACTTTAGCAGACTGGAGCCCATTTACATCTTACTATGCAATAATTTTATTCAGGATTTTAAAAAAACATAATTGATAGGGTCAAGGAACATTGAAACACATTCAGTAAAGAGGTGAAATGTAATTATTTAAAATTCAGTGAAGAAAAACACAGAGAACACTAGTTATACTAAGCTAGTTAGCACCTGTAATGTGGAAGGCATCCCATATTTTGCTAAGATGATGAGATAAACATCCAAGTCATCATATACACTTGGGCAATGCAATAACAATGATCAGCTATATCGTTTGTTCATCTTCCAGTGTGACAATATGCCATCATGTGTCATCAGCATCTTTTTCTCTCTCTGTAGGCCAAACAGATTAGTCTCTATGCAACAGAATAAATGGGCACAAATCTGATATTAAAAATCACAATATTCATAAATAGTAAGAGAACATTTCAGTCTCCAATGATGTTCTTTTACTGACTTCTAAGTTACCATCCTTCTGCATTTTTATTTATCATATGCCAGAGTTACAGATAGGAAGCGTATAATAATACGCAACTGAATTGATACAATGGGTATGCAGACTTATTAGGCAGTTCACCTAACCAATATCTAAATTTTCAATCTGCTCAGTAACAGCTGGGAAGAGTTCAAGGAACTCCATTACATCACACTGGAAAGCATGACACATTCCTGTGACAGATGGAAAATAGTTTGATGATCACAATTGCATTTGGGTCTTGGTATTTTGTCCAGTTTAAAAAACAGGTCTGCACAACTGCCAAAGCATGTCCATATTCTATCAGCCATCTTCCATACTTTACATGACAAGTAAAATCCTGTGGGTCTCTCAGTGTTTATCAGGTTATGGATTTTTAGTGGAACTGATTGCATTCATGTTTGCAGCTATTCATTCCTAAACTGAAACTTTGTGATTGCAAGATTAGTGCAGATCTTATTGCTGGGTGTTGAGATCTCAGTCTGAATAGACCTGCATCTGTCATGCCTTTGTGGATGAGTAACTCTCTACTTTCAATGATCTTTCTATATTCACGAAGAAGAGTATCTTGTCTTCAGAGACGCAGGGGAGCAATGTGGCACAACATGGGTAGGCAATAGATTGGAGTGGGTCTAATACATCCACTGATGGTTCTCATTGTTGTTTTGAGTTGGACATCAACTTTGTGGGCATGGGGGCTGTTGAGCCACACTGAAGCACCATATTCCACAGTACTGTACACCAACCCCAAAGCTGAGCATCTAAATGTTGTAGGAGATACATCCCAAGTTGTACTAGTAATTTTTGGAGAATGTTGTTTTGCATTCATATATTCATTGC
This sequence comes from Heteronotia binoei, assembly GCF_032191835.1. Lineage (NCBI taxonomy): Eukaryota > Metazoa > Chordata > Lepidosauria > Squamata > Gekkonidae > Heteronotia > Heteronotia binoei. The sequence goes on along the minus strand of NC_083243.1, from coordinate 157,742,140 downwards.
TATATTGGTAAGATGGTGTTTATAGTTCAAGGTCCTGTCCAGAGAAATGCCAAGGAACTTAGGCGTATGATTGTGTGTAAGTCAAGTGCCATTAAGGGAGACATTCAGTTCATGATTGGCAAGATTGTTATTGAGATGGAAAGAGGAGCATTGTGTTTTTCCTGGACTTGAGATAAACTGCCATTTACAGTAGTAGTCAACCAAAACTATGAGGTCCCTAGTCAGTATTTTCTGACTGCGCACCCGTAAAGGTGGTGCAGTCAGCAGGCAAGCTGCAGCATTCTGCACCCGCTGCAGTTTCCAGATCAGTCTCAAGGGTAAGCCAGTGTAGAGCGAGTTACAGTAGTCTAGTCTGGAAGTGACCATTGTATGGATCACTGTAGCCAGGTCCTGGGGGGATAGATATGGTGCTACCTGCCTGATCTGCCGAAGATAACAAAAGGCAGACCTGGCAACCATTGTGATCTGGGCCTCCATGGAAAGGCCTCCAATGTGGCACCATCCAAAGCTGGGAGCTCGATGCCCATACCCACCCCATCCTGACTCAGGTACAGGACCTCCATCTTAGCTGGATTTAGCTTCAGCCGGCTCTGTTGTAACCACCCAGCCACAGCTCCCAATGCCTCGGACAACTGGTCAGGGGCGGTGACTGGCTGGCCACCCATCAACAGATAGAGCTGGGACTGTACAGATAGAGCTGAGACTGTACATTGGGACTGTACTTGCATAGGCCAGCTATGAATTCTTCAGCAAAATGACTTCAAGAGGAAATAGGGTTGCCAAGTCCCCAGCGTTGTCCAGAGGGAGACTTTCATGCGTGTGCTTTGCCTGGAAGTGATGTCATCACAGCGGTGATGTCGCTCGCGGCCCCTCTAAACATTTCCGGGAAAACGCTATGTTTTCCTGGACACTCTAGCCATTTGGGAGGAAAAAACACTATGGTACCTATTGTACCATAGAGTTTTCCCTCCCAAATGGCTAAAGCATCCAATAAAACCATAGTGTTTTCCTAGAAATGCCTAGAGTGGCCACCGTGTGACATCGTTGGCACGATGACATCACTTCTGGGTGATGTCATCGTGCTGACAATGTTGGGGGAGGTTCCCCCCACTGGCCCAATGTGAACCGGGAGGTTGGGAATCTCCAGGGGCTTAGCAGCCCTAAGGGGAAACTACTACCTGAAACAAATGAATTTGAATGCATTAAGAGGTTTCACACTGTCTCTCCCCACTCACAGTTGAACTAGAATCTGGGATTTTCTCTCTCTCTCCATATAAGTACTAACAATCTTAGAAAACCCAGAACTTCCATTACAGGAGTTAACTAGCTCAGCATACCTAATCAATGGTGTCTGTTTTCTTCATTGGATTTTAACCAATTACATTTTCCCCTGTGCTTCTTGCATTTCATGGCCCCTTGACCATGTCATTGGCTTTTTCAAACCTCCTACATGGTGAGAATCTTCTCACTTAATGTGAGGAAGTAGTCCACAAAAGTTTATACTGGATTAAAATTCTGTCATTCCTTAAGGTGCCACTAGACTCCCAATTTATTTTTTCCTGCAACAGATTAATAAGGCTATCCTTCTGTAATCGTTTTCATAAAACATTTACTGTGGCTGGAGTCTCTTGCTTTCAGCTGGCATCTCTTGTGTGGCTTTTATCTGGACCTGCACACTCACTCATGATGCTACTGGTTTTATTCCATCTACATTCATTCCATGTGTTTTATGCCCCTCAGTTCAAACCATCATCCTTTCTCTATTTACACACATCCTTCATTTTTGCAGCATCCAAGAAAATCAAGAGGTAGTAGATAAATGATAATTAGGTTCTTGTGAAGGTCAGTTAAGGTTGCCAGCCGCCTGATCCAGGCGAGGGTTCCCTCGCTTCTGTGGGCTTCTCCCTGCCACTGGCCAGCTGGCTGATGGGGGGAAACTCTGCCTGCAAATGTCCTGAAATGCTTTGTGATGACATCACCTGGAAATGGCATCATTGCACCACTGATGTTGCTTGGCAACCCTCTAGTTTTTGGGCAAAACTTTATGGTAAATTTGGGCTCAAACCATAGAATTTTGCAGGTGGGGTTTCCTTCCACTGGACAGGGGGCTGGCAGCTCTACCAGTTGATCATGTAGCCTGTTTTGTAATTGCAGTTTCTTGTATTCTTGTTCTATGTACTGACAGACCTGACAGTGTAACCCAGCTAGAAGCTTCTGGTTGTGTTCTGTGAGTGACTTGAGAAGTGCCTACCTAGTTCCCCATTCTTAAACCTGTTGTGATGGTTCTAGTCTGAGTTTAGCAATCCAAGAGGATATGCCGGGGGGGGGTGTGTTTGTTTGGGGGTATATCTGTCAATGCTTTCCTTAAAGTTAATGATTTGAAGGTATCGAGAGCACTAGAGATTTCAGCAGAGAACTCCCTAGAAAGCTAAGGCAGATAAAATAATACCCATGCCTACCATGCATGGCAAATAGCTGCTGCTTGTATCAGAAAAGTCTAAAGTGATTTTGGCTAATTAAGTGTGAGAGCAGAACAATTCCTATTTCCATCCAGCCTTTCCACCTCAGTGCTCTGTTTTCAATTTTCAGCTGCAGGTTATCCCATAAAACAGCATCAGTGTGGAAGAAGTGAAAGAATTTAAATTTCCTGGGGAGTTCTGCATATAAAATTTTGTCAGATAATATAGTAGAAGCTGGCACTGGTTATGTGTTGCAGTTAGCCAAAGAGGATAAACCAATTTCTCTTGCACTGAATTTTATGCAAAAAATGAGATAGCTTGGTAACATTGCATACCTTTGTGAAGGCCTGATGATTGGGGGCAGGGGGGAAGAGCAAATGTTTCTGTAAGATTCAGCATTAGTCTGTAGTTGCAAAATAAAACAGGAGTCTAGTGGCAACTTAAAAAACTAACAAAACATCTTTCAGCAGCATCTTTCATGAGTCACAGCTCATTTCATTAGAAGTATGAACTGTACATCCACTAGGCTCTACATCCATTAGGTCTGTGCCTACTTTACATACATTTATACTAATAGCTGCAAATAGCATATACGCCATGCATGCAAGCCACTTGCCCTCAAAATAGTATCTTAGTACTAGAAAATTGACACCTAGATTTGTAAACACCGAGGCCCTTTCCACACTTGGACCATATATCCCAGGACAATCATGGGGCAAAACTGGGGTGTAATGTGGAGCCAACCCCCCCCCCCCTCCTGAGAGAAAAACAGGGGGGTGGGGGTGGATTTGAGTGTAATATGGAATGTCAGTTCTGGGACAGAGTTGAATCAGGATTGAAGTCTAGTATGGAAAAAGCCAGAGAGTAGAAAAACAGGTCATATGTGAATCTATTGGGTTGCTTCTGGCTGTTTGAAATGCCTTCTCAACTCCCTTTTTGAACCAGAGCCAGTTATGGGCAATGGAACTTTTCCTTCTAGATAGAGGGCAGTTGACATAGAAGTGAGCTCAAGGAAGGTATTTGTCTGTTCAGGGTTTTAGCATACATGATGGATGCAGTGAAACTTTAAAATCAAGGCTAATTATATTGTATAAGTTGGCATTTTAAAAAGTAGCCAAGGATACCTGATAATCACATATTATCACTGAGATTCCTAGAGGATTCCTGTAATTGCCCTGATAGTTGTGGCTAGCAGCCATGCAATTGTTATATATTCATCATGATTTCTGCTGAAATTCAATCTACATGTTTGTGATCCCCCCCCCTTTTTTTCCCAATGGCACATTCTAGGCATGAAGGGTATCATTTTGTATCATAGAATACTATAAATTTTCAATGGGATTTTGACTCAGCCAATGTAGCCACCTGGATCCATGCTGCAGTAGCATCAAAATTAAACTATTTTAATCTGCTCTACATATGTCTGCCCTTGAAGTCAACTTGGTGACTCGATTTGGTATAGAATGCTGCAGTTTGGTTATTATCAGGAGCTAACTATGAGATATATATCACACTCCATTGACTGCCCATCAGCTACCTGGTTCAGTTCAGGGTATTGACTATCACATATAATGTCCTATGTGACCTTAGACCCTCATATCTGTAGGACTACCTTTCCTCCTTTGTTATGTCATGACAGCTTCAGTCATCTGTTGGGACCTTCTGTGATGTCACTCTACAAACAGGCAAGATCAATTCCCCCCACACCCCAATCAAGCTTTCTCATTTGTGGCCCTCACCTTGTGGAATAATCTTGCCTGTAAAGGTCAGGAGGGCTGCAATGTTCCTGTCATTTCCCAAACTTATGTAAAATGGAGTTGTACAGGAGAGCTTTTCTATAAAGGCAACAGGGCTGTATTATAACAAAATAGTTCAGGCAGTAGTTTATAAAGGGAAAATACTGTGGATTATACCAATGTGTACAGGATGTATGATCAATTTGGTGCACAAATTACCCGGTTGTTTCATTTTTTTTTTTACTTATGTAATACCATTTCCCTTCATTATATACACAATATAATGCCTAGTATTCTATGCTCATTCAGATTTTGGTAATCCCAGTCATAGTACATTGTTCATTAGATATCTCCTCATAAATCATACAGATTGTGCCTGTGCTTATTAGATGTTTCTTTGTAAGGGGTTTATCAGTTTACACTGCACAATTCAGTTTGCATCTCGGTGAGAAAGGTGGACTATCAATGCAGTAAATGAATACAATATACAGTGGAGAATTTGTGCCTGATGTTTGAATTTATTTGCCTCCTTAACCAGAAAAGGTATTGGTTAAAATAACTGTCATTTCTGTCTATACTTGTTTAGGCATCTATATTTTATTAGGCTGTGATTTGTATCTTAACTTAGGGAAACTTATTTATTGTAGTAGTTGTGAAACTGATTTGTGAGTCTTTCATGCTAGAATGTTTGTTCAACCTGTGGGATCAATAAGCAGAGGTCACAGGGACTCAGTAAATACCATTTTTTATTCTGCTGCAGAAGAAATAATTTAAGCTATAAAAAGCTCCTTCATTACTACATGTATTCTACTGGGTAGGAAGGAAGACATGCATACCGCTGGGAAGTGACTGTGTCCTGCCTTTGTTGGTATGTATTAAATATTAGAGAATTAAGAGTAATATCATTACATATTTTTTGTAGCCAACCTTCACTAGGTCTGTGTCAGCCTGTCTCAGGTTTATTACTCCCCCCACCATTTCCCTCTCATCCCAAATTACAATTTAAGCATACTTAAACCCAGGGCTTTTTTTGAGCAGGAACGCAGTTCCAGCTGGCTTGGTGCCAGGAGGTATGACCTAATATGCTAAGAAGTACATTCGTACATTCTCTTCTTTTTCTTGCTTCTTCCTCATGTTTAATGTCTGCACATTTCAGTGTATGCCATTTTGTTTTTTGGAATTCTCCTTGGTTGCTTCTGCCAGGTGCCTACCTTTGGGTAGAAAGAGGCACACATTTAAGCATTTTGAAGTTATGTTAGCATGTGCTAGCAAATGGGTTTTAGCTCAATTTAAAAACAAGTAACCAGGGAAGCTGGCTATTGATTTGTATGGTAACAAATGGTTATTGTGTGACTGCATTTGAGTGTGCATGCAGATATCGACACATGAAAACATGTATGCACACAAGGAAGCACAATAAAAATCAGGCAAGACAAATATAAAAACATAATCAGGAAAGCTGTATCTAGTTTAACAGACAAGAAAAGATAAAGCACAAATGCCTTTTAAAAACATAACAGAGCCTCACTTTTAGATCGTAACAGATGAGAAAATCCGCAGAAAGTAATGTTAGTAAAAACAAAATAAAGAAGCTTTATCAAAGATTTCAGGTTTTCACGGCTGGTAACATCATTAGGGTTTGTAGAATCTTTCGGGCTCAAGTGCCGTGTTCTACTGGAGAAAGTTTTCCTTCCAGACGTTTCGTTTTCAACTGCGGAGAACATCCTCAGTGGCGTTGCAGCTGGAGCAGGCGCTCTGACCTTCTTGGCTGCTGTGCATTGAGCCCCACTCAATGCACAGCAGCCAGGAAGGTCAGAGCGCCTGCTCCAGCTGCAACGCCACTGAGGATGTTCTCCGCAGCTGAGAACGAAACATCTGGAAGGAAAACTTTCTCCAGTAGAACACGGCACTTGAGCCCGAAAGATTCTACAAACCCTAAAGAAGCTTTAGTTAAAAAGTAATGTTAGAAGTTGCCCAAAGTATGGCATTACTGTTGTGTTTCAGTCTCTAGCAATTAGCATTTCATTGATGAAATGCAAATTATATCTCAGCATTTTCTTGTAGTCTATGTTGATTGGAACTTTTGTATTTCTTGTTTTTTTCCTCTTCCTTCCCCCCAAATCTGGCTAACCTATTCTCATCAGATCTCAGACGCTAAGCAGGTTAGTACCTGGATAGTACATGGATGGGAGACCTTTAAGGAAGTCCAGGGTTGCTACACAGAGGCAGGCAATGGCAAAGCACCTCTGACTATTTCTTGCCTTGAAAACCCTATGCCTACAGCATCACCACAAGTAGGCTGTGACTTTATAGCAATAAAATAAAAGAAGAACCTTTTTTAAAAAAAATCTGTTACATCACTCTAGAAAAAGTCCATAAAATATATTTATGTGTTTTACACTATGCTAGCCTTCTCTCAAAGTGAGTGCTTTCAGCAAAAATCCATTCTGCTATCAGTAGTGGTGCTTGTAGTTAAAGAAATGGTGGTTCTATTTGGTCAGTCAGTTCAGCGTGAAAGAGTCCTGTTTGTTTCTGTAAGTAAGACTTGTTTGCTGGATAGAGAGGTAAAAGCTAGTAGAATAGTTAATTGGAAGCAGAAGTAGTTGGTTGCCTATTAAGGAATGTGTATGTACTGGAAGAACCAGGGTAACATTCTTGAAAGCTATTGAACAGTGCAAAATGAAGCTTATGCAGGGAGATTACAAGGCTTGCTTTCCTCTCTGTAGCATTGGGAACTTTTTGGGGGGGGGGGGCTAAAAGGGAGGCCAAACTCTTTGAACCAATTTACATTTTGTACACCTTTGCCTCTGAATTCTGCTTAAGACAGCAATATTTCCCAATAATTTTAGACTTGTCTTCATGCTGTTATTCAGCTTCCCACAGAGCCTTTCTGTACCTCCTCATCTCTTTCATGTCTCAGCTGATTCCTTATTTAAGGATATGTGGGGATTCTGATCCAACTGGAACTCAAACTATAAATCCATATTTTGACAAGGATATTTTTCAGAATGGACTCAGGAGTGGCCATCTTCTGAGCTAAGGGTAGGGAGATGATGGTTTCAAATTCTATAGACCTTGGAAGTGTTGGAACATATCAAGGGAGAATCAACTGGGAGTCATGGTGTGTACTTGAACTGGATTGTAGAATCTGTTCTAGAATCTAAAATCCACTCCAGGCTTGGACTAGAACAGGATGAATTACTTCTAACTCTGCCCAAAAGCTTCTCATGCTCATTACAGTCTCTCTGTCTCCTTTTACTTTCATCACCATATCCTTAATTCCTTCCCTTTTTCCTTGTCTCCCAGCCTTATTCATTGTGCTACATGTGGTTATCTCACTGGTCTCTCCAATAAACCTGTTCTTATATCTCTGCTGTCCTCTATGTAAGGGTCTGCTTTACATCCCTGTACTGCTTTAGCCATTCCAGGGAGCTCTGCAGAAACAATATAGACTCCATGAAATTTGTCATGCATGAAGGGACCCTATGTTTTCCTGAAAAAAGCTTTGCTATGGCTGTAAGAGAGAATAAAGAAACAGAGAAACACAGAGAGAAACAGAGATTGCAGTAGGGTTGCTAATCTCCAGTTGGGGCCGGGAAATCTCCCAGAATCAAAGTTGATCGGCAGATAGAGAAAAATTCCTCTGGAGAAAGTGGCTCTTTTGGAGGAAATCCTCTAGTCTATGGCATTCTACCTCAGTGAGGTCCCTCCCAAGGCTCCACCCCCAAATATTCAGGAATTTCCCAACCCAGATTTGGCAACCCTAGAATGCAGTCATTTAAAAAAACTTCTCTACAGCCACAAAACCTATTTTGTACATTTGTTATGAGTGTCATGTTCTCAGGGCACAGGCAGGCAGTCCAAAGCCAGTCCAAGGTCAAAGTCCAGGAAGTCAAGCAGGAGCCAAGTCACCAATGCAAAATCACAAACCAGAATCAGAAGTCAGTGTCCAAAAGCCAAAGGGGCAGGGTGCCAAGGAGTTCAAGCAGGTCAGGATCAGGAAGGGCCGTGGATGCAAGCCAGAGAATAGACTTGTTGCTTCCACAAGGTTACCAGGTCTTGGGTGGGAGTTATATGGGAGCCTCAATCAGCCGGCTCCCTTGGTGGCAGCGACTATGCTAGAACTCAGGGCTGAGAGAGCTGAAGCATCAGCATGCCTCATGTCTTCGCTCTGAAAGTTCTTTCCAGAGCCTACTTCAAACTCTTGAGATGGGAGGGGGAGAGCTTGGAGGAGATTGATCATCAACAGCTGACACTGGAGCCTGGAATGTGGGGAGAGTGATTGATGGGCCAGCTGCTGGTTGCTCGGCTGAGGAACTGGCTGGCAACTCTTCTAGGTCTGTTAACCCTTCCAGCTCCCCCTCATCAGGGCTCATGACAATGAGGGCCTGATCTTACGTAAGTGTCACTTGGTTGAGCCAAGCCATGCGTGCCATAAACTGTAACACAAGAGATATCAACTTTATACAGATGTTTTTAGATGTCAAATGGCAAAAGCAGGGGAATGACAATAGCAGGCTTGATTGGATTAGGTGTGATATGCAGAGGGGTAGTAGGTGTGGAGATACCAGCATTGGTGATGAGACAAGAAATCTAGGTCTCAGTTCCATCTAGGAGGATTCAGTCCAGGAGGATGCAAAGAACAGATGACATAAGTCTGCCAGTTAGAAACCACAACATTCAGTTGCTGACCTAAGAGTAGCAGTGGTCTTACAAAGGAATTTCAAAGGGACATTAGAAAAAGAGACTGCTGAATTGCAATTGATAATGAATCTCAAGACGATGCATCCTCTTGGACTGAATTGAGAGCTAGTTTTCCTATCTCATTACCACTTAGTGTTGTTATCATTTGGCATCTGAAATCACTCCAGCTCTCCAAGCTATAAATCCAAGTGTTCTAATTCTAGTCAGGGTCTTTTTTGAAAGAAAATGAATCCAGATAAGAACAGAGAAACCCAATCTTCTTCTTTTTTTTAAGCCCACAACTTTTCAGAACAAGCCAAAACAATTTCTTCAATGCAAGTTGTGCTTGTGAGAAGAATCCACCCACCCTCTCTCCCTCCCTCTGATGAAGAAATGTGCTTGCACATAAAAGTTTATACCTGAAATAAAACATTGCTGGTCATACCATGGGACTCCAACTTTGTTTCCTCTCTCTCTTTCTTTTCCCCCTCTCCCATTTTCCCCAAAAGAGGAAGAGCAGCCCTGGAGAAGGAAGCAGAAGCTTTGCATATGTGTGTGGGTGGGTGTGAGAGAGAGACAGAGAGAGAGAGGTGGTGGGGAGAGGTAAACTTGTGAGGCTAAAATAAGGAGTTAGAAAGGGATGAAATTGCCTTTCCTGCTTCTTGTGTTAGTGCAGCTCCAGTGACAGAAGAGAAAGGAGAGGGTGATTTTATCACTTTCTCCTCCTCCCCATTCTTTCACATGGGTCCTGTGACTCCATGATCTTTCTGGAGGTTGGCAGGGGAGGGAACATAGGAAAACTGCATGTTCTGAGGATGTATCATTGAATACAAGCTAGTATGTTTGCATGGTTATACTAGTCAAAATGGATAGCTCCTGGAATCAGACACGACTCATGAGTGCATTGAAGTATGTCCCGGCATGCTTCTACAGTATATATCACTTTGTGAGGTTTTTCCCAAGTTAATTTCTGATCTGTTCTCATGTTTGCTTTGGCACTAGTTTTGCTGTTTCCTGCCCATTAGCAATGTTTGCACAGCTTGAGAGACTAGATTTTGTTTAGATGCTATAATCCCCTCTGAGAGCAACGCCACACTTTACATAGCAATCATGTTTCCTGAGGGTACACTGGTGTTTCAGACAGCAAATGTGTAAAGTGTGAACAATTGACTCGGGTCCTGAAATGCTGGTGAACAAGCATTGGCAAGCCACAGCCTGACCTCAGCTTTTGTACATATGTATTTTGTACATATGTATATGTACATATGCTCTTTCCACTGAGTTTTCTAGATGAGCACTGGAATAATTGCTGTGTAAATGTGAAGCTGCTGCAGATTTCTATTCAGGTTGAGAGTGGAATGTCCATACCTGATACCTTCATATTCGTCTTTCTACCCAGCACATGGAAGAACCATTGTTTGTGTATGCTGCCCGCTCACTCCTCCATGTTTCCAAAGCTAAAGCTTCCCTTCTCTGTCTCTCTTATGTGACTGTTTGGTTTACAGCACAGATGATGTGAATTATTGCAGAGAGAGTTGTAGATTTTCATCAGGCTAATTAAAGGTACATTGCTTTATTTTAGTCATCTCAGAAGTAAATGCCTCCACTGTAGCTTAGAAGGGATGTTGCTAATTTTGGCCACATCTGATGCCCCTCCCTTCTCCCAAGCAGTTAGTGTTGACATAGCAACAGCATATACTTGTACATATATCCATGTGCAGGAATATCTGGTTGATGCAGATTCAAGAAGAAAAACTCAGCAAGGTGTCTGTGATGCCATTGTAAGAAAGAATCCCTGAATTTCTGGACTTCTTGCAGATAAAGAATTAACTTTCTAATTAAGGGAAGAAGCTTCCTTTGCCGCTCCTACATTCCAGTGATACTGATATTAAAAAAAAAAAAATTAGGCTGATTCCCAAAGAAACATAGCTTTAAACAAAGTACGTTTAAAAGTGATTAGCAACTTCTATGAGTACAAAATTATATACAAAATAAATATCTTGAAAATAGTCTGAAGGGTCTGTTTAAGGAAAATCAGATACCTCCTTCCATTGTCTTATTCCCAAAATCTGCAGTAACTAATTGTGTAGATATTACTGCATACAGATAAGACCCAATCAAGGAGCTGGCTGCTATACCCATTTTTTCACCCTGCCATATATTAACAATCCCGAGTCAGTAAGATGTTTATAGTGGCTAGGGTACTGAACTAGGATTAGGGATGCTCAAATTATGTGAACATATGAAGCTGCCTTAAACTGAATCAGACCCTCGGTCCATCAGAGTCAGTATTGTCTACTCAAACAACAACAACAACAACATTTTATTTATATCCCGCCCTCCCCACCGAAGCAGGCTCAGGGCGGCTAACAGCATCAAATACAGTAAATTATACAATAAATATTTAAAAACAGTAACTAATTTAAACATTTTAATTTAAAATTTCTAAAATTAACATTCTGGTGCTATTTCAGCATGATGGTGAAAGTCATTTAGGCGAGTCCCTCTGTCATTTTAATCGGTGAAGGCCATCCCAAAAAGGATTGTCTTGCAGGCCCTGCAAAACTGTTCAAAGTCCCGCAGGGCCCGCACTTCTTCTGGGAGCTGGTTCCATAAGTGTGGGGCTACAATAGAGAAGGCTCACATGCGAGTGCTCTGCAGTTTTGTCTCCTTCGGCCCGGGGATGGTCAGTTGGTTCTTCCCTGCTGACCTCAGTGCTCTCTGGGGTTCATATGGGGAAAGATGGTCCCTCAGGTAGGCAGATCCTCGGCCATATATAGTAATTCAGTCTTGAGCCCTAGTGCTTCATTAATAATATTCCTCCTTTATGGTTCTGTCAGAGACAATTCATACAAGTATCTTGAGCTTGCTTTGGCTTTAGTGAAGTCATACTTATAAGAATTTGCTTTGTATCACCTCCCTGGCTCCAGTGTGTCTCTTACGGATGGGAATGTGGTGATGAAACAAACTACAAACCCATATGAAACAAGAGGTTGGTTTGCAAACGAACCCAGTTTGTATGGGTTTGTGAGCTATTCAAAGTTTAAACCCCCGCTTTCTGTTTCCTGTGGCTTTTTGCAAGGAGTAAAAACCACATCAGCGGTGGGGAGCTCTTCACTGCTCAGCTGTTTTTTGTGAAGAGCTCTTCACGTAATAAATTGCACCAAATTTGTGGAAGTTCATGGTGGTTCTTCAGTTCGCGAACATTGCTTCGCGAACCTGGAACTAGTCAAAATTTCTGATGAAATTTAGTTCATCAGCCAGTTCATGCCCATCCCTAGTGTCTATTTTACATATCTATTGTGTGTGGGGGGGGAGGGAGTTATAGATGTAATATGTAACATCTTAGGTGTGAAAGCTAAGAAACATAGCATTTCAATTCTCTCAGCTGTGGGCTGGCCAACCACGATAGCCTGGAAAAACTGGAAATAGTCCAGGATGAGAAGGAGCATGAAGACCAGAAGGCAGGCATTCTCTCACCCCTTTTCACAGTCCAAGAGAGCCTCAAATGAAGCAGCAATGGGATACAAACATTGTGTTTGGCATTTTCCATGGGGTACTGCAAATAGGGAAGGGGCCACATACAGCCCAAGGGCTTTATAATATGTATGTCTGTAGCTGGAGCCAGACAATCTGTCATACAATCCCAGTGTCTGAGAGTTTAAGGTCCAGCAGTCACCATAAGCAGTGCAATGGACACCTTTCTTTAACATTCTGCATACTTCTTAATCCCATTTCCCAGATATGTCTTGCCTAGTCCTTTTTTGAGTACATCCTTTCCAAGTACCTCCAGTTTTGCAGCAAGAGTTGATTACTGTCAGTGTTTCTAGATTTCTGGTGACATTAAGCCAATTGCTAAACTGATATATCTAAGTACAATTGAGTTGTGGTCAATATTACCCAAAGTTCATTGCTAGCTATAGTACTGCAATTCCACCCCCAGCCAAGAGAACAGTCTTTAGGAAGTGTGAAGAATGGCAGATTTCCAGCAATTCCTCTGCTTCCAAACATGGTACTATTGAACTGAATGCATCCAGTCACTGAAAGAATATGCCCTCTTAGGAGAAGAATGCAGAAATGTTATATAGTAAGCTATTCATGTAATAGAGCCATACCTGTGACCATATAATGCTTCTGAAGCCCAACAATCACTGTTAAATTTCTATCAAATATGTGACTGCAAAAAGTTCTATGGAAATTGCTGTCTCTCATCTTGAAATACAGTTCCTTTCCACATACACTTCGTAAAAAAATATTATACAAATGACTGGATTCCTACAGACAATTAAACCTTTCCCCAGACTACTTTATCAAATTGCATCTTTGTAATCTTGATCTGCAGTGCCTGCCTTGATAGTATCATGCCTATGTCCATCTCTCAGCAGGGTCACATGAATCAGAAAGTGGGAATGGGCATGAAGATAATTTAATTCTCCTCAAGACACCATACTATACACTATAACCCACATTCACCTGTTCAGCTGGGTCCATGTGCATTAACTCTCTTGATCCAGATTATAAAGTTCTACAAACAGAGATCAGGTTTCAACAATGCAAAGGAATAGTAAATCAATGTCTAATAAAAGTGTAAAAAACCCTGTCTTTCATTGGCGCTCAAAAGGCTTCTGATACCCACATGGAACAGCAGAAGATGTAAAGTCATGTGTAGGTAAAAATAACTGATCCTTCAGGTATTCTGGTCATGGTCTATAAAGGTCAGCAGCAGCACTTAGACTTGGACCTGGAAACAGATTCTGAACTAGCTGAGATCAAGATTGAAAGAGATCTTATATTGGGGAGCTTGCTTAAAATGTTGACTCAGTGTGTGGCAGCAGCAGGGCTTTTTTTTGAATAGGAACGCACAGGAACACAGTTCTGCCTAGCTTGGCATCAGAGGGGGTGGCCTAATATGCAAATGAGTGCCTGCTGGGCTTTTTCTACAGGGAGAGTAGCGTAAAAGGCAAACCCCATGTTGTAGAATACTAGGAAAGGGTCTGTGAATAAAATAGCAAATAGTGTAATGGGCTTGCATAAAGACATGGTTGGCATCATTTGGAATACTGTTTACAGTTCTGATCACAGGATATTGCAGAGTCTGAAAAAGAAAAAAAGGTATTACAGAGCCTATAAGAAAAGCCTGAAACATCTGGGACTTTTAGTTTAATGGGGGGAAAGAAAGCTAAAAGGAGGCATGACAGAGGTGTATAAAATTATGCATGGGGTGGAGAAAGTGGATACAGGGAGGTTTTCTCCTCCCACAATACTGGAGCTTGCCTTCTAACCACAGCAGTTTACACTGGGTTTAGTCTGGGTTGGGAAATTTTCCTCTTACTAGATGATCTATTCTAGCCCTTTCTTTGGCTTGCATTTATTCATTTCATTTAATTTCTATCCCACCCTCCCCACAAGTGGGCTCAGGGAAGATCACAACATACAAATACAAGCACACATCAATCTTAACTTTAAAATTCTTAACACAACTGTTCCAAATTCCCTAATAAACAAAATGACTTTCAAAAAACTTGTGGTGTCTTGGGTCTATTTCCACCAGAGTGAACATGGAACCTGATCGGTATGTATTCTCAGAGTGGTAAATTCGCTGCCATCAAGATCAAGGCCAGCTTGAGAAGGATGGGCCAAACTGGTTAGCTATCTGCCACCTCAATCAAAGGCCTGTCAGAACAGCTCCATTTTACAGGCCCTGCAGAAGAGATCCCACAGGGCCCTGATCTCTATTGGGAGCTTGTTCCATCAGGTTGGGGCCAGGGCAAAAACCACTCTAGTCCTGGTTGAAGTCAGACAGATGTCTTTTGGGCTGGGGATTTCTAATAAATGTTGATCTCCTGAACACAAAACTCTTTGGGGCACAAATGGGGAGAGGCAGTCCCACAAGTGTGTGGTCCCTGGTTACATAGGGAATGGGAGTCTTTACCTACTTCCCAAACTTCCTTGCCAAATGTCCCCAGTTCTCATGTCTGTGTTAAACTGCTCTCAGTCAGGGCTGAATTCTGAATGAATTGTTCTCCTCAGCATGTAGCTCTGAAGTCTCTCTCTGCTCAGTTGATGCTAACCCATCAGATTGCTTGGAGCAACCTGTCGTTTGAGACACTCTGTTTCTGTGAAGAATTATCCCTTCACAGTTCTTCAAGCTTCTTAAAAGTGCAGTTCATTGCAGATGTACTTCTGGAACCTAAAGTGCAAGCATGTGAATAGTTTACTCCAAGGACCAAGATCAGTTTAGGTAGGGCTTTTTTTGTAGAAGAAGCCCAGTAGGAACTCATTAGCATATCAGACCATACCCCCTAATATTAGCATATTGACTCATTAGCATATTAGGCCACACACTCATTAGCATATTAGGTCAAACCAGCTGAGATAATCCAATGCAAGTGGAACTAGTGGTAGACAGCTCCTGCTCCCCCACCTGCCCTCCCTCCCTGCAGAAGCTCTAGCTGCTCCCACCAGACCTTTAAAGGCACCCACATATCCCAGCAGCAGTCTTTCAGAAGACAATGCCCACCACTCAGGGAATGAAGGAACTAATGGACAGGGGAAAAGACTGAATGACTGACTGACAGAAAGAGGGGTGAGTGGGAAATAAAGCAAATACGCAAAAAGGAAAGGGAAGGAAGGAAGGAAGGATTAAGTCTTGAGCTGCCAGTCCTGCATCTGAAGAAGAAGCTGACTTTTAAGCTAAGAAGATTGTTTTCTGAAGTTCTCAGAGTAGTATCTCCATGGCAATCCATCAGGTGCATCTTCCAGTCTCTTTCTTTTTTAGGGGGGGGGGGAGATAGGATGAGGAGGGGAAAATCCTCTGTACAGCATTTACACCCACGGCTGCCTTGCAAGTGTATGAGTTTTATCTGTTTAAGGATAGTAGAACTGTGGCCTGCCTGAGCATCAAGAGATTCCCTAACTGGAGTCTGTTCCTGTGTCATATCTCCAGGCTGGGCTGGTTTAGGAGGAACCAAGGATGCAGGCAATGATCCTTTGTATGTTGCCATAGCGCCTTAGGCAGCATTAATCTGAACTTGTTGGAAAACACCTGGAGATTTTTAGGGCGGAGCCTGAAGAGGGCAGGGTTTGGGGAGAGGAGGGACTTCTGTGGGCTATAATGCCATAGAGCCCAACTTTCAAAGTGGTCATTTTCTCCAGGTGAACTGATCTCTGTTGCCTGGAGATCAGTTGTAATCCTAGGAGATCTTCAACCACCACCTGGTGGTTGGCAACCCTACACATCACACAAGGAAGCACAGCTCTTTATGTATTTCAAAATGTAAGTCATAGAGTTTCCAGCAAAAGTGGACTGCTTTTGCTCACTGTTTTTTATTGGCTCACTGTTTTTTATTGGCTTCAACAAACCACACAAGATCTAGACAACCAATGTAGATATAGCAGGAAGTAAGCTTGCAGTTTGCATAAACATGCTCAGGTACAATTTACAATTTAGTTTTATGGTTTTCCCCTCCTGCTTAAATTCTGCTTGACATTTTGCTTCTGTTACTTCCAGTTTCTTTTTTTTTATATTTTCTAGTGACAAAACAAAATGTTCTTAAGGCAACCATATTTGGGAGCAGTGTAGGGTTGCCAACTCCAGTTTAGGGTGTTCTTAAAGATTTGGAGCAGTGCCTGGTGAATGTGGAGTTTGGGGAGGGAATTTGGTGAGGATGTGATGTCACAAAGTTTACCCCCCCAAAGCTGTAATTTTCTGCAGGATAATCTGTGTCTGTAGTCTGGAGATCAGTTGCAATTCCAGGAGCATTCCAGCCCCACTGTAGGTTTGCAACCCTAGAACAGTGTGTGCTTTCTCCCCAAAGAGGTCTTGGAAATAACATGGACATGAATTCTCTTTATGCCTGTAGGCCACTCATCATACTGGATAAATGCAAAGTGAGTTCTACTAAGTCTCCAGTTCCAGGAAAGGACAGAATTCTTTTGTACTTTCAGCAGACGTTAACTAGCTAGTCTTTTATTTTTGAAACCAGTAGGAGCTATTGCAATAATTATTATCTGGGAGGTGGTTAATGACTGCCCTGTTTCAGTAAAGTTTCCTCTGTTCTCAGAAATAGCTTTGCCAAGAAAAAAAATGATAGAGTACCTATCTGCATCTGTTCAAACAATTGTAGATACAGGATGGGATCTTCAGAAAAACCAAAAATTGTGAAGACATTTGTGAGTCTTTCCAGAGCTGGAGATAAATGAATGGCATTTAATGAGACTTGGAACCACTTTTACTTTGGAGTTCTGCCAGCCGGTCATGTTGCTGTGCCCTACCGTCACCACAGAGATAACAAGACTGAAGATGTCCAGGTGAAGTGGTTTATCAAGGTCTCAGGCAAGAGCTCAGTAATGCCAGTCCAAATTATGACTTTGCTTGTGAGCACAAAAGGTTTTCAATAACACACAGATGGCAGAAATCAAAGGTAATTCTCATAGCAGGCAAGACCTTAGCCTACTCTCATGATATGCTATATCTTACGGGATTGCACAACTACCTGCCATCTTTTCTCTAGGCTCAGACTAGACTACTTTAATTGCTTCTGGAATTTGCTTTTTAAGTCTCTTCATAACCCTTGTATAGAAGCTTTCAAGGACATTTGGAATTCCTGTTTGGTACAGGCTATTCTCACTTACGTGCCTTATGTGCACTGAACAACTGTAGTTAGTTTCTCTTTGATGAACCAACCAAAGATATTTATTTATTTGGAATACTTATAAGTAGGGGTGGAATTCTAGCAGGAGCTCCTTTGCATATTAGGCCACACACCCCTGATGTAGCCAGTCCTCCAAGAGCTTACAAGGCTCTTTTTTGTGAGCTCTGGAAGATTGGCTACATCAGGGGTGTGTGGCCTAATATGCAAAGGAGCTCTTGCTAGAATTCCACACCTGTTTATAAGTGTGCCTTTCTTCCAAATATTGGGACCTAAGGCAATAAGAACACAGGATAAAACAGCAAAGCCTAAGCACAAAACCCTAGCAGAATTCAGCCCCCCCCCACCCTCCCAAAAAGACAATTCCCTCCAAATGGCATTTACCAATTTACACTGTGAATTCATAATTTCATCGTTTGTCCTCTTCACAAAGTCCCACATGCTGTCTTAAATAACCTTTTTTTACACAGTATTTCCAGAAGGCTGGTAACAGGGGGGAAATTTTTGCATCCTCTGCAAGGCTATTTGAGAACACGGGGCAGCTACAGATGTAGCTGATGAGTAGGGTACAACTGTTCGTACCTTTGTGTATTGGCCTTATTATTTACAAAAGAAAATAAGTAGGCAAAACTTTAAATGAAATTTCTTATATTAGCAGCACAGTCCACCATACTTCAGCACTGGCAATCTGATACTGTCTTCTGATCTTTAGAAAACATTTATTTCTTTTGTCAACTCATATTTAACAGGTCTTCTTCCACTAAGAGCTAAGGATCTGAGGAAAGATGTTATTATAATATAAATAATGCTCATACATTCATCAGAAGTCTAATATTATTGACTATTACAGCCTGGGGCCTGGTAAATAGCTGGTATGCTGGTGTGAGAATCTTCTACAATGGACCCCAGTTTAGACATTAGTGGGCTGCTCACTCACATGTGCTGGGGTCATATTCTTGAAGCACATAACCCAAAGACCGACATACTCTCAGTCTAATCAGTCACCACTCTGAGGCGATTGTTTTTAATTAATTTTTAAATGAATAGAAATAAAGAGAAGTCTATTGGGAAATTCTGTGATGCATTTTCCATGCATATTGGAGTATTAAAAACATATTCCAGCCTCATTAATGATGTTGATAGCAAGTAGGTTCTTTTGATGTCTTTGAAACATCAAAGGGATAGTACAGAAAGGCCCTTGTTCCTGAGACTCTAAACCCCTAACACACCAATAGAGAACTTCTTTGGTGTGATTTTAATAGGTAACTCTGTTTCGTTAAACCGAGCTGTATGTTTTTAGAGAGGGCAACAGGGGCTTGTGAAGAGGAGAACAAAGGCTACCAGAACTATTGATGCCATGAGTAGGTCTTTGTCCAATCCTAGGGTGGAAAACTGTTTTCCATTCATTTCTAAGAGTCTACAGTCATGTTTAAGTTTCCTTTTTTGTCCCAGAGGTTAGTTGTGTCACTGAAGACTATCTATCTGTAACAAAGCACTTGAGATCTGCCCTCCCTCCTTTCCAGTCAGGTGCTTCCACCTTTCTCCTTACTGCGGTTAGGTTAGGAGCTGGGCTGTGACCAGCATCAGATTAAACAATCTGCTAGAATTGTGAAATACTGCATTTTGCAGACTTCTTGAAGCCTCATACCCAGCAGCAAGAGCCAGCTAGTTTAAATGGATTTTGTAACTTGGGGATACATTCCTGCACCTAAAGAGGTACCTCTCTTTAGCTATGAGAATGTATTTCCAGGTAACAGAATTTAGTCTTCAAATTAAATGGTATGTAGGAGGGTCTGGCACTGAAAGTGTGTAAGATTCCTTGTTGAAATCTAGCATGGCTGTCCAGAAACACAAGCCACAAAACCCATATTCCTGATCATGCTTTTACATGTAAAGGTGTTATATGACTGGTCAAATGACCGTAATAAAGAATGATTGACTGACTGATCATGCTGTTTCATTTCCATATTTTTAGGTAATTCTTAGCAGCACACTAGACTGTGTTCTTTTAGAACTATATGCATATCTTTCCAGCTATGGGAGAAAATATTCATGTTTTCCTTAGATTTCATAAACTGATTTGCAGTTCAGGAGTCAGATTGTCTAGCTGAGACATGTGAACATATAGTACATATGTAGGGGTTGTTAGCTCCTGCTTGGGAAATACCTGGATATTTTGGGGGTGGAGCCTGAGGAAGATGGGGTTTGAGGAGGAGAGGAACTTCCTTAAGATATAATGCCATAGAGTCTACCTTCCAAAGTAGCTGTTTTTTTCCAGGTGAGCTGATACAGTTGCCTGGAGATAAGTTTTAATAGTGGGAGATCTCCTGGAGGTTGACAATCCTATACATATGTACAAGAAACATGAAATAGGTGACATTTTGTAGCTCTTTATTGGGTCAGCTAGTCTGGAAAATACTAGAAGAAGCCATACAAGCTACACCATGCATAGTCAGGCTAGTACATGGATGTCTCCAGTAGCAGAGGAAGAATTTTATAACATGCCTGCCTAGAGTCAGGGGGATGTGACTGTGGCACAGAATCAGACCACTATTTCCATCTATGTACTGCCCCTAACTCATTAGAAAAAAGGCATAAGAAGGGTAGATGTGTGTGTGTGTGTGTGTGAAGAGCTGTCTGCAAGGCAGGTGTTGAATGAGTTTGACTTGTTCAGTAAAGGCTTTCTGGTGGTGACACTTGTATTATGGCAGTGGTGTGGTTCATTTCCTTCATAAACACATAGGTTTCCTAACAAAATGTAGAAACCACCACGGGGAGGGCAGGATTGCTTGAGGCAACCCACATTAGTATGACAGGGAGAATGAAGGAGTGGAAGGTAGCATGTTTTCCACATGACCCACCAGCCTTGTGTGGTTTCTACACTGTTGCATTATCAAGGAAGCATGGGATAGGGCTATGGGACAGCAGCAGGCATTCTGCTCCTGTAACATAAAACTGACCTTTAATTCAACCAATTAAAAATGCCTTGCTCAGTTCTGTGAGACCAGTGAAAAGTCTGGCATGTTTGTATGCGGTTTAGAAATTTTCTTGCTGTCTTTTGTGGATATTTCCTGAGTATACGCTACAAAATAATACAGTAAATAAATAATAGACTAGCAATAAAATTTAGAAAGCTAAGATAGAGTAGTCTGTCCCCAGTTTCCTCCATTTCCTTAGAATTCTAACAAGAAAAAAGATGTACACAGCTTGTCAGAAACGCAGTCTGTAATCTAAGCCTTGCACATATCTTAAGGATATCTGAATATGAAGGGTTGTTCTGCCTTATCATTATTTTCCTGGTACAAAGAGACTATTTACTCAAGGACAGTCAAATTCTAACACACATTGTTGGTGCTTAGCCATGCCACCATGTGCTGGCTGGCTGTAGGAGCACTGGCATAATGCATGTAATTCAGAATGGATTGGTATTTCATACTTCTATATGCACTGACATGATGGGTGCAGTGTGTGCTAACACAGCTAAGAGGCAGCATGTATTGATTATAAATTGCAGTTGCTACATGCTGAAAGGACTGTGAGAATCAGTCTTAATGTTCTGCATTGGGATGATTTTGAATGCCAGCATCTAGATGCTTCTACAGAGCTAACTTCTTTCTTTAATGTTGTTATATGTGAGTAATTCAGAGTTTGTTTTGTAGCAGGAACTTCTTTGCATATTAGGCCACACCCACCTGATGTAGCCAATCCTCCTGGAGCTTACAGTAGGCCCTGCAGTAAGAGCCATGTAAGCTTTTGGCTACATCAAAGAGGCATGGCCTAATATGCAAAGGAGTTCCTGCTACAAAAAAAAGCCCTGGAGTAATTGATAAGTATTTCCTCAACCCTGTGTTTTGTGTTCATTACCTGCTGGTCCCATACACATACGATGTATGCACACACACCCAAGGCCTTTTTTGCTTTGGTTCTGTGATGGTTTAATGGTGTCCCTTGCTCTTTGGACTACCAAAACATGTTTTAACTCTTTCAAATGTGAAGATAAAGGTAGTAATAAACTGAAAACACAACATCAACATAAAAATACATCTATATGACACATGTATGTACATGTCACAGATTTTGCTAAAATTTCATCTATAAACTGGAAAAAATATGCATGAGATTTCTTTCCATTGTCCGATATTTAACTATCTTCAAGGTATGAGGGAGAATTCTAAGGAAAACATTTCAAGGCTGCTGCTTGGTATGGTTGCCATTTCTGGTTGCAAAAATACCTGGAGATTTGGTTAGTAGAGCCTGGGAAGGGCAGGGCTTGGGGAAGGGGACAGGACCTCAGCAAGATACAGGGCCATAGAGCCCATCCTCAAATCAGCCATCTTCTCTAAAGGATAGGCTGGCCCTGCCACTAGGCAAACTAGGTGATTGCCTATGGTGCTGACCTTCTGGGGGCACCGAATTGGGCAATCCCATGTGACTTGGTGATGTCATCTATGCAAGGGGGCACCGAAGTTAACCTTGCCTAGAGTCTAGGGCTGGCCCTGCCAGGGGAACTGGTCTCTGGAGATCAATTGTTCATAGCAGGAAATTTCCAGGCCCCACATGGAGGTTGGCAATCCTATAAAAACAAGCCATCTTCATGATGACTCACCTACCTTTGGCTGAGCAACATGTAATTCAATCTTGATGGAGAGTAGCCCCACCCTCTACCCCCAGGACAGATGAGGATTGGACCACTGGGGAAGCTGCCTTCATGTCCTATTGGTCTGTTCCAGCAGGCCCTCCATTTCCCCTCATTAGCTGTTGCTAGGCAACCATAGTATTCCAAGTTTAGTTCTGTCAGTAAAAGGCAAGGAGAGAAGGCCCTTTCCAAACCTGTCTTGGCATTTGAGGGATAGCTCATTGGGACCAGTCCTGACTAAGGTTGTCAGCTCCAGGTTGGTTGGAAATTCGAGGAGATTTTGTGGTGTGGTTTGAGGAGGGCAGGGCAGGGGGAGGGGAGAGACCTCAGCTGAATATAATGCCACAGCATCCACCTTCCAAAGCAGTTATTTTCTCCAGGGTAAAAGAGATCTGTAGTCTGGAATTCATTTGTGATACCAGGATATCTTTAATCTCCACCTGGAGGTTTCCTACCCTAATTCTGGCAGCACCCTCTGGGTGACTTAGTGCCACCTGACTGGCATGATTTAACTAGGCCTGGCTGCTTGCTACTGCTCAGCAGCAGCCCCTCTGTGACAGCCAGTGTGGCGTAGCAGTTGCACTTCAGAGCAGGGTCTGCTAGACCCAGGTTCTTGCTGTGGAAGCTGACTGGGTGATTTTGGATCAGTCACAGACTTTCAGTCTAACCTACCTCACAAAGTTGTCGTGCAGATGAAAAGGGAGAGAGGAGAATGATGTAAGCTGCTTTGGTCTATACTGTGGAGAAAGACTGTCCTTTTTCTAGGTAGAGGCTGCAGAGAGGGGGAGAAGAGATGGGAAGCTGAAGTTAGAGGGGCAGATAAAGGTAGGTTGATGGTTGGCTGGGAAGGAGAGAGGGTTGCCAACTCCAGGTTGGGAAATTCCTGGAGATTTGAGAGATGGAGCCAAGAGGGGGTCAGGCTTGAGGAGAGGTGGGACCTCAGACAGGTACAATGCCATAAACTCCATCCTCCAAACCAGCCATTTTCTTCTGGGAATCATGGTTGCCAATCTCCAGGAGAGGGCTGGAGATCACTTACAATTACAACTGCTTTCCAGATGGCAGAGAAGATTGGTGGGTGGGAAAACAGTGAGGTTGGCGGGGGGGCACTCTCTCAGAGCCTGTTGCATTTTCCTCCACAACGGGCCTTATTCCTAGTCCTATTGAAATAAATTCAGCATCTCATCACCAACTTTCCTTGGTGATGAGAACAAAAGAAGTTCACAGTAAAAAGTGTTTAAAAAGAATTCCATTGAATCCACTCATAGATGAAGGTAGGACTTTTGTGAATGCATTCATTAACAAATAATATGGGGAACTAGCATAAGATTCAAAGAACTGACATGCTTTATCTTGTTGCTATAACTAAGCCTTCAAGATGTCAGCACAAAGACATTAAAAATGTATTGTGTTATTCCCCACCAAGTAAAATTGTCTCTGTCCAACTTCCCAAAGTTAGAGCTGGAAAACACATCTAGTCAATCTACTAGCTATTTGAGATTATTTGCAATGGTATATTATCTGGCATGCCAAAGCAGTTTGCTCCTTGTGGGTGAAATGTTAACATCCTGTCTGACATTGCACCTGTTCACATTGGACTTGAAGTTTTTAACTTTCAAGGATGCTGTGCATGGCCAGCACAATCCCAAAAGTTTTCCGAACAATCAGTTTACAAAAAGAAAATGAGTTTTACTTGCTTTAGAATGGGAAGAAATGCTAATCTCTTGGATAGATGTAGCTTACATTTGGTTGGCTGGACATCTTTTCCATTCTGTCCTACTGAAAGTTCAAGGAAGATGAAATATAAAACTAGTATATATATATATAAATCTCTGAAAACATAAAGCAACATTAGAAAATAAACTTTATTCAGAAGTACTAATATGACCTCAGTAATTAAAGTTTAAACAGAAAGATGTAGCAGCACTGTAAGAAAATGAGCAGATGACCTTCAGTAAATTTTCACGTACCATTAACAGGAAGAGTGTTTAAGACCATCTCTTTATGTTCCTTTGCCATACAGTACCGGAACTTATTTGGTATGATGTTCCCTTGGCCTATCATGATGGCAACAGGAAGTTTTCCCAAACTATTTAGGATTTTATGAGATCAGCACAACACCAGGCATGGCACTTGAAATGCTTATGTACTCTGCCATCTAGTGATATAATGTGTTCAAGGTTTACCTCATTTGATCAAGAGGTGGGGTTTGTGTTATGAGTCACCTGTAGCATGGATGGCTCATGCTAACCTAATCTCATCAGATCTCACAAGCTAAGCAGGGTGAGCCCTGATTTATATTTGGATAAGAGATCAACAAGGAAGTCCAGGGTTGCTATGCAGATGCAAGCAATGGCAAACCACCTGTTTGTCTCTTGCCTTGAAAACCCTATAAAGATACCATAAATCAACTATTTTTAAAAAACAATTTTTTATTATTCTACAACATATTATATCACTATTTCAATTACTTTCCTCAAATAAAAATCAATATGTTGCATCACCTTTTCCACTTCCCCATCCCGATTTTCAAGACTTCCCCGGTATTACTTACACTATAACAAATAATAAAGGTAATTTAGCATTTTAAGAAACTGTTTAAAAAGAAGAAGGAAAAAAAGGAACTTATATTTCTTTATGATTACTACCTCATTTGATTAAAAATCCAATATAATACTAAATTAAGTCATATTATCTATCTTATTGTAATCCTTTAAGAAAGAACAAGATATATTCTCATACTCTCATTTTAACTATTTCTTATCTCAGTAAATTAAAAAATAGCTAATATTACTTTACTTTAAACAAGTTATCCATTATCAAATATCACCAAGTGTCCTTTTTACTCTCCAATGTTCTTCCACATAGTTCTGAAACTTTCGCCATTCATTATTAAATTTTTCCATATCAAGTTCCTTTAATGTTCTTGTTAATTTGTCCATTTCACTCCAGTGCATAGTTTTCATAACCCAGTCCCATTTTTTGGAATTTTATTTTGTTTCCACAACTGCGCATGCAATGTCCGTGCAGCTGAAGGCATGTACCAAAGTAATGTTCTGTCTTGTTTCGAAAAATTTTCTATTTGTAATCCCAGCAAAAAAGTTTCTGGTGTCTTCTTCACTTTATATCCCAAAATCTTTGACATTTCTCGCTGGATCATTTGCCAATATTGTACAGCCATTTCACAAGTCCACCACATATGGTAGAAGAACCCTTTATGTTTTTTTACATTTCCAACATCGATCAGACATCTGATTGTTTATTTTCGACAGTTTTTTTGGTGTCATATACCATCTATACAACATTTTATAGCAATTTTCTTTTATGTTATTACATGCCGATATTTTCATAGAACTCTTCCATAAATATGCCCATTGTTCCATCTGAATTTCCTTGTTTATATTAACTGCCCACTTTATCATTTGAGACTTTACCACTTCTTCCTCTGTAGACCATTTCAGTAATAGTTTATACACTCTTGAAATCAATTTTACGTCCTCGCCAAACAGCATTTTCTCCATTTCCATTTGTTCTTGTCTTATTCCTTCATTCCTAATATCCTGCTTCAGCAAACTTTTAATTTGTAGCTATTGAAACCAATTAAATTTATAATCCAGTTCTTCCACTGATTTTAATTCTACTTTGCCTCCTTGTATTTTTAACAATTTTTTATATGGTAACCATTTCTCTTCCTCAATATTGGAATATAATTTTATTACTTCCGTTGGCACAATCCAAAGCGGTTTCCTCTCATCTCCATATTTTTGGTAGTTCAACCAAGTTTTAAGCAAATTACTTCTTACATAATGATGTGAGAAAAAACTAACCATTTTACTTTTCCCATAGCACAAATACGCATGCCAACCATAAATCAACTATGACCTGATGGTACTTTCCATCATGGCTTCCAAGCAGTCAATTCTAATCTCATCTAGTGTATTAGAACACCTTAACCTTACAGTTATGAAGGTTGGGGAGGGGCCATGGCTCTGCAGCTTTATGTGCAGAAAGTCCCAAATTAAATTTCTGTCTAAAAGGATCAGGTGGAAGGTGATGAGAGAGACCATGAGACCTTGGAGCTCTGCTGGCAAGTTAGACTAGACAAAGAGACCTTGATAGACTAACGATCTCAATCAGCACAAGGCAGCTTCATCTGTTCATGAGTGTGCACTGAAAATAGTGTGTCTATGCTCAGATTCCCTTCAAGGCTTTACTTGTCTAATCACAGTGTTGTGCAAAACACATAATTCTTCATATGGTCAGTGTGGTTGTAAGCTTTTCGGGGCAGGTACTTGAAAATGTGTGAATATACATATTTATAAAACACCAGGTACTAGGCTTCCCAATCCCCAGGTCCCAGCAGGGGATCCCCCGGTTTTACAGGCTTACCCCCACCCCCAGCCAGCTGGCTGGTGGGGGAAGCCCCGCCCCCACAGCCACCATGCAGTTCTAGATCTTGAGCAGGTTTAGAAACCTGCAAACTGGTCCATTTCAAAATGTGTGTGTGTCTGTGTGCCTTTAAAGTTCAGCAGGAAGTACTTCATGGGAAGGGTCAGCAACACAGTCCCTCGGTTTGTTTTGCTTCCATTTCAGAGCAACTAAGAGTGTGTGTGTGTGTGTTTGAGAGAGAGAGAGAGCAGCCTGGTCCCTGTTCTTTTCAGATATCCTTGTGGAGGAACTAGACACAGTAAGTGTGTGTGTGTATGAGAGAGAGAAAGGGTTGCCAATCCCCAGGTTTGGAGGCCCTCCCCCCTGCTTTATGGTCATCAGAAAGTGGCAGCGGGGGGGAGGGAAATGTCTACTGGGCAATTATTCCCTATGGAGAACGATTCCCATAGGGAATAATGGGGAATTGATCCGCGGGTATCGGGGGCTCTGGGGGGCTATTTTTTGAGGTAGAGGCACCAAATTTTCAGTATAGAATCTAGTGCCTCTCCCCAAAATACACCCCAAGTTTCAAAAAGGTTGGACCAAGGGGTCCAATTCTATGAGCCCCAAAAGAAGGTGCCCCATCCTTCATTATTTCCTGTGGAATGAAGGCATTTTAAAAGGTGTGCTGTCCCTTTAAATGTGATGGCCAGAACTCCCTTGGAGTTCAGTTATGCTTGTCACATCCTTGCTCCTGGCTCTGCCCCAGTGTCTCTTGGCTTCACCCCCAATGTCTCCTGGCTCCACCCCCAAAGTCCCCAGTTATTTCTTGAATTGGACTTGGCAACCTTACCAGGTACACAACTAATTTTTTTTCCTAAGTGAAATTCAAGAAGAAATTTCAGCAGTGGAGACTAATGAATGGTCAATGTATTACGTTTAAGAGAGAATTTGCTTTCACAGAGTTGTTTTGTATTACAAGCCTGTTTGGATCAGTGGACTGTAGAGTTTGTAGTTGAATTCTTTTTTTCATATGGTTTGCTATCTTTTGGCTTCTTTTTGTTTAAATGTCAGCCTATCAATTGTGCTAAGGGAGTCTGAGCAAACTCATAGTGCAGAAGAACTTTAGTCATGGTTGGAAACCTATAGAATTGTGAGGCATGACATTCATAGATGAGTTTTGTTGAAGAGAAACAGAGGTCTGAAAACAAAATAAGAAGTGCTATCTAGCAGAGTCAGGCACTGATCCAGCCAACAAACCTGAATTATCAGTTGCCTTATCTTTTTTTTTCATGAAAGGCAGTCTCTACTAAACCTCTGAAAAAAGCAAACACAACTCTGAGCTAGCTCCATCTACTAAATTCCTCCAGTGGGTTCAGAGGTGTTTTCACATTTTATGCTTGTAAAAAACCTGTGAGGTAGGTTAGGTTGATTTGATCAAAGCCACCAAATGATCTTCAAGGCTAAGCAGAGATTTGACCTCAGGGCTTCCTGGTTCAATCTGGCTCTTAAGTAAATGGGAAATTACTGAAGTAGGTACTTTGTTGTTTGCTGTGTTGATTTGTCCCTGCAGTGGACACATTACTGTTCTAAACTGGATGTTATTTATTGTTGGCCTGATTCCGAGTAAACTGAAACAGGGACAAGGGTTTCATACAGCAGATGTACCAGCTGCTAGGAGAAATGGGGCACTTCCCATTTTGTCTGTCTAGAAGATGGCTCTGGCTCTTGCAAACCTTATGTAAACATGCTACACTGTACTTATCATCATCTGGGTGATATTGCAATTGATACAGTATATCTTGGCTGAAGTCTGAGACTTGCTGAGGACTTGAATGGTGGCCTATATCAAATTGCATTTTATCTGTTGTGGTTCCTGATTGGTATATTTGGAATAAAGTGACCTTTCTTACATAGGATGTACATTGGATATGTTATCTACACTAATGATTTGGTTACTATTTTTGCTAGGTGTTACCAGCACTGTAGAATGTTGAGTAGAATTTCAGTTGAATATACTTATAACATGCTTTACGCTTTCTTAATGTGAAATAACATAAGTAGACTACATCTGAGTCATTTTAGTGACAGGGTATTGTGCTAGGACAAAAGGGATCTGAATTCAAATTCCTGCTGTGTACTGAAATCACTGGATTGCTCTTTGACTCAGTTTCCCCCATCTGTAAAAAGGACACGTTAGTGCACTTTTCATTGAGGATTTTTATGGAAGTATGAGAACACTTAGCTTCAGATAATTAAATAGTATAGTAGAAATATGATAATATAAATTAATCTACTTACAATCTTTAAGAAGCTGTGATTCCCCTTCATTTCCACATGTTACATTGTACAGTAATTCATTTTTTGTGCCTGCTGCAGCTGTTCACTCAGATGACTGATGCTCTCAGTGCTTCCTCACCAGAAAAAACTACTGTAAAATATTGGGCAGCATTTGCTTTTTCCAATACCAGACATTATTCTGTTCATGCTGTATGAGAAGCAAGGCAATATCTGAGTAGCTCAGAGACCAAAGCCAAAAACGTGTAGACTAACTACATCCCCATAGCATATTTTCATATGAAGCAAGATTTTGTGATACAGTTTGTCGTTTGATCATATGGAGACCAAGCAGAGAAAATATAGAAGTAAGAATTCATGCTGAGATGTCAAATCTGATTATATTTGGAAATTTTGCTTTCTTAGGTATTGCAATGAGGTGAGGCTGATTCTTCTTGAAGATATAAAACATCTCCTATAGGAACATGTCATAAATTACTGGATTACAGTGAGCCAAAGGAGGAAGGGACCCTAAATTCTGTCAGGTTGTTTTCCCTCTTTCTTTTGGGTGCAGGTTTTATTAACTCAACTTATATTTTTAGTAGTTCAGACTTCCACACTTTATTCTCTTCATGACCTTTCTTTATGTCTAAAGGAATAAAACTCACTGAGTTTTCTATCATTTTGTGTAGATTACTACAACCTCCTGTTATCTGATTTTGTCAAAATTCACCTCTCTCAGACCTCAGTGTATGCAACGCTTTCATTTCTTTACTTTCTTTTAAACTCAAGTTTTTCAAATTTATTGTACATTCAAATTTATTGAGCATTACAGACCTTTGCTCATCTATAGTAGTGGGGCTGAAGTCCATTGGAGAGACAACCAGTACTTTCCTTCTTTGGCAAACTTTTATTTATAGGCACAATGAACTTGAGACCCCATACAGAAAATGGCTCTTTCTGCTGATGAACAAGAGTTTACCTTTAGGGTTGCCAAGTCTGTGTTGGAAAATACCTGGAGGCTTTGGGGGTGAATCCAGGAGATGGTGGGGTTTGGGTTAGGGGAGGGGCCTCAGCATAGTACAATACCAGAGACTCCACCCTTCAAAGCAGCCATTTTCTCCAGGAGAGCTGATCTCTGCCAGCTGGAGGTCAGGTGTAAAAGTAGAAAATCTCTAGGCCCCATCTTGCAAATATCTTTGCATTCATCTTGCATATATAATTGTCTCCATAAGGTAGTAGAAAATCAGTGACAACTTAAGTATCATTTGTATCTATTCCTCTGAATATAGGTTTTCACTATAACCCCATCTAATATGTATATGTTTATGAACTACTAGCGGATATATCAATTTTTTGGCTTTCGACTTCTTTCTCCCACCCTTTCTATTTTCTCACTCCTGTTATTGTATTTGGGTTGAGGTGAGCCTTAAACTAGTCTGGGGCAAAGGCTCTTTCTCTCACACATCATCTTATACTAGTTTGCAGATGGCTTCTGTCTGCTGTTGATTACTTTGATTGTCACCTGCTTCTCAATGAGTAATAAATAAGGAACCATAATGAATAATTTTAATCAGCACAGGTGATGACACTTTTTCACTGGAACTGTGTCATTGTGAGCTGGCTGTGACAGTAATAGAAAGAGAATCAGGGGGAGTGGAGCTGGGGGATCAAATAAATGACAAGCTTCAGTGCACCACAAATAGTGTCAGTGTTTTTCAGTGCAGTAGCTCTTTACTGCAAAAAAGATCCAACAGATGTGATGGATGGCAAAAAGGGAGGCTAGACATTCTGACAATCAGGCAGCCCTACCAGGCATCTGTAATTTTCTTTTGGGTTTACATGGATGTAGACTACCTGCCTTTTTGTCCCATTCAGATGAAAATAATTAATACTTTAAAAAAAACCTTTTTGTTACTTTTAAATGCCATAGAAAAAAGTCATTGACTGTTGTCCAGTCTTTCATGCATCTAAGATAGACAGAGTGAAATAATATGCTGTGAAGTGAATGTGTGTATTAATAATCTAGTTTGGTGAGCCTATATAAACCTAATCGGCATAAAGGATAACTGATACCGATTCTGCACTAGCCTTTGTCCTGGTGTCATTCTTGACTCTCAGGTTTGTGTGGGGCAGGGAGCAAGCAGGGAACACACAGCACTGCTCCACAGAGGCCAATGCAGGATCCAGAAAAAAGAGCTGCCTTGAGGAGCCCCACACAAAAGGGAAGCAAGTGCTAAGTGGGGAATCACTTGTCTCTGTAGCAGGGGAGTAGTCTTTCCATTTTACATGTAGACATGCCACACAGGGCATGTAAGGCAGAGATGTTCCACCAGACATCTGGTTGAGGGCAGTAACAGTACAGTATATAGTCTGGCACTCTCATACCCTCCATTCTTCGCAAGCCATCCCCCCCCCTCCCCTGGAGGCTTGTAAAATATGAATTTTTCCTGCCATCTTGGAATTAAATGAATGTTGATGTATATATTATGTGTTTTACTCAGCCCCAGCACTAGGGGTTCTGCCACTCAAAGCAGACCCCTGCGACGTGTCCCCACCCCCAAGCTCCCTTGGAAGAAATTATCGTGTGCATGCAAAGTGCATGTGTGACACAATGCCATCATCAAAAGTGACGCCATCATACAAGCCAAGGGACGAGGGAGCAACGGGCGGCGTACAACAGTACTGCTGTGCCAATGCTTTCCCCTGCAGTACACTCTTCAGAGGCGTCCTTGGAAGTTTCCAAAGAGAGCACTGTTTTAGCGGTGCCCAGCCATTTTCAGGTTGAAAACAGCTGAGCAGCACCTTCCCATTGCACTGATGAGCACAATGGGAAGGCGCCACTTGACCACTTTCAACCCCAAAGCAGCTGGGCACTGCTAAAACAGTGCACTTGCATACCACGCTCCTTGCAAGGAGCACAACCCAAAAGCCCTGGCCCCTGCCTCGCTCAGGATTCTCGCATTGCAGAAAGCTTGATCTGGGTCAGGGAGAGCTATGACGCTTGTGCTATGCAATCACCAGCCCTGGGCCCCAACTCTGCTCAGGGGAGAGAGGGGGTGCCCAGCAGTGCCTCCCAGGTGGGGTGACACCTGAAGCAGCTGCCTACCCCACCTACTCCCACACGCCAGCTCTGATTTTACTGTAGGATTTTAACTTACAGTTATTTATTAGGTGTGCCTTTCTGTAGTAAGCTGCGTTGAGCCCTGCTTACAAGGATAAACGGCCTAAAAAATTAATCAACAAAAGGGGGGAGGCTTGTCTCACTGCTCAGCCAAACTTTATCACAAAGCCACCTGAACTACTTTTAGCAGGAACAAAGTAAATGTGTTCCATTTTGGGTAGCTGATGAAGCAGGGAAAAAAGACGAATCTCAGAGAGGCTTCAGTCTGTACTACTGTGTCAAGTCACACTTAATCATTCAAGGCTCCTTAGCAGGCTACCAGGATTGAAATTAGTTCTGTGGATAAACCATATACTTTCCATTTATGAATTACTAGTAGTCATATTTGGAATGAAGAGCTATCACATCCCTTTATTGTGACTCAGTCTACTAATTTAGTATTGGTTCTGCTGAAGAGACCTCAGTGTTGCATAGTGTGTTTTCATGATTAAGACAGCATAGTACAAATGGGAATATAGAATGTTATCCCTATCAACACAAGAGTCAAGCCTTGTGAAGCAAAATTTTCATTAATGTTTGTAACAACTGTGGGCTGATTTTTGCTTGACAGCCTATATCCATCAATTCACAGAATGCTATATCAATATATTTTAGCCCTTTTTAGTGTCACATGTGTTAGTTCAGCATCAGTTTTCTTTGTTAGCATTCATACATATTTCATCTTTCACAGTATTTTTGTCGTTAATTTTAGCACAATTCAAGAACTTGTGGGCATTGAATGAAATTAATGAGAAGTAGGTTTAGAACAGATAAAAGGAAGCACTTCACCAAAAGAGTAATTTACATGTGGAATCCATTGCCTCAGGAAGTGGCGGCAGCTACAAGCATAGAAAGCTTCAATAGAGGATTAGATAAACATATGGAGTGGAGGTCCATGAGTGGCTGTTAGCCACAAGATATAGATGGAACACTGTGTTTGGGGCAGTGATGCTCTGTATTCTTGGTGCTTGGGGGAGCTACAGTGGGAGTTCTGGCCCTGCTGGTGGACCTCCTGATGGCACCTGATTTTTGGCTACTGTTTGGTTCAGGAGGTGTAAAATCACTGGGATCCTTCAGCAGACTTTCCTCCACCCTCCTCCAAGTTCAACGAAGATTGGATTTGGAATGTCCAAGTTACAGCTCCCCAAAGCAGGTCCCCCCAAGAAAGTTCAGCTTTAGCTCTCATAACAACTAACTATTTTCTCTTTGTGCTGCAAAGTGAAAGCAGCAGAGTCAGGGTGTCTGTTCCCATGGAGCAGAATTGGAGCTCCATGATTGGCTCCCAGAGCTGCCAATCAAGCTAAGACAACTACTATTGGTGTTTCCAAGGCTTCCAGAATTCCACCCCCAGTGTTACCTAGGAATTGATTGAATCAGCGCCAGAGTGTCCAGGGAAAATGAAACACAAAAATGAACCAAACGAGCCACCAAGGAAAAAAGGTCGTTCATTTTCCAGTTTGGGCATGGCATGAGCAAACAAACCAGTTCGAAATGAACCACGTTTCAGCCCAATTCATGGATCAGTTCATGCCCATCCCTAATTGCTGTGTTTAAAACTTATGTATTAAAACGTTGAAAGTGCAGACGCTGTGTCTTGGGAGGGTAGCTAAGTTTGAGGGAACAAAGGGGAAATTTAATCAGAGGTATTTGCTGTTTTAAATCAATGAAGATCAGTCTTTCAGCAGCCACTACTCTTCTGCCTTTTCTCCATAGGGGAAAGCAGCTGATTCCCAGGTGAGGTTGGGTGCTCAAGTCATGAAAGGAAGGCATAAGTGATTTGTTTTGCATCATGTAATGTTTAAAAAAAAAAATTAGAAAGCTGCCATGGTCTTGTATATTTTTAGAAGCTCATCCTTTTTTTCCCGTAAAACCTGTTTCCAGATCTGTGTGCTTAGGATCTCACCCAAGGGATGTAAAAAGGCACAAAAATGTTCTGAATTTTGATTGATTGCTCTGTTGCAAATGTTACAAAATGGTGTATGATCTGATTGACTGGCAGAAATCCTTTGGCTAGTTAGTGTACATTTACTCATCCTTTAGTTGTCAGTTAGGTTTGGAACAGCACCAGCAGTCTAGCAGAGGCCCAAAGCTGTCAGAGGCCCAAGGCTACTAGCGGCTCAAGCCAGAGGGAAAATTACAGAGCAAATGTGTCAAAAATGTAGCCCTAAGCTATGAAATATTTATTCTTACAGCACTTTATTTATTTAATAGTTCTCAATGAGATTCTGTTTTATCTTTGGCAGGATACCAAAGAAAAACCTTGTCATAGACATCCATTTTGGGGAGGCTGTTCAGGCTAGGATCCAGGAAGCGATCAAAACTGTCCAGTTACCTCACTTACCAGCCTTTAGGCCATCAGAAAAGGGGAGAAGCCATTAACAGAATTATTGAGCAATAATGGGGATCCAAAGCACTGCATCCTTTTTGTGGTTTAAACTATAAAAACATATATAATAGCAGAGATAAACAGGTTAAAAGACAGGCATGGATACTGGATAAAGCAGTCTCATTCAGGAAAACATTTTTCCTTTCTCTCATTCCTCAGTTGATTCCATCTCCTGTTTTAAGCTTAAAGTTCATGAAATTTTTCACTGGGCATTGTAGGGCAACATGCACGAACATTATGACTCCATTGGCATGAACAATTCCAACAGGCAAGACCAGCTTCTTCAAGCGGAGATAACCTCCAAAATTCCATACAATTGGACCTTTCAGGAATGCTGAGCACAGGGCTGGACCTAGACTGTCTGGCACCCTAGGCAAGGCTAACTACTTGCTTCCACCCTGCACTGAAAGCCAATTCTATCCTATGTGACCACAGGATAAAATGTCCATATGGGCCATAGGGATAGAATGGAGAGATCGAGCCACGGCTGTGGTGCGACCCCAGAGAATTGGAATATTAGGATTGAGGGGTACAGTTTAATTAAAAGGGACAGACAAATAATGCAGGGCAGAGGCATGGCATTATATGTGAAGGACATATCTGCTTGTGAGGAAATACATGAATCTGAGCGTGGCAGTTCAGTTGAGAGTCTCTGGGTAAAAATAAAAGGCGTAAGAAATAACAGTATTATTATGGTAGGGATCTGCTATAGATCACCAAGCCAGGCAGAGGACTTTGATGAGATACTCGTACAACAGATTGCAAAGTTCTCAAAGAGAAGGGACATGGTAGTCATGGGAGATTTCAATTACCTGGGCATCTGTTGGAAGTCCAATTCTGCTAAAAATGAAAGGTCAAATAAATTCCTAATTTGTCCTGCTGACAACTTCATTTCCAGAAAATGGAGAAGGAAACAAGGGGATCTGCTATCTTGGACTGGATTCTTAACAAGAAGAAAGAACTAGTTGATGAGGTGGAAGTAATGGGCACTCTGGATAATGGTGACCGTGTGATTTTGGAAATTACAGTCTTGGGGAAGAGAAAAGCTGTACATAGTCAGACATATAGGTTGGACTTCAGGAAAGCAAATTTTGACTACCTTAGAGTAATGCTGGGTAAAAT
Source organism: Heteronotia binoei (assembly GCF_032191835.1). Taxonomy (NCBI): domain Eukaryota; kingdom Metazoa; phylum Chordata; class Lepidosauria; order Squamata; family Gekkonidae; genus Heteronotia; species Heteronotia binoei. The sequence goes on along the minus strand of NC_083243.1, from coordinate 157,706,659 downwards.
TCCATGGCCAGAAATACTTAAGGAGGAGAGAGTTCAAGAAGGGCAGGAGTTTCTTAAAAGCGAAATATTGAAGGAACTATCACAAGTTATTTCTATGAGAAGGAAAAATAGGAGGATCCTAAAGAAGCCAAGATGGCTCCATAAACAGCTCTCTAAAAACTTGAGAAATAAAAAGACTCATTTAGGAATGGAAGGAGGGTCTTATTACCAAGGATGAATACAGGGGTGGAATTCTAGCAGGAGCTCCTTTGCATATTAGGCCACACACTCCTGATGTAGCCAATCCTCCAAGAGCTTACCAAAAAGAGCCTTGTAAGCTCTTGGTGAATTGGCTACATCAGGAGTGTGTGTCCTAATATGCAAAGGAGCTCCTGCTACAATTCCACCCCTGGATGAATATAAACAAATAACCAATGTTTGTAGAGAAGCAGTTAGGAAAGCTAAAGCTGAGTATGAGCTTAGGCTTGCAAGAGATGCTAAAAACAACAAAAAAGGGTTCAAAGTAAGAAAAAGAGCAAGGACATGGTAGACTCATTGTGAAATTGTAACAGGTGAGAAAGAAAGGGCAGAACTGCTCAATTCCTACTTTTCCTCAGTCTTCTCTTGTGAGGGAAACAGTGCAAACCTGGCAAAAATAGAACATATGATGAGGGAAGGGATCAGCATAGGAGTAGTATGTAAACACCTAGTTTCTTTACATGAAACAAAGTCCTTGGGGCCAGGTGAACTGCATCTAAGGGTACTAAAAGAACTTGCAGATGTAATTTCTGAGCTTCTGTCCATTATTTTAGAGATTTCTTGGAGAACACATGAGGTACTGGAGGTGGGCAAATGCTGTTATATAAGGGAGGAAAGGAGGATCTAGGTAACTACCAACCTGACAGCTTGACATCTATACCTGGAAAAGTTTTAGAACAAATCATCAGTCCTGGAACATTTAGAAAAGATGGCTGTGCTTACTAAGAGTCCTTCAGGTATGCTACCCGCAAGATGTAGTGTATAAGGCTTTAAAGTTCAACACCTGCCCTTTGAATTGGACTAGGAAGCAAACAGAGACCTAGTGTAGATAGAACAGGACTGCAATGAGATGGTCCTTATGACTCATTCCAGTTACCATTCTAGCTGCAGCATTATTTACCAACTGTAGCTTCCAGCAAATCTTCAAGGATAGCCGCATGTTCAGCATAATCTAAATGGCAAGATCTTTTCTGTCCAAGAAAGGCTGCAGCATGTTCACCCACTGGTTATGGTGAAAGCACCTCTGTTGCTGTCTTCTGTTTCTCCAGTAGGAGGCCCAGGTTCAGCAGCACCCTCAAGCTAGCAACCTGCTTCTTTAGGGAGAATGCCACTGTATCCAAAACAGGAGAAACCCCATTCCCATGTCAGAATTTTAGTACCTCCATTTTGTTCAGATCAAGTTTCAGCTTGCTAATTCTCATCCATTCCAGAACAGCCTCTGAGCACCTACTCATGGTTTCTACAGCTTCCTTGGGATCTGCTGTGTCATATATTGTACTATGTATAGCACTTGTTGACTGAGTTTGAGGCAGCCACTCATTGCACACCAGGAGCCTGATGCCTGCATTCTGATTGGCCATTCTCTTGGAACCGGCCAATCAGAATGCAAGGCATTTCACAAGAAAATGCAAATGAAGAATCCTGGAGAGCAGAACTGGATTGGTGAGTGCCTGCCTGCTGGGTGTGGTTTCCCTTGCTCCAAATGTATATAGTTCGTCATTACTGCCTGTTTGTGACTTTTTCTTCCAAAGAAAGCATTCTTATTTGATAAAGAGCTGACTGAACTCACTTTACAATATGCTGGAAGGTCAAAATACAGCTGAGTGCCATATTAGCAGCAACTCAGCCCAAATCCCTGAACAACCTCTCCCAGCAGCTTCACATAGATGTTAAAAAGCTTGGAGTACCAGACTGAACCTTGTGGGATCTCATAGGCCAAGGGGCCAAACAGCAATCCCCATCAGACAGATAGCTAGGAGGACTGGGGGGCAGGCCACTCTATATAACCCCCTTCCCTCTGTTGGACCCGAGGGAACAAGAGCGAGCGAGAGAGGAGAGAGCGACAGTGCAACCAAAAGCAAGAGAGAAACAGTGAGAGAGCGGCAGTGAGAGAGAGCAACAGCAAGGAGGAGAGCGGCAGTGAGAGAGAGAGTGACAGCGAGAGAGAGCAACAGCGAGGGGGGGTGAGAGAGCAACAGCAAGAGAGGGACAGCAAGAGAGAGAGAGAGAGCACTTGGGGATGGATCAGAAATGCACAGTCCACAGGAGAGAAGACACAGTCTGTAAAATAACCCCTCCCCCGCTCCCCATTTTTTATATATTAAGGTGTCAAGCACATGAGACAGGAACTCTCCACCTTCCTCCCCCCTCTCAGTTTTACCCCTCCTTCCTAGGGCCGGCTCCTCCGATCATCTCTTCCCTTGTACGTATACAGAGACCTTGGTCTGAACTGAACCCCCTTTTTTTTGTATCAATCAACCAAAGTGTTTTACTACAGATTTCTAGACATACAGGCTGTGAAGGTGTTTGTGATGGTGTTTTCCTGGACTCCTTAATTAGCCCACTACTGTTTTGTTCCTTTTCCCCCTTTTCCATTTTTTTGAGTGAGAGAGAGCTGGGGCTGGGAGGGCTGGCCACTGGAGGGAAGAAGCAACTAAGCCCCGTGCCCCCCCCCCTCAATTTTTTTTTTTATCTCCCTGGCCCTTCCACCCAAAATTTTCTGCTTATGGGGCTGTCCCCCAGCACCACATTCTGAAAACTATCTTCGAGGTGGGGCTGAAACTACTGCAAAATGGTGCCTCTCAGTTCCATCCCTGAAAGGCAGACTAGAAGGATACTTTGATATATGGTATTGAAAGCTGTCAAGAGGTTCAGAAGAAAAAACAGTGTCACACTCTTCTGTCAACCTCCCTGCACAGATCATCCATCTGAGTAACCAAGGCCTTTTCAATCTGATAACCAGACCTGAAACCACAATGGTATGGATCCAAACAATCTGCTTCATTTAGGAATCCCTGAAATTGCCAGCTACCACTTTTTCTATCACCTTGTTCAATAATGGTACATTTGAAAATGGATGGTGGTTATTCACCTCTCCTGGATCCAGAGTAGGTTTCTTGAAGAGAGGATGCACTACTGCCTGCTTCAAGGCAGGGGCATCCACCCCCTATCTCAGGGAGTCATTAGAGAGCTTCCTTGGGTACTTGTCCCACAAAGTAGGCCTATTTTACTATGGTGGAGCCATTTTAATATTCCATATTCCAGTTTGTGATGTTGTTGTGTGTTTGTCCTGTATCACATCATTTCTGCCTTTGGATGGAAGAGACTAATTTTGAAAACAGTATAACTCTTTGTCTCGGAAGCCAAAGAAGCCCTTGAGTAGATATGCCTCAAGATTTGCTTGTGTATGCGTTTTTAAATCATTTCTCCACTTGGAAAAGGATGAAGAGTGAAGGGGACTAACTGAAGGAAGAAGGGCAGGTGCTCACTATTAATAAATGCATTAGAGGAATAAGGCCACTGAACACCCCGCTGAGTTGTTCATATGCTTATGCAGAGTCTTCTCCATTCCCCCCAGCTGGTATGTGATGGAGGGAGGTGGGAAGCTGACAGGATGAATGATGTTTTTTCTCCTTCCCACTGCCTGTTTGATGGAGTGACACATTTAGCCTCCCCTGTTGACATTTTTGCAGGTGAAATGAATTATGGGACCTTCTGCATCTCTTACCAGGTTTGGCCTGTCTCAGGGGCCAGATGCAGCTGCTATGATGTTGGAGTTCTATTCTGCCTTTAGTATCAAATACAAATCATGTGCATTTCTCAGTCTGAAGACCCCAGGCTACTTTGAATATGGAGCTCATCTCCTTAGGGAATTTGAAGGAACGGGAAGGGGAAGAATGGGGAGGGAAGACAGAAAAACATGCACAGAATTATTAATCAGGCTCTGGGTGGTGTCCTCCCGGTCTGCAGATGGCTTCTTGCTGAGTTGTAAGCCTATCACAGTAAAACACCTTCATTGTGAATCTGGTGGAAAGTGCCATATGCTTTTGTTTAATGCTGTGGTTGAGGGTATAGTGGGTTGTGCATTTTAGAGATTACTGTAGAATACCAATTAAGCTAGGAACTCTCCTGAGAGAAATGATCATTGACAGAACTAAAGCTCCTAGCAAAATATGTGTCTTTCCCCTTTTAATCTACCTTGAGTAGAATTCATTGCCTATCAATTGACAGCAGATTATGACAATCAGGACAAGCCAGTGTAATGTACTTTGCTTGATCCCTGTTTTTAAAATCTTTGAAATTTGCTCATTGTTACCCATGTGGCAAGTCTACTTGGACTGCATGAGTCCTTGTGCCTGCCAGGTGAAGAATCAAATAGAAGAGGGATATAGTAGAAAGAAAAAAAGTTATGCATTTCTCAAACTGCACAGTATTTTTAAGATGTCTATCCAAAATATGAATTCTGTTGGAGAAACCCATAAAAAAGGCAAGAGAAGCAAGTAATGTGTGTCTTGTTTAATTAGTGATGCAGTTTACAATATGAAATATTCAATTATAGTAGGTGCATACAGAGAGAGGCAGATTGCCTTGCCTAACTGGGTTTTAGAAATACCAAAAATGGCTTACAGACTACATACCTTGCCACACAAACTGTCCCAGTCAGTCATCCTTTTGAGAGTTCCTAGCAAGAAGGCCTAGTACTTCATTAACTATGGTAACAGTGCTATCCTGTACACAGTTGTTCCAGTCTAAACCCATTGATTCCCGTCCGATATATAAGCAGTATAACTGCCTGTTTCTGCTATTGAGTACTTTTCTCAGGTTTTTGATAAAGGCAGATCAGAATTAATGCCTCATTCGAAAGCTTTTTGCATTTAGTAAATGAGAGTAGAAGTCAACAAATGGTTTAACCTGAGAAGCTGAGGATCAGTGGCACTCTGTCAGTTACCAGATGACTTGCTATGTATTAATAACTCTGCAAGAAATACCTGCCAGGTGGCAATGCTGAGTTCTGGCTCAACATATTTCATAGGCATCTACAGCAGATATTTAGAGCCCAACATGGATTTCCCTTGATTGTGATGCTGAAATTAGGTGGTGTTTTCTCTAATGGTAAAATAATGAATGAGAGCTACATGCTCTAACAATGAGTATCAAAACTGGTTACTATGCACCTGTGGTGACCTAAGGGGATCTTCCTTGATAGGAGCAAAAGGTGTTGGGAATACTCAAAAGGTCGATTGTACACATGGTCTTCCACTTTGGACTGCATTCCTCTAGAGCTAGGCATTTTTAGCACATTGAAAGACATTGGTCTTACATGAGAAGAAGTACCCAGTGCCAGAAGAACACATTGCACAGTTGAAGACTGCCTCCACAACAAGAAAAGACACTGCAAAAGCAGAAATAAAGTTTTCAGTACAGCCATTTGGAGAATTACATCCTTCTGTGTTCATTTAAGTCAATGATCTTAGAACAGGGGTGGGGAACCTTTTTTCTGCCAGGGCCATATGGATATTTATAACATCATTTGTGGGCCATAAAAATTATCAGCTTAAAAAACAGTGCTCCGCTGAGGTAGAATGATTCAGGCCAGCAAAATTAATGCAAATAATTGTTTTTCTATTTGAAGTCATGTGGGGAGAGCCTAATCTGGCACACACACACACACCCGGCCCACTGCCCTAGGCAAATGCATAAGTCCAGAGCTTTTTTGTAGAAAAAGCGCAGCAGGAACTCAGTAGCATATTAGACCACATCCCCTAATATTAGCATATTAGGTCACACACTCATTTGCATATTAAGTCACACCATCTGGGATAATCAAGTGCAAACTGAACTGTGACAGTAACTTTTCCAGGCCCTGCAGCAATTCTGGCCGGCCAGCCAGGCCCCAGGGAGGCTGTCGCACAGTACATCTGGGCCCTGTGATCCCTGCCTGGCCCCACGATCCTCGCTGGCCAGCCAGCTTTTCCAGGCCCTGCAGCAATTCTGGCTGGCCAGCCAGACCCCAGAGAGGCTGTCACATGGCTCATTTTGGCCCAGTAATCCCCAAGGTCCACACCACATGACTTTGAGTGCCATATACGGCCCTCGGGACAGAGGTTCCCCACCCCAGTCTTAGAAGGATGATATAATAATAATACGTTTTTATTTATACCCCGCCCTCCCCGCCGAGGCAGGCTCTCCTTAGAAGTATAGTATTAGGATCCAAACCTAGAACTTGTAGGCAACCAGTGGAGTTGATGAGAATACATTCTGCATGAAAAAGAAGTACTTTTTCACTTAAAGAGTAATTAAATAGAATTCACAGCCAGTGGATATACTAGGTGAAAACATTGGCAATTTGCAAAAAGACAGATGAAGCTGTTGGTTTGGGGAGTTAACATACAAAACTGGAAACTGAAACAAATGCTCCACCCAATAGGACCAAACTAAATCATACAAATAAGATATTAGGAAAGGGGGAGCAGACTGTTCCATTACATATAAAAATTGCAAAGAAAACACAGAATGGATTTTCCATTGAGGTCTCTGGGCACAGACAGATTACTCTGGGAATGGAAAATCCATTCTGTGTTTTCTTTGCAACTTTTTCTGGGTTTCAATGGAGCTCAGAGAAGAAGTCAGTGATGATGAAGGCAGCCCTGTCCTCTACTTCCTGCAGCTCAATCTTGAAAGGGTGAGGACAGGCAGGGAAGGGAGTGGGGGAAGAGAGCCTCAGACCTGATTAAAGCCCTTGGCAGGCCGGTTCTGGCCTGCAGGCCAGGAGTTTGACACATCTGGTTTAGAACATCATCAGTTAATGTCTTTTTTGTTAGTGAGAAACCATATGCAGTTCTGACCTGAATAGTCTAATGGCCACATGGAACAGCAGTTCCTCATATCTGTACAGAGTTTAAAACAACAAAGGTTTTTGTGATATCCACAAGTCTAATACATTAATTGTGGCATAGACCTCCATCTGATGAAGTAGGCTATAGCTTGTGAAAATTTGTCACAAATTTGTTAATTTTTAAAAAGACACAGGACACTTTGTTTGTTTGGTTTTTTTCCAGCAGACCTTCATGGCTACTTCTTGGAATATGCAAAGAGCTCCTGCTATCTTCAGTGCAGCTTATTGAACATGGCAGGTGCTTTGGATGTAGCTCATTTCCCTTGGCTTCAGGAGGCTTATGCTTAGGCAATACTTAAATGATAGAAGAGCTGTAGGTTAAGTTTTAAAGACTGTATCCATGTTAACCTTTGTATCTTTTTTTAGTGCTCTCATGCTTTGTAAGTGAGATTTACCTTCAGGTCAATAGACTGTTCTACTGCTTTTTGATTTATAGGTCTCCTCTTTGATTTTTTTTTTTTTTGCCAAAATAGATCCTCCAAAGCCCAAAGGAAAGATTGCTATTACATTTTAGCCTGTTGGTTACTTTAAAGAATTCTTTGTTTCCATCAGGCTTTGTCATGTTTATTTGCTCCTGAATGTACTCATTAGCTGTTGTGATAGTTAGGAATAAGAAGGTATTTTCCATTTGAAGTGAATGGCTTCCAGTGGCCTATAGCAGTTCACTGTCTTGTTTTTAATCATGTATTTAGGACCCACTTTCCCATATAATCATATTTTTGCCTGAAGCTCCTCCTGCTTGTTGCAAACACAGTGACTAATTTTTGATGCTTATTACTCAGGCCCAAGAAGTTATGCTTGAATAATTAGGATTGCATGGCACTTCCATCACAGATTTGCTTCAAGCACAGCTCTTCTCATACATACAGCTCTTCTGCCTACAAGGGCTGCCCCTGTGGAAGTGTCCATATTTCTCTTCCTTTGTATCAGCAGAACTGCTGTGCCATTGAAGCAGGGAGCTCCATGTATTCAGTACACCATATATAAAACTATGGAAGAACATGTAGCAGAAACGACTAGAATAAGTAATTCAAAACCTCCATATTGTAACTATAACGTGTACACCAAACTTTATGCACATATGGCTTTGTGAATGTTCTGTGGTACACAGCAGGAGTTCAACAGACTATTCTCAGTTGCTTCAATCCCAAGGAATGTTTGACACACACATATCATGATATTGACATAAACAAGGCAACCCCGTTAACATGAAGTTCTGCATGCACATTAAAGCTCCCATATCCTTAGCATGGCTGCTGATAATGAAGTATGTATTGATTTTTTTTTTCTAAATGTAATCTCAGTGAAAGCCAGTTCAAGAAATAGAGGACAGTCAAGCCTTGAAATATTTCCATGAACTCCTGACTAGTCAATAAAAGCCAGAAACCGAATTTTAGAGTCAAATAAACATGACACTGTATTTTCATTGTGTGAACCAAGTGAAATGAGATAAATAATCAAATAGCAGACAGTGACCGGTGAAAAGTAATCTGGAGTTTTAATACGCTTTCCATTTTAATAATGCAATGTTATGGTAGCAGCAGAAGATAATTTTCAAAATATGAAATTTATCTTGGACATGTCTTATAGCTTCATGGGTTTTATGGATGGAAAATGGGTAATAAAATATTGCATTAAGAGAAAAATAATTCTATGAGCAAGCTCTATCCCACCATGACCTAGGTTTGCTAAAGGACTTTATTATTCCTACCTATCTGCAGGACTCAGTTAAACTAAGCAAAATAACTTGAGTGTTGGACAGAAAGTCAGCTGCCAATTAGATCAGCATACCAAAGGAAAAGCTAAGGAGTAAGTGTGTCTCAGAAAAGCCCTGCTGTTCTCCCAGGGGCACCCTTCTCACAGAGGGGTTCTTTGCTTTTGTCTGGATATCTATGTTGCCACTCGGGTTGCCAGGTCCAACTCATGAAACATCTGGGGGTGGAGCCAGGAGGCTTTGGGGATGGAGCCAGGAGCAAGGTTGTGACATGCATGATTAAACTCCAAAGGGAGTTCTGGCCATTACATTTAAAGGGACCACACTCCTTTTAAATGCCTTCCTTCCATTGGAATTAATGGAGGATGGGGGCAATTTCTTTTGGGGCTCACAGCATTGGACCCCCAGTACAACCCTTTTGAAACCTGGGGGGGGGGGCGTGTTGGGGAGAGACACCAGATGCTATGCTGAAAATTTGGTGCCTCTGCCTCAAAAACAGCTCCTCCAGAGCCCCAGATACCTCTGGATCAATTCTTCATTATACCCTATGGAGACTGGTCTCCATAGGGAATAATGGAGTGCCCAGTGGACATTTAACCCCCCCCCCCTCACCAAATCACAGCAGTCAAGCTTCGCACCAGAACCATTCATTGGTTCCCATTTAGAGTCCAAGTCTGAAAGGTATAGCAAAGAGTCTCACTCCATCTGGGCGTGCGAAAAGGAGCCTGCCATAGATTCCAGTACATAACAGTTGTTATTCTTTGGCAGGTGATTTACTCTTTACCTTACAACATTTATCCAGTCTGCCTGCCCTTTGTTAGCTCCACATGGTAGTGGCAGCCATCAAGATGAAGCCCAGGTATGGTTACCCAGGGAATAACTTCCTGCAAGATATCCCTGGATGGAATCAGCCAAAATGGACCTCATTCTCCTCATATAAAGAGAAGTTATGGGAGCACATAGAGCCAAGGCTGCGGGAACTGCACTAGCTGCCAATAGTGGACCGGATTCGTTTTAAGGTGCTGGTTATCACCTTTAAAGCCCTATATGGCCGAGGACCTGCCTACCTTAGGGACTGTCTCTCCCCGTACATTTCCCAGAGGGTACTGTGATCTGGTTCTCAAAATCTTTTGATAGTCCCCAGGCCGAGGGAGGCCAAACTGAAAGTCACCAGGGAAAGGGCCTTCTCAATTATAGCTCCCTGCTGGTGGAACCAACTACTGGAGGAGGAGCGGGCCTTGTGGTGCCTTACCCAGTTCTGCAGAGCCTGCAAGACCACCCTCTTCCAGCTGGTTTTTGTCTAATATGGAAGTTACTGTAGAAAAAATACCATCACCACAGAAAAACTGTAAGATGGATAACACCAAGATTTTAGCACCAAATTAACTGATGGTTTTTAATTAGATGATTCTAATGTAGGATTATATATATATAATATATATGATTTGTAAAATGTTTTGTAATCACCTTGTTTTAACTGTTGTAATGTAGCATATTATATTATGCCATGTGAGCTACCCTGAGCCTGCTTCAGCGAGGAGGGCGGAATACAAATTAAAGATTATTGTTATTATTATTATTATGGATGACCAAGGCCATTCCAGCAGATGCAGGAGGAGTGGGGAATCAAACCCAGTTCTCCCAGATAAGAGTCTGCACACTTAACCACTACACCAAACTGGCTCTCAGGAGCACACCCAGGCTCTCGACCTTAGGGGCCGGTATTAGCGGCACCACATCAAGAGCTGGCAGAGGGGATGGAAAGAGCCCTTCTATGAGGGATCTCCCCCCCCCGCCCTGCCGGACCACCCCAGCTCAGATAGAGAACCTCTGTCTTCGTCGGATTCAGCTTCAACCAACTCAGTCTGAGCCAAGATGCTACGGCTTGAAGAGCCAGGTCTAGATTTTCCAGGGTACAGTCAGACTGGCCACCCATCAATAGATAGAGCTGGGTGTCATCTACATATTGGTGACATCCCAGCCCATACCTCCTGACAATCTCAGCAAGGGGGCGCATATAGATGTTAAATAACATCGGAGACAGAATCGCACCCTGTGGCACACCGCATATAAGTGGGTGCCTCTGGGAAGATTCCTCTCCTATCACTGCCCTTTGTTCCCGACCTTGGAGAAAGGAGACCAACCGCTGTAAGTCGGACCCCTGAATTCCCACATCAGCAAGGCGGCTAGTCAGTAGCTGATGGTCAACCGTATCAAATGCAGCTGACAGATCTAATAATAACAGCACCGATGAGCCGCCCCGATCCAGATGTCGCATGAGGTCATCTGTGAGGGCGACCAGAACCGTCTCTGTCCCATGACCTGTCGAAAGTCATACTGGAATGGATGCAGTGCAGAAGTGTCATCCAGGAATCCCTGTAGCTGAGTTGCCACCGCCCGCTCTATAACCTTACCCAAAAAGGGAAGGTTTGATAGTGGCCGATAGTCTGCCAATATGGCTGGGTCTGCAGACGGTTTTTTCAAGAGGGGATGGAAAGAGCCCTTCTATGAGGGATCTGTTGACAAAGGCCTGTAGTAGCTCACGTAGTGACGCCTGGCTAGCTTTTATAAGCAGGACGGGGACGGGTCCAACCCACAGGTCATAGGGTGTAGATAGGGTAGCCAGCCTCCAGGTAAGGCTTGCTGATCTCCCACTTTTACAATTGACCTCCAGCTGGCAGAGATCAGCTCCCCTGAATAAAATGGCTGCTTTGAAGGGTGGACTCTATGGCATTTTACCATGCTGAGGCCCCTTTAGCTGGCAGAGATCAGCCCCCCTGAAGAAAATGGCTGCTTTGAAGGATGGACTCTATGGCATTTTACCATGCTGAGGCCCCTCCCCAAATCCCACCCTCTCCCAGATCCACCCCCAAAGCCTTCAGGTATTTTCCAACACTGACCTGGCAACCTAGCTCTAGCCCTGCCATTGTTACACAGTCCTTTCCTGCTGTTCTCTAAGCATGTAGGAGATTGCATGTTTTGTCATTCAGAGACAAGCCATCTGCTCAGCAGGACCATTGCTTCCAGCAGATAATTTCCATTATATTTACAAAATACTGTGCCATACAAAGTGAAATAGTACATTCAGGGCTTTTTTTTTTTAGCAGGAATGCTCAGGAACACAGTTCTGACTGGCTTGGTGTCAGTGGGTGTGGCCTAATATGCAAATGAGCTCCTGCTGGGCTTTTTCTACAAAAAAGCCCTGTGTGAAACAATGGTGACCTCAGGGGGTGTGGCCTAATATGCAAATGCGCATCTGCTGGGCTTTTTCTACAAAAAAAGTTCTGATTACATTCATTTACTGTAGCAACTTATGTTCTATAAGATTAAACATTGAGTGGTCTGAATTTTTCAAGTCCATTTTTCTGAGAAGATAGGTTGCTATGTATTATGGTACAGTATGGACAAAAATATATTTTCTTTCCAGGTTCCTGCAGCACACACCCCACCTGGAAGCCCCAGGGTGCCTCCTAGCCTCACTATAAATAGTTTAAGTTCAGAGTTGCCTGGGGACTAGCTGGATTCAAGCCTTCTATGTGTGGCTTCCTCTAGTTGTCTCCCCTGGCCTCCTCCTACCCTTCCATTATTCCAACTTCCTTGCCCTGGCTTCATGTTCCTTTATTTGCACCCGCAGAAACCATAGGGGAGGGGAGGGGTCAAACTTTGTTTTTTTACCAAGTTATGCAAACACTTAGAAGCCTCAGAGATACTCAGAATAGAACTACCCCACCAATTGCATGAGGACTTAAGAGAGGAGTGGATTTGTTTGTGTATTTCATGCCAGGTTTCGTAGACATTCAGAAGTAGTTGTTCAATCATTTTGCCCTATGGTTTGAAGGAAAGAAAAGGAGTTCTTAAATCCTCAGAGACAGAATTGACATAATCTAATATTTCATTTTTAGAAACCAGTTCTGTTGCTTTCATGCTAAAAAACAAGAGGAAGGGGCTGGTGTTGGCCTTTGCCAGAGCAGTTTTTATCAGCTCTCAAAGCGGGTAACACCATTACCAATGGACACAATTTATCCTTAAAGAATACATAATCTGAGAGCTTCGTGGTGCAATCTTGTGCAGCATTGATGAAATCAAATGGGTTTAGACTGGAGTAATACTGCATAGGATTGCACTGTCAGCAACTGCAATGTTACAGCTCCTGCTCAGGAGGTAACTTAAGAAATTGCTTTTGTCTATCCATGTTCAAGGCAAATCTCCAGATTCTCTGAGTGAAAATGAGCTTCAGTGAGCCTAAATCAGGGGTGGCCAAACTTGCTTTACGTAAGAGCCACATAGAATAAACAACGGATGTGTGAGAGCCACAAGACATGAACATCAATGTTTGAGAGAAGGAAGGAAGGAAAATAGATGAGTAAAGGAGAGGTGGAAAGAAAACAACTTTAAATACACTCTCCAAACCACTGGCTGGCTTGGCTTGGAGAAGTGATTTAAAGAAACACATAACTTCTCCAAACTGGCTGATGGAGTGCTGAGGGCTTTGAGAGCCACACAATATGTATATAAGAGCCACGTGTGGCTCCCGAGCCACAGTTTGGCCACCCCTGGCCTAAATCTTCTTAATCACAGGCTGGACATTAATTGGTTTTCTAAATTCGATCCTAAATAAATTGTAAATGTCTTCAGGATTGTGATTTTGTTTCTATGATCTTTAAAGCCTCAACTGCTGAAAAAAAACCCTGGACTTTCTCACAGAATTGCTCTCACTGATGCCCGTAGTTTAGCTGATACATTCTAAGAATGTATTACATTGCCTTTTTAATAGGTGAATTCAGGGCTTTTTTTGTAGAAAAAGCCCAGCAGGAACTCATCTGCATAGTAGGCCAAACCTAGAGTTGCCAAGTCCCCCTCAGCCTCTGGCAATAGGTACCATAGAGTTTTCCCTCCCAAATTGCTAGAGCATCCGGGAAAACCATGGAGTTTTCCCAGAAGTGCCCAGAGCAGCCGGCACACGATGTCACTGGCACAATGATGTCATCGCACCGGCGACATCAGAGGAGGATCCCCCGTGGGGCCAATGTGGGCTGGCTGGTTGGGAACCTCCGGGGTGGGGGAACCCCTGCCTGGCATGGGAATCTCACAGCCCTAACCACAACCCCTGATGTCACCATTGTTTCACACAGGGCTTTTTTTGTAGAAAAAGCCCAGCAGGAGCTCATTTGCATGTCAGACCACACCCACTGACACCAAGCCAGTCAGAACTGCGTCCCTGCTCCAAAAAAGGCCTGGATCATGAATTCACATACTTTTATGCTCAGCAGTCAGTAACTGCCACCTCAAATAACAGCTTTAATATGTGAAATTGTTGATACAGATCAGACAGCTTTTTCCCTGTTATGTCAGGCAGAATACGCCTCATTTGAAGCAGTTTATAAATGCTTCATGCATGTTGTGAAGGCCCCGCTCACTAAACTCTGCAATCATATACTGCAAAATGGGAAAATGCCTCCTAAATGGAGTGAGGCACACCTTATTACCATTCCAAAAGATAATAAAGGTATAGAAGATCCTGCCTCATATTGCATTATTGCTCTTTTAAATTGTGATGATTTTTTTTTTGTTAAAATCCTTGCAAACCGTCTACAAAACATCATTTCACACTATATTGAACCAGATCAAACCAGTTTCATTCCTAGTAGATCTATGATGGACAACATTAGGCAAACATTAGATATCATTCATTGCAGGCAAACCCCAAAAGAAGCTATATTAGTTTCAGTTGATTTAGAGAAAGCTTTCAACAGCGTTGAAGTACCCTTCGTACTAAATTTGTTATCGCATATGAAATTTGGTCCAGATTTTTAAAGAGCAATCCATACTCTCTATACCTCCCCTTCTCCCAAAATTTATGTTAATAATTTCCTTACTAATTCTATCCCTTTAGGTAGAGGCACCAGACAGGGATGCCCTGTGTCCTCATTACTCTTCGCCTAGAACCCCTTGCTTTTCTTCTCTGGAATCACCCTCACGTTTCTGGAATCAAGATAGGTAGTCACACCCATACTATCAGTCTATATGCAGATGACAATTATATTTCTATCAGATCCTGAAATCTCTTTAGCTAAACTTCATGACATTTTCCAGTTATTTCAAAAATATCTCTGAACTTAAAGTCAACTTAGATAAGTCCTTCATAGTGCCAATCTGGACCTCCCCTTCACTCAAAAAACGTATCATACAGAAACATTCTTATAAATGGAAAAATACCCATTAGAGATGTCTTGGGATAATTATCCCTCCTAATTTGAAAGATGTATTATCCCATAATGTCTAACCTTTGTTTCAAGAATGCCAACAAAAAATGAAACTTTGGACTTCCCAAGGGTTTTCCTGGGCTGGCAGGCTAAACATGATTAAAAGTTTTCTATCTCCAAAATTTCTATTTTTATTTCGGGCCCTTCTGACTGATATCAATACTAAATCACTCAATTCCTGGCAGAGGTCTTTTAATCAGTTTTTTTGGTCCTATAAAGTTCCAAGAATTAAAGCTTAAAGTTTATATAGACCTTCAACTAATGGCGGTCTAGATTTCCCGAACCTTTCAGCCTATTATGAAGCTGCAAATCTCGCCAATATAGTCAGAATGGTATCAGATCATACCATGTCAGGCTGGCAAAGAATAGAAGAAATATATGCTGCTCCTTTATCCCTTTCAGAACCAATTTGGTCTTCAGCTAAAGATAGGCCTAATTCTTATAAAGAGTTGGAATCCTTAAGAGTTTCAATAAAAATTTGGGACAAGTATAGATCTAAACTAGTTGCCCCACATTCATTATTCACCTCCTTCCTTAATCAACAATGGTTTCTGCCTGGGCAAGGTTACTTAGCTTTTATCAAATGGAGACAGGCAGGTCTAACTCCCATCATCAATTTGCTGGAAAAAGGAAAGCCATTAACTAAACTTGAGCTAGAAAAAAAAAAGAGACAAAATACCATGGTTTAAATACCTCTAAATATTGCATATGCTTACTACTTTTAAACCAAAACGTTAAACTTTGGTCTTTCTTTGACTTCTTTCAAAACTTTTCTGAACTCAGACTTTATCCTACTTAAAAAATTAATATCAAAATTCTATAAAATCCTGATCAACTTCAACTTCCATTCAAGTCTGAAAATTCATTCTGCCTTGCTGAAAGACTGCCCAAATGCTATTCAAGACTCTGATTGGGAAACCATTTATAATTCACCCATCGGTCCTGGCCCTGACCTGGTGGAATCAACTCCCAATAGAGATCCTGGCCCTACCTGGCTTGCTGGCCTTTCATAGGACCTGTAAAATGGAGCTGTTCCACCAAGTTTTTGGATGAGGTAACGGGCATCTATCTATTTGACCGGTTGGCCTTTCCCTATGGCCCTAATGCACTACTGTATTGTGGTGCTGTATTGTGGTACTATTTTTGTGCTGTACCACCTAGCTGTCATATCATCTTGCTGAATCACCTTGTTGCACTCTACTGAATGTTGAAGTTGGTTTTATTATGATTTTATTGTGATTTTATTTCTATTTTATGTACTCCGGTCTGAGCCCCCAAATGGGGGAATGGGCGGAATATAAACAAACAAATCATCATCATCATCATCATGCTTTCACCTGTTTTTCATATACGTTTTAATTCTTTCAAGGTGTTACACAGATGGTACTTACCTCCATCTTGACTTACATTTTCCCTTCTAATACACCAACCTGCTGGAAAAAATGTGGTTCAGTGGCCAATTTTATGCACTGTTGGTGGCATTGTCCACAAATTAAATCTTTCTGGACGCAGAGATTTCATCAAATCTATGTAATTACTCAATGTAAAATTCCTGTTTGCCCAGAGATTGCATTACTCTTTAATTGGGCCTGCCCTTCTGGGGACAAAACTAAAGCTAAATTAATTTCTTACTTCCTAGCAATCGCAAGCATTTTCATTGCCCAAAAATGGTGTGACCCCTCTTCTCCAACAATAATTAACTGGCAATACAAACTTAGGGAATTTTATTTATATAGTAAGATTTCTAGTCGTGTTCTTATTTCTAACTTAAAACTATATCAGAAATCATTTCAAGAGATGTGGCAACCCGTGGTGCACTACTTAATGGACAATAACATTCTTCGTACTAATCCTTCGTATGCGAAAATGATTTTTTTCTGATTACTTATTCCAACCTGTTAATGCAGAACCTGGTCAATGAAATGTGATATTAGATTTCATATAGTTTTCTCTTCCTTCCCCCTACCTTTCTCTCCCCCTTCTTCTTCTTCTTTTTTTTTTGCTTTGGTTAATTTCTACATAAACATTTATATGCCTACATAAATGCACAGTTATTTACTCAGTGTATCCCTACTTGTATATAAGTAATTCTTTTGTGGTCATTGTTTACTGGTATTTGGATTTGTATATGTTTTAGTATTCACATTTAAATCAACTTCTTTCATTTTAAAAAAAATTGAAGCAGTTCAGATGATCAGCTGTACATCTCTATTAGGGTTGCCATGTATGACTCAAGAAATATCTGGGGACTTTGGGGGTGGAGCCAGGAACAAGTGTGTAACATGCATGATTGAACTCCTAAGGGAGTTGTGGCCATCACATTTAACGGGACTGCACAGCTTTTAAATGCCTTCCCTCCGTTTAGAAATAATGAAGGTAGGGGCACCTTCTTTGGGGGCTCATAGAATTGGACCTCCTGGTCCAATCTTTTTGAAACTTGGGGGGTGTTTCGAGGAGAGGCACTGGATACTGAAAATTTGGTGCCTCTACTTTAAAAAACAGTCCCCCCAAGAGCCCCAGATACCCATGGATCAATTCTCCTTTATACCCTATTGGAATTGGTCTCCATAGGGGATAATGGCGTGCCTAGCAGACATTTCCCTCCCCCCCCCACTTTCTGATTACCCTGAAGGGGGGGGGGGCTCCAAACAGGGGATTGGCAATCCTATGTGTCATCAAATGATGTAAGAATCAAACTTTAGATACAATCAAGGCAGGTTTCCTTATCTTTAAGATGTATGCATATATCTATGTATTTAAGTTCTTCAGTTTCACTTGTCCTTAACTATTAGTTACCTTCCTATATAAATTGACCACTTTGGAGGTGGTCAATAAGTACAGCGTGGTGGTTGAAAGTGCCATCAAGATGCAGCTTGACTTGTGGTGACCCCATAGGATTTTCAAGGAAAGAGACATTCAGAGGTGGCCTGTCTTTGGGTGTGATCAGATGGGACTTCTGGCCCACCATAGCCACTCCCGGATTAAAGAGTTGTGTTCACACATGCACATCTGTCTCCTGCCGCACAATCACACCTACTTTTGTGCTACAATGCTTCGACAACGTGTTTAATAGCCACTGGCAAAGTCCTTGCCACACCTCCATGGCATGTTTCTGGCCAACTGAACAGCTGGAGTGCAGCATGCACATGCTGCGTATGTGCAGAAGCAGTGTGAATGCTCTTCTAAGCATGTGTGTGGCCTGTACCAGTGTTGGGCACAGTCTGATTGCCGCAGTGCGCCTCAAACTGCACTGGCAATTTCCTAGTGTGATCCCACTCATTATCTGCCTCTGCATAGCGATCCAGGACTTCCTTTATGGTCTCCCACCCAAATACTAATCAGGGCTGATGTTGCTTAGCTTCCAAGATCTGATGAATGTGGGCTAGCCTGGGTCATCCAGGCTGGGGCAGGTAGAACATATCCCATGTGTTTCTGAAACATGTATGTGGGCAAGGACACTTTACAATCTATTTCTGTTCCTTGCTTGCAAATTGTGATTGCTCATACAGAAGTGCAAAATCTCCATAAAAATAATAATTTATATATTATTTCAATGCAATAGAGCTATGTGTCAGTTTTACATGATGAGTATTCTGTTTCCATGTATTGAATTTGGGTTTATTATACACTATAACAACCCACTGAATGGTCGGCTCTAGCATGGAAAATAAAAGCTCTCAAATGATGCAAGGGCATATTTAAATATTGTGTTCATTATGCAAAACTGACCCAGACAGAAAGCAACATGTGAATCATCTATGTTACACAACTTTATGTTCTTGCCAGAGCATTTTGTTTTCAATCTGGGCTCATAACACTTTCATGATTAAGTGCTTATATTGTGAGCACTTCAATTGTGTACACCATGAAAGCCTTCATAGAAAATGTCACAACTCATAAACACATGCACATTTACAGTCCAGACTGAAAAGAAGCAGTTTTCACAAGATTTTATCAAGAGCATGAAAAGCCCTCAGATTGTATTGTACTGGAGTTCAGTATGGTTCAGACCTTGGCAGTTAAAAACAAACAAACCAGGGAGATTGTTCCTTAGTCTTTGTATCAGAAAATTCTGACTCGGAACTATCTACAGCTATTACTAATCTTGCACATTTACAGCAACAATCTAAGAGTATCCCTCAGCTGGCATCCCTTTTCACATTTTTCCTTTTCTTTTGTTTGCTTCTTGCCTCCAGTTGGAAGAAAGAGACAGGCACAGGATTGGGTTTAACTAAGTGCAACTTTATTAACTCTTCACATGTATTGCAGCAAGGGCAAACCTCAATTGTGGAAATAAGCTAGGGCCAGGGATTGCCTTGGGCCATCTCCTTGCCATATTTTGCGTGATCCACCTTTGCCCTGCATGCAAGCCATTCCTCTGAACATATGAACATATGAAGCTGCCTTATACTGAATCAGACCCTTGGTTCATCAAAGTCAGTATTGTCTTCTCAGACTGGCAGCGGCTCTCCAGGGTCTCAAGCTGAGGTTTTTCACACCAATTTGCCTGGACCCTTTTTTGGAGATGCCAGGGATTGAACCTGGGACCTTCTGCTTCCCAAGCAGATGCTCTACCACTGAGCCACTGTCCCTCCCCAAACTGAGCCACTGTCCCTCTGGCTCACCATCAGCCAGCATGGCAAACAGGGTGCTGCCCTGGAGCTCCCCCTTCAAGCTACTGATTTTAGAGGGGAGGAGCCTAGCCAGGGCAGTCCCAATGGCAGTCTTAATTCCCCACCCTGGGCCACAAAACCTGAAGGCTGAGCCTGATGAACCCCTTGCCTCTTTCTCCTTCCAAGGGAAGCAAAGCAGCCCCCACCCACAGCTGTCATCGGATCTGTGGCCAATGGGGAGTCGAATTGCTTCTTATCCATTCTTTGCACATAGATGCTTCCAGTGGTAATGATTGATGGCTCAGTTGTTTTTTAAAAATAAAGCTAAATAAGCATGATTATGTCTATGAGTTCATATAGCACCAAAACAAAGGAATATTTTCTTGTTGTATAGCTCCTGGTGTCATTGTGAAGCATTCTGATGTGGTATTTTTCTTTTAGCTGCTGAGATAGCTGGGTCTTCTCAGTTGTGATGCCCAGTCTTTGGAATCCCATGCTTGGGGAGTTTTGTGTACATTTGAGCACTAGCTGAATACTTTTGTTGCGGCCAACCTGCTATGTATTGTGATTGGGAAATCTTGGCTGTTTTAGTTTTTCTGAATCTTAGGGGTTTTGTATCTATTGACTTGAGCACCTCTGTTGGCCCTAGAAATATTGCATAAACAAATACTTACACGAGGCAAGAACCTCGATGCATCTCTATGGGAAGAAGTTGCCAGAGCGACACGTGATAAGAAAACCTTGCTATAAACACGTCTTTAAAAATTAGCAAGGTATCTGTGGAGAATAATTAAATGTGTACTAGATTAGCTTGATCTTTTTAAAATAAAAGCTTATAATGGGGGATGTACACAGGTCCATTGCTTCTTCTGCACTTGGTAGCCAATCAATGTTTACAGTCAGATTTCTTGATGCTGCTTCTCTGAGGCCATGACCTGGATAGCTCAGGATAGCCCAATTTCATCAGATTCTGGAAGCTAAAGAAGGTTGACCCTGGTTAGTACTTGGATGGGAGACCACCAAGGAAGTCCAGGGTCATTATGCAGAGACAGACGATTACAAACCACCTCTGAATGTCTCTTGCCAAGCATGGCCAGCGGGTAGGATTAGGCGAGGTAGGTGGCTGCCTCGGGTGCCACCTCGCCACAGGACACCTTCAGGCACACACTCCCACCACTCTGCTGCTCTGAGAGTGGCGGGACTGTGGGTCAGTGTGTGCTCTCCTCCAAGCCTGGCTTTCTAGCTAGGCTCAAAGGAGAATGGCCTCGCACTCAGGCTGCCTCCTCTTGCAGGGGAGGCAGCCTCAGAGTGAGGCACAGCAGCCCCACGGTCTCTTTTGCCTGCCCAGCAGCCAGGTGCAGAAAAGAGGCCTCGCTCCCAGCTGCCTCCCCTGCAAGGCACCATCTGGCACCTAGGCGGATGAAAGAGGTGCTGCCTCCTCACTCTGACCCCCATGGGGGGCATAGGCATTGGGGTGGCCTGGGGCAGCCAAAACCCCAGTGCTGCCTCCTGTTTGCCAGAAAACTTATGAAAAATAGTTGGCTGCAATTTTACAGAACTTTCCACCGCCACTCCACTGAAGCCAAGTGACCACATCCTTTTTTGTCCAGCAAAAGAGTTTACAGAGGAAGAGTGCTGGATAAGATGAGTGTCCAGTTGTAGAAAGTTCTTTTCATTCCTGATAACTAACACATTATTTCTCATGTTTCCATTTTTTTTTTTTTTTAAAAAGGCTTCATTTTTTTTATCACTATTGGTGACCAGGAGGCCCTATTTGTGGATGCCTGATAACAGATCTTGCCAATTAGTTGGAAGAATGGTAACTGTTTTACAAAGGTATAAAGTTTCCTGTACAAAAATATCTGGGGAATTATTTTGGAGACATCAAAAAATGAGGAAGGATCAACAGTCTCAATAATTCGATATTGTTTCTACCACCTTCCAACCCTCCACTTGTTTACACTCTTTGTATACTTATAATTTATTTGGATACAAATAACTGTGATGATGAAGCTGGAAAATGCATTTAACAGCCAGATATCCAATAGGAAAGTGTAATGAAAGTTCACAAGTTTCTGAACATTCTGTATTCTGTTGTATTATTATTTGCAGTGACATAGGGAGAATATAATCGGAAACCTAGCAGGAGCTTTCTAATAGCTGTCAGTAGCTTCAACAAACTGTTCTGAAAGCAGAAATGGACAGATATTATTGGAAATTCAGTGTAGCCAGTCCTCACTCTCTCTTCACAACCAGGGAGAGCAGCAACTTTCTGCAGAGTTCTTATTCTGAAGCATTCCAGTTGTACCTCATGGGATTACTCTGTAGCAAATACTTAAAATTTGGAGGCTTGATGCTGAAGCAATTGTCTTAGTACAGGGGTGGCCAACGGTAGCTCTCCAGATGTTTTTTGCCTACAACTCCCATCAGCCTCAGCCAGCATGGCCAATGGCTGGGGCTGATGGGAGTTGTAGGCAAAAAACATCTGGAGAGCTACCGTTGGCCACCCCTGTGGTTTTTCTCACATTGTTATGTCACTATGCATTGTATCTTTCAACTTAACATAATCATGAACCAGTAAATATGATCCTCTGGATAAAGACAGAGCATAATGGGGTCCTGTATCTTTCTGGCATGCACTAAAATCTGAAAGTGTTGACTCAGCTATTTGTTGGGTAGTATCAACATTTAGAAAGTTATGTAGTGCTTCAAACCCCCTTTGTGCCAAAGTGATTGCTGAGAGATATCAATACAGTGCTGCTTTCACTGTCCCTTCAGCATAGCTAAACTTGAGTATTTCTTACAGGTACAGAGGCCTTTCACAAATCTAAGGACTATATTTTTTTAAAAATGTCTTGCTGATGCACATTTGGTCTATAATAGTGGTTTTACAGTGGAAAAAGCCTCCTTACCCTTTCCTATAACAATTTCAGGCCGTGAAAGTTGAATGCTTGACTCTTTTGCCATTGCTGAGAATGGAAAGAAATGAAGCATAATAATAAGCTCAGCAAATGATGTATCTGTTAGAAATGGCCTTCTTTTCCTTGGGTAGCTGCTGGAGTACTTCTCAGATGGAGATATTAATTTATTTCTGTAAGCTGCGTGACGCCATCTAAAACAGAGGGTCAGAGGTTCAAATTCTTTCCTATTTCCAGGGAAATACAATTAAGAGTCAATCACAAGCTAGACAGAGCAAGGGAGACAACAGGGCCACCTGCTGTGGCAGATTATGTGCCCTCTATTGAAGAGTGAGATGGTGACAGTAGCATTCAACATCATCAGTGAAGGGAAGGAGGCGGATTGAAGGCATCCAGCAGAGCTGACTTGCTGGACGTTTACACCAAAAATGTGTAACAACTTCTTGCATTCAACTGAACTTTCACTGTACAGCTTAGCTTTATAGGGAACTGCTTACATTTTTGTGCCTAAATACAGAACTGGTGAAGAAAAGGACTGATGCACGCATTCTTAGGGACGAATGTTGTCTGGGTTTTTTTGCCTGCTAAGAACTCTTCTTAGACCTGACCTGGATAGTAGGTCCAGATCCTTCTTTAATTAGCAGAGTGCATGAAGCTTAAAACAGCAGCTCCTTGTATTGAGTCTGAACAGACTACGTGGTGGCAAGGTTACAAATTTATTCAGAGCCACCACTTCTAGTTGAAACTAAACCCTATCTACTTTATTATAGAAATACATGTATGATAGTGTGGGGTAGGAGATAGAGAAAGATCCTATACTATCTACCTGGCAGATGGGGGTGGATGCAGAGAGGAGCATCCTGCAGCCCCATCTTGTGTGGATGGAAGGAGGAGAGAGAGAGCAGGAAGTTGCTTTTCCCTAGGAAGACTCATCTCAGTGGGAGACTGTGACAATAAACTGGAAGATGTTTAGTGTGTGCCCATCTGTCCTCCTGTCTACTCTGTGGTCACTTGCTTCTGAAGAACTGAGGCACAGGGACATCAAACAAGTTGCTTCCAACAACCCAGGGTTGTCAGATGCAGTACAATGCTGCAATAGATTACAGCAACACCAAATTATTATTTTTTTAAATCCTCAGACATGAAGAGAAAAATGGTGACTTAGGGGACTATGCAAAAGAAAACGGCCTGGTCAGTATTTGGATGGGAGACTACTATTAGGCTGAGGTAGACAATGACATCTCTTGCCTTGAAAACTCTATAGTGTCATCATAAGTCAGCTGTGACTTGATGGCAAGCAAAAAAGAACTGTTCTGTGGAAAGCAGATTATTAGCTGCACAGTATTGGGGTGGGGAGAACAAGGGGTCTTACACGTGGATTGTTTGCCCCAGTTTGGATGTTGCTGAGAAGCATCCTATGGCATTGGGGGTTTCTACAGTGCACCATTGGGGGTTTCTACAGTTTTTCTGCATTCTTTCAAAATCTAGCTTTACTCTGACCTTTTTTGAAAAATCATATTAAAGCACAGCGCCGGCTCAAAAGCAAATAGTGCCCTAGACAGGCAGTCCCCACCGGTGCCCCCCTTCCCAGGTGCACTCCGCTTGCCCCCCCCGCCATGGCCACGGTGCTTCCCTCCACCATCGCTGCTACTGTGGTCACCACCAGCCTCCTCCTGCTCACTCACCCACCCCCCATGCTTGTCGCCCACGCCTGCGCATTTAACCAAACTCACAGGTGCGGGCTGCAATAACCCAATAGGGCTGTAGTTGCAGTGAGCGAGGGGAGGGGGAAAGCAAGTGGAGTGCAGTAGTAGCAGCAACGGCAAGAGGAGCGTGGTGGTGGTGGGCTGGAGGGGGCTGGCAGTGGCGGGGAGCAAGCGGAGCATGGCTGTGGGCAGCAGGAGGCTTGCGATGGCCGCAGCAGAGGAGGGAGGCAAACTAGCCAGTTGCCTTGGATACCGGAGGCGGGGGGGAGACCAATTCAGCGCGCCCTGCCTCTTGGCGCCCTAGACAACCACCTAGTTTGCCTAGTGGACGAGCCAGCCCTGTCAAAGCCAGGAGGAGATGCCATGTGAATCTTTCCCAGTTCCACCCACACTGAGGCAGTTTTATTTTGTTTAGTCCCCAAAGCCACCATTTTCCTCTTGGTTTCTGAAGGTTTTTTAAAAAGAAGAATTTGGTATTGCTATGATCTATTATGGCAATGTACAATTTCACAGGTTTTATTTGTTTTCAAGTAAGTCTGTAGCCATTATAATTATGCAAGGAAAAGGGTTAGAAACTTTTCCTCCCAGAATGGAAGTTTGAAACTAGTCCATTTTGCAATAGAAGATTATAACATTAGCAATCTATAACATTAACAATCTAACAACACCTGGGTTTCTTTTAAAAAAAAATAGCTACCATAGAGGTAAGGCCTGTGGAGCTTCTACACAATGCTGGCAAGTTCCAAGCTATTAATTGTCCAGGAACCTCCAAATTGATATCCTCTGCAGATGCTTTGGGTCCTGAAGCTCCTCCTGCACTGAAAAGATGGAGGAAAGTTGAGATTCTTTGCTTTGGGAAAGAAATGCTATAAGATTTCAGTTTCCAAATAAAAGGGAAGGTTTATTCCTTGCATGGGTGCAGGAATGGTTTATAGGCACAGAGACATAAGAAAGTCTGTGCCTGAGGCATAGCTAGGGGCACATGGTTGTGATGTGCTTGTCCAAGATGAACTCAACACTTCCGTACTTAGTCAGGTAGTAGGGAGCAATCCAAAGTTACAGGTTTTTTAAAAAAAATTGTTCCAATCAAAACCCTTTGGATTTTACCTCAAGAATCAATAAGCAAGTTGTGCCAGGAAACACAATTGCAGGCACTGTGGCACCCCCCCCCACCTCCGGTGCTACATTGGGGATCACTGCTTTAACTGATACGTGGGGGTAACAGAGATGTATTATATGGCTCATAGGGTTGCCAATCCCCAGTTGGAGGAAGGGATCTCCTGGTTTGGAGGCCCTCCCCCCACTGCAGGGTTATCAGAAGGCGGGGGGGGGGAGTTGAATGTCCACTGGGCACTCCATTATACCCTATGGAAATAAACTTTTATGAGGTGGTATGGGATAAATTTCAAGCCATTTTGTGGGGGGCATTTTCTGATTAGACTTGCTGTGTATTGTATTGTTGGCTTTCCTTGCCCTGATTTTCTGTTGATGTTTTTGCTTGATTGTATAAGTCCTTGTTCTTAGAAACTTTACTGTTAAAGTTTACTCCATGTCCAAGTAAATTTCCAGGTGTTTTTTTTTATTATTGTGGAGCGATATATATATATATTGTATAGTGGTGGTGATGCTTTCAGGTGTTGGGCCAAAGAGTGTAAGGGGCAGTAGTTAATGTAATATAATGTAAGGGGCAGTGGTTGAACCATTCTTTGTGCCTGTCTCTCTTCTCCAACTTCTTGTGTGATAAATTGATTCAGTTATTAATATCTCTCACCATGTGTGACTGTAATACCACTAATACACAGCATACAAAATCAGCACATTGGAGAAGATTCATTTTGGCATGATAGTTTTACTTGCACATGGAGAAGTAATATTTAATGTTGGGTGTCTGGAACCAGCACAACATGCACATTTGAAGTTCTATGGACTGTGGAACATGCCCTGCTTATTCAGCCATAACATAAGAGCCCAATTTCTTCAAGAAGACATCAAAATAGGCAGTGTTTCTGTATCCCAAAGATATATTTGAGTCATAACTGAAGTGGTTAGAAAAGATTAGTGTTTTTCTAACAAATATTTTGCTGACCATCCAGTTTTTTTCCTGGTTTAGTAGGTGTAAGGCTATATTTTCCCCCACTGTCCACTTTAAACAAGCATGATTCAAATAGGAATGACTTAAGTGTGAATATGAAATGTGTCACACTGCATCAGAAATGTGTCTTTCTGTAGAAAGAGACACTACAGAATTGCATAGGGATACTTACTCCATGACTTGCCTGACTAACTTGTCAAAACTCGTTTTCACTACCCTCTGCCCTGCAGCACTAACCTAGCTCATGAGAACTCAGTATTCATTGTCTTTCAGTTTTGGACATCGTTACTAAAAACCAAACAACCTGGGGAAAGGAAGGAGAGACGATAGCAATTTGTGCTTCTGCAGGAATAT
This sequence comes from Heteronotia binoei, assembly GCF_032191835.1. Taxonomy (NCBI): domain Eukaryota; kingdom Metazoa; phylum Chordata; class Lepidosauria; order Squamata; family Gekkonidae; genus Heteronotia; species Heteronotia binoei. The sequence continues at coordinate 157,680,086 of NC_083243.1, read as the reverse complement.
ATTAGGAGTATATTTGCATGTCACATTTCTGGGAGGAAAAGGAAAGGAAAGGTCACCTGTGCAAGCACCAGTCGTTTCCAACTCTGGGGTGACGTTGCTTTCAAGATTTCACAGCAGACTTTTTACAGGGTGGTTTGCCATTGCCTTCCCAGTCATCTACGCTTTCCCCCCAGCAAGCTGGGTACTCATTTTACCAACCTCAGAAGAATGGAAGGCTGAGTCAACCTCAAGCCGGCTACCTGAAAACCCAGCTACTGCCGGGGATCGGACTCAGGTCATGAGCAGAGCTTAGGACTGCAGTACTGCAGCTTTAACACTCTGCGCCACGGGGCTCTTCTGATTTCTGGGTGGGGGGGGCACCAAATGTCAGGCATTTGAAGCCTAAAGTCTGTGTGCACTGGGGTGTTAAGCCATACCAGTTCCCAATCACTCTCTGCACTTTAAAAAAATAACTGGATCCTGCATAGGGTTGAGGTATTGTTATGTCTTATTTTATCCTAAGAATGTGAGAAGAATCCTGTGTTTAGTCAAAGTTCATATAACCTAGCAGTGGCCAGCCACTGAAACATGCTCTGCATGGGACTGCCCTTGAAAATACCTTGGAAACTCCAACTAGACCAGAATGTAGTAGCCTGATTATTGTCAGGCACTAACTCATGGGAACACATCTTGCCTTGGGTGTCAGTATGTTTCTATGTTCAGTTCAGTGTGCTGGTTATAAGCTTAAAAGCTCTTCATGGCCTAGAAAATATATGTCTAGAGGAGGGGTCCTCAACGTTTTGCCTGTGAGTGCCATGGCATCCAGTAACACAGCAAGGATGAGGAGTTTGAATGCTAAGGGTGGGGGGAGATAGCAAGGAGGGAAATGCCAAGTGTTGGAGGGGGGGTGGGTAGACAGCAAGAGGGGGGGGGGACTGAATGCCAATGGTTGGGGGGGTGGGGGTGGGAAGACAGCGAGTGAGGGGATTGGGAATGGAGATGAATTCTCCCCTTCCCATTCTCTTTGTCTTGATGGAGGGGGGTTTTGTTGGGGGGGGATGGTGGCATCTGGCACTGGCCCAGAGCTTCTTTCAAGAGCCTGTTGTATTTATTTGCACATTGGGCCTTATTCCTAGTTATTAATATTGCTGTAATGTATTGACTCAGAAACAGAAAGTTAGATTGGCCCCTTGGATCATCTAAAACATGGGTGTCAAAAGTCCAGTCCACGGGCCAGAAATGGCTTGTCCAGACTTTAATCAGGCCCCCAAGGCTCTTTTCTCTCCCCTCCCCCTCCTGTCCTTACCCTTTGAAGCTCCAAGGCTGCCCAAGTCCCCTGCTCTTTCTACCTTGTCAGGCTGCAGCAGGAAACAAAGCTGCAAAGAAAATGTGGAGTGGATTTTCCATTAAGGTTTCTGTGCCCTAATAGATAGGGCCCAGGGACCTTGATGGAAGATCCATTCAACATTTTCCTTGTAGCTTTGTGCTGAAATGTGTTTCAAGTTCCTATTTAGACAGCTGAAGCTCAAGCTTCCTGGAGTTGTGTCCTTGCAAATAAAGGATTAATGCTGTGAGCCAGCTTGTCTCTGCTCAATGGACCTGACCTACAGCCAAAGGGGGATATTATACTGGAGAGCCATTGCCCGTCTGAGTAGACCTGGGGGGGGGGGCGGTGGGGAGAAAAGCTTGCAATGCCATTTCATTGTTTTCCCAGGCTCAGAGCATTTTATAGAGAGTCAGATTGGTGTAATAATAATAATAATAATAAATTTTATTTGTATCCCGCCCTCCCCGCCTAGGCAGGCTCAGGGCGGCTAACAACATATTCAGATAAAAGTTATACAGTACTTTTAAAACAACATTAAAAAGTTATACAATAGTTTAAATCAACAACTTAATCAACTTAAATCAAGTCTTAAAAAACCATTCCAATTTACATAATTTACATAATTTAACAGCAACAGTGATGTTCCTGGCGGTATTCTGTCTATTTGCATAATGGCAAAGATCACTAAATAGAGTCACTTTGGTGGGTCATCAGTTCAGCCATCCTTTGTCAGCAGTCTGCGAAGGCCTGCCTAAAAAGGACGGTCTTGCAGGCCCTGCGGAATTGTGGTTAAGTGTGCAGATTCTTATCTGAGAGAACTGGGTTTGATTCCTCACTCCTCCACTTGCAGTTGCTGGAATGGCCTTGCAGGCCCTGCGGAATTGTAGTGGTTAAGTGTGCAGATTCTTGAGAGAACTGGGTTTGATTCCTCACTCCTCCACTTGCAGTTGCTGGAATGGCCTTGGGTCAGCCATAGCTCTCACAGAAGTTGTCCTTGAAAGGGCAGCTGCTGTGAGAGCCCTCTCAGCCCCACCCACCTCACAGGGTGTCTGTTGTGGGGGAAGAAGATAAAGGAAATTGTGAGCCACTCTGAGATATAAATCCAATATCGTCGTCATTGGAATCTTTTTACTTTCTGCTGTGATCCTTGTGCTTTCTCTTGATGTTTTATTTTTAAAATCGCATTGACAAATCCCACTATTCCCCCACCTTTCCATTTTAAGCAAAATATTGCAAGGGTTTTAAGCATGTTTGTATTTTAAGTTAAAACATAATATCTTTAATTGTGTTTGTGCCCTTTATAAAGTTTATATATCCTCTACCTCACATCACATTTTATGACAAACATTGCCTGGCCCCACCAAGTTCCATTTGGGTCAGATCTGGCCCTACTAACAAATGCATTTGACACCCCGTTCTAAAACAATTCCAGTCTTTAAATCAGGAACACGATTTTACTAGTTTCACCAGATCACAGTGTGACAAAAAAGGAGAACCGTTGCATCATAGAAAGGTCCTTACAAAGATGAGTGCAGGGATAAGTCAAAACCCTCAGCACAATCTAATGGGCTGTGTGTGAAATCACCAGTCTGATTTTTTTCCTCACCTCCAATATTGTAATAATTCAGACTTGGCATATGAGCAAAACCTTTAACCATGTCTCACAGACAAAGATAAAATAAATCTGAGTATATTTTTCTCGTTTGGGTTGATTGCTATGTCTGCTAATGTTTTGCTATGTTTATAGTGGTATATTTTACTATGGAGTAGTTTATTGTTTTATTCTGAATATGCCATATGGCAGAAGAACTGTCTTAAAAATAAAGATTAAATAACAACTGGGCATATTGCCATACTTCCTACTTTCCCAGTTCTGAGTATGGTAGTTTTTGAAGCCCCTGTATTTGCAGGATAAATGATAAATGCAGTTGTATATGTGGCCCCAGCTAAAACTTTGGACTCTAACTTCAGCAGGCCTCCACTAAGATACTGGAAAATACATAATTGACTTCAGTGTGGGTATTGCTGGAACTGTGAACATTGTTAGTAATGTTATCTGAGCAGTCTGAGAACTGCAAGTAACTCTCTGTGTAGCAAATAAATTGGAACAAACAGGATTTGCCCAGACGTTCTGCTAGCAGGACAAGATGCTTATGTGTCTGGGTCATTTATTCAATGTGAATCATCCTTCCCAGCTCAACTTCTGACCCACTGACTATATGATAACATCTGATTTCTGGGTCAAATAAACATCTGCATATCATGTAAGGCCAGTGCTGCAATTTTGGATTGCTGTTTTCCTTCCCATGTGTGTTTGTCTATCATGGAAAGGAAAGGTCCTCTGTGCAAGCACCAGTCGTTTCCGACTCTGGGGTGACATTGCTTTCACAGTGTTTTCATGGCAGACTTTTTATGGGGTGGTTTGCCATTGCCTTCCCGGTCATCTACACTTTCCCCACAGCAAGCTGGGTACTCATTTTACCAACCTCGGAAGGATGGAAGGCTGAGTCAATCTCGAGCCGGCTACCTGAAAACCCCGCTTCCACTGGGGATCGAACTCAGGTCGTGAGCAGAGCTTAGGACTGCAGTACTGCAGCTTTAACACTCCGTGCCACGGGGCAGAACACTCACTAAAATGCATAACTAATAAGGAGGGCTTTAAACTTAATTGTATGGGGGAGCAAGACAATAATTCAAAGCCTCATATGATGCCAGAAACTGGAGATAAGAACATTAAAGATTTGCAAAGAGTGGTGCATACGCTAGGTAATGTTAACTTGCAGGCTTGTACGGAAACCAAACCCTCGGGATGCATAAAACATGGATTCCAATGTCTCTACACTAATGCACAGAGTATGGGAAACAAACAGGAGGAACTGGAAGTCCTAATAAAGGAAGGAGACTATGACATAATAGGCCTTACTGAAACTTGGTGGGATGACACTCACAACTGGAATATTAGGATTCAGGGGTACAACATTTAAAAGGGACAGGCAAATGAGAAAGGGCGGAGGTGTAGCAGTATATGTGAAAACGGTATATACTTGTGATGAAATATCTGAATCTGAGCATGGCAGCTCAGTTGAGAGTCTCTGGGTAAAAATAAAAGGAGTAAGAAATAAAAAATAAAAGGAGTAAGAAATTATTGAGGAGGTCTGCTATAGACCACCAAGTCAGTCACAGGACTTGGATGAGATACTTCTACAGCAGATTGCAAAGTTCTCCAAGAGAAAGGATACAGTGATAATGGGAGATTGCAATTACCCAGACATCCGTTTGAAGTCCAACTCTGCTAAAAATGAAAAGTCAAATAGATTCCTGACTTGTCTTGCTGACAACTTCCTTTTCCAGAAAGTGAAGAGGGAAACAAGGGGATCTGCTATCTTGGATTTGATTCTCACCAACAAGGAAGAATTGATTGAAGAAGTAGAAATAGTGAGGACCCTGGGCAGTAGTGACCATGTGATTTTGGAATTTACAGTCTTAGGGAAGGGAAAAGCTATACGTAGTCAGACTTATAGATTGGATTTCAGAAAGGCAAACTTTGATAAACTTAGAACTATGCTGGGTAAAACCCCATGGTCAGAAACACTTAGGAGGAAGGGGGTTCAGGAGGGGTGGGAGTTTCTTAAAAGCGAAATACTGAAAGCACAATCACAGACGATTCCTATGAGAAGAAAAAATGGAAAAAGCCTAAAGAAGCCGAGTTGGCTCCATAAACAGCTCTCTAAAAACTTGAGAAATAAAAAAGACTCCTTTAGGAATTGGAAGGAATTTGTTTATATTCATCCTTATAACCAAGGATGAATATAAAGAAGTCACCAGTGCTTGTAGAGAAAAAGTTAGGAAAGCTAAAGCTCAGCATGAGCTTAGGCTGGCCGAAGATGCTAAAAACAACAAAAAAGGGTTCTTTTCTTATGTTCAGAGTAAGAAAAAGAGCAAGGACACAGTAGGCCCATTGCAAGGGCAAGAAAGTGAAATTGTAACAGGTAATGAAGAGAGGGCGGAACTGCTCAATTCCTACTTTTCCTCAGTCTTCTCTTCTGGGAGAAACGATGCTCAACATGGCAAAAACAGAACATATAAGGAGGGTATGAAGTTCCAACCTAGGGTCAGCATAGGAGAAGTACATAAACACCTAGTTTCTTTAAATGAAACTAAGTCCTCAGGGCCAGATGAATTGCATCCAAGGGTTCTAAAAGAGCTTGCGGATGTAATTTGTGAGCCTCTGGCTATTATTTCTGAGAATTCTTGGAGAACAGGAGAGGTGCCGGAAGATTGGAGGTGGGAGAATGTTGTCCCCATCTTCAAGAAGGAGAAAAAAGATGATCCGGGTAACTACCAACCCGTCAGCTTGATGTCTATATCTGGAAAAGTTTTAGAACAAATCATCAAACAGTCAGTCCTGGAACATTTAGAAAGAATGGATGTGATTACTAAGAGCCAGCATGGGTTTCTCAAGAACAAGTCATGTCAGACTAACCTGATCTCTTTTTTTGAGAAAGTGACTACCTTGCTGGATCAGGGGAATGCTGTAGACATCGTTTATCTTGATTTCAGTAAGTCTTTTGAGAAAGTTCCACATACTATCCTTGTTGACAAGTTGGTAAAATGTGGTTTGGATCCTGTTACCATTAGGTGGATCTGTAACTGGTTGACAGATCACACCCAAAGAGTGCTTGTGAATGGTTCCTCATCCTCTTGAAGAGGAGTGACAAGTGGAGTGCCTCAAGGATCTGTCCTGGGACCTGTTTTGTTCAACATCTTTATCAATGATTTGGATAAAGGAATAGAGGGAATGCTAAATTTGCAGATGATACTAAATTGGGAGGGGTTGCAAACACAGAAGAAGACAGAAACAGGATACAGGATGACCTTGACAGGCTGGAAAACTGGGCTAAAATCAGTAAAATGAATTTTAACATGGATAAATGTCTGCATTTAGGTAGGAAAAATCCAATGCATAGTTATAGGATGGGGGAGACTTGTATTAGCAGTATTATGTGCGAAAAGGATCTAGGGGTCTTAGTGGATCATACGCTGAACATGAGTCAACAGCGTGATGTGGTGGCTAAAAAGGCAAATGCAATTTTGGGCTGTATCAACAGAGGTATAGTGTCCAGATCACATGATGTGATGGTATCGCTTTACTCTGCTCTGGTAAGACCTCACCTGGAATATTGTGTTCAGTTTTGGGCACCACATTTTAAGAAGGATATAGACAAGCTGGAATGGGTCCAGAGGAGGGCGACAAAGGTGGTGAGGGGTCTGGAGACCAAGTCCTATGAAGAAAGGTTGAAGGAGCTGGGCATGTTTAGCCTGGAGAGGATGCGGCTGAGAGGTGATATGATCACCATCAAGTACTTGAAGGGCTGTCATATGGAGGATGGTGTGGAATTGTTTTCTATGGCCCCAGCAGGTAGGCCCAGAACCAATGGGTTGAAATTAAATCAAAAGAGTTTCCGGCTCAACATTAGGAAGAACTTCCTGACCGTTAGAGCGATTCCTCAGTGGAACAGGCTTCCTTGGGAGGTGGTAGGCTCTCCTTCCTTGGAGGGTTTTAAACAGAGACTAGATGGCCCTCTGACAGCAATGAGGATCCTGTGAATTTAGGGGGAGGTGTTAGTGAGTTTCCTGCATTGTGCAGGGGGTTGGACTAGATGACCCTAGAGGTTCCTTCCAACTCTATGATTCTATAATTCTATAACTAGAGAATAACCACAGGATCATCACAGGAAAGAGAGCTTTCTTTTAAAGATAGTTATTATACTATGGTTATGTATGAGAGTGACAAACCAGAAGTGTATGCCTGCACCAGTTGAGTCCCATGAAACTTTAATGATCTCTAGCTGCAAGCAACTGTTTGGTACACTGAGTTCTAAAACGTAGAGAACTGCTTTATACTGAAATAGGGTTGCCAGGCTTCCCGTGGCCACCAGCAGCTAGACCAGACCATGGTTTCTTTGTGCTCAGTGCAGTGTCCACTGATTGACAGCAGGTCACAAGATTTCAGAAAGAGGCCCCTCTCAGCCTGGCAGTGGCTCTTTAGTGATGAGCAGCATGCAGTTTGATGTGATGAAAAGGCATAAGGGTGGCATATGAGGAAAAATATTGTCTGATGGTCATGTGCAGAAACAACCAACTCTAACTGTTTGATAACTTGGACTGCAGGGCAATTACTGTATAGGACTTCATGGCATTTGCAAGTATGCTCCAAAGGCACAGTTCAAAGCCAGGTTCCTTTATGTTCTAGACATGATACTTTTGATAAAATAAAAAGTAGGAACTCTCTTTTTTTTCTTTTTTTGCGCAATCAAAATCCCTGCAACCATCTATTGATATTGAAATCCTCAGTTAAACTCTTTTGTCAGTTTATTTATGAGAAAGAAGCCCTGGAAATGGCATGTAATGGTCTTTGGGCAAAAAATAGCTTGCTTAAAGTTACCAGTCTGAACCATTTCTTCTAACTTTGTTTGCAAGCTTCAGACTCTCATGTAGGGAATGTAAAAAAACAACCCTTTATGCTATAATAAAAGGTGGGTTAAAGAAAATTTGTTAAAGAAATTTATTGCCATTTGACACCAAATTTATTGCCATTTGACTTCCTGAGAAGTTAAACCTGCATTGTCTCTTTCTGTCTCATCTGCTGCTTATCAACGGAGTTCTTATTTGGTTCGGTTTAAAGTAATATGTATGTATGGAGATTTGGGGATAGCTGGATTATCCCATTCCCAGGGAAGGCTTTGGGAATAAAGTCATAGTGGCTTTTCAGAGGAATTCCTTATTCTGCCTTGGCCTGTGAGGATTTGTGTTGAAACTGATTCCAACCAATTCCACAGGGCCTGCAAGACCTACCTCTTCAAAATAGCCTTCACTTAATACTGAGTCAAGAAAGTCTCACTGGTTATGTTTAATCACTGAATTTTATAGAAGACCTAAGTTATAGCACCACAATGTTAATTTTAATATAAGTTGTTTTAATGATTTAATGATGATTTTATATAATTGTAATTGTAATTATCATGTATGGTTTTATTGTATATTGTAGTTATGTGTTGTGAGCCTTCCCTGGTGGGGAGGGCGGGATATAAGTAAAAGGTATTATTATTATTATTAACTTTATCAGGATAAAGGATGCTGCTCAAATTTCTTGACAGGCTAGGTTATATTATTCTTTTGTTTTGCTTCTTACAAGATGCTTGAAGAGGTTGTACAGGCATCTTGGGAGGCAAAAAGAGTACCTGTTGTATGAATAGGTAAGAGCACATTTGTGAAAACTGAAATGGTTGTCATTGGCATATTAGACACAGAAAATCTGAACAGGCCAAAAGGAGAAGTATCAGTGCACCCATAAGAAGTAGATATAATAGTTAAGAAAGCATCACTAGAAGAAGTAGGAGTTACTGTGGCTTTTTTTCTGGGCAGAAGGAATAGTTTCTTCTTTAGCACTAGCTGGGCTTTTTTGGAGCAGGAATGCACAGGAACACAGTTCCGGCTGACTTGGCACCAGGGGGTGTGGCTTGATATGCAAATCAGGTCCTGCTGGGCTTTTTCACAAAAAAACCCCTGAGCACTAGAGTAGGCGCAGAGTGGTAAAGCTGCAGTACTTCAGTCCAAACTCTCTGCTCACAACCTGAGTTTGATCCTCGGGGGAAGCTCAGGGTTGACTCAGCCTTTCATCTTTCCAAAGTCAGTAAAATGAGTACCCAGCTTGCTGGGGGGAAAGTGTAGATGACTGGAGAAGGCAATGACAAACCACCCCATAAAAAGTTTGCCGTGAAAATGTTGTGACGTCACCCCAGAGTCGGAAACAATTGGTACTTGCACAGGGGACTACTTTTACCTTTTAGACTTAGCCCTACTCCTACAATTGCAATATGATTGTGTACACAATGGAGTGAGCATGGAATTCACCTTGCTGTGAAGCAAAAATCTTGTACTCTGCTTAGGAAGTAGGAGGACTCAAGAGGTTTGTGTGGTGTAGTTCCTTTCCAAGTTTCCAGAGTAGGGTTCCCAGCCTTCCACTGGGGGTGGGGTTTTGGAGCCTCCAACCTGCTGGCACAAGATTGGCCAGTGGGGGAGCCATGCTCATGAAGAGCACCAATGTGCCCGGTGCAATGGCGTCATCCAGAAGTGACATAATCACACTGGGCATGTCAGATGGGAACGCTCTCGCATTTGGCAAATAGAGGTTTTTAACAAAATGCTAAAGCACCTCCATGTGATTTGTCCACTGTGATTACATCACTTCTGGGTGACATCATTGCATTGCATGCACTTTGTGCAAGTGAGGACAGTCCCCCTGCCGCCAGCCAGGTAAGACCTGGCAACTCTGTTCCTGAGATCTAATTTTGATTGCATGTATTTGATGCTGAGTGCCAGAGATAGGACAAGAATTCTGCTAGTATATTCCATGCCACTGCCTCAGACTCCCTGTCTTGGGTCGCTTTTTGACCTTGAGTTGGGAATCCCTGAACTTTACTACTATGTGCCCTCAACTCTTTAAGGGGATTTCAGCGTTCATGGTAAGGCCTCCTTATGTGTGGTGGCAGAGGAGGACTTCATGCCTGTCAGACAGTCTTTAGGAATTACTGTCCCAGGGTATTAGAATCTCATAGAGGTCATATGCTAGATGTAGCGTTCTCTGCTGAGTGTGATATTAGTGGTCTGTATGCTTATAGGTACTTCTAACCACTGCAGAGTGAGAGACTGGGTATTGGTCTGTCCCCAAAAGGCTAATTATCCACATAGTTTCCTTATAGCTCTCAGGAGGTTTCCTGGAGTTGTTAAGTTACTCTGAATAATACAATCACTTGGTGAGTCTGGGAGGAACTCAGGAGAAAATAAATGCTTCCTTGTGATAGAAGCTACTTCCTGTCAACTTGAATAAGATAATAGTGAGACTGCTCCTAAAATACATATTCATTGGAGTAGAATGATTGTTAATCTACAGTTTTGGTCCATGGTGCTTAAACATGGTAGTGGCCGTGGATCAACTTCAAATGCTTCTTTTTGGTATAGATTATCTGGCTTCTGGCCCAAATTCAGGTCAGATGTATCTTGGTTGATGACCTCTATTGAGGTATGATTCTATTGATTATCCTGTACCTCTCAATGGTTTTTGATACCATTGAACATGGTATCTTTTTTTGATCACTTGTCTTAGCTTAGCTTAGATATAACTTTCATTCCTACCTGATAGGAAACTCCCCCCCCCACACACACACACACTGCTTAACATCTACATAAAATATTTGAAGGAGGATATCTAGGGATTTGGGGCAACATTCTATCAGTATCCAGTTATATATTGTTTAATGCATATGGAACAGCATTCTGAACAGGTACCTACTGAGGGTGAAGGGTCATAAACTACAACAAGAAGTTGTTGATATTGCTTGGCTCAGTTGTCCTTGGAGTTGAGTTTGTCCTGTTCTGGATGGGTCTGCACTCTCAATTTAGGAATACTAGTGGATCTGGCTTTACTCATGGAGGTTCAGTTGGCATATGTAATTAGGGTACCTTTTATTAGCTTTGGATATCATTCCAACTGTACCCTCCCCATGGGAAGGAAAAACTACAGTTTGGTACCTTTCACATTTGACTGCTATGATGTTTTATGCTGTGCTGAAAAGAATTAGAATATTCTGCTTGTCCAAAATGTAATGGCTGGGTTCTTCCTTTGAGCACATTATTCCAGTGCAGAGAGAGCAAGCAGTCTGGTATTGGCATGCAGTCTGGTAACCAGACTCTCTGCCTGTATAATAAGAACACCAGAAGTTATGTTCCATGCATCTCTGGCATCTGAAGTAAGGTGGCTAATAAGCATAGATACAGCCACTTCAGTGGTAGTGCCCTAACTTTGGAATTTTCTCCCTAGCACTGTTCATTTATCACTATTTCTGTTAATATCTCAGTGGTATATTGAAACAATTTTATTTGCTTGAGTTTTTGAGGAGGGTAACAACTTGACAGCTGTGGGTTTATTTATAATATGTATGCAACTAATTTTAGTGTTTATTGCATGCTTTCATTGTCTTAAATTGTTGCCTGTCTTGTGTATTTTAGAAATGTTTTAAATGGATAATAAATGAGAAAGAGATATTCTGGAAAAGAAAATATATTTGAAATACAATGTCCTGAAAAAGAGAGCATTGTTTTGGGGATGGATAACTTTGGACTTCTTGCTTCTTCTTTTAATGGCTACCTTTTAATGATGGGGGGAGAGATTAAAGAAAGACATGCCACTCGCTACCAGTGATACCACAGAGCTGCTGCACATTTGATCTGTCAGTAACCCTGGCAACTGGCATTGGTTGGGGGAGACTTACTGGCAGTGCAGAAGGCCTATACCAGTGTCTCAGCATCATTGCTGGCAACATGGCAACATCACTTCTAGTGCCTGCTGGAAGTGATGTCATCACATCTCCAGTGATGCAGGAACCCTCTGGTATTTGGGCAAAAACTCTATTATACAAGTCATTTTTACCATAGCTTTTTTGTGCAAATACCAGAATGGTCTCCTGCATCTCCTGTGAAGTGATGGTATCACTTTTGGTGCATGCCAGAAGTGATGTTGTCACATTGATGGTGATGATACTGAGACTGTTGTGTAGGTCTCCATCAATGCCAGTAACATCCCCCCCCCCCCCATTTGCCAGCTGATCAACAGCAGGGTGGGATGGGGCCTGAGGCAGGGAATCCCTTGCCCTTAGCAAGGGGATAGTATTCTTGCCTAAGGTTGCCAAGCCATCTCTAGGGGCGAGGAATCCCCCATTCTGGGGCTCCTCCCTTCAGCACTGATCTACTGGCTGATGGGGATGCTGGCAGGAAAACTGGAACTTGACCTGTATTGCTGGCAACATGGCAATGTCACCTCTGGTGCACACCAGAAATGATGTCATCAGATTTTTTTTTTTGAGGGGGGGAAACTATGGTAAAAATGTCTTCTAGCATAGAGTTTTTGCTCAAATACCAGAGCTGGCAGTGTGATGGCATCAGTTCTGGTGAACACAGAAAGTGGCATCAGTGCATTGCTGATGACGTAAGCCTAAGCCTAATTTTACTGCTATTAAGTCCCCACCAACCCCCACCGTTGCCGCAGGTACCTGGCAACCCTATCTTAGACTGTACCACTTCAGTCAGCAGATGAGTGATTGGACAATTTTATTTTACATATGAGGCTGAGACTTGTAAGTGGTTATGTCCCATATATTTGGCCTTTGAACACTGTGGAACTAATCTATCCCTATGGGGCCAGTCTATCAAAGGTAATGTTTTTAAGTGTTATAGCTGTCTCCTAGATGGGCCTAAAGTGTCAGCAAATGGATTGGAAGAGGTCAACTTCCTACATAACTAGAGGGAGAAGGCAGATGGGTGTCTGTGAAAAAATAATGTGCAATGTTTAGGTACAAAAAGCAGAGACAGGAGGAGTTATTACTGAAAGATGGCTAAATTATCTGAAGAATGGAAGGCATATCTCTTGGGATCTGATGCAGGATAACAGATATATTGCCCTGTAGGTGTTCTTGTTTACTTCCACCCATGCTCTATTTGTATATTTGGAAGTAAATCAAACACTACTAAGATGTCATAAGCTAGCACTGCTGTCTCCTCCAAAGTGAACTATACCTGGAAAGTGCTGGCCTCTGGCAATCTGACCATTCATAGAAGTGTGGTGCATGTAAATATATAAAACTTGCATGTGTGTATGTGTGTGTTAACTGCCATCCAGTCACCTCCATTGCATGGCACCCCTGCGAATTAATGTCCTCCAAAAGTTCTATCAGTCATCTTCAGATCTTGCAAACTGAGGGCCATGGCTTCCTTTATTGAGTCAATCCATCTCATAATGGGTCTTCCTCTTTTCCTAGCACTGTCGCCCCTCCCAGCATTATTGTTGTCTTCTCATAAAATGACCAAGGTACAATAGCCTCAGTCTAGTCATTTCATCACCAGTGGTCTGACCTAGCCTCAGATCACAAAGCATGGAGGCACACCATTCACCAGGCTGTCTCTTCCTTTGAGAACGCACGCATAGCTGGTCTTGAGGACAAAAGGAGATTGAGGAAGAATCGCACTGCTACAGCACCAACCCCAAATCAGACTTTTCCCTGCAGCCACTGTGGCTGGATCTGCCTGTCCCGCATTGGTCTTGTCAGCCACCAGCGAGCCTGCAGCAGACGTGGACTACTGCACCCTTCTTAAATCTTCGTTCGCGAAGTCAAGCCGAGAGAGAGAGAGAGTCATTTCAACTTCTAGGGGAGAGTTCAGGCTTTATTTGATTGAGTTCAGGCTTGATTTGATCAAGCCTTGATGAATCTCTATAGAACCCACTTATTTGTCTTTCTGGTGGACCACAGTATCTGTAAAACTCTCCTCCAGCACCACGTCAAAGGAATCTACTTTCTTCCTGTCAGCTTTCTTCATTGTCCAACTTTCACACCCATACATAGTAATGGGGAATACTTTGGCATGAATTAATGTGATCTTGGTCATCAAAGATGCATGTCAGGGAGATATTTCTAAGTAGCCCTTTCCCTGAAACACTGTTTTTCAATGTGCAGGGATACTGTTTGATAATATTTAAATATTTCATTTCCCACTTACAGCATGTTGTGACACAGTCCAGCAAGAGAGGTTTCACATGATGTGACTTTTTGCTTAACAAACGTTGAGTAGAGGCCTGTAACTGTCACTTTAGTGCATAGAGACTAAACATCCTCATGTTGATATGATGTATCTTTTACTGGAGAGTGCTGGTAGCAGCATTCTGAGTTTCTGAGGGTTCAGTTTGATACTTTGATAGGTAGCTCTTTAGGTTTGATACTTTAATAGGTGCTATTAATGCCTGGAGAAAAAAATCTGCCCTTTTAGCTCCTCTGAGCACCACATTCTCCCAGGGGTATCAGGTTCTGATGTGAAACCATAAAGGGCTGCTGTCGTTCTCACTTGTTACTGTTCTATTGTTGAAATAGTTACAACTATTGTTGTGGACGTTTGTGCTTTGAAGCCATTGGGGCTAGAATCCCTAGAAAGAACCTAGGAGAACAAAGACTTCAGTGAAGGCTTCTCACATCTGTGGATAGTCAGGACCCCACCCCCTCCTCCAGCTAAGCCACACACACCCCAGTTTGTGAGGGCCGCCTCTTATTTTGAACTTAGTTGTTTTAATATACAACAGGGTACAATCATGACAATGGGAAAACCCAGAAAGGGTGAGCTGGTATTACAAACTGTGCAATCTCTCCCAGCTCAGGGTTCTCAATAATAGTAAGTCTTCTCAATAAGACTTTGCTTCATTCTCAATAACAAAAGACTATTCAACAATGGAATATCCTAGCATACCCCAAAGGTGTCTGTCCAACCCAAGGAAGTTGCTTTTACATTAGCCAATCTCCAGTTCTTTTTTTTTCCTTTTTCTTAAAAAAAAAAACCCCTCAGTCAAGAAGGGCACTCAAGTTGTTAATTTATGCTCCATCCTGTTTCAGGAGCTATCTTGATTTTTGTGTCAATGCAGATCTGACTCAGTTCAACCTAATGAATGTATGTTAATCAAATACCTCACTTAGGCTCTTTGTTCCCATGCAGATTTGACTTCAAATAATCTAATCAAGGTATTTTCCCCACTTTGTCCTGCCTACATTTGACGGCAATTAACTTTAAACCAGATGGTGAGATTCAAACGTTTTGTCTTGACCCAGTCCAAAGCCAGGACAGCCCAAATCCCACCTACCCTGGGGATCTTCTGTCCATAAAAGAAGGATCCCATGCCATGACAAATGGTTCCACAGATCCCTGGTTCAGATCTCTTCTGGTCAGAACTCTAGTTTCCTGCTGAGAACCCCTTTTGCACTTTGCAGGCTTTTTATCCTTGCTTAGCCGGCTCCTCACTGCTCCTTGGACTTCAGCTGTGTTTGCCCCTGGACCTCTCCAGACCTCAAGCCCAGGTCATATGTAGGGGTGTGCAAAAAAAATAATAATTCAGAATTAATCTGATTTGGAAATATATGGGGCCAAAAAATTTGGAATATTTCTGAATACCGGTACTCGGAATAGCCGTATATACGATAGATGTACGGCTATTTCCGAATATAAGGCCCTATTATACCCTATGCCCATTGAAATCAATGGCAAAATAGGGTATATTGGAAGCCGCCTGGAGGGGAGGGTGTTTGAGGGAGAGACCCCAAATTTGCAGGGGACCCACATAGGGTGCCCCTATCCCTCCATTATACCCTATGGACTATTGAAATCAATGGCAACATAGGGCATAATTAGAAGCTACTGGGGAGCAGGGGGTTTGAGGGGGAGCTCTCAAAACTGCAGGGAACCCGCAGGGGACTCTCCCCTACAAAACCCCCAGGTTCCAAAAAGATTGGGTCAGGGGGTCTCTGTCTTTGGGCTCCCCAAAAGGCCCATTGCCACCAATGCTGAGGAAAGCCCCATTAGCCACTTCCTCCACTATAATTGCTGTGGGGAAAGTGGCTCTGGCCAGAGTGGGGTTTGAGGGAGAAACCCCAAAACTGCAGGGCAGCTTCAGGGGACTCCCCCACATGCAAACCTTCTGGCCCAAAAAGACTGCACCCATCTGTGGGCACTCCAAAAGGAACACTGCTCCCAATGGTGAGAAAAAACCAATTAGAGCCACTTCCCCCACTGTAATTGTCATGGGAAAAGTGGCTCTGAGGAGCAAGGGGTTTTGAGGAGAGCCCCCCCCCCCCAAACTGCTGTTCAGCTTCAGGGCACTGTCCCACACAAAACCCACAATGCAAAAAAAAAAAAATTAGACCAGGGGGTCCAATTCCTGGGGCACCCAAAGCCAAACCTAACTTCACACCAGAGAATCTCTATAGGACCCAAATGCACTACATCCATCTATCTACTCTATGAACCCTGCTGGCCTGGAACCAATATAAACCCAGTTGCCAATGTCACTGCCACACAAAACACAATCTGCTCAATCTAGCTGCAGCAAACCCAGATGCCAGCTCTCCAGCCCTGCCCCAAACAACACGGGGAGAGCTGGCCATGCACAACAAGCATGCTGGTTCTGGGTCTCTCACCCAGATGCCAGCTCCCCTGCCACAGAACAAACAATCTACAGATGCCAGCTCTCCAGCCCTGCCCCAAACAACACAACTTTCAAACAAGAGAAGCAGTGGATCACACCTAGCTCCACATCATTCTGTAACTGACACAAAGCAAGAAGCATTTAGACTTACCTTGAGTGATGGATGGTTGGCTGGTCCAGGCTGTTTTGCATTACCCAGGATGCACCACGAGGAGGCGAGCCAGAGTTGCACCCCAAATGAGGAAGATCACTAGGAGGGCCTCAGATTGTGTGAGAGGAAGGGAACCATTCCTTCTCTCTCAGCTCTGCAGCAAACACCAGCTATCACTGTCCCATTAGAGGGACCTCAGCATTGGTATGGCTGCTGGCTGCCTGTCATCATCACTGGCACCTCCCTCTTTCTTCCTCCTGCCCCTGAAAAAAAACAACTGGGTTATCCTGGCTGGGCCTGTGGGTGCTGTTGGTTACAGTTGGGGGCTGCAATGGCCCTTTGAGTATTATTAGGCATATGTGGATGGGGACTGGGGAAATTTGGATTGCTTTGCAGATTTTAAACCAGCATTCATATTTGGTTTTAGGATGGATGATGGGGGGGGGGGGTGCACTGCCAATCAATTTGTTAGTGAGTTTTTGAGCTGTCTTTGGACTCTAGTCTATGTTTAGTGGGATAGCATTTTAGAACCACCTTCCAAGCGCGGGCCAAGAGAGGATGCAAGCACAAGTAGGTGCTCACTTCATTCACTCTCAAAGTCTATGTTCGGGGAGCCGAACAGAGGCAAGTTGACCTTCAGGAAGACCAACTGCTCAACTGTCCAGGGTTGCAGGCGATTGCGATGTGGGCAGACAATGTCGCCCATATGTAAAAAGATGCGCTGGCTCTGCACGCTTGTCGGTGGGCATGAGAGGAACGCCTTGGCCACGGAGGAAAGGGCTGGCCAGACTCCCTCCTTCACAACCCAGTAGTCCAAAGGAGGCATTTCCTGTGACCCGTTGGGCTCTGAAAGATAGTCCCTTACCATCACAGCACCCATCTCCACTTTTAGGGGCCTACCGCTCCCAGAGGGACCAACGAGCCGCCCAATGAGTGTCATCTCGGCACTCTTCTTGGCGTGAGTCTGGTGGGAAACACTGCCTAGCCAGGGAGGCTGAGGATGAACAGCAGTGGAAGTGGCAGATGAGCTTCTTCCACCCCCCTCCTCCTCAGCTATCGGCACTGGGCCCACCTTGACTCTGCAGTGCTTGAGCTTCTGGGAGAGCTCATCTTGCCAGCAATCGAGCTCATTGGCCCACTTGGCGATCGTGCCCTTAAGGCACGGGTCTAACATGGTCACCATCATGTAGACCTTATCCTGGGTGAAAGTCTAGAAGCAGGTCTCAAGCCCTTCCTGCAGCCTAACAACCAGGGCACGCACTGCTGGAAGAACATCTGCACGGCCTTGAGCTGGCACTAGAAACAAGGCCAGGTCCTCACGGACCATGTGGACCATGTGGACAACCAATGTGATGCTTGCCATGTCAGACGAGAGCATTTCTGTGTGGGTCTTGAAGGGCCCAAGAACCTCCACAGTCTGAGAAATGACCACCCAATCCTCTTGGGTGAGATGGTTCTCATCCCGAAAGACCCTCGTCTCAGAGACAAAGGCATCCAGGGCTGCTCTCTGCTCCACCATGCACTCCAGCATGGCACAGGTGGAATTCCAGCGTGTGCTGACATCATCAATCAGGCGGTGCCCTGGCACGCCTGTCAGTGTCTGTTTCTCACGCAGCAGATACGAGTCTGTATTTCTGCATGAGAAGTGACTTGTGATGTGCTGACACTTCTGGAGCAGAAGTCGGTATTCATGGGTCGCGGCTAGATACTGACGATCCTGGCTTTTTGTCTGGCCCAATGCGTCCTTAGCCACGAGGTGGAGAAGGTGTGCCATGCAAGAAAGGCATGTTAGGCCCTGACGCTGGACAGGGGCCTTAATGTTGGAGCCACCATCAGTCACCACCAAGCCCATGGTGACGTCCCCGCTGCCTACCCAGCCCTCTAACTGCCATGAGAGGGTGGCTCTGAGAGTGTCCGCCGTGTGCGGCGGTCGTCTGCTTTGGCATGCAGCAAGGCCCAGTGATAGCCGGCCTGGTGGCCCTGGCCCTTCCTGCTGCTACCCCCACCCTGCAGCTGGGTTGCCACCAATGCACAGTCAGGGAGAGATACTCCTTGAACGCATGTTTGGAGCTCCAGATATCTGAGGTGAAATGAACAGTCCCCTCCAGCAGCACGGGACAAATGCTCCTTCACCGCACATCTGGTCACCCTGAAAACAGATGGCACAATTGTCCTGCTAATGGTGGTTCTAGCAGGAAGTTTGTACCAGGGCGCCAGGTAGTCGAGCAACCCTAGCACCCCAGGATTCCTGACCACTGAAAATGGAAGCCCATGAGTGACCGACCTAGCAAGGTTCCAGGCGATCACTCTCCTGCCGTACCTGATTCCCCCTCTTGGCACACAGGTGCCACCCCCACCAAACATCTCAGGCAGAGATGGCTGGCGTTCCTGCCTTGTCACAAAACTCTCCTGGAGAACTCTGGAGGTAGTCATGATGGGACGGATCTCCTGGCTGGGTGGTGTTGGCCGCTTGGGCACCCCAGCACCAGCCTGCTTCTCCCCCTTAAGAAGCACCACCTGGTGGTGCTTCCGCAGGTGGTTCTGTATCCCCCCCAGAGTCAGGTAGGCAGGGTCCCACCCACGACTGACCCGGGCCCTGCACAGCTGGCACTGCGCATAGCATGGATCCTCCGTAAATCAGAAATGCTTCCAGACTTCGGAGGTGTATGGATGCCCAAGCTGACCGACAGCTTGGGTGTCTGGAGCCACCTCCTGTGAGGTGCTCGGGGCAGACACATAGTGTCTCAGGGTGGCAGGAGGGGCTGGCCACCGGGGGGAAGTGGGCGGAGATGGAAGCACCTTGTGTGTCTCCATTTCTTCCCCCTCCACCCCATGCAGCCTCCCCTCCTAGCCATCCCCTGAAGGACTGCTGGTGTCTGAAGAAACCGAAGAAGGGGGCTGGTTCTCCTCAACCAGCTTCTCCTCTAGCTCCTGCATGACACTCTGCACCCTCCTTGAGGTGATCTTTTTGGATTGAAAACTGTCCCCAAAGCTCATCTCCAAGGAGGACTGCTCTTGCTGCCCCTCCTCTGGCTGCTGAGGCCGAGCGACATCAGCTGGAGAAGAGACTGTCCGAGCAGCAGACCCCTGCTCAGTGCCAGCACCTAATGGTACCTCTGCTGGGGATGCCCCAACAGCAGCCTTGATGAAGGGCCCAAGGTGGGCCTTCTTCTTCATCACACTCCGGCCAGAGGTCGGAGTGCTGGAAGGTGGCTGTGGAGTGGCCCTACGGACAGATGGGGGGGAGACCTGGGTCCTCCCCCTCCCCTCCAACCCTCTAGTCTTCTCCTTGGCCTTGCCCCTAGAGCCCCTCTTCTGCTGCCTGTCACTCATGTCAACCTTGGCCAGTCTCACACAACCTGAACTGAGAGTGGGTTTTCTTACAAACCTAACTCACTACACTGTACCCTGAACCAACAGGTGCCCTCATTTCTTTTTAAAAACCCTCCAACCAAAACTTGCTTGTTTGTTTTTTTGGTCCCTAACCTGTCCTTCTTTGGGTTGGGGTAGTAGTAGTCTGGTAAAGTTTAGGAGACTAGTTGATCCTGCCTCTACCTGGCTACAGTTTTTAAAAGGCTATCTTGAGATGAAGGCAATCCTTGTTATATCCTCCTAGTTAAACTTTTCCTAACTAGATCCTGGGACAAACCGGATTTCCTTGCAAACTAGAAATCAGGTGTCCCCTATAACTAGAGAGAAGCTGTGGTTTACCCTATGGGAATCTAAGGATGCACCAGCTTCCAGTGGCTGAAAGTAAGATGCACTGCAACCCTAATCTCTTTAAAAGGGAGCCTGATGTGGCCTAGTAGTCACGCTGCCGTTTACGAGAAACCTAAAATCTTTTTAAATTGCCCCTATCTGGCCTAGTTAAACTTTGAAAGAAGATAAAGCCCTAAACTGGATTTTTTTTTAATTTAAAAAAACACAATCCCTAAAAACACCCTTATTAGTGGGGCAGCCTATTTAGTGGCTCTAGCCAAACTGAAAGCACCCTCAGACTTCAAAAATAATTCTATAAAAACATGGAAGTGACCCACCCCACACAGCCCACACACCAACGTGACAGAAAGAAACTTAACTTTTAACCCACCCACCCCAAAACCAGCACCAGGAAAAGGGACAACAGGACAGGATGCAAAACCAACAACAACAAATCCAAACATCACTGAGAAAAGGCCAAGAAACTCAACTGTTAAAAAAGTGACCTTTTCAACAATAAAAAATCTCAGGCCAAATCAGTCAACAACCCCCACCCCACAAACCAGAACCAGGAAAAGGAACAACAGATCCAAATCACTGAGAAAAGGCCAACAAACTCAACTGTTAAAAAGTGACCTTTTTAACAATGAAAATTAGGCCAAACATTCCCCCCACCCAAAGAACCAGAACCAGAAGAGAAAAGGAACAACAGTAGCACAATACAGAATCCTTTTAAAACAGTAAAAAAACCTTGACTTTCAATAATACAGGAACTTTACCAACCCCTCCCTCCCAAAAAACCTTCACCCTAACCCCAAGAAATCCAAGCCACCCAAATCATGAAAAGTAAAAGGACACTGCACTTTTAAAAGTCTTCTCACTAAAGTAAGATATAGGCCCCACCCCAGGCCCCCACCCAGCAGAACCCTCTAACACTAAGAGAGAGAGCAGCAGCAGCTGAGGCCAAGGGCCAGTGCAGCACCATCTCTCTCTCACACCAACACCAACACAGCAGCAATGAAATGGAATCCAACCAGGCAGACTCCTTAAAAAGGTTCTCTGGCCCTACACAGAGCAGTTTCAAAAAATACCACTGCTCTGTGATTGGCCAGAGAACACTGTTTACTTGGATACCCAAGTAAATCAAAGAACAAAAGAACAACAATATTGTTGATGTCTGGGGGATTAGCCCAGCCATCAGCTACCCAACAGCCCTGCAAAGCATGCATTTGGATTGGCTGCTGGGGCTCCTCTCCCCCTCCCACTCCCTCCCTGATCCCAGGGAGGCTATGGGAGAGGCGGGAAAAGGCTTCCAAAGGTGGGAAAGGAGGCAAGCAGCTCCCCTGAGGATGCAGAAGCTCCTTTCCCGCCTTTTCTATGGATTTCCGTATACTTCCGAATATTGATTCGAAAGTATACGGGGAGCTGTACACGGCTCCTGTATAATGTCTTCCGATTGGATTCGGAAGTATATGGCACCGTATACTTCCAAATCTGGGATGATTCAGAGGTTTCTTCGATTCGGCCGAACCTAATGCACACCCCTAGTCATATGTCCCTCCCCTAAAACTTCTCAATTTCCTCCCTCTTATCTTTGATAAGTGTGCTCTTTTGTTGGTGTGTGTGTGTCTCTGTGAGTGCATATATGGTTACATAGTCAATTAGGTTTCAGGTGCCTAGTGTAGATTCTTTACATTTTCATTTGTTTTATGTTGTATGCAATACACCTATTTATTTGTATGTACAATCACTCTCTCTCTCATTCTCTTTCTCCATAATTTTATTTTGGGGTACCACTACTGAGATGCACCCTGGTATTCAGAGGCTACAAAGTTCTCACATTATTGGTTTCTGAAACCCTTTTTAAAGCTAATTTCTCCTTCTCTGTGGTCCTTCTTACCATGACAGCAATCTAATGTTGCTTTCTGCTTGTATACTAGCTTCTGTTTTGATGGGGTTTGGTCCCAAAGCTGAGATCTCTTAGAATATTCATCCAGGAAATGTTATGCCTGCTGATATTATCAATTGGTGATGTGCAAATTGTTCATCAGCTTTGAATTGGCATAGTAGGTTCCCCTCAGATGATATTCCCTATCTCAGTGATGAATGGCAGGAGATTTTAGGGGAATGGGCAGCATCTGCTTCTAACATGCTTTATGCCTCATTGCCTATTTCCCACCCTGCTTCTGACAGTCTATGCGGTGTGACAAGTGAGGTCACATCTTTGGCACTTTTTCTGACCTGAACATTTTTGGCAAGCAAGGCTGAAGCATGAGTCACCCACAGCAAGAATGAATGGTTGGATAACTCAATGCCTAGTTAACTGAAGGACTTCAGGTAATGCCGTAAGCCAACAAATTTGTTCTGAATGAAGGTCAGGCTGGCCAATATTGATTCAAGTCTCTTCCATTTTGGTAAAAACATACACACCCCAGCTGTGTCCTGTATGGTCTTGTACAGAGTCTAACACTGAACAGCAGTATGCTGGGTGTTCTTGTGGCCTAGCCCTACTAATAAACATAGACTATTTTTGAGTGTTAACCCTTTCTTGTTTCTCAATGAAATTGTTGAGATGAAGACTATTTTGACTGAATGTTGAGTAAAGTGTAGATCTGGAATGAAGTTGAATAATTGAACTGGCTGTTGCAAACTTGGAGACATTGAATTAGCCAGTTCCTCTGAGAGACCCCTGTGAGGCTTGCCAAAGGCTATTGTGTAAATATAGAAATTCCTGTCAGGTGTGTATCAACAATTCTTGGGGGTTCCTAGGTCTAAATGCAACCATCACTACCCACACACATATTTGCTGGTTTTTTAAAAAGCTGCTTTAAAATATCCAAATGTTAGCTGTGTAGAAGTGAAAATTCAACTGTAAAAGATTAAATTTATTGTATTGTAAATAAAATGTACTGCCAGTGCTGTTGTAGTAGTATGTGCTTCCCTGGTACCAGAGTACATAAATAGAGTATTACAGTGAAGATTGAAATTTATGCCTGTGCCTACTTGGTTGTGCAAGTGTACTCTGGTTGGCATGGAGGAACATTTACTTGGAGAAAGGGGAAATGGTGTAAAAAATGCCAGCAGATCACACAGGTTTTGACATCAGAGTAGTTGAGCTAATGTAGACAGAAGGCATGACTCTTGAGAAGCCGATTCACTTGAATTGTTAAAGCTGGCTGGCTTCGGAGACTCTTGAGGAACAGTAAACATGAAGAAAAGTGAGCTGACATTGTTTTAGCCTTACAAAAAAACACACCAGAAGGGTCTTGATAGGTTTAAGTACTTGTCAAGAAGGGTCAGTTACAATAATAGAAAAGTTCTGCATGAGCAACCAATCAGATTAAATGAGGGTGATTGATCCCTTTGCTTTTGAAGTTCAACTTTAGTTTTTGGTGTAGGTTCAGTTCTTAAATCTCTCATGGGATCACTGTGCTACTTCACTTGGGTCCTTTTGTCTCAATCCCATTTGTTTTCTATACTTTATGCAGAATTGTTAACTGTTTTGAACATTGAGGAAAACTGTTTTTAATGAACCAAATAAGTACCTAGAAGACCGTAGGAATAACACAGGCATTATCACATATGAATGTCATGACAATGAACAAGATGGAAATTGTGAACCCCTTACACACTATGTAAATAGTAGAAATATATTCCTTAAAATACATGTTTAAATTTCAGGCAGTGCTCTCTTGGTAGATTGGTTAAGAGGCACTGCATGTGCTTTCAGTAACATTACCTTAATGACCTGTAACCAGTATCCTGAATCTGTTTTTTTCAATTGACAGAAGCTTAACTTATCAAATCTCTTTCTGTTACACAGAAAAGAACCCTTCCTACTAACAGCATCCACTGTGCAACAGAGTCATCCTCATTTGCCTAATATTTTAGTGTGCTCTATTGGTGCAGTCTTTTATTTGCACTCTCTATGCATGTGCACTGTATCCATCACAAATACATTGAAAGTTCAAATGTCTCTAGCAGAGGAATCCAGGTCTTAAATGTTAATACTTATTTTGCAGCAGAGACTGACAGTTTAGTGGTTTTTCAAAATAGGCTTCAAGTTAGTCAGTTGATTAAATGGAGGGGAGCTTAACATTTCATAGCACAGATTTTTATTGTTCTGTAGGTATTCCATGCATTTAGCTTTCACTGCTGGTTCTTTCAATTGGGATCAACTGCTTGATATAATTTTATCAATTTATAAACCGCTGAGTTTCTGACTCATGAAGAAATAAGGCAGCACAGCCACTGCACCAAAGTTTGTTTCTGATCTTTTAAAATTGACTATCACCTAATTGTGTGGCTTTAGATACAGAATTAAATCCCACAGAGTTCAATGCAATTTATTTGGGAATATGCATGCATGGTATTTTACCCTTTCTCATTGCACATTACTATCTTTGCAGTCAGTTACACATTACAGAGTGGATGGCTAGATGACTAGGTAAAGCTCCCACTTCCTGAAACAGCTACTGTTGAGCTGTGTGTTAAATTCCTGTCATTGCTGCACTTTTCATTTTGCCTCCAGCGGGAGTAGGGTTGCCAAGTCTCTCCACCACTGTGGCAGAGGGACTCCTCTTGTGCACACAAAAGCATGCATGGTGCAATGACATCACCCAGAAGTGATGTCATTGCACCAGGCATACTCTAGGAATCACAGTAAAACTCTATTATACCATAGAGTTTTATCATGAGCCCTAGAGTATCCCTGGCATGATGCTCTAGGATTTGTGGTAAAAACTCTATGGTGCCATAAAGTTTTATCATGAATCCTAGAGTGTTCCCACCATGATGATGTCACTTCTGAGTGATGTCATCGCACCGGGCATGTCATGTGATGATGGGGGTCTTTGGGGGTGGGGATCCCCGCAGTGGCCTGCTCTGTTCCAGCAGGTTGAGCTCCCCCAAACCAGGTGATTCCCTGTCCCTGGTGGGAGCTTGGCAGCCCTAAATTGGGCCTACAACCAGTTCCACTACATCACATCAGCTGTCCACAGAGACTATTCGTTGCAATAGCCCTGGCTGTTCTTTACAGCCTTATAGTTTCTCCTGGCAGATTCTTTAATATTCTTTTACTAAATCCTATCATTTACTTCCCCCCTTTTTTTCTTGTGCTACTAATGGTACTTCCACACATGACTTCATTCCTTGTTGAGATGGCCCCAAGCAGGATATCCAAACCATATGTGTGACGTAGCATTTTTCCAATAGGAGTGTGCAAAAAAAAAAAAAAAATCGGAAATAATCAGATTTGGAAATATACGAGGCCAAAATATTCAGTATACCGTATATTTCCCAATACCGGTACACAGAATAGCCGTATATTCGGTAGATGTACAGCTATTTCTGAATATATGGCCCCATTATACCCTATGGCCATTGAATTCAATGGCAAAATAGGGTTTATTGGAAGCTGCCTGGAGGGGAGGGGGTTTGAGGGAGAGCCCCCAAATTTGCAGGGGACCCACAAGGGACTCTCCCCTACAAACCCCCAAGTCCCAAAAATATTGGGCCAGGGGATCCCACTTCAGGGGCACCCAAAGAGGGTGCCCCTATCCCACCATTATACCCTATGGGCCATTGAAATCAATGGCAACATAGGGCATAATTAGAGGCTACTGGGGGGCAGGAGGTTTGAGGGAGAGCCTTCAAAACTGCAGGGAACCTGCACAGGACTCTCCCCTACAAAACGCCCATGTCCCAAAAAGATTGGGCCAGAGGGTCCAATTCCTGGGGCAACATGGGGAGAGCTGGCCAAGCACAACAAGCATGCTGGTTCTGGGTCTCTCACCCAGATGCCAGCTTCCCTGCCACAGAACACGCAATCTACAGATGCCAGCTCTCCAGCCCTGCCCCAAACAAAAGTGACCTTTTTATCAATGGAAATTAGGCCAAACAGTACACACCCCCCCACCAAGACCTAGAACCAGAAGAGAAAAGGAACAACAGTAGCACGACACAGCAGCAACAAATCAAACACAGAATCCTTTTAAAACAGTAAAAAAAAACCTTGACTTTTAACAATACAGGAACTTTACCAACCACTCCTCCCAAAAAAACCTTCACCTTAATCCCAAGAAATCCAAGCCACCCAAATCAGGAAAAGTAAAAAGACACTGCACTTTTAAAAGTCCTCTCACTAAAGTAAGATATAGGCAAATTAGCAAACCCCCCCACCCCCGGTTCCCACCCCCAGCAGAACCCCCTAACTCTAACCCCAAATAAGCTACCCAGTACCCAGCCACCCAAATCTGGATAAGTAAAGGGACTCTGAGTCTTAAAAAGTCCTTTTACTAACTAACATAAAAACAAGAACCCCAAGACTGTCTTACCTTAGATGTCTTCTCTGCTCCAGGCAGGTCAGGCAGGGCTGAGAGAGAGCAGCAGCAGCTGAGGCCAAGGGCCAGCGCAGCACAATCTCTCTCACACACCAACACTAACACAGCAGCAATGGAATGGAGTCCAGCTAGGCAGACTCCTTAAAAAGGTTCTGTGGCCCTAAACAGAGGAGTTTCAAAAAAATACCACTGCTCTGTGATTGGCCAGAGAACACTGTTTACTTGGATACCCAAGTAAACAAAAGAACAACAATGTTGCTGATGGCTGGAAGATTAGCCCAGCCATCAGCTACACAACAGCCCTGCAAAGCATGCATTTGCAATTCCTTTTGCAAATGCATGCTTTGGATTGGCTGCTGGGGCTCCTCTTCCCCTCCTCCTCCCTCCCTGATTTCAGGGAGGCTATGGGAGAGGCGGGAAAAGGCTTCCAAAGGTGGGAAAGGAGGCAAGCAGCTCCCCTGAGGCTGCAGAAGCTTCTTTCCCGCCTTTTCCATGGATTTCCGTATGCTTCTGAATATTGATATATTGGCTTCCAATTGGATTTGGAAGTATACAGCGCCATATACTTCTGAATCAGGGGCGATTCGGAGGTTTCTTCAATTCGGCTGAACTGAATGCACACCCCTAGTTTCCAACAGAACAGACTAGAGCAATCATGCATTCAGTGCAATCCCCATAAAGAAAGAATAAAAAATGCAGGCCCCCTGCTTCACAATTTTTCCTTGAGGTTAGTTTCTGGCTGCAGTTCTGAATTTGGAGTAAAGCAGTAAAAGGTAAATGTAGTCCCCTGTGCAAGCACCAGTCATTTCCAACTCTGGGGTGATGTTGCTTTCACAATGTTTTCACAGCAGACTTTTTTTATGGGGTAGTTTGCCATTGCCTTCCCCAGTCATCTACACTTTCCCCCCAGCAAGCCAAGTACTCATTTTACCGACCTCAGAAGGATGGAAAGCTAAGTCAACCTCGAGCCAGCTTCCTGAACCCAGCTTCCACCGGGATCAATCTCTGGTTATGAGCAGAGTTTAGGACTGCAGTACTGCAGCTTTAACACTCTGCACCATGGGGCTTTATAGTAAAGCACTAGAAACACACACACACAAAAAAACCCTCATGGAGACAAATGTTTTGTGCAAATAGATTTCAGTATCTTCCAAATGCTAGACTGCAATTGTTACTAGTCCCTGTGAAATCAAAAAGTTTCTATTTTATGCACAATAATTGGTGAAACTTGAAATGCCAGAAAGATGCTATAAAGGTCTCAGAAAGTAGTCTTACAGTGTAATCCTAAGAAGAGTTACCCAGGGCCCATAAACTACTTCCTTTCCCAGGGTTGCTACTGCAGCTGCACAGTAGCTTGCTTCCCCCCCACCCCCCCGTTCCATCAGTAGCTCTTTGCTTCCTGCCTCTTGCCTCCCCCCCCCCCACTCGACACACATAGCTCTTTCAGTGGCTGCTTCCTACTTTGTGCAGAAGAGATACAAAGTCTCTCTCTCTCTTCTCTCTTTCTCCCTCTCCCTCTTACACATACGTACACACACACCCCCCCCCCCCTTCTGCTTCCTTCTCCAGGGCTGTTCCTCCTCTTTTGGAGAGGAGGAGGGGAGAGAGAGAGAGAGAGATTTGGAGTCTTGTGGCAGCTTTAAGATCAGCAACATTTTATTTCAGGTCCAAGCTTTTGTTTGCAGGCACACTTCTTCAGAGGGAGGGTAGATTCTTCTGACAAACACAAAATACATTGAGGAAATTGTTTTGGCTTATTTGGATTTTTTTTTAAAATACTGGATTTCTCTGTTCCTATCTGGATTTTATTTTCTTTCAAAAAGAGCCTTAGAAATTAGAACACTTGGATTGGTCCTTGTATCTTGGAGAGTGGAATGATTTCAGATGCCAAATGTTTATAACATACATTAGTAATAAAACAGGAAAACTAGCTCTTAGTTCAATCCAGGAGGATGCGTTGTCTTGAGCTTCATTATCAACTGCAATTCAGCAGTCTCTCTTTCTAATTTCCCTTTGAAATTCCTTTGTAAGAGTACTGCTACTCTTAGGTCAGCAACTGAGTGTACAGTTATTATTTGCATCCTCCTGGGCAGAATTGAGATCTAGGGTTCCTGTCTTATTACCAATGCTAGTATCTTCATGCCTACTATTCCTCTGCGTATCACACCCAATCCAATCAAGCCTACTATTGTCATTCACCTGCTTTTGCCATTCAGCATCTGAAATCACATTTATAAAGTTTATGTCTCTGGTACCTCATGTTACATTTTATGGCACACATGGCCCGGCCCAAATTTCAAATCTGGTCCTCATAACAAATGAGTTTGAAACCTCTGTGTTACACTGTTCTATGTCCATTGAAGTCAACTCTCCATAAATTGCACTGTCTGACTACTGTCAGACTGCATAGCTCTCTACCCTGCATAGCTCTCTACCTTGCCCATGGTCAGCAGAATTATGCAAAATATATGCATTATGTGCCTATTTTGCACAATATAACAAGAAATTTGCAAAATTGATACAAAATTTTACTTTAGTATAGAATTCTGGCATATAAATTTTATGCCAAACAGTGGCAATTGCTTCTGAAATTGTGAGAAATTAAGCCTGTGCATATATTTTGCATAACTGTGCCAATTGTGCTTCTTAAGCACAGCTCTGCCTTAGAGTACAGTCCAGCTTCCATTGAAATCAGTAGCAAAATTAGTCATTTGAATGGAGTTGGTTAAGAACCTTATAGCATAAGTACGGTGGTCAAGAACTGCAAGATGTTCCTCTTATGTCCAATGACCAATACTTCAGGAATTAAATCAAAGTTAACTACACAACTAAAATAATGTTATATGCAGGGGTAGGCTTCCCAATCCCCAGGTCCCAGCAGGGGATCTCCTGGTTTTACAGGTTTCCCCCCGCCCCCAGCCAGCTAGCTGGCGGGGGAAGCCCCGCCCCCACAGCTCTAGATCTCCAGCAGTTTCAGGGAATAATGGGAAATTGATCTGCGGATATTGGGGGCTCTAGGGGGGCTGTGTTTTGAGGTAGAGGCACCAAGTTTTCAGTATAGCATCTAGTGCCTCTCCCCAAAATACCCTCCAAGTTTCAAAATGATTGGGCCAGGGGGTCCAATTCTATGAGCCCCCAAATAAGGTGCCCCCATCCTTCATTATTTCCTATGGAAGGAAGGCATTTAAAAAGGTGTGCTGTCCCTTTCAACGTGATGGCCAGAACTCCCTTGAAGTTCAATTATGCTTGTCACACCCTTGCTCTTGGCTCCGCCCCAATGTCTCCTGGCCCCACCTCCAAAGTCTCCTGGCTCCACCCCCAAAGTCCCCAGGTATTTCTTGAATTGGACTTGGCAACCCTATGCAGGGGTAATTTTGTGGGAAAATAGGTGGTGGAGCTCATCCAGAGATTGTTATGCAGCTGCATTTACTATTCAATGAACAAGGTAGGTAGGTGGGAAGGAGAAGGGGGAACCCTCAAAAAGGTTCAGGAGCTGTGCTCCTGTGAGCTCCTGCTGAATTCAAGGCCTGGTTATATGAATATTATAATTACACAAGCAGAGACCTGAGAAATCTGTGAAGAGGGAAATCCCATCCACTCCTTGCTTGCTTCCAATTTCTCCACCCCCACCAGACTTTCCCCTCTTTTTCTTCCTCCCATCAGCCTTTTCTCTCACTTTTCTGCCCATCCCAGCATTTTCTCCCCATTACCACTCCTCACTAATCCTCCCTCCATATCGACCAACAGCACTTCCTTTCCTTCCTGTCATTTTGTCTTCTGTTTGTCCCCACCTCTTTCTCTTCCTTTTCCCACTGCTACTGCTTTATTTTCTTTATCTGGGACCCTCCATCAATGCTTTTCCTTTCTTTTAGGGTTGTTTGGCAGCCTAGGAATGCTATCCATGATCCCATGAATTTTTGTTAAATCTCAGTATATTTGGGAATGGGGATTTTAGCCCCACTTCACCCTTTTAAATTAATTCTTGGATTTCTTTACTTATCTGGGAGCTGTCCCAAGTCTGTAGAAGAATCTTCCTTCCCTGTACATGGCCCCACTGTGCAGATTTTAAAATTCACATTCTAGAGCCATGTTCAGAAGTAGAAATATAGATGACCTTCATTGGCCCGGACACATTCTACATAGTCTTATTGTTTGTGCATATGCAGGTGTTTATTTTTCCCCAGTCTAATGGTTTGCAAAACATTCCTTGCTCTCACCTGGACAAACTGTGAAGTGGTTTCTTAAAACATTGAGGTTTCCCACTGAATAAAAAATAGAGATAATTTTTTAAAACCCTGTTTGAAGTTCTTAATTACAGAAGATGCCATTATGTCTTCAAAGCTGAAACTTGCTTTACT
Source organism: Heteronotia binoei (assembly GCF_032191835.1). Taxonomy (NCBI): domain Eukaryota; kingdom Metazoa; phylum Chordata; class Lepidosauria; order Squamata; family Gekkonidae; genus Heteronotia; species Heteronotia binoei. The sequence goes on along the minus strand of NC_083243.1, from coordinate 157,649,158 downwards.
ATCAGACTTTGTTTTCTTGAAGGGAGCTCATTTACTGGAGCCAGCAGAGCTCATGTGATATAGGAAAAATGGGCATGTGTACTGGAGAAGAAAAGTGCAAGGGGACCACGGTGCTATCTTGGCACTGAAGCTAGGGTGGCCATAATGTCTGAAGGCCAGCCAGGGACACCTTGGGGGGGGGGGTAAGGTAGGGGTGCGCGCGCGCAAAGCGCGCGCGCCGCCGGAAACAGGAAGTGACGTCACTTCCGGTGACATCACTTCCGGTGATGTCATGTCACCGCCAGAACCAGGAAGTGACGTCACTTCCTGTGACATCATTTCCCCCGCGCCACCAGCCGGGAGCAGGAAGTGACATCACTTCCTGTGACATCATTTCCCCGCGCCACCTGCCGGAAGCAGGAAGTGACGTCACTTCCTGTGACATCATTTCCCCCGCGCCACCTGGCGAAAGCAGGAAGTGACATCACTTCCTTTGACAGCACTTCCTGTGCACTTCCAAATATCACCGCTGGGAACATGAATTGACATCACTTCCCCAAACTGCCACTGTTGGAAACAGAGACTTCTGGTGACATTACCACCCCCAAAATATACAACTTGAAAAAAGAAGAGAAACTTCACGATGTTCCCTGCTAAAGAAAAAAAGGCTCCAACAGCAACCTCTCTTGAGTCAGATTCACAGGAAAACAATCCACTATCCTTGATACCTGCTTGTGCTGACAAACATTTCAACAAGACTGCCCACAGTATCAAAGGGTCTTGATCACCCCAGTAAAAGCAACAAAGCAACCCTTATCTACAATCAAACTGAGATCAGCAGCTAAAACCACCACTGCCAGTCTGTGTCCCGTAGCCCAGCCTGAAGCCAGGCGGATACAGGTCTAGAAAAGCAGGTCCTCCCCAAGCAGCACACAAAAAGAAAAAGGTGTTCAGGTGCCACTAAAATACTAAAAATTGCAAAAGAGAAAGGAAACCAAGTTCTCTTCATATTATTGAAGTGGTGGAACGAGCTGTCAAGTCACAGCCAATTTGTTCCTTACCTTCTGTTGTGTGATGGAAGCGATCTACTGTTGTCTGTGGTTGCTAGTTTCCTGAATGGAGTTTATCTGGAAAAGAAAGAAACACACTGTCAGCAGTTTAAAATTACTTTGCATCTTGGCAGCTCTTCCAACACACCCAGGAGGTGGCTGCCTAGTGTCGTTTTTTTGGGGGGGGTATCGCCATTAGCCCTAATCCCCAGCTTTGTTTTGTATTCATTTTATAATTACTATTAAATTCTGGTCTTAAATTATTCAATCTAGTAGCAATGCTATTATTCCCTAGGCTTTTGGGAATTACATTTGTTTTGTCTTTCTAGCAGGTTCTAGGACATATAAGTCTTTTCAAGAAGAGGAGGAAGGGTTTGTTTTTTGATAATTCACTTTTCACTGCCAATTTGAAAAGCAGCTTACAATATCCTTCTCTTCCTCTCCCCACAACAGACACCTTGTGAGGTAGGTGGGGCTGAGAGGCTGTGACTGGCCCAAGGCCACCCAGCAGGCTTCGTGTGCGGGAGGCTAGACTCGAACCCGGGAGTTCCCAGATAAGAGTCTGCGCTCTTAACCACTACACCATGCTGGCTCTCAAATCTGGAATATGTAACATACAGCTAGCCATAAGAGGAGCTCATGTTCCATGTTCCAGTTCTGTGGCCACCACAGCATGGCCATCCTCAATTGAAGCTTACCTTTGTTGAGAAGTCTCTGGTGGACCGCTGGTCGCTGCTGGCATTGCAGGCTCGTTGGTTATACTCACCCTCTGACCTCGACTTCTCCCTGGACTGGGACACGGCTGCTAGGATGGGACTTGCGTGCTGTGGGCCCCGGCGGTGGGCTCGCAGGTGTGTGCCATCCTGACTCCCACGCTGGACAAAGGGCTGTGGTCTGGAAGGAACGACAGGCAGAGGTTAGGGAACAGATACAGACACCCCCCTCACTCCCATGCAGGGAAAGGCGCCAGCTGGCACCCGGGACTCACCCCTCGAGCCCTACGCCCGCACAGTGGAGCTTCTTGGACCTCGACTTCTCCCTGGACTGGGACACGGCTGCTAGGATGGGACTTGCGTGCTGTGGGCCCCAGCGGTGGGCTCGCAGGTGTGTGCCATCCCGACTCCCACGCTGGACAAAGGGCTGTGGTCTGGAAGGAACGACAGGCAGAGGTTAGGGAACAGATACAGACACCCCCCCCCCACTCCCATGCAGGGAAAGGCGCCAGCCGGCACCCGGGACTCACCCCTCGAGCCCTAGGCCCGCACAGTGGAGCTTCTTGGACCTCGACTTCCCCCTGGACTGGGACACGGCTGCTAGGATGGGACTTGCGTGCTGTGGGCCCCGGCGGTGGGCCCGCAGGTGTGGGCCATCCCGACTCCCACGCTGGACGAAGGGCTGTGGTCTGGAAGGAACGACAGGCAGAGGTTAGGGAACAGGCAAAGACACCCCCCTCACTCCCATGCAGGGAAAGGCGCCAGCCGGGGCCCGGGACTCACCCCTCGAGCCCTACGCCCGCACAGTGGAGCTTCTTGGACCTCGACTTCTCCCTGGACTGGGACACGGCTGCTAGGATGGGACTTGCGTGCTGTGGACCCGGGCGGTGGGTCCGCAGGTGTGGGCCATCCCGACTCCCACGCTGGACGAAGGGCTGTGGTCTGGAAGGAACGACAGGCAGAGGTTAGGGAACAGGCAAAGACACCCCCCTCACTCCCATGCAGGGAAAGGCGCCAGGCGGGGCCCGGGACTCACCCCTCGAGCCCTAGGCCCGCACAGTGGAGCTTTTTGGACCTCGACTTCTCCCTGGACTGGGACACGGCTGCTAGGATGGGACTTGCGTGCTGTGGGCCCCGGCGGTGGGCCCGCAGGTGTGGGCCATCCCGACTCCCACGCTGGACGAAGGGCTGTGGTCTGGAAGGAACGACAGGCAGAGGTTAGGGAACAGGCAAAGACACCCCCCTCACTCCCATGCAGGGAAAGGCGCCAGCCGGCACCCGGGACTCACCCCTCGAGCCCTACGCCCGCACAGTGGAGCTTCTTGGACCTCGACTTCCCCCTGGACTGGGACACGGCTGCTAGGATGGGACTTGCGTGCTGTGGGCCCGGGCGGTGGGCCCGCAGGTGTGGGCCATCCCGACTCCCACGCTGGACGAAGGGCTGTGGTCTGGAAGGAACGACAGGCAGAGGTTAGGGAACAGGCAAAGACACCCCCCTCACTCCCATGCAGGGAAAGGCGCCAGCCGGCGCCCGGGACTCACCCCTCGAGCCCTACGCCCGCACAGTGGAGCTTCTTGGACCTCGACTTCTCCCTGGACTGGGACACGGCTGCTAGGATGGGACTTGCGTGCTGTGGACCCGGGCGGTGGGTCCGCAGGTGTGGGCCATCCCGACTCCCACGCTGGACGAAGGGCTGTGGTCTGGAAGGAACGACAGGCAGAGGTTAGGGAACAGGCAAAGACACCCCCCTCACTCCCATGCAGGGAAAGGCGCCAGGCGGGGCCCGGGACTCACCCCTCGAGCCCTAGGCCCGCACAGTGGAGCTTCTTGGACCTCGACTTCTCCCTGGACTGGGACACGGCTGCTAGGATGGGACTTGCGTGCTGTGGGCCCGGGCAGTGGGACCGCAGGTGTGGGGCATCCCGACTCCCACGCTGGACGAAGGGCTGTGGTCTGGAAGGAACGACAGGCAGAGGTTAGGGAACAGGCAAAGACACCCCCCTCACTCCCATGCAGGGAAAGGCGCCAGCCGGCACCCGGGACTCACCCCTCGAGCCCTACGCCCGCACAGTGGAGCTTCTTGGACCTCGACTTCTCCCTGGACTGGGACACGGCTGCTAGGATGGGACTTGCGTGCTGTGGGCCCCGGCGGTGGGCCCGCAGGTGTGGGCCATCCCGACTCCCACGCTGGACGAAGGGCTGTGGTCTGGAAGGAACGACAGGCAGAGGTTAGGGAACAGGCAAAGACACCCCCCTCACTCCCATGCAGGGAAAGGCGCCAGCCGGGGCCCGGGACTCACCCCTCGAGCCCTACGCCCGCACAGTGGAGCTTCTTGGACCTCGACTTCTCCCTGGACTGGGACACGGCTGCTAGGATGGGACTTGCGTGCTGTGGGCCCGGGCAGTGGGCCCGCAGGTGTGGGCCATCCCGACTCCCACGCTGGACGAAGGGCTGTGGTCTGGAAGGAACGACAGGCAGAGGTTAGGGAACAGGCAAAGACACCCCCCTCACTCCCATGCAGGGAAAGGCGCCAGCCGGCACCCGGGACTCACCCCTCGAGCCCTACGCCCGCACAGTGGAGCTTCTTGGACCTCGACTTCTCCCTGGACTGGGACACGGCTGCTAGGATGGAACTTGCGTGCTGTGGACCCGGGCGGTGGGTCCGCAGGTGTGGGCCATCCCGACTCCCACGCTGGACGAAGGGCTGTGGTCTGGAAGGAACGACAGGCAGAGGTTAGGGAACAGGCAAAGACACCCCCCTCACTCCCATGCAGGGAAAGGCGCCAGCCGGGGCCCGGGACTCACCCCTCGAGCCCTACGCCCGCACAGTGGAGCTTCTTGGACCTCGACTTCCCCCTGGACTGGGACACGGCTGCTAGGATGGGACTTGCGTGCTGTGGGCCCCGGCGGTGGGCCCGCAGGTGTGGGCCATCCCGACTCCCACGCTGGACGAAGGGCTGTGGTCTGGAAGGAACGACAGGCGGAGGTTAGGGAACAGGCAAAGACACCCCCCTCACTCCCATGCAGGGAAAGGCGCCAGCCGGGGCCCGGGACTCACCCCTCGAGCCCTACGCCCGCACAGTGGAGCTTCTTGGACCTCGACTTCTCCCTGGACTGGGACACGGCTGCTAGGATGGGACTTGCGTGCTGTGGGCCCCGGCGGTGGGCCCGCAGGTGTGGGCCATCCCGACTCCCACGCTGGACGAAGGGCTGTGGTCTGGAAGGAACGACAGGCGGAGGTTAGGGAACAGGCAAAGACACCCCCCTCACTCCCATGCAGGGAAAGGCGCCAGCCGGGGCCCGGGACTCACCCCTCGAGCCCTACGCCCGCACAGTGGAGCTTCTTGGACCTCGACTTCTCCCTGGACTGGGACACGGCTGCTAGGATGGGACTTGCGTGCTGTGGGCCCCGGCGGTGGGCCCGCAGGTGTGGGCCATCCCGACTCCCACGCTGGACGAAGGGCTGTGGTCTGGAAGGAGCGACACAGGTTTCAGTCTTTCTCTTTTTTACTGATTTTATATTTCTCTGATTTCCCTGAAGCCTTGAGGATATCTTTCTTTTCCTTAATGAAGTGAAAAAATTGCTCACAGTCCATATCAAAATTCACTTTGACTTGCAGCTCTGCTTTCACCAGGTCTACGTTACACCGATTCCTGGTCTCCGTCCAGTGAGCTGACATGAGGCTGAATACCCTCTCCACAAAAGCGTTTGAGCATGGGATACTCAGGATCTTGCTTACAAGAAGTAAGAGGTTTTCGCACTTGTGAGACCGAGTTCCCATCTCAGAGAATATGGCCACCCACTTTTTATCCACAGTGATTTTCGGGTCAACACAGGCCACTTGCTCATCCAGCAGGCTCTTGGCATCGGTGTATTCACTGTATAGGTGATCCAGGTTTATTATTTTCTCCATTTTCAGCTGCTCAGCAGCACACCGCAGGTGGTCATAAGTCACACTTTTTTTTAAGAGAAAATGGTGTCAAAGCACACAGCTGATTTTTCTCAGAAAAATCAAACTTTGCTTCCAGATACGCGATGGTTTTTTCAAAGAACTTGAGGAAGTCCTGCTTCACTTTCCTAGCCTTCGAAGGTGGCATTTTGCGCAGCGCCTTATCTGTCTCCGTTCCAAAAAAGGAGTCAGCTTTGCGTTGCTTAAGGCTGTTTAGCAACCTGAGCATGGCCTCAAACAATTCAGGTGCTGTCAGTGCATCCCGCTCCAGAATCAGTACAGTCTCCTCAATAGGCGTCAGAGTGGTCTGGAGAAACATCATGTAAGTTTGCGATGTACTGTAGTCCTTTTCTCCAGACTCATCGTCAATGTGGCGCCATATCATAGAAGGACAGTCGTCCTCTCCCAGCTTTTGAAAGTACGCTTTAACGGCTGGCCAACACTTCAACATCTTGTTTATGGCAGGCAAGAAAGATAGCCATCTTGTGGGTACATGTCGAAGCAGGCGATCACCCTGCATCTCCAAAAACTCAAACATCTCCTTAAGTTCCTCTGAACGTTTGGCAGAAACAGAAAAATGACCAAAAGCCTTCAGTATGAGAGACTCGATGTCGCAGGTGAGCATATCACATCCTTTTTTGGCAGCATTGTGCACAATGTGTGCAGGGCACCTGGCGGGCACGATGTCTTCACGACCTCTACTCAGAAGTGTGTACACAGAGTGGTATTTTCCAAAGTTTACATTCGCGCTGTCTGCTGAGTATGCAGACAGACGAGCTAAGTCCAGCTGGTATTTTGCCAAGACATCCAAAATCCTTCGTGTGACATTCTCAGCCGTTTCATTGGCATCTTCATAGAAATCAAGAAGACGATTTGAAATGCCGTCCTTCAAAGTGAAGTATTTAAGGCATAGGGGGAACATTTTCCTGTTGCCATGATTTGATGCGTCACTGGAAATGCTGTAGAAACAATGTGCTGCGTCAAGATCTGACAGAATCAGTTCGACAGAGTAAGGTGCCAAGACGTCGCTTATCAAAGCTGCACCCTTTGTTTTCCCACAGGTCATCTTGGTCACAGTCTCTGAATCGGGAAATGTGACTCTGCACAATTTGACACCGCAATCAAGAGACCGGTATGATAACGCATGCCTGTTCGTGTGGTATGCCCAGGTTAGTTCAGCAGCCGCAATTCTGGCCTGAGCAGCGGTGTCTTTTTTGTAGGCAAAAAAACTTGTGATGGATTTTGAAGTTCCAGCTTGGCTTGCTGCACTCCTGTGAGAGTCAGTGTCCTTATGAACTTTCACATCATTCACTCCACCGTGACCAATTCCTATCTCCTTAGAACACATTGTGCAGAATGCTTTGTTCTTGTCCTTTGTCTCTTTTAGCCAGGGGTAGGTGTTTTTCCATTCAGGATTGAACACAACCAAACGTTTGGGCTTCTTTTTTGGTGGTTCCCAGGGCTGGTGACCTTTGCCACCTCCAGCGCCTGATGTTGAAGCCATGGTCTGCTGTAAGGGCCTAGATGAAGAGGGCAGAAGAATCATAATTACGTCCTCGCCACTTCTGGAAGACGTGGTCAGCTGGGGGCAAGGCGGCTCCTCCTTTCCCTCAGCCCCTCCGGCCCTCTCATGTGGAGGTGCCACCACCCCCCAGCATGCACATGGCCCCGCCCTCAGCCACTGAGTGTGCCCTGGGGCCTCTCCCTGCCCAGCAGCTGGTTCAGGCGCTGCCAGCCAGACGTGGCCCTGCTGGCCTTGGGGTCCTCATCAGGTTATTTGCCGCCCGCCTCTCTCACGGAGGCCCCAAGGCAGGTGGCGAGGCGCACACACGGAACCTGGGGCTGCTGCTGGGGCGGGGGCGTGGAAGCAGGCCTGGGATTCAGGGTCAGCCCGGTCAGGTCAGATGCCACTGCGCCTCGGCAAATGGGGGGAAGGGGGGAAGGCCACTTACTGTAGTCTGTAGGGGAATCCTTTTCTCTTCTTCTCCTCTCTCTCTTCTCCCCTCTCTCTTCTTCTCTCTCTCTCTCTCTGCAATGGGCAAGCAAAGCAGATCGATTCCCGGTTAGGCCATCCCAAGAGCTCCCTTCCAATAAAATGGGGCTAGTTTTCCTGTTATTGTTGGCGGGGAGGGCAGGGCATAGGGTTCCCAAGTCCACTTCAAGAAATATCTGGGGACTTTGGGGGTGGAGCCAGAAGACTTTGGGGGTGGATCCAGGAGCAAGGGTGGGACAAGCACGACTGAACTCCAAAAGGGCTCCTGGCCATCGCACTGAAAGGGCCCCCACACACTTTAAATGCCTTCCCTCCACTGGAAATAATGAAGTATACGGACACCTCCTTTTGGGGTGCATAGAATTAGACCTCCTGGTCCAATCCTTTTGAAGCTTGGAGGGTGTTTTGAGGAGAGGCACAGAAAGCTGCTCTGCAAATTTGGTACCTCTACTTCAAAAAACAGGCGCCTTCCCCAGAGACCTGCAGATCAGCTCTTCATTATAGCGTATAGGAATCGGTCACCATAGGGAATAATAGAGAGCCCAGCAGACCTTTGCCTCCCCTGCTTTCTGATGACCCTGAAGCGGGGGAGAGGGCCTCCAAACCGGGGGATCCCCTGCCCCCACCTGGGGATTGGCAACCCTCTCATGAGCTTTGGATAACACAGAAAGAGCCAGAAGTGCACAGTCAATGGCAGGGGGCGATTCCACAGTGCTGTAAGAAACAAAGCCAAATAAAAGATGTTGTTGCTAAAGAAAAACTGGTGCATGTTTGTTTGTCAAAGACTTAGGATCATATAACATACTGTTTGAAGTACCACAAAGCCAAAGCTGAAAATAACACAAAAAAGGGAACAGGCAAGTATTTATGGACTTTGAGAATGGGAACATAGTAAAAACTGTCCAGTGAAGGAAGTACACTGAACTGATATTTACAGGTCCCACAAATGGTCTACAGTAACAGAACTCAGTGCTGGGCAGAAAGGCAAAGATACTTGCAGGCCCTGAGATTTCAGCGGCATGAAAGAAGCCTACAGTGCTGTTTGCAAGATCTGAAGCACAGTCACCCCCCCACCAAAAAAGTCTGAGTACAGTCAAGTGGGGTAGCAGAAAAGTATGTCCAGATCTTCAGAAGCATAAATGCAGATCTTCACAAGTCTTCCAATGGGCACTCTTCGCAGTGGAGGATGGTAATGCATGGGATGGAGAAAGCAGAGAATTAAGTACTTTTCTCCCTTTCTCACAATACAAGAACTCGTGGGCATTCGATGAAATTGCTGAGCGGTCAGGTTAAAACAGATAAAAGGAAATACTTTGTCACCCAAAGGGTGATTAACATGTGGAATTCACTGCCACAGGAGGTGGTGGCGGCTGCAAGCATAGCCATCTTCAAGAGGACGTTAGATAAAAATATGGAGCAGAGGTCCATCAGTGGCTATTAGCCACAGTGTGTGTGTGTGTGTGTATACAGTTTTTTTGGCCACTGTGTGACACAGAGTGTTGGACTGGATGGGCCACTGTCCTGATCCAACATGGCTTCTCTTATGTAGACATTTGCCTAAGACAGATGAGCTACAGAAGCATAACAATAGTGGAAGAAGCATTTGTTAAGGATCAGATGTGTTTGTGAAAGACTTAGGTTACAATGGTTGGCAATCCACTTGGAGGATTGGGGAGGACAGGGACAGGTGTACCAGTGTCTCACCAGTACACAGTTACTGCAAGCATAAAATGCCATTGCTGACCAAAAAAACCACCCTGAAGTGATGTCATGATGTCAAGACAGTGCTCTAGGATACACCAAAGTTCTGTTTTGAACTATATAGTTTGAGGAAAAGCTTAGAGGGGCCCTCAGATGTCATGATATAACTTCCCTTTTTTCAGAGGAAGTGACATTGTACACTGGTGCACATGTTTGCACTCCCCCAACTCCCTGTTTCCCCCCCACACTGGTTTTTGTAGCAGGGGGAAACAGGGTAAATTGCTGGGAGGCCTCCCACTATGGCAGGAGATCTGGCTCCCTGTATGAGGTACCAGCTTCATGGGCTAAGGAAGAAACGGGTGTACTCATAAGTATCAATGCGGCCCCACAGATCTAGTAGTGACTGGATTAAATGGCTTTTTAAAAGTCAGCTATGCACCCCAATAGAGAACTATTGGCAGGTTCACTAGGCAGAAGAGAAAACCTACTTCCATTTTATCCTCAGAAAAAGAGACAACTGCTTATAAAGGTAAGAAATTAAAAGACCCAGGCTCTGAGTTACCCATTGCACACAAATCAGAAATAGTGGCAGGACACTACAGCAAATGTCTTGCAAGCTGGCACTTGCTAAAAATAATATCAACAAAGAGATCCTTTTGGAAGCATTGATGAGCAGAAGCTATAGAACACTTAATGACCACCCTGATTGTTCATTTTTAAATTTTTACCCCATGCTTCTGCCAGGATGGCTCACAAAATTAAAAACATTAATATCTAAAATTACAGCAATAATGAAAGCAATATAAAAAGCAAATAAAATCTGAAGTGAACACAGGATTCCCAAGATAATCAATCCACAATACATCTTTAACCAGAGAATCAGTAAAAGGTATGCCTGTCAGAACATCAAAGGTGCAACATAAATGCAGAGACAAAACCAGCAATTAGCAGAATTTTTTTTCATATAGCTTGGTTGGCTGAGAAAGGGAAAGAACATATTTAAGCTTGGGCTCTGTGCAGTCAATGTAAACATCCACAGGCCTGTAGCGCACTCCCTAATCTTAATCTGTCTATGAGCACCATGTGCAAAACAGGAGAGCTTCCCATTGGGCCAGACATCCTTAATATGCAAATATTAGTGAGCTAAGAGGCTTCAATTTTTTTAAAAAAAGTTATTCATAAGAGTTCTGGCCGTCACATTTAAAAGGACGGGCGGCACACCTTTTCAATGCCTTCCTTCCATAGGAAATAATGAAGGATAGGGGCACCTTCTTTTGGGGCTCATAGAATTGGACCCCCTGGTCCAATCTTTTTGAAACCTGGAGGGTATTTTGAGGTGATCCACTAGATGCTATGCTGCAAATTGGGTACCTGTAGCTCAAAAGAACTGCCCCCAAGAGTCCCAGATAACCACAGCTCAGTTCTCCATCATACCTTATGGGAATCGATCTCCCTAGGGAACAATGGAGTACCCAGAAGACATTTCCTCCCCCCCCCCCCCCGCTTTCTGACTACCCTGAAGTGGGAGGAGGGCTCAGGTAATATGTCCTAGACACAGTGGTCTGCCCTCACCTACGTGGACCAGGCTAGTCTGATTTTATCAGATCTCCGATGCTAAGCAGGGTTGGCACTAGATACTACTTGGATGTCTTCTAGTAGCTCCATTATTCCCTATGGAGACCGATTCCCATTGGATATAATGCTGAACTGATCTGCAGGTATCTGGGGCTGGGGGGGCTGTTTTTTGAGGTAGATTCACCAAATTTGCAGCATAGCATCTGGTGCCTCTCTTCAAAACAACCCTCAAGTTTAAAAAGGATTGCACCAGGGGGTCCAATTCTATGACCCTGAAAAGAAGGCGCCCCTATCCATTATTTCCAGTGGAAAGAAGGCATTTAAAAGGTGTGTGGTCCCTTTAAACATGACGGCCAGAACTCCCTTTGGAGTTCAATTATGTCTGTCACAATCTTGCTCTTGCCTCCACCCCCAAAGTCCCCAGATATCTCTTGAATTTTACTTGGCAACCCTATCTGGTGGGCTCTTGCTCAAAAAAAGGGTCAAGTTCAAAATCTAGGATAATGTTCACAAATTCAAAATGTAAATCCAACAAATTTAAATACAGTATTTTTAAATACAACAGAAAGCAACTGTAGAAATCATTTCCCAAGACATCAAGATATCACTACTGGTTTACTGACTATGCAGTTTTGTGGTTTTGATTTCATGTTTTAGGTTTCTTTCTATGCTATTCATTCATTAATTAGTACAGCAGGTAATGCTAATTCTCATATATTTAAAATTATGCTGTTACATGAAATGTATTTGTAGTACAGAGCTTGATGTTGGCATAGAACAAACAGGATGCTGCATTGCTTTACTTAAGGCACATCCTAACTTTGTGTATATATTAAAATAACTGCTTATGGAATGGAATGTTAGAACAAATCCATTAAGCTGAATGCATGCTTGGTAAAAACTCTCATTCATTTTAAAATATGTTAGTATCATGACTCACTAAATCATGGAAAATATTCCAAATTTATAAAAGGCATATTTTAAAAGCACAGCTGTTACGTTTCGGTTGAAACGTAGGTTTCCACAATATTATTTCTAAAGTAAATCAGCCAGCAAGGATATGCTGGTTCTCCTGTACAGAGGAAATGGAAAAACCTTATGATTACTAATGATCCCAAATCATTGACCTATACAAAAATTGAATCCATAGGAAGAAAAGCAGTATCCTGAGCAGTGAGATTACAGCTAGTTCAGCGTTTTCTTGTACTATTGTACTTTCTCCAAATAAAGTCATTCCTATTTATATTGTGCTTATGCATCGTGTCTATCTAAAAATCTGCTAAAAACAAAAGCATTAAATCCATAAAGCTGGATAGCATTATATTATTTCCTTTTACATAAGTATCTTTTTGATATTAGTTAGTTAGATAATATTTGATAGTAATTCAAAAGGTACAATATTTAATTCCCTTTTGGTTCACAGCATGCACGATATAAAAACATTAAAATACAATTAGGCATTTAAACTTTTAAAAAATATGAACATTAAATAGATTACATTATTAAGAATAACAAACTCGTTGCTGAGTTAGAATGTCCTACCTGTTGCTTAAAAAATCCAAAAGCATACCTTGTAAGTTTCTTCCTGCGGCTAAGTGGAGTGAGTCCGAGTCCCAGATGCCACGCCGGAGGCCCAGCCACCCAGGCAGCAGGCGAGCGGGGGCGGGCAGCGCGCAGCAGGCAAGGCTGGGGATCCCTGCGTGGCCTGGGCCTCCGCGCCGGCGGCGGGCCCAGCCACCCAGCAGCAAGCGAGCGGGGGCGGGCAGCGCGCAGCAGGCAAGGCCGGGGATCCCCTGCGTGGCATGGGCCTCCGCGCCGGCGGCGGGCCCAGCCACCCAGGCAGCAGGGGATCGGGGCGGGAAAGGGAGGCGAGGACAGGGGCAGGGGGTGCTGGATGCGCTGGGGCCGCGCCGGCGGCGGGCCCAGCCACCCAGCAGGGGATCGGGGGAAGAAAGGGAGGCGAGGACGGGGGGCGGGGGGGGTGCTGGATGCGCTGGGACCGCGCGCCGGCGGGCCCAGCCACCCAGCAGGGGATCGGGGCGGGAAAGGGAGGCGAGGACGGGGGCGGGGGGGTGCTGGATGCGCTGGGGCCCCGCCGCCGGCGCGGAGGCCCATGCCACGCAGGGGATCCCCGGCCTTGCCTGCTGCGCGCTGCCCGCCCCGCTCGCTTGCTGCCTGGGTGGCTGGGCCCGCCGCCGGCGCGGAGGCCCAGGCCACGCAGGGATCCCCAGCCTTGCCTGCTGCGCGCTGCCCGCCCCGCTCGCCTGCTGCCTGGGTGGCTGGGCCTCCGGCGTGGCATCTGGGACTCGGACTCACTCCACTTAGCCGCAGGAAGAAACTTACAAGGTATGCTTTTGGATTTTTTAAGCAACAGGGTAGGACATTCTAACTCAGCAACGAGTTTGTTATTCTTAATAATGTAATCTATTTAATGTTCATATTTTTTAAAAGTTTAAAGAGCCTATATTGTATTTTAATGTTTTTATATCGTGCATGCTGTGAACCAAAAGGGAATTAAATATTGTACCTTTTGAATTACTATCAAATATTATCTAACTAACTAATATCAAAAAGATACTTATGTAAAAGGAAATAATATAATGCTATCCAGCTTTATGGATTTAATGCTTTTGTTTTTAGCAGATTTTTAGATAGACACGATGCATAAGCACAATATAAAATAGGAATGACTTTATTTGGAGAAAGTACAATAGTACAAGAAAACGCTGAACTAGCTGTAATCTCACTGCTCAGGATACTGCTTTTCTTCCTATGGATTCAATTTTTGTATAGGTCAATGATTTGGGATCATTAGTAATCATAAGGTTTTTCCATTTCCTCTGTACAGGAGAACCAGCATATCCTTGCTGGCTGATTTACTTTAGAAATAATATTGTGGAAACCTACGTTTCAACCGAAACGTAACAGCTGTGCTTTTAAAATATGCCTTTTATAAATTTGGAATATTTTCCATGATTTAGTGAGTCATGATACTAACATATTTTAAAATGAATGAGAGTTTTTTTACCAAGCATGCATTCAGCTTAATGGATTTGTTCTAACATTCCATTCCATAAGCAGTTATTTTAATATATACACAAAGTTAGGATGTGCCTTAAGTAAAGCAATGCAGCATCCTGTTTGTTCTATGCAACATCAAGCTCTGTACTACAAATACATTTCATGTAACAGCATAATTTTAAATATATGAGAATTAGCATTACCTGCTGTACTAATTAATGAATGAATAGCATAGAAAGAAACCTAAAACATGAAATCAAAACCACAAAACTGCATAGTCAGTAAACCAGTAGGTGATATCTTGATGTCTTGGAAATGATTTCTACAGTTGCTTTCTGTTGTATTTAAAAAATACTGTATTTAAATTTGTTGGATTTACATTTTGAATTTGTGAACATTATCCTAGATTTTGAACTTGACCCTTTTTTTGAGCAAGAGCCACCAGATAGGGTTGCCAAGTAAAATTCAAGAGATATCTGGGGACTTTGGGGGTGGAGGCAAGAGCAAGATTGTGACAGACATAATTGAACTCCAAAGGGAGTTTCTGGCCGTCATGTTTAAAGGGACCACACACCTTTTAAATGCCTTCTTTCCACTGGAAATAATGGCATGGGCCTCCGCGCCGGCGGCGGGCCCAGCCACCCAGGCAGCAGGGGATCGGGGCGGGAAAGGGAGGCGAGGACAGGGGCAGGGGGTGCTGGATGCGCTGGGCCGCGCCGGCGGCGGGCCCAGCCACCCAGCAGGGGATCGGGGGAAGAAAGGGAGGCGAGGACGGGGGCGGGGGGGTGCTGGATGCGCTGGGCCGCGCGCCGGCGGGCCCAGCCACCCAGCAGGGGATCGGGCGGGAAAGGGAGGCGAGGACGGGGGCGGGGGGTGCTGGATGCGCTGGGCCGCGCGCCGGCGGGCCCAGCCACCAGCAGGGGATCGGGGGAAGAAAGGGAGGCGAGGAGGGGGCGGGGGGTGCTGGATGCGCTGGGCCGCGCGCCGGCGGGCCCAGCCACCCAGCAGGGTGATCGGGGCGGGAAAGGGGAGGCGAGGACGGTGGGGCGGGGGGGTGCTGGATGCGCTGGGCCGCGCGCCGGCGGGCCCAGCCACCCAGCAGGGGATCGGGGGAAGAAAGGGAGCCGAGGACGGGGGCGGGGGGTGCTGGATGCGCTGGGCCGCGCGCCGGCGGGCCCAGCCACCCAGCAGGGGATCGGGGCGGGAAAGGGAGGCGAGGACGGGGGCGGGGGGGTGCTGGATGCGCTGGGCCGCGCGCCGGCGGGCCCAGCCACCCAGCAGGGGATCGGGGCGGGAAAGGGAGGCGAGGACGGGGGCGGGGGGTGCTGGATGCGCTGGGCCGCGCGCCGGCGGGCCCCAGCCACCCAGCAGGGGATCGGGGCGGGAAAGGGAGGCGAGGACGGGGGCGGGGGGGTGCTGATGCGCTGGGGCCGCGCGCCGGCGGGCCCAGCCACCCAGCAGGGGATCGGGGGAAGAAAGGGAGGCGAGGACGGGGGCGGGGGGTGCTGGATGCGCTGGGCCGCGCGCCGGCGGGGCCCAGCCACCCAGCAGGGGATCAGGGCGGGAAAGGGAGGCGAGGATGGGGGCGGGGGGGTGCTGGATGCGCTGGGCCGCGCGCGGCGGCGCCCAGCCACCCAGCAGGGGATCGGGGCGGGAAAGGGAGGCGAGGACGGGGGCGGGGGGGTGCTGGATGCGCTGGGCCGCGCGCCGGCGGGCCCAGCCACCCAGCAGGGGATCGGGGCGGGAAAGGGAGGAGCGAGGACGGGGGCGGGGGGGTGCTGGATGCGCTGGGCCGCGCGCCGGCGGGCCCAGCCACCCAGCAGGGGATCGGGGCGGGAAAGGGAGGCTGAGGACGGGGGCGGGGGGTGCTGGATGCGCTGGGCCGCGCCGGCGGCGGGCCCAGCCACCCAGCAGGGGATCGGGGGAAGAAAGGGAGGCGAGGACGGGGGCGGGGGGGTGCTGGATGCGCTGGGCCGCGCGCCGGCGGGCCCAGCCACCCAGCAGGGGATCGGGGCGGGAAAGGGAGGCGAGGACGGGGGCGGGGGGTGCTGGATGCGCTGGGCCGCGCCGGCGGCGGGCCCAGCCACCCAGCAGGGGATCGGGGGAAGAAAGGGAGGCGAGGACGGGGGCGGGGGGGTGCTGGATGCGCTGGGCCGCGCGCCGGCGGGCCCAGCCACCCAGCAGGGGATCGGGGCGGGAAAGGGAGGCGAGGACGGGGGCGGGGGGGTGCTGGATGCGCTGGGCCGCGCCGGCGGCGGGCCCAGCCACCCAGCAGGGGATCGGGGCGGGAAAGGGAGGCGAGGACAGGGGCGGGGGTGCTGGATGCCCTGGGCCGCGCGCCGGCGTGCCCAACCACCCAGCACGGGAGCGGGGCGAGCAGCGGAGGCCAGGCTGGGCCCGGGGATCGCTGGGCGGCCCATCCACCCAGCATCCGAGCGGGGCGGGGAGTGCAGGCCGGGAGCCGATGGGCCGCCGCGCGGCCCACTGCGCCTTGGCAAATGGGGGGAAGGCGAAGGCCATTTACTTACTGTAGTCTCTTCTTCTCCTCTCTGTCGTCGTCGTCGTCTCTCTCTCGCTCCCTCTCGCTCTCTGCAATATAGGCTATTAGCAAAGCAGATCCAGCAGCTCGTCTGCTGACTGCTGCGCCACCAGCCTAGATCAGAGTAAAAAGGAAAGGAAGCTTGAAGCAGCGGGAGGCGGGCGTGGGCAGCCACGTGGACCAATTAGGTGACGGCCCCTAGCTGCTTGCCACGCCCCCACATGCTCCCCGATGGCTGGCTGCCGATGTGGAGCCTCGCCATTGGCTCCCTTTTTTCAAAACCGGGATTTTGAATGGTCCCGTGTTGCCCAGGGCCGGGAGGCGGGAGTTTGAGCCCCGCGGCGGGACTTTCCGGCCAACCGGGACGATCTGGCCACCCCTAACTGAAGCTGTGATCACGCACACTAAATAAGGCACTTTCAATCTGCTTTCAATACACTTTCCAACTGTGTGAACTGGCAAAATCCAGTTGGATCGAAAGTGCATTATTTAGTGTGTGTGATTTCATCCTGACACAGATAATTGAGTTATTGAGTAGTTAACACAAAAGTTAACAGCTTCTTGAGAGAGATGTTACAAAGCACTGAGGCTACAGCAAAATTAATTATCTCTAGTAGCATTTATTCTTGCCAGTTTGCCCCTATCCCTAGGTAATGTGCCTAATGTTGTTTGGCACCAGATACAGCTTCTCCAGAATCTCTGCGCTTCACAGCTATGCTGACATATATGGAAACTGATAAGGCAGAAAAAGATCAGATCCACTGGTGTGCGACTGTTTATAATAACGAGATAGCTAATTGTGATAATTTGTGTAGCAGTATCTAAAGGACAGGATTTTCACATGGTCTTAAGGAAGGTTGGCAACTAACTCTCTTGGGCCTATTTGGCATTCCCAAGTTATATATGCTATCGGTTAGTGATGTTATAATCTGCCTTCAGAGCATATCTCGCTTTGTGGTAACCAAGCATCTGATACACTGTATCTTTTAAAGCACTTGTCAGTCAAGACCACAAGGGTCTTCCTTTAGCTGTCTGCTGTGAATTCTGACTCCTGTTCTGCCTTCTCCTCATTAGCAACACTCACTCAGAGGGGATGGCATCTCAGTTTGACAAGAGTGAAATATGTCTCAGCCGTTTAAAATTTGGATGGAACTTGTTGTGCCAAGGAATTGCATTCCATTCTGTGCATGTACTCTTAACTGTCTGGTGTGTATCTCAGTGTTTGATAACCTTGTCTGAAAGGACCTAAGTTTCAAGAAGAGACCTAAAGGCCTGAGAAGGGGCGGGGGGGGGGGGGGGGGGGTCAAAAGTCAGAAAAAAAATTTTATTAGCCAAAACATTTGAAATTTTTGGAGGAGCAATGGGGAAAAAAATCCCTATGCTTCTTAAGACAAGGATTTTTACACTCAGAATTTACAGCATGAAAAGTTGGAAAAATTTAGGGGAATATTAAAAAATCTCTTATAAGCTGTTTTCCCCATCTTTCTGAATGAGGAAACATTTCACTTATTCTAGATGTAGAGCATGAAAACATCAGATAGAAAAATTGGGGACATTTTAGGGAATACTTTTTAAAAACCCTATAAGGTAGACATATATTGTTTTTTGAATGTTTTCTGTCCTCAGCTTTTATTTTTTCTTACTTCTCATTTGATAAAAAAATAAAGATATTTGTACTTTGGTAGCATAGAGCACAGCAGTTTGGAATTCCTTCTCAAATATTGGCTATACTAGCAATTTTTGTATAGAAAATGAAGATAGTTATGCTTTAAATTCCATAAATATGTAAAATACGATTTTATATCCGAAGTTATAAATTATACATTTTATATTGTTCAATCAACATAGGACAGTAAGTATTACATATATTTCAATTTTCCCCCAAATTTTTCATTTTGTTTGAAAAAAATTCTTGGGAAATATCCCCCCCCCCCCCCCCCTTGGGCTTCAAAATTACCAGAAATTTTATGACTTTATATCCAAAAGTTAATGGTGCTTCTCATTTTGTTACATTTGGTCACAAATGAGTCTCTTCAAGGTGTCTCACACTGGTGTCAAGGAACCTTACTTGCACAGGGAGGGAAGGCAGCATGGTATCTCATCAGATCATGGAAGCTCAGCAGGGTCAGTACTGAGGAAAGCAATGGCAAAGCACCTCTTCTTCTCACTTTCCTTGAAAACGCCTTGCTGGGGTTGCCATAGGTTGGCTGCAACTTGGTGGCAGCTTCTACACCCACAAGGCCTGTACAAGGTAAATTTTACCTCCCATTTTTGTGTAATGCGTATTTCTTCTGGATATATCCCTCTGTGGTAAGAACTGAGATGATAACATCCTCGAAATGCTTGGTTTTCTATAAACTGTTCAGCTCACATGGGCATCATGGTATGATGAGTGCAGAGCAGACTGCATTTGGAAGAAATGTTCAGCACAGTTTGCTACCTTTTGCCTTTGAAATAATCATGGCAATTAGACCGTAGTTATACTTTTCCAAGTACAGTTCTTGTCTTTAGTTACAGAAAACTGAACTCATAGGGTAGACCATGTACAACGAAATACAATGTGCAGAGTGCTATCCTGTGTTCATGAGCAGAAAGGAAAGGAAAGGTCCCCTGTGCAAGCACCAGTTGGTTTCTGACTCTGGGGGTGACGTTGCTTTCTCAACATTTTCACGGCAGACTTTTTACGGGGTGGTTTGCCATTGCCTTCCCCAGTCATCTACACTTTCTCCCCAGCAAGCTGGGTACTCATTTTACCGACCTCTGAAGGATGGAAGGCTGAGTCAACCTTGAGCTGGCTACCTGAAAACCCAGCTTCCATCAGGGATCGAACTCAGGTCGTGAGTAGAGCTTAGGACTGCAGTACTGCAGCTTTAACACTCTGCGCCACGGGGCAGAACACTCACTAAAATAACCACAAGATCATCTTCAAGAACTAACCTTACCATGTATTCTCCATGCTCCCAAAGTGAATCAGGGTGTAATAACTATATGCCTTGCATATCAATTTGTTGTTTTGCTGTTGGTCCAGTCCTATTACTTTGGCTATAAAATGGAAAGGTGATAGACTTCCCCAGTATTTCCTGGGCATCCCTGTAACTGTCTGTCTTCTCTTCTTGGAGAGCCAGTTTGGTGTAGTGGTTAAGTGTGCAGAGTCTTAACTGGGAGAACTGGGTTTGATTCCTCACCCCTCCACTTGCACCTGCTGGAATGGCCTTGGGTCAGTCATAGCTGTCATAGAAATTGTCCTTGAAAGGGCAGCTGCTGTGAAAACCTTCTTAGCCCCACCCATCTCACAGAGTGTCTGTTGTGGGGGGGGGAGAAGATACAGGAGATTGTAAGCTGCTCTGAGTCTTTGATTCAGAGAGAAGGGCGGGGTATAAATCTGCAGTCTTCTTCTTCTAATCAGATACTGTCTGTCTTCTCTAATCAAATACTACCATAGACTCTAGATTTGTTTTTGGGGGTGTCCCAATTAAGAGAGAAGCTATTCTGTTTTGGGTGACAGTTGACTTTTAAGCATCAGGTATACAAATTTTGGGCCTGGCATTGATTGTAGCTCAAGTCATCTTTGGTTTGATGGTCAGATTTTAGGATAGAAAGGATGAATGCCAAGCCTCTGAAGTTTATAGTTATTCATACCTTGAGTTTGTAAGCTTTCCAGTTGGAAACCTAGTTCTTTTTGTGTCCCTTATTGCACCCAGCAGAGCTTTGATGCAGTAATTTGTAGTAATAGCAGCACTATCTAGGGTTGCCAAGTCCAATTCAAGAAATATCTGGGGACTTTGGGGGTGGAGCCAGGAGACATTAGGGGTGGGGCCAAGATCAAGGCTGTGACAAGCATAATTGAACTCCAAAGGGAGTTCTGGCCATCACATTTAAAGGAATGGCACACCTTTTCAATGCCTTCCTTCCATAGGAAATAATGAAGGGGCACCTTCTTTTGGGGCTCATAGAATTGGACCCCCTGGTCCAATCGTTTTGAAACTTGGGGGGTATGTTGAGGAAAGGCACTAGATGCTATACTGAAAATCTGCTGCCTCTACCCCAAAAAACAGCCCCCCCCAGAGCCCCAGATACCCACGGATTAATTCTCCATGATTTTCTATGGGAATAAATCTATGGGAATAATAGAGTTCCCAGAAGACATTTCCCTCCCCTCCCCCCGCTTTCTGACGACCCTGAAGCGGAGGGAGGGCCTCCAAACCGGGGGATCCCCTGCCCCCACCTGGGGATTGGCAACCCTAGCACTATCACTACTTTGGGTAGGGCAGAAAATACATATGAGTAAATGAAATCAAAACCTCAAGAAGAGAGATGCATGAAGTGCAGGGTATTTTTTAAATGTAGGGTATTTCCCTTCAAATTCCAACTGCAAAGGTGGAAGCAAGCTTCCCACTCATGTTTGTACTTAGACATAGCTGTAAAAGCAGCCTCTCACACAATTTCATGCACACATCAATGCTCATTGTCTGAAAGAGTTCACTGAAGACTCTCTGGAATCCTTCTAGTTTTCTATGTACTTGGCTAATTATTTTGAGATAAAAATGGCACTTTTGAAGCATGTCTGTGAAACACAAAATTAAAGTGTCTTGTGTTCAATCACACTGTTAGACAACTAATTGAAGATCACATTATATCAACATAATGAGTCAAATAATGTATGCCTCTCTGCCTTGATGAAGTGTCTTGTCCTATCCTTCCTCTCCCTTTTAATTGCCATGATGGTATCTGGAGGGAAATGACCATGTGCTGGGCTTTCCTTGATCTGCAGTTACTGACATGGTCTCCACTGGGTTCCGATAAAGGGGGGACACTGCAGGATGAGATGTTTCTTCCAGTGAGTTTTGCTCAGATACATTAAAGTGGGCTAGAGCTTATGGGTTTTTGCCTCCTATGGAGAATAATTAGTGGTTAAAGAGGGGCCACTAGTCAGTTGCAGAGCACTAACTTTGCATGCCTAAGGGGATTACCCAATTCAGTCTCCACTGTTTCTGCTTTAATTATCACCTGACTGTGCCGAAGATTTTGGGAAGCTGTAGACGATACTGGGTAACAGCTGTGCATAATAGCTAAGAAGGAAATCTTGGGAAGCCCCAAGTTCTTATCATCTCTGACATGAAATCATCACTCTCAACCTCCCAGCTGCAATCTGTGGATAATACTCCTGACTTGCCTTACAGGGCCATTGTAGCACTCTGAACTCTTGATGTGGGGGTCCCCAATATGGTGCTTATGGGCGCCATGACATCCATCAACAGCTTTCCTGGTGCCCACCAAGTGTTTTTAGAATTTGGTTTTCATCTGCCAGGGCTGCCTCTGTAAAATCTAGTGTGTACCACAAATGTCTTCCTGGATGACAAGCCCCTATCAGTAGCCTATGAAAAGTTCTTATACTTCAATTGGATCATTTCTGCACACATGCAAACTGCCACAGTGGCATTCTTAAACTATTGGTGTTTGTAAAACTTTCCACACAATTTTTTGCTGTGGAGTAGCTCCAGACTTAGTATCCCATTATGCCACATTCTGCAGATCCACTTTTCCTGTGATTCCCACCCCCCTCTTTGGGTATTAACTCGTCGTTTTCAAGTGTATGGAATTCCCAAAATCACATTTCATTTCCTGCCACCCTTTTGTCACATCAGCAGACCTCAGATTCAGTGGGAGCGCACAGGAGCGCAGCTCCTGAACCTTTCTGAGAGTTCCACCTCCTCCTGAGAGTTCCACCTCCTTGTCTATTGAATATTATGTGCAGCTGCATAACAATCCCTGGATGAGCTCCACCACCTATTTTTCTACAAACCGACCCCTGGGCGTCAGCATCATGTGTACATCCCCCTCCAAGTCCCACAAACAACAGACTGATTTTTAAGCACAGTTTTGATTGTGTAATTATTCTGATTATGAAAACGTTAATAAGATTACTGCATTGTAACATAGGAACAAAATGAGCAGTGAAGTTTAATGTAGCTTTGTCCATGCAATTATTTGTTCATGACGATCCTTTCCTTTCTTTCTTTTTGTCAGTATCTTTTGAAGCCTCATACTTGTATTGCTTCCTCATTCTCCCCCTCTCTTCCCCTATAGCTCCCAGTGTATTTTTATGACAATTCAGACTTTTAAACATCTGAAAATAATGGAATTATATCATTGATTTATAATAATAATATAATAATAATAAAATTTTATTTATACCCCGCCATCCCCACCGGGGCAGGCTCAGGGCGGCTTACAGGGTGTGGCAAAAGCCATGTTGAACAATAAAACAATTATACATTTCTATACCATTTAAAATTTACCATTAAGCTTTTTCATAATAAAAAGTCTAAAATCAATCTAAAATAATCTCATCTCATGATAATCATGGAAACTCAACATGTGCAGTGTTTCCATTTATCTTGCTTCGTAATTATTGAATAACATTATTATGAACTGGTGTATCCAGTTCGATGATCGCTAGCCATGTGAGCAACCATGCTGTTCCCTAAGATACATCCAGTCTTATTTTTACAATATTATGACGTTATAACATTACTGCTCACATGCAAGAAAAGGAGGTTCTGTCACTAAGGAAGTACATGATGACATGTTTAGCATGCTTCATAACTGTTATGGATTGGTATATCCAGATTGATGATTGTTTGATGGCAACCACTATACATTCAGCTTCCCTTACAATGTTATGATGTTATAACAATATTGTACATCCACACAAAAAAGGATATCCTGTCGCTGATGAAGTACATGATAAACACAGCCACATGAGCCCCTTTCAAAGGAAATACAGAACACATGGAGAGGGTTGGCTCTGAATTCAAGAAAAAATTCCCTGAAATAAATGCTCTTTTGTGGAAGGGGTGCTGCAAAGTTTGAGCATCAGCTGGGGATTCAACTATCCAGGAAACAGTGATAACACTGAGGTGCAGAAAAAAGTCTTACTCTTCTTATTGTTGAATGTAAGAACAGGAATAGTTGTAGCACAATATTATCTATATTAAATAAAAAGAATCTCTATTATCTGGATTCTAAGATGTCTCCTATTGTGTCATCCAGATCCTAAAATGTCCACCATTTGAGCTTGGTTTTCAGTTTAATTTTTTACTGCATTGAAATATGTTAACCATTAACTGGTCATCATCTGCACAGATTCAAAATAGGCCTGCAGTGAGTTATGTAATCAAATAAGTAATCTTCACATGAAAGTCTTCCATGTGCATGTTTAATTTGGGGAAGGGGATTTAGGGGGGGGGGGGGGGGGGGGGGGGGGAATCTGTCCAGACTAAAGATCAGATTCCAGTTTTCAGTCATCCAAATTGGCTTTTTCTGTGTCCATCATGGACAAATGGATGGCTTCATTTATTTCTGAAATGACTACAAAGAGCCCCATTATATGGCTGAAAACTTAACAGCCTTCAAGTTCACATGGGAACTGTGCTGCTTTTCTACATATTGTCCACCTTGGTTAAGGACATTCGGCTGTTGACACTAAGGCTGATTCCGCACTCACCCTTCTCTAGGGCAGGCTTCCGTTTCTGGCAAAGCAAGCTGGCGATGGTTTACACTGCAGCGGGCAAATCGTGGGTTTGCCCTGCGCAAAATGGCGACGCGGAGCAACTGGTGCAGAATCAGCCTGTGTTGCATGGCTGTATATTTTCCATTAGATTTCCTTGCAATTGGATCAATTCCTGACATCTTTTTGCTCATGGTTCCTAACCTTCCAAAGGTGGTATCTGAGACAGACATTATTCAAATCAAACAGAGCTTAATCAAACCATTAAAAATCTTCCTGTTTGCTTCCATCTGTAATAAAATAAGAGTTCAAAAGCATACCTCTGAAAAGATGGATATTTTCTCAACTGACTTTGGAGATATACTCTAGGTGGCCCTAGTATAAAACACAACTACAATCTTGTATTCCTTCTAAACAGATCAGAGACAAGAGGATGTATGTTGACAAAGTAGTTGCTATGATCATGGAATATGCCAGCAGTCCATTGAGTGAGTAAGGCAGAGGGATCTGGCCCACTATTTTCAGCAACCTCAGAGTGTCAGAGGGACCTTCTAGTCAAATTAGCTGCTGACCAGTGTTCCCTCTAAGCTGCAGAGTCTTGTGAGCAAAAATTCTACTTTGTGAGCTGTTGGCATTAAAGTTGTGAGCTACTGCATAAATTAGTGTGCTCTGGGGTCATCCTTTCTGTGCTAAGACAAAAATTTGTGAGCTGGAGGCTGAAAATCTGTGAGCTAGTTCACACTAACTGAGCTTAGAGGGAATACTGCTCCTGACAGAAGATTTGACTGATTCCTCACCGGCATTTGCTCCGCCCTCATGCTTCTCTTTGCATCGGCTCAAGCCATTGATTCCCCACCAGTCGCTCCACAGCGCCTCTTGCTTTGGGGCTTCTTCCCATTCCCATTTTGGCAACCGGAACTCCAAAAGCCCAGCATCCTGTTGCTGTGACGGTAATAGGAAGGAGCCATGATGTAAGAAGCAACCACGGAGCAACTAGTGGGGAATACACTAATTTATGCAGTATCCAGCACAGGGGAAAGTGCGGGGGCGGAACAAATGCCAGTGAGGAATCAGTCTTTATTTTAATGAGGTACATGATGAGGAGAGAAAGAGAGAGAGGAGGGTGGGGTATAAATCAAATAAAATAAGTGAATAAAAAATTAAAAAGCATAATCATGTAGCAATCTGCACTTTTAGACTTTGAATTAACAAATAGCCAGGAGGTGCATCTTTTGAGCTGTGACAACTTGGGTTGGTGTGTGTGGAGGGGAACAGGATGAGGAGGCTTATAAATATTTAGAATAAATAAATAACCAAACAGCAGAATCCATTACACAGAACTAGCCTGCACCTGCTCAGTTACCAGAAAACAGATATATTCAAAACCATACCTGTAAGATAATAATTTCTGTCTTGACTGCTCCAATAGATAGATGAATTTAACCTTCTGCATTTAAATTACTCCTTGTTTCCATCAAATTGTTGCAGATAATTTTGTTGCTGTGATGGGGAAGTGGTGACTATTGGGGGTTGAAGTAGGGAGGAAAAGGAGAAAAGATATTCTGTTTTATGGCTCCTAATATTCTCTTCCCTCCCACCACCACCATGGTGCTTCTACCAACCAGCATTATTTCCCCCTGCCTGAAGGCTATTGTCACATCTGATATTTTTATGGAACATAAATTTTCCCAACCACTCACCAAGTTAATACAATGTGTGTACGCACACACGGATGAGCGCACATGCAGACACATATTCACACACGCATTCATCTCTCTTACTGTCTCACATACATACACATGTAGGAGCAGGAGAGATTTACTGTCAGTTTATCCCTGGTGTAAGTCTGGAAAAACCCTTGAGAATACTCACTGGGACTGCATATTTACATCAGAACCAGCTGAATTCAGAATAGTTCCTAGTATATAATAGAAATAATGGACCATTACCCAAGGATGCTTTCTATAGCAGTTGAGTTTGTAATTGAAAATAAGATATTGCTACGTTCATTTTCTTTTATGGACTTTGTTGTGTTACATGTGCATAGAAGATGGCATCCAGTGTTTTCTTCCCTTTTCTTTAACTGAGGCCCAGAATTTAGTTGGCAGTCCGGCATTTGATAGTGAATTGGGATAGTGAGACTCAGGTTCCAACATTATTTCTGAGATAGAAGAAAACTCTCATACCTGTTTTTCTATCCACAGAATGGAGTCCCAGAGCACTCTCTCTCTGTTTACCTGAGCACCTAATAACAGCCAGATGTTCCAACCCCATCACCTGCTTTTTATGTGAATAAAATCAATAGCTATCTGGAAGTATATTCATATCATGACATACTGTAATATTCCAGTGACTGAGATGGTTGTAATTGGCCTTGGACTTTTCTGTCTGTGCACATCAGATTAAACCTTGGAAAGAAGAATGCCTTAACTGCAAGAATTGTTCTGATGGGGGGGGGGGGAATCTGATAGGAAGGGAGGGGGTCCTCTAGTTAAAGACTCCATGAGAAAAAAGATTAGACAACATTCTAGTAGTGAAATGTCACCCCATCTGAAGATTCTTAAATCCAGAGATTAGAGTGATGAACAGACAAGACAGATCTTTTGACAAACCTGAAAAATGCCTCAGGTTTGCAGAAAAATCTGAACTCTTTAAAAAAAAACCCTTGAAACCCAAAATGATAAAAGCAGTGCTTGTAGATTTAAGAAATGGCAGCTCTAATTGGCTGTTTTTAGGCAACACAGCATTCTAGGCTTGGTTTCTGTGAGTAAAAGGCAGGCTGGCAGGGTCCTTTCCAGGGCCGTTATGACCTCTTTTGGTGTTTGAGGGAGGATTTATTGGGGCCAGGCCTGACAGCAACCACTGGGTGACTTGATATCACCTGACTTGCATGGCTCACCTAGGCCTGGCTGCTTGTTACTGTTCAACAACAGCTATGATAGGTAGTGTGGTGCAGCTGCTAAGTGTTTTAGAGTAGGGTCTGAGAGACCCAGGTTCAAATCACCCGTTTGCCATGGAAGCTCAATAGGTGGGATTGTGCCAAAAACAGGATTGCTGGGAGGATAAAGATGAGGAGAAGAGAATTATGTAAGTTGCTTTGGTCTCCACTGTGGAGAAAGGTGGGATATGAATGAAATAAATAAATAATAAACCTAGCTGCAGATAGAAGGTGGGTTAATGAATGGTTGAGAAGAAGTGAATGAGTCAGGGAAAGGGGAAAGCATATCGGGATTGCCAGAAGGAAGGAAAGAGGAAATAATATGTGTGGGGGAGGGGATACAGGGGAAAGTGATGTGTCCCCCCCACAGGTCTTTCAGGGTTCCTTTCTGTGCATGTGGGCCTGGCCCAGTAGCCTGCACCACATAACAGTGCCATAGTTTCCCTATATAGAGGCTTCTGTGGGGGAGGGAATGTGGAAGACCAAGAAGCAGATAAAGGTAGGTTGGCTGGTGGATGGTAAGGAAAGAAGGAAACAGGAAAAAGAGGAGAGGCTATGAGCAATGCTTCCTCTATACTATGCAGCCTTGTGAGCAAAAATTCTACTTTGTGAGCTACTGGCATAAAAGTTGTGAGTTAGCTGCTGCATAAATTAGTTTTCTTTGGGGTCATCCTTCCTGAGCTAAGACAAAAATGTGTGAGCTAGAGCAGGGGTGGCCAGCAGTAGCTCTCCAGACGTTTTTTACCTACAACTCCCATCAGCCTCAGTCAGCATGGCCAATGGCTGGGGCTGATGGGAGTTGTAAGCAAAAAACATCTGGAGAGCTACCATTGGCCACCCCTGAGCTAGAGGATAAGAAAATTGTGAGCTTGCTCACACTATTCAGCTTGTAGAAAAGGGAAAGAGAAAATAGTCAGTGACAAGGAAATGAGATTCTGCCCCAATGCAATTCAGTATATGTGTCTCTCTGTTTGGGCCATGCCATACCTAAACGATCTCTAGTGATGCTTGTCTAAATCTTTTTCTCATGGAGTCTCTAAATAGAGGAACCTTCCTCCCCCAGGCATCATCTGAACAACTCTTGCAGTTAAGGCATTCTTCCCAAGGTTTAATCTGATGTACATAGACAGATAAACCCAAGGCCAATTACAACCATCTCAGTCATCAGAATATTACAGAATGTCATGATATGAATATACTTCTAGATAGCTATGGATTTTATTCACACAAGAAGGAGGTGATGTGGTTGCAACATCTGACTGTTATTAGCTGTTTAGGTGAATAATCTGCTTTACAACTCTGCTTCTATAATTCATCAAGAAAATTTAGTGGTTCTCCAGCACCCACACTGTCTGGCCCTTTTTGTTTAACATCGCACATGGAATAAGCTGGTTTGATCAACCGCTGTTGTTCCCCAATTCCGAGGCAGATTTTTCCCTCCAAAACTCATTTCCCTTCTTTCTCTGAGCCACCCCTCAGTAGCATGTATTTCTTCATTGTCATAAAAGACTTGATTGTCCCACCCTTTGTCAGGGATTTAGTTTGGTTTTACACCCAGCACAGGAACAAGGGAAAAACAGGAGACCTCTTGTCTTAAACCATTTGAAATGGCATTATAACTTTCAAAATAGAATAAAATATTTTTATTTAAGGGCATATATAGGAGGCATCAAGGTTTAGAAATGCTGAGGTAAAAATTATATTTTGTACAGGAACATATTCTTAAAACCAATAATAATGTGTTGTTGTAGCTTATTTTCAGAGATTTCTAAATCTTTTCAGTGGGAGGTATTTTGCTTGATATATTTCAGCAGCTTCAATATTACTTCACAGAGGCCTTTTTTGGTAGAAAAAGCCCAGCAGGAACTCATTTGCATATTAGGCCACACCCCCTGACATCAGCATTGTTTCACATAGGGTTTTTTGTAAAGAAAAACCCAGTGGGAACTCATTTGCATACTAGGGGACACCCCCGGAGACCAAGCCAGCCGGAACTGCGTTCCTGTGCGTTCCTGCTAAAAAAAAAAAAAAAAAGGCTTGACTTCACAGATTTTCCTGGAGAATTGCTCTTTCTTAGAGAATCTAACTTTCTCTCTTTTGAAATCAAAGTTTTCCACTAACTCCTAAGGTGTCTAAAACTTATTCCCTTCACCACAGACAATGGTTCTCTTCTACTCAACCTCTTTAAACTGGCAGGAATTCTTCTTCTTTTCCTAAGAAGCAATAACCTTTTTCCTACTTGGCTTGAATGGGAGTTAGAGCCCAACATCCCAGTCACCCTTGCCAAATCTCTCTTCCAGTGCTGATGTCTATATAAAGCAGGATTTTTTTAGCTTTCTAGACTTAGGGTGCGATCCATCACAACTGACCATTAAATTTAATCTGTTTAGAATGTGATAGCTGTTTGATAACATGGAAGGTTTTTGTTCTCAGATTGAGGGGTGTTCGTGTCTCTGTCTGGTGTGACTTTGTCCATGGAGTCACAAAGAGCAGGACTTGACTGTGCGACTGAACAACAAAAGTCTCTCTCTCTCTTTCTGTCTAAATGCTATCCACACAGAACAGAAATTTTAAAAGGCACTTGTGTCTTTAGCATACATACCTTAGGGCCATTTAATGGTTTATAATGAGAGTCAATCAGTGTGTGAAGCCTTGGGATGGACAGTTCATACAGGCCTGGACAATATTGTGGTTGTAATGCCAGCCTAGAAAGCAGATGTTATGGACCATAAGGTATGAATATGATAGAACTCAGAGTAGCTGGAGGCAAGAAGGAGATAACCCTTTATGGCGCCACCCTAGGGTTGCCAAATTGGAGCAATAGGTGGGAGCATTTGAGGGCAGAGACTGGGGAAAATGGCATTGTGTTGATCCATACATCAAGGGCAGGGACTGGAAGTTTCCCACTGTAACAGGTAATCTGGGAAACTTTGTGGAGGGGGGCAGAGGAGCAGCGGGCAGTGAGGCTGCCTGGGGCGCCATGTGCCCTAGGGCCAGCCCTGGCTGTGAGAAAGGCAGAGAGCAGTCTCTCTGTTTTGCATTTGCTTTAGAAGTAGTTTCTGTAGTAAAATGGATAGGAAAAAGTTAGCTATCCCTTAACTCCACTCCCTGGGCTGGTCTTTTTTCCTGTTTCTATCTGAAGAAGCTGGTTGAAATTCAACAGATTGTTACCCTCAGCAACCCCCATAAGTAAATTGCCTCTTTGAGATCACAAAAGTGTGGGCTTACAACTCTGTTTATTTTGGTTGCTTCCTAAGTGTGTCTGTGTCCTGACAAGAGGACTTGTAGGGGTATGACAGATTTCACTTTTATTTAGTGGAAGTGCAGCTGCCAGGGTAGGCAAAAAAAAACAGGATGAGGAAATGAAGACTGTATTCAGGGGAATTGCAGTGCTGTATATTTATTTATTCATTTAGGGAATGGGAAAGTCTCCTGGCCCCAGCCCCAAAGTCTCCTAGCTCCACGCTCAAGGACCCCAGATATTCCTTGAGTTGGACCTGGTAACCCTATGCAGTACAAAATACTTAAGATCTGTGCAATGGCTTTTTCATAAATATTAGAATACTAGGAATAAGACCCATTGTGAAGAAAAAAAATGGGGTCTAGAAATAGGCTTTGAGTGAATCCCCCCCACCCTTGCTGTCTTCCCACCCACCCAAGTGAGGGCATCCACTCCCCCCACACACCTCAACGGGAGCTGATCTCTGCCATTTGGAGAGCAGTTGTAATTCTGAGTGATCTTCAGTCCTCACCTGGAGATTGGCAACAGTGGCTGGTGTATGGCATTGTACCTGTTGGAGGTCCCACCCCTCCTTAATCCCTCTCCAGGTTCCACACCTCAAATATCCAGGAATTTCCTAAGCTGGAGTTGGCAATCCTATCTCCTTCCCTTTATCTGCCCCTCTGAATTCAGCTTTCCCCCCTTCAGCCTCTACCTAGAAAAAGGACAGTCTTTCTCCACAATGGAGGGGGGGAGAATCAAAGCAGCTTACATCATTCTCTTCCCCCTTTGATCTGCAGAACAACCCTGTGAGGTAGGTTTGAAACCTGTGACTGGTTCCAAATTCCCCTGTTAGCTCCCACAGTAAGAACCTGGGTCTGGCAGACCCACTCTGAAGCCCTAACCCCTCCCTCCTCAGACTCCACCACAGAATCTCCAGGAATTTCTCACCAACCTGGAACTGGCAGCCGTAGTCAGAACTGACCCCAATGAGTTCTCCCCCAGAGGCCTTTAGTGATACCTTTCAGACCAGCTGTGTCTCTCTGATAATGTTGTTGGTCTTAAGTGCAGGACTTCAATCTCTCTGTCTGTCTGTCTTGCTTTCCCTCCCTCCCTGTATCTGGTCTGCTTCCAGAGGACATTTCTCCCCCCTATCTCTGGCTGTTTCCTTCCAGAGGAGGAGAGGAAGGAGCTCTCAGCCAATCAAGGGAAGGCTTTCTCTAACTCTTCCCCTCCTCCCTCAGCCAACTGAGGGAAAGTCTTTTTGTGGCTATTTTCCTCCTCCTCCCTCCCTCAACCAATCAAAGGAAGGGTTTCTTTCTCTCCTCTACAAAGCAGTGTGACAGGCAGCTCAGCCAATGGGAGAGTAGGGAGAGCCAACAACTGTCAGAATGAAGATTGCTTGCCTTTTACAGATAGAATCAGCTTGGCTTGCTAGCAACAGCCACTCAGGTAGAAGAGAGGAGTGGACTCAACCAATGGCACACAAGTACTCTTGATTGTAGCCAATTTGGGCTAAAGTATTGGATTCAGATTGAAGCCCCAAAACCCAAGAATGCCATGAGCTACAATTAAAGTTATTTATTTTAAAAATGTGCAGGAATATACAAAATATCAGCAGTGACAGTGACTATAAAATAATAAAGCTAAATATCAAAGCTAAGCACATCAAGCATTGGTTCTAGATCCAGATGGTACTGATAAGACTGAGTCTAACAGTATCAAAGTCCAAAACAGGTTCTCTGGACAACATGACCCATCCAGAATCATGTTGCGATGTTAGATATAATTCAGACAAAGCAATAAACAATGTATTTATTAGATTTTTCAGCAGCCACTCACCCAAGTCATGATACTTTACAACATTAAAACCAGTAGGGTAAAACAACATAAAACAAATAACAAATAAATATAAAAAATAAAATATTAAAATATGTGGCTGTCGCCATACCACTATTAAAACAGCCCAAATACATGGTTATCCTCAAAAGGCCAACCTAAATAATTCAGCTTTGCATGCCCTGTGAAAACTAAACAAGTCTGGCAGATAAATACTAAAAATACAATTTTTTAAAATATTGTTGAGACATTTGTACCTCACATTTCTCTCCAGCATTGTTGTCCCCTCTTCTATTTTATCTTCACAACAACCTTGGGAGATAGGTTAGACTGAGAGAGTGACTGGCCCCGAGTCACCCACAAGCTTCCATCACAAAGTGAGAATTTTGACCAGGCTCTCCCGCATCCTAGATCAACATTCTTAACCATTATCTCATACTTATAAGAGGGTTCTTTGAGCACCTAGTTTTAGATAATGTACGTGAGCGAGTCAAACCATGTACAGCACGTTTGCAAAGAAAGCAAGTAATCAGATCCAGGGGAAATTCATTCTGAACCTGAAATACATTGGTCAGTCCCATCTCCTGATCCACTGGGGGGCAGGGTTAAGAGTCCACAGACAAATATTTTTGATATAAGATGTAGGGAGAAGGTATTAGATATATGGCAATAAATTCACTTATAATGGTGAGCAACTTCTGGGACAAATACCCTTACAGTTCTATAAACCACTAATTTTGTTGGCTTTGGTGCAAGGGAATCTGGATTAGGGTTGCTAGGTACTTACCACATACTGGCAGGGGGTGGGAAGGAGCCTTCTGAGAATGGGGCAGGACTCTGCTGACACAATGACATCACACAGAAGTAACATCATCATGTCAGGGATGTTGAACAGTGATGTTCTGGTTTGAGGGCAAAACTCTATAGTAAAATTACCTTCAAACCACAGAGTTTTGCCCTCAAACTAGAGCACCACCGCACAACGTCCCTGGCATGATTATGTCACTTCCATGTGACATCTTTGCACCAGTGATATCACACAGCAATGTTGCTATTTGAGGGCAGGATTTTCCCCACCAGCCAGTTGGCCAACAGCAGGCAGAAGCCCCCAAAAGCGGGGGATCCCCTGCCTAGCCTGGAGAATAGGAACCCTAATCTGGATTCAAATCTTACTTCAGTTTCACAGCTCAATAGATGACCTTAGGCCTCTTTCTCTCAAACTAAATTGGCTTACAGAGTGGTTGTGAAGAAAAAACTGAGTTACAGATTCCGGAGATACACAAATGCAATCAATAAAATATAATAGCTTTTGAAAACATGACTCCGAGAGCTGGAAAGGGCAGTAGTTGGTTAGTGAGGATGATCCAGTTACTTTCATTTACATCCAGATGTATCAGAACTGAATGCCCTTACTAGTTTTGATGAAAAAGATACACTATACATGGTCAGATATTTTCTGTTATTATTAAATAATGAAAATACATCCTAGTGTGGTGCTGTACATGGCTAAGGGTCATGAGGTTTGTAACAAAACCATCAAGTGAAAGTTAGACAAATGCCTAGAAATTTAGAGTTTATTCTATATTTTTGCTGGGGCATTCCAAGAGTTGGAATAAATTCAGAGGTGATATTTTATGTAGCCATAAACACTAAAATGAATTAAAGATAGGGATGAGCAGATTCCCTTAAGCCCTATTCCATTGCTATTATGTGGCTCCACTATGCCTGCTCTAGTTGTTTTTCAGCAAGAAAGAAGAATTTCTGAAAATTAATAATGGATTTCACACAAGAGAAAAAGATCTCCCTCCCTCTGATACAGTTTGCACTGCTAAATCAAAAAAGAGGCTCTGTAAACTTTCAGTATAACAGAGTAGTAAACTTGTTTAATAAAACAGATAATACTGCCTGCAGTGCAAGCCCTTTTTGAAGTGGATCGGTGAACAAACTGTGGCTGTTCTCCACTTAAACAAAAGTAACTGTCCAAGCCTACAAAAATAGCATTGTCCTCTTAATTCCAGTACTCAAATGAAAATGGTGCATTTGCCCCTGCGTGCTGTGAAAGTGCTATGCCAGCCAGCAATAAAGGCTAGTTGTGCTGCTTGGTGCCTGTGCACACTAGATCCGTATATAAACAGTCTCAACACTTCTTATACTGACCAAGTAGAAGCTATACTCTTAAATATGATACATAATGACTAGGATTTCTCTTTATTATGCTAGTGATAAAATAATAAAAACCAGGCTACATGGAGGAGGGGAATCCCCTTCCTCCTGTAAAGTTTTTATTTTGCAATATAGTCAAAAATATTCTACTATCAGAATCTAAATATAGTTCATCAATATATTACACATTTTCCCACCCATCCCACCCTCCAAATTGTGACCTCTGCCAGTATACAAAACAAATTAAAAACCTTTTAAAAGTAAAAATTCCCATATATAGAATCTTAACTAAAAGTTATCATTCAGTTAACTTTATCTTAACTCCAATATAACTACTATTCTTATTTCACTACTAAAACAATACTCAGTAATCACGGTCCTTTTTCTCTTTTAAAGTTCAGTTAACATTATCAAAAACCACTAGATGGTTCTTCACCTTCCATTGTATCTCCACATAGTTTTGGAATTTATTCCAATCTTCTTTAAATTTCTCCAGGTTACAGTCTTTTAAGATTCTAGTAAGTTTGTCCGTTTCATTCCAATTAAGAACCTTTAAGATCCAGTCTCATTTTTCTGGTATTTTATCTTGCTTCCACATTTGCGCATACAATATCCTCGCAGCTGAAAGCAAATACCACAACAATGTCCTGTCTTGCTTCGGAAAGCTTTCCATTTGTAATCCCACCAGAAAGACATCCGGTGCTCTCTTAATATTATATTCCAAGATTTTCGAAATCTCTTGTTGAATCATTAGCCAAAATTGTTTCGCCTTTTCGCAAGTCCCTCACATATGGTAGAAAGAACCTTCATGTTTTTTACATTTCCAACACCTATCTGAAGCTTAATTGTTCATTTTTGCTAGTTTTTTAGGTGTCATATACCACCTATACAGCATTTTAAAACAGTTCTCTTTTATATTATAACATGTTGAAATTTTCATAGAGTTCTTCCATAGGTGTTCCCAAGTCTCCATTTGTATTTCTTTATTAAAGTTTATTTCCCATTTAATCATTTGAGGTTTCACAGCCTCCTCTTCTGTAGACCATTTCAATAGCAACTTATGTCCTTGAAATCAAGTTTTCATTTTCACCCAACAGCATTTTTTCCATTTCTGTTTTTTCATATCTTATACCTGTACTTCTAATATCTTTTTGCACCAAGCTTTTAATCTGAAGCAATTGAAACCAATCAAATTTTCCTTGCAATTCTTCAGCCTATTTCATTTCTACTTTACCTCCCTGAAATTTTAGCAGACGTTCATATGATACGTATTTCTCTTCTTGTGGACTTTGAGACAATTTTACAACTTCAGGGCACTATCCAAAGTGGTTTTCTCTCATCACCATATTTATTATATTTTTCCATGTATTCAACAAGTTCCTCCTTATATAATGGTGTGAGGAAAAACCATCCATCTTCTCTTTCCCGTAACACATATATGCATGCCAACCAAAAATATTTCCTTGCCCTTCTAAAGCCAATATTTTTTTGTTGATCAAAGTCATCCAGTCCTTAATCCATACCAAACATAATGCATCGTGATATAGCATTAAATCAGGCAATTGGAAGCCACCTCTTTCTTTTGCATCTGTCAGGATTTTCATCTTAATTCTTGGTTTCTTGCCTGCCCATATAAATTCTGAGATCTTTCTTTGCCAACAATTAAATTGTTTCTTATCTCTCACAATTGGAATGGTTTGAAAAAGAAACATAATTCTTGGTAAAGAGGGGAATCCCCTTCCTGAGGGCCTCCTGCATGTCCATTGTTGTTTTCTCTGTTTTCCACATCCACATCCACTTCCCTCTGTCTCTGTCTCCATCCCAATTCTCCACACCTGTCTTCCAGATGCTGCTTGGCCACTTTCCCACCTCCCTTACTCTCTGTGTGTCTGTGTAAAGTGCTGTCAAGCAGTAGCCAATTTAAGGGGACCCCACAGCGTTTTCAAGGCAACTGATTAGCAGAGGCAGTTTGCCACTGCCTTCATCTGCAGAGCCTTCCTTGATAGTCTCCCCTCCAAGTACCAATGCTGCTTAGTTTCAGAGACCTGATGAGATCAGGCCATAGCTATTCTGTTCCACATCCCCTTACCCTCTATACTTGTTCCTATTCCCTCTTTCTTTGCCTATTACTGCCTGTCCCATTTCCCCATCCGTAGCAACTGTTCTTGTTCCTTTTTCTATTTCCTTTCTCTTTTTCCATACTTTGAAATTAGAAATATGGTTTATTGTTTAATATGTACAGATGAAATAACCATGTGTTAATTTTTTATGGGCCACAAATGTGATATAGTCTATGCCAAAGAGCTTGGACTCAGCAATCCACTGTTTCCAGCTGATCACTAAACAGGGTATTTTTCTTAAAACGGGAAGATATAGATATGTATACTAGGGCCAAATCTACTTTAGAAGCAGACGTGGCAGCCATAGGGGAAGGGCACCTAGTGTATGAAAAGCAGTGTGCAAGTTCAGACTTTTTCAAAGCTTCAAGCATAAACAGTGTAAACTGAGGCTGTGCGTGACACCCTGTGTGAAGAGAAGGTGAGTTGTGGGAGCATTCTCAGTTTATTCTGGGTTACTTTTATCCTTGCCTTGCCTAGCACAGCAAAAATCTTGAGCTGGCCCACTAACATTTAGCAAAGTTCATTTTGTTCTGGTCTGATGGAAACTTACCCTGCACAGACTTCTTTCTGCTGCAGATGGATACCTTTAGTGGTGAAAGGAATTTGACAAGCTGACTGTTCAGCCCCTCCCAGTATTTCATGATCATATGGTTATATAACTGAACTTTAGAATCATGGTTTCTTTCTGTACCTCTCTGTATAAACAGATCTCGGTACTCACTCATGGAATTTAGGGTACTGTTTTCTTCTTCTTATGAGAGAACTGAAATTATCTGTTGACTTTATTTTTGTAGGATCAGCCAAGCCCCTCCTCTGTAAATGTTCATAAAGGGCAGCATTAAAATAATGAGGAAGCAGCTTAGTGTTTCCTTGCTTTAAAGCTGTACTAAATTGACCCCATGGTATAATTCTTTATGGAAGTAACATGGTGAGATAGGATCAGTGCAGTTTGTACATCGAGATCTAGTAGTTCTTGTTCTGTTCATTTCTGACAAGTCATATATGCCTCTAATCTGTCCTGTGACCCAAATAATGAGTCCCACATTTTCTACATTATAAACTTTACACTGAAAAAATGTTCTCAATGTATCTTTTTCCTGTGAGCTCATTACAGTGATGATAACCTAATTATTCTAACCTTTAGTCTTCTCTTTTTTCTTTTTTCCTTTTAGTAAGCTACAGTTAAATTTTCAGCATTCCCTTCAGACCTGGAGCACTAAGAATAATATATTTTGGCACGTCTTCTCTTTGGCTGTGATCAGATGAGCACTTTGATCCATGGTCATTGCTCCTCCTGACCAGATTTAAAGTGCTCATTCAGACAGCAACATCTGGCTCCCTTCCTGCAGCCATCAGCATAGGGTTGTCAGCTTCCAGGTGGGGCCTGGGAATCTCCTGTTTTTACAACTGATCTCCAGCTGGCAGAGATCAGTTCTCCTGAAGAAAATGGCTGCTTTGCAGGGTGAACTCTAAGGCATTGTACCATGCTGAGGCCCCTCCCCTCCCCAAACCCCACCCTCTCCTGGATCCACCCCCAAAGTATCCAGGTATTTTCCAACAAGTCAGTTTCCCATGCTCACCCCCCAATTTCCCCAACACCACAGAAATTCTTGGATTTACTGCACCTACTATTTTTCAAGCACTTCTGTGGGTGTCTGATCTCTCTTTTACAGGGTGAAGCCTTTTGGGACCCCTGCTTTCTGTTTTGCCACCATTTTTTTTTTTTTTTACCTCTTAGTAATGAGTGCATGACTGGTTATTTGCCCATGGGTCCTTTAAAACCACTTTTGTGAGCCCGCAAGGATGGGCAGGACAGTAGATGGGGAGGCTCAGCTGCATCCAGTGTTGCTAGAGAAGGGCTGAGCACTGGACCTAATGGGACCTGGTGGGTGAAGCAGACAGTCCTGCTTAGGTCCAGCGGCAGGATGGGAAGGATGGCGAAGATAGGCAAGGCAGAAGCATAGGGCTAGATCAGGAGGCCAGCAAGAAGGTGGGAGCAGCAGGTTTGATGCCACGGAGGAACTGCCAGTGGTCATGCTGATCAGTGGGATGTCTGATCACAACTCTCCTGGTACAAAAAAAGCTGGACCAAATTAGAGGCACAGCAAGACCACACCAAGCTGCCCATCTGAACTTTGTACTATGTAATACTGTACTGGACAATGGGAGGAATCTGTTTTTGTGGGATGTGGCTACACAGCCAGATGTTCAATACATAAAGTACCATTTGTCCCCTTTCTCTGGAAAAGTTCCCATCACTTTCCCGTCAGCACAGATTCAATTTTTCATCATTTTGGGAAGAGAAGAAGGGTTTGAATGTTTACTAGGTCAGCCATGCAGGTAGCTGGAGAGGGAAAAACTTTACTAGGCAGCTGGAGAAGAAAAACTGAGGTCACTTAAAAACAACAGTTCGGACAGATAAGGAAGGTGTAAAGAGAGAAATAAACGATGGGGCTGAAGAGTTAGAGAGGAGTTTCTAGGGTCATGGAGTGAAAGCTGCAGATGGAGTAAGGTTTAGAGTGGAGTCTGTGAAGTGTGTACAATGTATAGGTCAACAGTGCCATCTCATTGCAGTATACCCTTGTAAGTCCATTGACTTCAGTGGACTTAGAAGAGCTTAACTCTTTTTAAGATTACACTATAAATTTGCTAAGAGGAAGTTAATGGAAAAGGAATCACCATTAAAAATCGCAGTGGGGATAGACAAAGTAAAGTAAAGACAAGACTCTTTGGGGCCCAAGAGAATTAATTTCCTAGACAGATACTGTGGCTCAGGAACAACCATGCATGACAACTATGTTCCCAGAAAATGAAGTGTTTTAAGCATGTCTGTGGTTCTGCACATCTCAGGTCTCTTGCAAAACCCCTCAGCCTTTTCCACTTCATTTCTGCAGCAGCACTGTGAGAAGGAAGCAGTTTGCAATCTGCCAAGACAAACTGAGAATGAAGGTAACATTCCTCGCCATGCTGGCAGAAGGGATACACAACTTGGAACGCTGTTTTGCACAGCAGATCTCTCACAGTTGAGGCAACCTGCACTCCATCTTCTATCTAGCACATACGTCCAAGAATCTTCTATTCTTGTATATTAGCATGTGAGATTGCAAAAGGTCTTGGGTTACTATCATAGATGTATGAAAAATCTTGCATGCTTGGCAGCTCTGAGGAGTGCTATCTCACAAGAGAACACAGCCAGTATTTCATGATGTTACATGGAAGTAATAACAGCATCAACAATAGCACGGATGTCTAAATGCTAATGGTTCATTTAATGGAATAAAAGCTTGGCGTGTAAAAGCATCTTTAACTAGATTTTAATGAATAAACCACTTTTTTTGGGGGGGGCAGGGGTAATACACAAGCAAAAATCTCAGTTTGCAATAGATAGGGGTTTGAATTTCAGAGGGTAAATATCCACAGTATTTTGGATTTGAATTTTAGTGGTTAAATATCCACAATACTTTTGGGAAGTCTTTTGAACCCCAAGGTTATGATTACACTGTAATCCTTCTTCCCTCTGCTCAAGGGCTCTTATGCTGCTCAAAAGTTAATCTGTCTCCCCACTGAAATTAAAGAGAATCACCATGCTAAATTCTTTAAGTTGGATTTGGAGAGACACCAGTCAAGTGCTGCACCTTTTAACTCCTAGGAGCCTACTCAGAATCTTTGGATGCTATGTTAAACCAAGATTTTTGACTGAGTATTTTTTATATTTAATGGCAGGTGCAGGTGCAGCAACTACAGATATCCCCCTAGCCCCAGGTGGTTACTGAAGATCGGCATTTCTGCAGCTGGTAAAAATCCTGTTAGTGCTTAACAGTGAGGATTAAGAGGGGTCAGAAGGATACCGCAGGCTATATCAGCATTGAGTGAAATGGTGTTAAGTATTAAGTGGTGGGTCTGTTCCTGTAAAGGCTTTGGCTGCTGGTATCTTTATTAAAGTGTGTTGTGACTACAGGCAGCAAGTAATTTACAGTTATATGGAGATAGCCTTTCACATATATGGTAAGATGTACATTTACTGGTATTTACAGGTTTTACCTGTATTTACAGATTCATAGCTGATCCCAAAGGGGTATAATTTTTTTTGTAACACTTTTCCTTTGATCTGTGCCACTCTGCTAAAATAGAAAAACCAGTTGTTCTATGATATTTCAATGTCCCCCTTCCTTTGCAAACAATTGGGATGTTTACAGGAATAGAGTTCTGGAACCTCTTTGTGGAAACAAAATTCTCAATGAATGTTTAAAATTTCATGAGGGGCACCTGTGTGTTTCTGGTTCACTTCCCTCTTGAGAGTTCTGGCGCCCCTTTTTCCTGAAAAAAAGACCTAGTTGTTCATATGGGAGCAGTACTGAAAATCATACCCATTAAAATGGCTGAGGAGAAATTCAGTAATACATATCCAAGACATCAAGGGGTCAGATTAGCCCAACATGATGAAAACCAGGGCTTTTTTAAAGAAAAAGCCCAGCAGGAACTCATTTGCATATTAGCCCACACTCCCTGATGTTCCTCACAGAAAGCTTTATCTTAACCTTGTTACTTTAGTAGCCCACCACTTTCTAAAGTAACTACACAGTTTGCATACTCAGACTGTGTTGTATATTCTATTTGAAAAGGAAAATAGTGCAAGAAAAATATCTAAGCTTGAAGTTAGCTCTGGGTTAAAGAAAACTGGTTGGATCTCAGGAAGTACTGGAAGAAACTAAAGTTGCAAGTTCTGCTTATTGGAGGGTTGAGAAAAGGTTCTGGCCTTGAGTGAAAGAGTGGGGGAGAAAAGGATAGCTAGTGGTGAAAGGTGCTGTCAGATCATAGCTGATGTCTTCAATGCAAGAGACTAACAGGGAGTTTGCCACACATTTATAAATCACACCCCTAAAAGACACATATGATGCAGGCCGTCCTATCATGGGAGAAACATATCAGCTGAAGCTGTCATGCCTACAAGAAGGGAAGGGCATCGCACCATTAAGTAGATGCTGCTCAGGTGTAGCTCATGGTGGGAGGAAGCCACTGGATCTGTCACTTGATGAGTTGGCAGGTGCTACCTGGAGAGAAGGGAGGATGCCCTGTCCACTACATACCTGCATCCCAGAAGTTCAAATTGTCCTGGAAGGGGGATGTTGAGGAAAAGATACACCTCTACCTATGTAGTGTCTGTTTGGTATCCCTCCAAGGGCAGATAGTCATTTTGCCAGGGGGAGATGGAGCAAGTAGAATCTCACTCATTAATACCTAGTTTGAACACTACAAAGTTCCCCTCCAATAGAATTATCTTTTCCTAGGAGAGACCAGTTGCAGTAGATGCAGGCTCAAGGAAAGCTCCCAAGCTGGTTTTGGAGGGTTTTGGACTTGCAAGCCCTCAGAAGGTGGATCTATACCCCCCTCACCTCCCCCCCAAACTCTTTTGGAAAGCTGACCATGCAGCTGTTGTCTAGAAACTGGCCAATTTTTGGAACACCAGCAGGGTGCCAGACTTTCTCCCCTTGTCTAGCAGCACAAATTGGCAGTCTCTTCCCTCCCTGCTTTCTTATGCCCCAGAGCATCATGCAGGTGTGGATCTTTCAGGATCCCCCTCTAAGTGCTTTTGTGCCTCCTCCAGCCCAGAAGCCACCAGGTGGCTGGTTAGGGTGGCTGTGTTTTTTCATGAGAAAGCGGGAAGTGAGCCCAGCTTTCCGCTCCCCCCTGTACAAAGATCCACAGCTGGGTAATGAAAGCACACTCTGCACATGCTCAGAGATGTGGTCTTTGGAAGACCAAGGCCTCTCTCTGCTGCTGAGTAGATGGTTCCACCCATGTTGGACGGAGAGAGATGCCCAACTAGAGAAGCACAGTGTGGCTGAGATAGCAGGAGGGAAAGAAGCATGGCTCTCCCAGCATCTGCTCCCCTTGGGGGGTACCTTCCCTGCTCAGCTCCCACCATGCCAAGCTGGTCCCCTCAGCAGTCAAGTCTGCTCAGGCTCTCTCACTTCGTCCTCCTACCATGCAACAGTTTCTCCAAAGTTGTGCCTACAGCAGCGGAGCCAGGAATGGAAAGGAGGTGCCAAGCAAGGAAAGGCTGTGGTGGCTTTGGCCCTTTCATGAGCTCCCAAAGCAGCTACTGGGATGGGGGGTGCCCAAAGGAGGGAGGAGGCATGCATGAGCAGCAGCAGCTGCCATTGCCTGTGGATGCCCTGGGAGCAGCCACCATTCCTGAGAGCTGCCGGGGGCCAGGAAAGGAGAGGCAGTAGCAAGCAGGGGAAGGGTGAGCCAGAGAGGTGAGGCCGGTGGCCCTCCTTGGGAGGTTGCAGCCTGCTTCTAGGCACAAGAAGGCAGGCAGGAAGGAAAAGTGATGAGCGGAGGGGGGCGGGGAGAACCCAGTCACCACCATAACTGAGACAAAGAGCAGAGCTTGCTGGTAAGAGGAGGGGGGGAGACACTGCTTCTCTCCCTCTCCTCATCCTCCCTCTTCCTCTTACAGCCACACTTGGGGCATCCACCTTCCCTGGTCTTTGAACCCCCTCCTGGCCTGGGAACATGTAGCTGCTGGAGCATGCAGCTCCAGGTCAGGCGAGCTGGAGCCCTGCTCTGGCACAAAAAAAGTCCTGATGAAAACTTTCATTTGTCAACACAATGTCTACTCTATGGTTGTACCCTTTTATTATTAAGTTATATTTACTACAATGTCATATTTTATATCAAATGGAAATGATTGTCAAATACAAATGATCTGTTGAAGCTATAATGAAGAATATTTGAAGATACATCTGATCAGTAGTATATTTTTTCCAAGTTAGTTACAGGATTGACATGAGAAGTTATGCACCATTTCATTCACTGCTATTACATGATGTTTGCTAAATTATGGTTACACTTGAATACATTTAAAGTTTTAAATTAACTGTTATTTATTTTCACCATAATAATTAAATAATTCATTTTTGTAATATGCTATGAGTCCTCACATCTGAGAAATCTAAAATGTAAATAAATCCTTACAAAAACAATATGTTGTTTATAGCAGATAATGACCCAAAAGATCTCCCTTCACCAGGGAGCAATTTTTATTTTCAGATTCTAGTTTAAATTATAATGAGAATGCTTAATGTAGCAACGTCATATTTGTTCCCCACATTTGGTTCCTAGGTTCAGCAAACTACATATACCCAGATTTAACTAAACAGTAAGGTGCTATTCAATGCAGGAAGAAAGTTCCCTGGGGGTCCTGACTTGATCTTATAACTTCTGTGAG
The DNA here is from genome assembly GCF_032191835.1 of Heteronotia binoei. Lineage (NCBI taxonomy): Eukaryota > Metazoa > Chordata > Lepidosauria > Squamata > Gekkonidae > Heteronotia > Heteronotia binoei. The sequence goes on along the minus strand of NC_083243.1, from coordinate 157,605,612 downwards.
AGAATCAAGGTACAAATCTATGGGTTGGGTACTGGATTTCAATTTGGAAGGGGTGAATTCATATTCTGCCACTTGTATAGATGTGCTTCTGGAATTCGTCATTTCTATGTGTTAGTTTCTTATTTATTTAATGAGAACACAATGACTGAGTTCACAATTTTGTTAACCACATAAACACAACAGAGCTTCTAAAGTGCTTTTCAGAATGCAACTGTCTTTAGTAATAATTCTCTTATTGCCATGGCCAAACAGAGGAAGCCCATTCGCTAATATTTTGAGAACAAACAATTGATCCATCACATGTCAGTTAGTGTCTTTGGCACCCCATTGGCTGACTTCCCTGCCTCATCTACTCAGGCCCAGGAATGTTGAACAAACTGCCATAAGCAGTCTTACCTCAGAGACAGCCACATCTCTTAGCTCTTTTCTGTCAACTGGCTTCAGAAAGGGCTGCAGAGCTCCTGCAGCCTCACAAAAGGCCCTATCAACAGCCACACAGACGGCCTCCCAGCACACACAGCCTCCAAAGGCCACTGCAATAGCCAGGGAGCCTGGCACCGCCTCAGAGGGCATGGCTGTTCCACCTTTACTGTCTTTCACTCCCTCCTCAGCCACATCCCAAGATGGCTGCCTGAGAAGGAAATAGGGAAGCCTTCACAGGGTTGTTCAGATCAAAGGGGGGGAGAGAAATGAGGAGAATGATGTCAGCTGCTTTGGTTCCCCCCCACTCCCACCCTCACCCTGTGAAGAAAGACTGTCCTTTTTCTTAGAGGCCTTTAGTGGTACCTTTCCAGGTTGGCGGGAAATTCCTAAGGGATCACAACAGGCCTCTGGGGGAAAGGCCATTCCTCCTGGGGGCCACTGTGGCAAATCTCCAGGTGTGGGCTGGAGATCTCTCAGAATTACAGCTGCTCTCCATAAACATGGCAGAGATCAGCTCCCCTTGAGATTGTGGGGGGAATGAATGCCTTCACTTGGGTGGGTGGGAAGACAGCAAGGCTGAGGGGCCACTTGCCCAGAGGCCTTTAGTGGTACCTTTCCAAGTTGGTGGGAAATCCTTGGTGATTCTGTGTTGGAATTTGAGAAGAACATATGAGTTAGGGCTTCAGAGTGAGATCTGCCAAACCTAGGTTCTTGCTGTGGAAGCTGACTGGGTGATTTTGGAAAAGGCATAGACTTCCAGCCTAATTTGCTTCACAGGGTTGTTGTTCAGGGGGGAGAGGAAAATGATGTAAACTGCTTTGCTCTCCCCACTGTGAAGAAAGAGTGTCATTTTCCTATGTAGAAGCTGCTGGGAGGGGGAAGGCAATAGAAAACTGAAGTCAGAGGGGCAGATAAAGCAAAGGAGATAGGGTTGCCAAGTCCAGGTTGGGGGTGGGGCCTGGAGAGGGTGGGGTTTGAGAAGGGATAGGAGCTCAAACAGATACAATGCCATTTCCTTCTGGAAAGGCACTGGAGATCACTCAGATTTACAACTGTTCTCTAGATGGCAGACATTAGCTCCCCTTGAAGTGGGGGGATGGTCAATGCCTTCACTTGGGTAGGTGGGAAGACAGCAAGGGTGGCAGGCACTCGCCCAGAGCCTCCTTCTAGAGCCCGTTGCATCTTTCTTCACAACGGGTCTTATTCCTAATGTATGTATAACTAGTATAATAATGATATACAATCTTGCAATGTTGCCAAGAATATTACCGATTATTGGGCTGAATCTAAATTCAGAAATAAATTTTCATGTAATTCTGAAATGCGTTATGGAAGCCAGAAATAACATTTCTGTCATCTCCACAGAAGTAGCATACATTCATTTTTATTTATTTAGCCACTTTTCAAAGCCACTTAAGGGGAATTTATATCATAATTAAAATTAATGAGAATGGACTATGATTAATGTAACATCATTCAGCTTTAATATATGACTTCTGAAATCTCAGTCTCTGTGAATAATGTTGAAGATATACATTTGCAAAGGACTGCCCCCTCCCAAATACCTGAATTCAGACTCAAAGCCTGTTTTTTTACCAGTTTTTAATGTAACTATTTCCATGACTTCTCCTTTTCATTTACCAAATCCTTCCATGTTCTCTACAGTACAATAACACAACAGGCTAATATTTGGTTATAATAAAACACCAGTTGGTTCACTGATGCCCTACTCAGCAGTTGTAAGCAATGGAGACAAGTGTTTAATGAGACATTTGGATGCATCCAGACAGATTCAAATGTTTCCAATTTGCACATGAATATTGTTTTTTCACATTATATGGTTTTCTTGCAGCCTGACCTCCAATTTTAAAAGCCACATAGTAAAATGAAAAAATTAGTAAATCTGAGAATTTTTTAGTTGACACCTACTACTTAGCTGTCTCAAAGTGCCTTTGCTGCCTGCCTTATCACCACAGTTAAACTTGTGATCAGTTCTTCTCCAACAGATGCTGTTGTCTGTGCAGGTGCAAAAACATGGGCAATGCATATAAAGGACTGGTCATATAAAGGATGCACAGGAGTAAGGGGACTAACTGCAAACAACTCAGTGTAGGTCCGTTTAATTAACTGATCAACCATATCCCCCAAGGCCAATAAATAAGATGAGCAGCAACAATTTGCTGTGTTTAAGTGGCTATTGGGCAGGTTTATAAGCTTCCTGGCACATTGTTATTCTTGAAATAAACTTTGCCAGGGAACATCAAGGTGATTTAATCCATTCACCTACATGTAACTGGGAAAGTTCAAAGAAGATAAATTTGCCTGATGCTTATGTTTGTGTCAAAGTTTGCAGCATTCTTACTAACGTTGCATCACATCTGTGTGGCAATGACATTTGTCCTGTTTTATCTCTCTTTAACACACAAGATGCATACCAAAATGCAAACCAAAATGTTATCATTTCACCTAGATGAAACACAATGATAGAGTATGAAGTATGAATGTGTAGAGTATGAAATAGATTTTAGTAGTTCACTTTAACTAATATTGTTCAATAGTTGCCTTATGAAACTTGGGATCCGATTTTTGGAGGCTTGCAGTTCTTGCAGTGGAATTCTGCATTGCTTGTTTGCTTTATGCTTTTAAAGAAAATTAACTGTCACATAATCAGTTCTTCATGATACTAACATGGTGGCCATATAATTAAGGACTGTCAGTTGAAAGCTGTCTGATTAAATCAAGTGTAAATTTCCCTTTTCTTTTCAAAGCTCCCCTCCTCATCTGTAAATATATAGCTGCCCCGTGGCGCAGAGTGGTAAAGCTGCAGTACGGCAGTCCAAGCTCTCTGCTCATGACCTGAGTTCAATCGCAGTGGAAGCTGGGTTCAGGTAGCCGGCTCAAGGTTGACTCAGCCTTCCATCCTTCTGAGGTCAGTAAAATGAGTACCCAGCTTGCTGGGGTGAAAGTTTACATGACTGGGGAAGGTAATGGCAAACCACCCCGTAAAAAGTCTGCCTTGAAAACATTGTGATGCGACATCACCCCAGAGTAGGATATGACTGGTGCTTGCACAGGGGACTACCTTTACCTTTATAACACTCTCCATAACAGAACCTGGCACAATCACAGGGACTTTCTACCAAGAGCTACAACCTTTGGTAGCATGTTAAAGTCACCTGCATGTGATATAGCTTGCAAGCTTGAAAACACTGTCCTATTCAATACAATGGGAGTTAGAACTAAGGCCTACTCAGGCCTACTTAGGCTTGTTCTGTAATCACCTAGAATCATAGAGTTAGAAGGTAACCACACGGTCATCTAGTCCAACCCCTGTACAATGCAGAAAATTCACAAATACACCTCCACACACACCCAGTGACTCCTGTTCCATGCCCAGAAGATGGCAAAGAAACGCCAGGATCCCTGGCCAAACTGGCCTGGAGAAAAATTGTGCCTGACCCCATAGTGGTGATCAGCATTTCCCTGGGCATGTAAGAAAGGGCCATAAGCACTGATGTAATCCTTCCTGCACTCCCTGTCATGATCTGCCTACGTTCACAGAATCAGCATTGTTGTCAGATGGCCATCTAGCCTCTATTTAAAAACCTCCAAAGAAAGCCAGTTTGATGTAGTGGTTAAATGCGTGGACTCTTATCTGGGAGAACTAGGTTTGATTCCCCACTCCTCCACTTGCAGCTGCTGGAATGGCCTTGGGTCTTACAGGAGTTATCGTTGAAAGGGCAGCTGCTGTAAGAGCTCTCTCAGCCTCACCTACCTCACAGGATGTCTGTTGTGAGGGAGGGGGGAAGTAAAGGAGATTGTGACCACCCTGAGACTCTAAGATTCAGAGTATAGGGTGGGATATAAATCCACTATCTTCAATATCTTCAAAGAAGGCGAGCCCACCACCTCCTGAGGAAGCCTGTTCAACTGAGGAACTGCTCTGTCAGGAAGTTCTTCCTTATGTATCACTATATCATAATTTTTATGTACATGTTTACTGATTTTATTCTATTTTATTATGTTTTATATTGCAAAGCATCTCAGAAATGTTTAGAGGGATGAAATATAAATATTTTAAATAAATATATACATCTGTAAGTATTTATGCCATGGGTTACTATCCAACATCACAGCAAACGTCTGTCTACCAGTGACAGGCACATATTCATGCATTTTCTTCTACCTCTTCCTTTTGCACATCCCATGCCATTGAAGACTTTCTGGTTAGGAAAGTCTTGAATCTAGCTCTTATTCACTGCAATGTCTGAATGCAGGGACTTGGGCAAATTGTTCCTGTCCTTCAAAGCAAGATGCTAAACTGGAATTAAATTCTGGTTTAGAATGCCTGTTTTACTGTGTGTGAGGAACAAAGTCTGATATGTCTATCTCTGCATTCAGAAGTAATGATAAACTGGAACTCTATTCAGGGGTTCCCAAGGCAGGAAGTCTTCAGCCTTGCTGTGTGTGTGTGAGGGCAAAATAGAGAGAGCACACAAGGACAAAAATAAGCTGTGTTCATGCCTATTTTAAGCAAAAAGAGATTTATTGTGACTTAAGAATGAGTTCTTTTTCTGGCATTTCTAAAATTCAGTTTCCTCTTTAAAACTGTCCCAAAGCTGCTCAATGTATTTTAACTTTGTTTTTAATTGTTTTAATGACGTGTTTCTGTTTTGGTTTTAATAGTTTTTAAGACATGTTTTATTATGAGTGTTTTCAGTCTGTTAGCCACCCTTGGTGGCTTTGATCAGGGCAGAAAAGTGCGGTATAAGTCTTGTAAATAAATAATGTAAGTTCATAATGACAGTGTATTTTTGGAACATCATTTAAAATATATTTTTTAAAAAATATCTAACAACAATGATCACTCAGGAGCCTTATTAGGAAACGATATCACTTTTCTTCCTCTAAAACATAATTTATAAATTGGGTTGCTGCAGAAAACGTTTCAAGACATTACAAAATGAAAGTTATATAACAGAAGGAATTACCATAGTCCTGGCCTGATTAGGCCAGTCTGTAATATATGGCCTGAGTAGTTGCTGCAGTAGCTCTTCTGCTTGCATTTAAATTGGAGCACCGTAGACTCTTGAGGCCTTACAGAATGCAGGTCTCTATTGACATTGTAGCAGGAATTCCAGGAAAAACCCACCAAGTTGGAAACCATACAGGTCAAGTTTGAAACAGATTTATTGACCCGTCAGAGCTCAACTGTCTAGTGACCAAAGAAATTGAGCTGTCTTTGTTTTTTACACACCTGCATATATATCTTCAGAATGGGTTTACAAAAAGCAGCTTATTAGCATGTGGTTTACCACCAATATTTCCTGCGCAGGTGGTTAGCTTTGTAAATTAAAGATGTTTTTCTAAATAGAAGCATAACATGTCATGGAGACATAACCTGCTTCCTGCCTACTTCTAAGCTTCTATGTGGGCTTATTTCTACAACATTGACCTTTCAAGCTAGATGGTAGAATTCTCATCCACTAGGTACTTTTCTAACTACAAGCATAGCATATGTGCTGTTTTCTCTTTCTTGTGGTTAGGGCATATGCTTGCTGTCAGTTCAATAGTTCACTTAATCTTTTCCACTGCTGCCTCAACATCATGATCAAATGGAGTTTTGATCAACATCATAATCAAATGAAGTTAATGAAACATCATGATCAAATGGAGTTAAGGAAATATTGGCATTGTATTAGCATAATCTGGGGGAACATATGGCAAAAAATGTATGTTTGTGCAAGTTCATAAAATGGAAAGGAAAGTGGAATTTGTAGTTGTCTGCGTGAAGAGGCTCAAAGAAGAAAGATGGAGAGGGAGGGAGTAAGTTTGTAAGTAGCAAGTGAAGTACACAAGATTGAAATATCAATTAAAACAAAATACGAGGCATGGTCTCCTCCCTGCTGCCTCTCCCTCCCATGATGTTTTTTTCTTTGCACAGCATCAGTCCTCCTCAGTAGATCACTGGACCAAAGCAGGCCAGCATGGCTCGTTACCCAGATGCTACCAAATTGCATCCTTCTGAAAGATAACTTACTAGACAGAGTCAGAGCTCTGCTCTGTCTCCTATCACCCCTCTGATACCTGAAAGAATGGATTAATGAGGCCTGAAAAACTCCCCTACAGATGGACTTTGATTTTACCATTCTCAGTGATTTGGGGTGGCAGGAGGGGGAGGCTCGGTGGGTAAGATATAAGATCTGCAGTTTCTTTCTTGCTAGCTCATTCTGTTAGATGGTACAGCTGTGAGTAACGATCGCATTTCCCCTGAACTCCTCAGAAAAGGCAACTTGTATTATAGCAAAAGAAGAAGTCTGTAATGTTTAGTAATCTCACTTGACGAGAGATTAAAACTACAGCCTGCTTCCACAGATGTTTGAAGCTGCTGCCTCTGTCTGTTTTGTACAGCTTTCCTTTTGGGGTGCAAATTTATTTATTTATCAGATTTATATCCCGCCCTCCCCCAACAGGCTCAAGGTGGCTAACAACAGTTTAAAAACATTAGCAAACATATTAAAATTAGATCTATAAAAACATTTCCATATATATTAAAAATCCGAGATGGCAAGCTGCTGTTTTCCATTATATTAATTCAGTGAGATTGTCAATGCTGAAGGTAATAGCCACCTCCCCCTAACTATTAAAGGCGAGTTTGAAAAGTTCAGTCTTACAGGCCCTGCGGAACTGTGGCAGGTCCCACAGGGCCCTGATGTTTTCGGGGAGGGCATTCCACAATGGGGGCTGTTACTGAGAATGCTCTGGCTCTAGTGCTGGTCAATCAAACTTCTTTCAGTCCAGGGATCTTAGGAGATTTTGAGACCCTGAATGTAGTGCTCTCTGGGGTACATATGGGGAAAGGTAGTCCCAAAGGTAGACAGGTCCCAGGCCATATAGGGCTTTAAAGGTTATAACCAGCACCTTAAAAATCAAAATCTAACTCCTGGAAAGTTGCAGATTGTTGACTGATAAAAAAACTCACACCTTTTTCCTTTTCCACCTGGAAGTAATAAAATCACCCCCCCCCCCATCGCAATAAAGAGGCAGAGACCAGAGTTGGTATTAAATAAGGGCCACTTTATTAATTATTTGCAACTATTGAGGCAAGGGCATAGGCTTGTATGCAGACTGCAGGTAAGCCTTATGCTGGGCAAGCACCCATGCCCCAGATGTGAGCCATGCCACTGTGATCACCTCTGGCTGGCAAAGCTAACTGAAAACTACCCTATAAGGCCCCAACCTGCATGGTCCATGAAACCTGCAGAAAGTCAAAGCCCTGCCAGAGTAGTTCACAAGGCAGACCTCATTCTCTACTCCAGGCCAAAAGCCTGCTGGCCCCCTTTCCCCCAACTTGGTAGGTGTTTTTTTGGTGCTCAGCATATCCACTTTACCTTTTCCCACACCAATCCACCCACCGCCTGAGGGTGACCAGCCCAAATAATGGCTCCACCAGCTCCAAAACAGCATTCCACTGCTAGCAATGCACAGTAGGTGAAAAACCACTCCCCTTGCCAGGCCCTCACAAGGAGGTTGCAAAAACTCCTACCCAGCCTCAACAACAGCAACCAGCGCAGCCTATACCACATACAGGGTGGGTCAAGCATGAGACTCAAAGAGGAAATTGGTAAGTGGGAGCCAACAGATATGCGCCTACTGGCTCCTCTCCCTCAGTGACCTGACTCAGGATGCTTGCATCCCTTGGATCTGCCTCCTACCTTCCAGGTGAGGCAAAGGTGGCCCCCACCCATAGGTTCCGTTGGCTCTGCGGGTTGGGGGAGCCGTGTTTTAGGAATACTTTGATGAGTCTTCCATTAGGTTTTCTGCCTTGTTCCCTTAAGAAAACAATATGAACAAGAATGTATACATTCATATGTGTCTATAGTACGCCAATATAATGAAATTAAATTTTAAAAAGACTAGTACCAAGTCTCATGGTTTTGTTCTATTCAGCTGGCACAAAAGCTTCCCAAGAAAAACTGATAACATGAAATATTATAAGGAAGACACTAAGGGGTAAATCAATAAAGTTGATGTCAGCTCAGTATATTTTGATCCTACTGAGCTCAAAGGACAATCCTGCTATCATCTCCATGACGTGCAGTGCAAAACCTAGTCCTAGTGGGCTAAAATCAGAGCTTCACACGATGATTCCAGGATGATTGATGTGTATGTTCTCTCTCTGCTGGTAGCCTGGAAATCCTAATTCCCAAATGGTTTAGACTTAAGATTTGTCTGTCTGTCTCTTTTCTGAAGATGTTCACAGTCCCTGAGTAAAATTCTACTCTTTCTATTCCTGGCATCTGCTGCAGAAACAATTCCAATGATCTACTATGATTTCTTTGTCAAATAATTATGAGGCACTGTGTTCCAGTAAAGCTCACTTACTCTCATTCACTTCCACTCATCCAGTCTATCATGGTGTATGATTGCTGTAGCAATGGTCCTGTTAGGCTCAACACAAACTTCTACACCATTGTGTCACAACTGGTATGCTGCACAATGGCAAGAGGAATGGCAGGAGAGCCTAGTGGGGCTCATTATCTGAAGGAGTCTAAAGGAAACCTGCCTGGATCCCATTTTGCCCCGGGTACTTGGCCTCCCATTTTCTCATTTTACCTTAGCTCTTAACAGTGGCGGGTTGCTAGAAGGGGATGGTGCTTCTATGAAGAGGACTGAAGTTGCAGAGAGGGGAAGAGGTGTTGAAGCAGGAGGAGGCACCTTTCTGCTTACCAGTGTAGGTCTGCCACTGCAGATGCCATATTATTTTTGGCTGTTCTGCTCTTTTCTTCTTCCATTCTTCCTTTGTCCAAAGTGTTGGATTTTTGAAAGGTTAAAATAGATACTGTTATCTGGCTGTTGTATGGTCAGCTTGGTCCTGGTCCTATGTTAAATAAAGTATGTG